>NC_092709.1:45185252-45826575 GCF_047496885.1 Scyliorhinus torazame | reverse complement strand
ACTTGATGACACTTTTCGAAGAGGTGACCAAATGTGTAGATGAGGACAATGCATTTAACATAGTCTACTTGGACCTCAGCAAGGCTTTTGATAAGGTCCCATGGGATCCAAGGAAATTTGGCAAATTTGATCCAGAATTAGTTGGGTGGCAGGAAGCAGAGTGTGATAGTCGAGGGGTGTTTTTCTGACTGGAAGCCTGTGCACAGTGGAGTCCCACAGGAATCAGTGTTGGCGTCCTTGCTGTTTGTGGTTTACATAAATGATTTAGACATGAATGTAGGAGGCTTGATCAGTAAGTTCGCAGATGAAAATTGGTGGATGGTAAATAGTGAGGAGGTTAATCTTAGATTGCAGGACGATATAGAAGGGCTGGACAGATGGGCTGATCAATGGCAAATGGAATTCAATCCCGATAAGTCTGAGGTGCAGGACTTGGGCAGGACAAACAAGACAAGGGAATACACGATGAACGGCAGGACCCTGGGAGGCACCATGGATCAGAGGGACCTTGGTGTGCATTTGCACCAGTCCCTTAAAGTAGCAGGGCAGATGTATACAGTGGTTATGGTGGCATATGGTACACTTGCCTTTATTAGCTGAGGCAGAGAGTTTAAGAGCAGGGAGATTATGCTGCAACTGTATAAAACATTGGTTAGGGCACTGCCAGGGTATTGTGTGCAGTTCTGGAATGTACATCATAGTTGGGATGTGATAACATTGGAAAGGGTGCAGAGGAGATTTACCAGTTTGTTGTCTGGGCTGGAGAGTTTTAGCTATGAAGAGAGATTGGATAGACTGGGGTTGTTTTTCTGAGAGCAGGGGGGACTGGGGGAGGGGGGGGGGCGCGCATGTTAGAGATGTATACAATTATGAGGGGTACAGATAGAGTAGACAGGAGGAAATGCTTCCCTTTGATGAAGGGATCAGTGGGCATGATTTAAGGGGTTTGGAGGGGATGTATGGAAAAACTTCTTCACCCAGAGGGTGGTGGGAGTCTGGAACTCGCTGCCTGAAAGGGTGATGGAGGCAGAGACCCTCATAACATTTAAGAAGTATTTAGATGTACACGGGTGTTGCCCAGGCATCCAAGGTTAAGGGCCAAGTGTTGAAAATGGGATTAGACTACTGAGATGGTTGTTTTTGACCAGTGCAGATGCGATGGGCCAAAGGGCCTTTTCTGTGTTGTAGATCTCTATGAGCATCCCCAGTGAGCACTAACTGTTCACCATCTCCTGCACCCATCCCCCCAAACCCCACCTCCCTTCAACATATTTGGGCCCGTGAGAAAGAATTGCCATCACGCATCCAGGCAGACAGTGGTATGTTATCTTGACTGCATCAGCAATATTTTGCTTAATAATTTTTACTGCCATTTCTCTTCAAGCAATGCTAATCTGAAGAAGTCCTGCTCTTTTGACGCTATTCTCATTTTGTCTTTTATACTGTTCACCCACATTGCACCTATCTCCCCTCTTATATTTCACGATATGTTTACTAAAACTTGCTTTAACAGCCACATCTCCTTGCTCGGGAACTGTCTCCAGCTCCGACTCATCCTACACAGAGTACAGCTTAAATTTCCACGCTGCCAATTTAATTTATGATCACATAACTCCATGATATTTTATGTTATTCTAACCACTGCTTCCAGCGCTTCCTGAGACACTTTCTCTTTCAGCTGCTGCCACGTGTATGTTCTCTTCAGCAACACCTACTTGATTTGAGCTGTCGGGGTCCTCCGTTCCATTTTCAACGTTCATCTCCTCCAGCATAAAATGAAAATGCTTGCTTACTCTTCCAAACTTAGGAGCTAGATAGCAAATTTTAAAGTTGCATTTGGTAACATCATGTATATATTGAGTTCAGTTAACAAATGGAGATGACAAAGAAACATAGGAGAGTGGCAGTGAGAATTGAAAAAAGAGAAAAGTATGTTACAATATGAAAGACTATGAAAATTTCACATAAAGGTGCAGCTATTGTTTAATTAATTGTTGGAGGCCAATTTTCCCACTTCCTGGACTTCGCTACAGGAGATTTTCAGGGCAGAGTCCTCAGCCCAACCATCTTTATTTGTTTCATCAATAATCTTCTTCCATGTTCACTTATGATTGTCGTACTCAGTTCCATCCACAATTACTCAGATAATGAAGCATTCTATATTCACATGCCAACAGACCTGGAAAACATCTTCCTCACACAAGTGCCAAGCAATGACCATCTTCCATAATGGCATTTTAATAACATTTCCTTGGCATTCAATGGCATCAAGAGGTATGAGGAGAAAGCGGGAATATAGCATTGAGATCGAGGATCAGCCATGCTCATATTGAATGGCAGAGCAGGCTTGAAGGGCCGAATGGCCTACTCCGGCTCCTAATTTTTATATTTCTATTACTGCTGTCTGATCCCCTACTATCAACATCCAAAGAAATGCTATTGATCAGAAACTGGACCAGCCAGGTAAGAGTAGAGAATTCTGTGGTACGTAGCTTACCTTATGACTCATTAAAGCTTCACCATCTTGTCCGAAACTTAAATCAGGAATGTGGCAAAATGCTCTCCATTTGCTCAGATGGATACATCTCCGACACCACTCAAGATATTCAACACCATCTGGGACAAAGCAGTCAGCTTGCTCTGCACGTCATCCATCATCTGAAACATTCACTCCCTCCACTGCCAGCACATGGTGTTTGCAAGGGCAAGAGGTGCACTGGAATCCTACTACTTCCAAGTTCCTCTGCAAGCTACAGTCCATCCTGTCTTGGAAATATTAATTCCTTCATTATCACTGGGTGAAAATCCGACAACTCCCTACCGAACGGATTATGGAGATTTTGAGGGAATTTGGCAGGTTTTCGGGATACAAATTGAACATGGTGAAGAGCGAGGTGTTTCCAATCAATACCAGAGGACAAGCGAGGAGGTTAAGGGAGCTGCCGTTCAGGGTGGTGGAGGTGAGGTTTCAGTATCTAGGAATCCAGGTGGCGCAAAAATAGCCCCAGCTACTCAAATTGAAGTTGGCACAATTGGAAGAGGGAATGAATGGCTATTTAAAGAGGTGGGATGTGCTGCCGCTGTCACTTGCTGGTGAAAGCAGATGGTGAAAATGTCGGTGTTGTCCAGGTTCTTGTTCTTGATCCAGAATCTCCCTATCTTTGTTCCCAAGTCCTTTTTCAGGACGATTAATGGAATAATTTCAGGATTTGTGTGGGTGGGGAAGGCCCCGCAGGTGAGGAGGGTGTTCCTGGCGAGGTGGGGGAGGGGGGGCAGTTGGTGTGCCAAATGTAATTCATTGTTATTGGGTGGCGAACATTGCAATGGTCAGGAAACGGGTGGCGGAGGAGAGATTGGTTTGGGGCCGCACGAAGGCGGCATCATGTAGGGGGACGAGGGCACTGTTGTTGGCATCTCTTCCGTTCTCGACGGTCAGGTACTCCGTAAGCCCGGTGGTGGTTTCGGCGCTGCTGTTGTGGAGCCAGTGCAAGCAGCATTTCAGGCTGGAGGGCATGTCATTGTGGTTGCCGCTATTTGACAACCATAGGTTTGTGCCGGCATGGCTGGATGCACAGTTCCGGGGGTGGAGGCATGTGGGAATAGGGTACTTTAGCGACTTGTTCACTGGGGGCAATTTTGCGGGTTTAGAGGAGTTGGAGGAAACGTATCAGTTGCCCAAAGGGAACGGCTTCAGGTACTTGCAGGTGACCGATTTCGTGAGGAAGAAGGTGCCGTCCTTCCCAGCGCTGCCGCCTCCGGTGTTGCAGGACAAGTTGTTGAGGGAGGGTGATATAGGGGAAGGTGTCGGATATCTCAAAGGAGTTGATGGAGAGGGCAGGCGCCCCAGTGGAAGAGATTAAGGACAAATGGGAGGAGGAGCTAGGTGGGGAGTTGCGAGCCGGGTCCTGGGTGAAAGCCTTGAAGAGGGTGAACGCGTCCTCGCCGTGTGCAAGGCTAAGCCTCATCCACTTTAAGGTGGTGCCTAGGGCCTACATGATAGTGGCGAGGATGAGTCAGTTCTTTGTGGGGGTGGAAGATAGGTGTGGGTGGTGTGCGGAGGGCCGGCGAATCATGTCCACATGTTTTGGGCATTTCCAAAACTGTGGGGGTTCTGGCAGGGTTTCTCGGATGTTATGTCCAAAGTTCTGGGTGTGGGAGTGGCTCCGAGTCCGGAGGTGGCGATATTCGGTGTGTCGGAAGATCCAGGAGTCCAGGCAGGAAGAGAGGCCAATGTTCTGGATTTTGTTGTGTTGGCGGGACTCGGAGCCGCTGAAGGCGGGGGTGTGGGTGAGTGACCTGGCAGAATTCCTGCGGTTGAACAAGGTTAAGTTTGCTTTCCGATGGTCGCAGAGGGGTTCACCCGAACTTGGAAACCATTACTAACATCCATATCGGCACTCTTGCCTGCAAAGATCACAAGAGTGATCAGGACGAAAAATCTGGCTAATTTTCTCCTTCCTTTCCCAAGGTCGAGCAGCACAAATGCAAAATCTCACTGGCATCCTGTATGAGCTTATCCAACACCCACCAACAATTAAACTTATTTTAAGAATGAAAATTACAGATTTCAACTATATTCAAATTATGCACCATGCACTGGTATTGTAATTAACCCATCAATCAAGGCCAAGTCCAATTTCTTTTGAAAACTCCATAAAAGCTGAGTAAATACATATTTAATCTGATTAGAAAGGATCAACAGCTGCACAGCTGGTAATGTAAATAGATGGATAAATAGTTACCTATCTGTCTGACCATCACCCATGCAAATTAGGAAGCTTCTGAGATTCAATTCAGCATTTTTTCTTTCTACTCTCTCCAAACCATCATGGATTTAACAATACGAAGCACACCATGACAATTTCAATAGCTTTGAGTTTCTCAATTGAAGGGTTGTAACATTAGTTTTAATTGAGGCAGGTTAACATTTGAAAGTTTGGATAATTGTGTTCATAGAGGTGATAGATATTAGTAATGGAGAAATGGAACACTTATTTGCACCATGCCAAGTTGCATTTGGAGGGCAGCATGGTAGCACTGTTGCTTCACAGTGCCAGGGACCCCGGTTCGATTCCTGGCTTGGTCCCTGTCTGTGTGGAGTCTGCACATTCTCCCCTTGTCTGTGTGGGTTTCCTCCAGGTGCTCCGGTTTCCTCCCACAAGTTACAAAAGATTGCTTGTTAAGTGAATTGGACATTCTGAATTCTCCCTCAGTGTACCTGAACAGGTGCTGGAGTGTGGCGACTAGGGGATTTTCACAGTAACTTCATTGCAGTGTTAATGTAAGCCTACTTGTGACACTAATAACGATTATTTTAAATTTTCTGTGCCGTCTATCAATTATTCTTCTCTTGTAGCAGGAGTCCTGCACCCCACAAGCAAATATAGTGAGTTTTTGGTCTTGGCTATGAGCCCATTCAAGGGGGCGCATCAAATTGCACTTCATTACGAAAGCAAGGCACCCAAAGTCATATGATTCCAATCTTCTTGATGAATACCCTTGAAGACTCAAGATCTTCCTGAACAGGAAGGGATTGATCTCCCTTAATGTTCAGGAGGTGTGATATTGGTCTGAGAATCCTGCAGATAAATTTCATGCATGGGTTGGATCAACTCCACAATGCCTTCAAAGTGAGAGATTCTAACGTAGCCCATGTACTTAGGAAGATGATTGACCTGATGGTGACTAATTGGGGACAAGGTAAACCCTCTATTGTCATGGTTGCTGACACCAATTTGGGCAGCGCCAACTTGAGACAGAGGTCAAATTTAAAGGAGACGGACAGATCTGGGAGTGACCAGGATTATTTTAGTGTGCTGCGTCCTGCAAAATTTCTCTCCGAAACATGTCAAGATATGAGCATTGGAGATGAACAAAATGAATATTGAACCCTAGATCTGGAGCCGACAGTTGCTGCGTTTAGACAGGAAGCAATTGCTTAACAGGATAGGGCTGTCAGAGCACACCTTGTGGAGCTTATTTTGACATAGAGGGTGCAATTTTCCCAAAATTGTACAGTGAGGGATCAGGCGCAAAAAGCTGTGCGAAACACTCCGGCCTCACGGACACCTTTTCTCACCCCTTTAAAGGGCACCACTTTTAAAGAGTGCTCTGACCTCAAAGTTAAATTTAAGCCCCCCTTCCCTCCAAGAGACCAGAAACCCCCATGGAGATTGGGACCGCCCCCACTCCTCCGGGCAGACAAAGAGAACATCCCCACACACAGAAGGGGAACATCCCATACCACGCAAATGCTAGGCCACCACCACCACCCCAGACAAGCATGGGGGTGTCCTGACCCCCCAACACAGGCACCAGAGTGGTCTCTGCCCCACAATCAGAGGCATTGGGGTGGTTTCTACCCCCCCCCCCAGCCAATCACAGGCAACAGGGTGGTTTCCCCCACTGCATCACAGGAGTCGTGGTGCCCCTCCACCATCTCAGGCCTCGTGGTGGTGCCCCCTTCCCATCACAGACAATGGGATGGTCCACCCCCCCCCCCATCACAGGCAGTGGGGTGTTCCCCTACTCCCCATCATGGGCAGCGGATGGTTCCCCCTCCCACTCTTCACTGGCTCCGCCCACCTAACCCAATGCAGGCACCACCTCGCCCAGCAATTATTGCCACCTACCCTTCAAATATAGGGGAACCCCCCCACCAAAAATCAGACTCCCCAGAGGGCCCATCATTGGCACTGTCACCCTTGGCACTGCCAGGGCATCTCACTGTCCCCCGGCATAGTCATCACGACTGGTTTTCGTTTCATGCTGACATGATAACACACAGCCGGGGATTGTGGTGAGATACATTGTTGGCAGGCATTATATGATGTTAATATATTAAAATGTATGGAAACCAGGTTCACCCCCTTTCTGGGTGTGAACCTGATTACACCACCATGGGCAGACAGGGAAGATCCTGACGGAGTTCTCGCCAGCGCAAATCCCTTTTTTGGCCGCTCATGAGATTTAGTGGCCATTATGGGATTTGCACCCGTGGCTAATGGGGCCGCTAGGTTGTGGCCAATGAGTCCAACCATCCCTCGTGCCATTCTGAATTTAAAAATCAAAGATTTACTAGTATCTCTTAAGTTATAATTTTAAATGAATAGAAAATTAAGCCACTTTAGTGTGTAATAGCAACCATTGATAATTAATTCCTCATCCGATACTAAAGCTCTTAACATTTTGCAATTCAGATTGGGAAGATTTATTCAAGCGTGTACAAATGGAAAAGTACAAAATTACATGAAACTTTTCAACATTAAGAAATTACAAAGATGAAACTTCAACAATTATTCTTAAAAGGTTCAAACAAGAAGCTCTTGGCCATTCAGAACAAAACTTTATTGAAGTGCAAACAAATAATTATTCAAAATATTATAAAATGTGCAAGCACATTAAACAATGGAGGTAATTGTAATGCCTAAAGAGTTTAGTTGAGTTTGGGTTGGATGTAAGGTTAAAAAAATTTTTTAAACAAACCCGGAATTCAACCGCAACTCGCACCTCTCCAACAATAGTCACAGACCATCCTGACGTGTAACTCGATCACCGTTCCTTCACTACTGCAGGGGCAAAATCCTGGAACTCTCTTGCAGCACTCGAGATGCACCTATACCATATCGATCGCAGTGGTTCAAGGTGGCTCACCATCACCTTCTCAAACAAAATTAGGGATGAAACACAAATAATAACCTTGCCAGTGATGCTCACATCCCATAAAAGCATTAAAAATCCCCATCCACTTCTGGTTTTAATGGAAATGGTACATTGATTAATCCGCTGGCTGTCCGGTTAGTGAAACCAATAAAGCATGCCTACATTTTAACAGGACTTTTATTGTTAATAAATGTTGACCTGGTTTTCCAGGCCTCGGGAAACTCAGCAGATCAAAGGAAGTGAGAAGGGCTGGACCCATCAACGCCTTTTCAGCACTCCTCATGGGCCAGGAGGATTAAAACGTTTCCACAGGATCACATAAGCTAACTTGTAAACATTTCCTCAACCTCTCAATCTTCTCCGTCACCGACTTCACCCCCTACAAGACATACTTACACCTGCAATCACTGCCCCCAGCTCAAACCATTCCCTGACCCTGCACCCCCTCCCCACCCCATCTCCAACACCTCCCACGACCACACCAATCTCTGATCCCTCATCCGATCTCTCTCCATCCACTTTTCAACCTCCCTGCCATCAGCTGCTCTCACTCACCCTCCCACAATAATCACTATGCCTACCTGCTCCCAGCCGTCAGCCTTTTCTGAAGTGTTCACCACCCACAGGCCGCCAAGCCCGTCAATCAAACTGAATTCCATCTGTTTCTGAAGAAAACTAGAATTAAAACTCCACACATCTCAGCCTGGCCATAACTCGGAGACCCGCTTCAAAACTCTTGCTCACAGCCTGTTTCCAAAAGCTCTCTGTCAACTCTCCCTTGAATGGCAAGAAAGAGAAACCGGAGGCGGTAGACACCATCCACAAATCCCCTCCCTCCCATTCACCCTCCACTACATCACTCACCTGTACTGTTATAAAAAAAAGTTTAGGCCTTTAATAGGGGGGCAGCACGGTAGCCTTGTGGATAGCACAATTGCTTCACAGCTCCAGGGTCCCAGGTTCGATTCCGGCTTGGGTCACTGTGCGGAGTCTGCACATCCTCCCCGTGTCTGCGTGGGTTTCCTCCGGGTGCTCCAGTTTCCTCCCACAGTCCAAAGATGTGCAGGTTAGGTGGATTGGCCATGATAAATTGCCCTTAGTGTCCAAAATTGCCCTTAGTGTTGGGTGGGGTTACTGGATTATGGGGATAGGGTTGCGGTGTTGACCTTGGGTAGGGTGTTCTTTCCAAGAGCCGGTGCAGACCCGATGGGCCGAATGGCCTCCTTCTGCACTGTAAATTCTATGATAATCTATGATAATAGCTGGAATTTAGAAGAATGAGAGGAGATCTAATTGAGGTATATAACATGCTGGGGGGGGGAGAGAGAGAGAGAGAGAGATTGACCAGGTAATTGTAGAACGGATGTTTCCCCTTGTTGGACATTGTACAAGGAGGTGCGAGGTTTTAGGCCAAGGGGTGACGGATTTAAAACAGAGATGAGGAATTACTTCACTTAAAAGGTCATGAATCTGTGGAATTCTCTATCCCAATGCAGTGAATGCTGGAACACAAAACAAATTTGAGGAAATAGGTTTTTAGGTTTATGGGGAGCGGGCAGGAAGGTTGGGATGAGACCGAGATGAGATCAGTCCTGATCGTATTGAATGGCGGAACAGGCTTGAGGGGCTGAATTGCCTACTCTTGCTCCTATTTCTTATGTTCTTATGTGATGGAAGAAGGTAGTTTTACTGAATCTTGGGCCTTGGCTCACAGACACTTAGGCCATGTGCTTTTATGACAAGGATGGTTCCGCCTACATCCCCAAGATTGAAAATCCAGAGCTGATTCATGTAGCCTGTCATATGGAGTTGAAAACGTGCCCAATGTCGTAAGATTGAAGTCCAGGTTTGTGCTGCCACTGAGTCAATGCACCATGGTAGAGTTCACCAATAAGCTCACCAGCCACCATGGATGGATGGAATGATGGGAGCTGAAATGCTGCATAAATGCGGCTTCCACCCGCCCCAACAAATTTGGAAAAATAAGGTTGAGCCGTGTCCTGAAACACCGGCCCATTAATAATTCAGCTGGGGTAACCCCAGGGGAGGTATGCAGGGTGGAATTGCATGAGAGCAAGAAGACCGCTAAGTGGCCTATGAGCTTGTTTTTTCATTGATGATTTAAGGTTTGATCAGCTCTTTTGGTGGTATGGTAGGGGGTTCGTTTGATGCAGGGAGGTAGGGGGCTGTCCTCACGTGCTAGATCCCATTGGACTTAATGAAGAGTTGAAACTCTTTGACTTTGATACCTGGGTTCTTGGTCAATGCTGAAAGGTATACGAATATGCAGCCAAGAGCAGTACCCATCCTTGCACTCGGGCTGATGCTATTGCTGCGACGGGTTTATCTCCATAAAAAATGCCAAGTAATAGTTTATGGTCTGAGACGATAGTAAAGTGTGAACTGTAAACATATTGACAACATTTCTTTATGGCATAAATGACAGCCAAACTTTCTTTGTCAATCTGGGAATATTTCCTTTCAGCATCTGACTGTGTTCTAAATGCAAAGGCAACAAGCCTTTCCACATCATCTTCCATTTTGTGAGAGAGTACAGTGCCAATACTGTACGGAGATGCATCACAAGTAACCACAATGGGTTTATGCGGATTGAAATGGACCAGTAATGTTGATGACTGCAAGGCTTGCTTGACCTGATCAAAGACTTCCTCTGGGAATCGTCCCATCCTAGATTGATTACAGAGATGAAATGAAATGAATGAAATGAAAATCGCTTATTGTCACAAGTAGGCTTCAATTAAGTTACTGTGAAAAGCCCCTAGTCGCCACATTCCGGCGCCTGTTCGGGGAGGCTGGTACAGGAATTGAATCGTGCTGCTGGCCTGCCTTGGTCTGCTTTAAAAGCCAGCGATTTAGCCCGGTGTGCTAAACCAGATGAGGGGTCTATCTTATGAAGATAGATTGAGCAGTTTAGGCCTATACTCTCTCAAGTTTAGAAGAATGAGAGATCCAATTGAGGATTTCAATATCATCTCAATACAAGATGATAAAAGGTATTGAAAAAGTAGATGGAGAGCGGATGCTTCCTCTTGTGAGGCAATCTAGAAATAGACGTCATAGTTTTAGGATAAGGGGTTGCAGATTTAAAACAGAGATGAGGAAAAGTTACTTCTCTCAAAGGGTCGTGAATCTATGGAATTCACTACCCCAGAATTTGGTGGATGCCGAGACATTGAGTAAATTTGAGGAGATAGACAGATTTTGAAGGAGCAATGGGTTGAAGAGTTATGGAGAACGGGCAGGAAAGTGAATTTGAGGACGCGAGATCAGATCAGCCATGATCGTATTGAATGGCGGAGCAGGCTCGAGGGGCTGAATCGCCTACTTCTGCTCCTAGTTCTTATGTTCTTATTTTCCATTGCTGGTGCTTTTTCAGCTGTTGATGCAGGGCTGCCAAAATGATTGACAGGCAAAAAATGGCAATTACTAACCATCCCTAGAAAGGACTTCATTTCTGATTAATTTCTTGGTTCCGGGACCCCGCTTATTGCCTTTATCTTATATTAGAGCACGTGCAACTCCGTCGCATCAACTTTGAAACCTAAATAAGCGACTTCATTAGCCTGAAACATTAAATGAATACCAGCTTCTTTAAACCTCTTCACGACTTCTTCCAAGTTCGCTCAGCCTCTGGTGTTGTGAAAAGCCCCTAGTCGCCACATTCTGGCGCCTGTTCGAGGAGGCTGGTACAGGAATTGAATCGTGCTGCTGGCACGATCACTAAGATATCATCCAGATACATGATGACCTTTGGAATTCCTTGCAAAAGACTTTCCATTGTGTGCTGGAATATCACACAGGTCGAGGAAATACCAAAAGGCAATCTTACATATTGGAACAAGCCTTTATGGATATCTATGGTATCAAACTTTCTTGACTCATCTTCCAGCTCAAGCTGTTGGTATGCATGGCTTAAATCCAACTTGGTGTAATTAAAGCCTCTCGCCAACCTAGCATATACATTTTCTTTCCTGGGTATAGGGGGCAGAATTCTCTGAATCGCGCCACACCGCCGGGACGCAATTCTCCACAGTGCGGAGAATCAGCGCCATTGGTGCCAGTGTGGTCAGCGTGGTCGGTGCGGTGCCGGTCGGGGTATGCGCCGACTCTCTGGCCCGGACCGGCATGGGCCGGCGCGCCGATTCTCCGGCCCAGATGGGCCAAGCGGCCATCACAAAAAGCCGAGTCCCGCCGGCGCCGTTCTAACATCCTCTGAGCTGGCGGGACCTCGGCGTTGAAGGGTCCAGGAGCAGCCTGTTGGGGGGGTGATCTGACCCCAGCGGGGCCCACCGATCGGCGGGCCGGCCTCTCTGCCCC
Source organism: Scyliorhinus torazame (assembly GCF_047496885.1). NCBI lineage: Eukaryota > Metazoa > Chordata > Chondrichthyes > Carcharhiniformes > Scyliorhinidae > Scyliorhinus > Scyliorhinus torazame. The sequence continues at coordinate 45,814,575 of NC_092709.1, read as the reverse complement.
CCAGCCTCCTTTCCTCCGCGCCGGCTCCTGTAGCCCTGCGCCATTTGACATCGGGGCTGGCAGGGGGAAAAAGGCCACTACGCATGCGCTAGTTGGCGCCGGCCCAACTGCGCATGTGCGGATCCCACGGCGCCAGGTTCAGGCCAGGATCAGCAGCTGGAGCGGCACTTAACCACCCGTTGGGAGAATCCCGCCCAGGATATTTATCTACTTTAGTCGTCCTGTTCACCGTCATCTTATAATCACTACAGATTCGGACTGTGTGGTCCGACTTCAACACTGGGCTGATGGGTGCTGCACATTCTGAAAACTGTGCTGGAGTAATTACCACAGGTCCTTCAGGCGCTTCAACTCCACCACTACTTTTTGGAGTAGAGCATAAAGCACTGGTCTGGTGCAAAAAAATGTTGGTGTTGCTTCTGGCTCGACATAAATCTTTGCCTTCATACCTTTGATGCATCCTAACTCCCGCTGGAAGATTTCGTGGCATTTCCAAAGAAGCTCCTAGAAAACGCCACATATACTGAATATTTCTAACCAATTTAATTTGATTTTCTTCAGCCCCATAAGATTTGGCGTCTTTCCTTCTACAAAGATCAATGGCAGCTGGGTTGACTGATGTTGGTATGATACTGCTATTGATGCTGTGCCCAATATCTTCAGTGCCTCCCCGGTTTAGGTGGCTAAGGTAGCCTAAGTACTGCTGAAGCCCTCCCTGAAAGAAATTAAACACTTGCTCACTCACTACTGTGGCAGCCATTCCTGTACCAACCTCTATTTTAACTGGACAGCCACTGACAATGTGGAGGATCTCAATGGGGTTTACTTAATCTCACCATATTAAGATTGTATAGATCTGATGTTTCTTCAGCGTTTTCCTCAAGTTTGTTGAGTGAGTCTCTGTAGGTTTTTGGGGGGAACTTGCAGTAGACTGCCTGCCTCTGCATTGGGCTTGCTAATGGCCTTTCATATTATATCTGAAACAGCGGAATTCTTTATACCTGCACCTGTCCTTGGCTTGTTCTCCCCCACAAACCTCTAAGCCTTGTGACTTTTCTGGCTCTGCTGTGCCCTCTCCTTCAGGATCCTTGAGCTGCCACCACTTCCTGCCATAACAGGTTCACCTGCACACTTTGCAATTCGAAAGCCTTTGCTCAGCGCTTTCAGCCAACTCAACCGCCTTGATCAAGGATATCTTGGTTTCTTTCAGCAACTTGTTCTGAGTATTTAAATTGCTGTATCCCACAGACCAAACGGTCACGCAACATATCGCTGAGAGAAATACCAACTTCACAATGTTCTGACATTTGTTGAAGTCTGGCACCAAAAGCAGAAAGGGATTCACCTGGACCTCTGATGGTTGTATGAAATTTGTAGCACTGCATAATGATGGAGATCGAGGGCTGTAATGGACCCTCACTAATCGCACCAATTGATCAAAGGACTTGGAATCCAGAGCCTCCAGAGGTGTTAAGCTTCGAACAAGATTCTATCTTCGTGGGCTGCAAACATCAAGTAATATAACTTTGTGTTTCCCATCTGCCGCCATTTCATTGGCAGTGAAAATGTATTGAAGCCTCTCAACATATCAGCCCCAGTTTTCAATTTCCAGATCAAACGGATCAATTTTTCCATCTGCAGACGATCTTTTACCTTTTCAGTACTTTGAGACTCTTTTCCCCCACCTTCCAAATTTTAGATAATTTCCTTCAACTGGCTTGATTTATTCTCATCGCCAATGTTGTATTGCAAAGCGATCAACAAGGGAGAGCTCAAATGCAACAGAGGTTTATTGAACTATAAAGAACTATACATAGGACAGTACAACTACTGCACAGGTCTTGTGCCCATAACTCCCGGACTAACTCTGTCCAAGTCCCAACAGCCAGGTCCGCTCCAAAACACCTGATTGCTCCATTTCCATTGGTTCAGGACCCATCATATGTCCCACAAAGAATCATCCCTTAAAGGGGCCATGCTACCACACTACCCAATGTGTCCTTGATAGAAGGCAGACATCTCATTCCCTCCTGACACTCCAAAACAAGGTGCCTTTTTATTTTAACAGATGGAATAGCAAGCGTTGCTGGCTCCCACATCTTGTCTGCATTCTGGTCGATCTTGCCAGAGAAGCAGATATGTCTGCCACCTGCTCCAAGTTTGTTGGCACCATAGAGCTGCTGGACTCAGTCACCTGGCAGCATAGGAGCACTCTCCAAGCACAAACATGTCTGTCCATGCTGTTTCCAGGGTTAGAAGAGTCCACTGACAATGGCTGTGCTTGGGGGTTGCCTGAGGTGGGGAATGGTTAAGGGCTCATTCCCAGGATTGGTGAGGAGCCTGGTTTTCCATCATCGTGAGTCTCAAGGTGCCTTCAGAGATCAAGGTTCTCCTCCTCTCCTCAGTAGAAGACGCACGTGCCCGTCCCATACTCACCACCAGTGAACACCCTAAGACTTGTGATGTCCAACACCACTTTCCCACCCATTATGATTTTACTTGGTTTTCCAGGAGAAAAGCAAAACATCACAATGCACAATCAACAATTCCAAGCAAACAACTGCTGTGCACATTTTGGGATAGGAGTGCACCTCTCCATCAGGTTGCTGCTTCACCCACCATGAGTTGTACAGATTAAGCATGACAGAAGGAATAGAAATAAATTTCTCACCTTCCCCAGCCTTATGTCGTTACATATTCTCTGCCTTGATATGATGATCCCCAAGATGGAACGGACCCACTCAACATCTTCACCTCCCTCCAGGATGCTTCCATAATCCAAGACAAAGCAACCAGGCTCTCCCAGCTTGCTTCAATCTCACAGGAGAGGACTTGAAAGTCCCCATCCATAAAGCTATAGGCCCTCTTGACCATCCTTTGTCAGCCATCTGCAGGGTGGGAAAATTACAAAATACTTTACACTGCTTGACATATTACGCAGGAGTGATCAAAATTAATCAATAGCTAATGCAGATAGAGTTAAAATCAACATGCTCACTGCTCAGGTTCAAATCATTAACTCACTACTTTGAAAACTCATGCATTCACTTAAATCAGTTAAATTAATGCAGTTTTTTTTAAAAATCAATTTACATAGCTCTAAAAAGCGATGCATTAATAAATTTAAATTTATGTAAATCAATCAGATCAATGTAGTTGGTTAAATCATTCATCACAACTCTGGAAACCCATGAATTAAAAGCAATCAGATAAATCAGGCCACTTGGCAGATTTTGTATAGAGGGGTGTCCTCTTTTCACTCTGAAGCAGCTTTTATATATGGTCTCTCCTAGAAACTAGAGGCTTCATTGGCCCTGCTCCCAATCACTAATTGATCACACACGTTAACATTGTTCCATTGCACTGATTTATTTTACATTCGACTGTCTTCAAATTAGCTTGGGCAGAAACTTGAGCTGCAACCTTTCATTGGAAAAAGTGCAATTTCAAGCAACTTTGATGCCTAAATCTTTGACACTTATTCCTGGTCATTCAGAGAGTGTGTTTGAGAACTTAGTGCAACTTTTGAGCTTTTAAACAACAGCCAATAACAACTGAATGCAAATATCTGAAACTCAGTTTGTTTAAGGTGGGCGAATCAGATAAGGCTGCAAACCAAAGAAGAAGTTCCAGGTGGGTGTATATACCATACGTCCACTCAATCCACGTATGCTCTGCCCAAACGCAGCTCCTTGTCTACTAATGCTTCATCTTGAGCAGTTCTAATTTGTCAGTGATGGTTTGCCATTGCCTTCCACTGTCAGGGCCAAGATAGGCAGGTCCCAAGTCTCCCTCAGCCGGATCGGGAATAAAATCCATGCTATTGGCATTATTCTGAACTGCACATTGCCATCCAGACACATGAGGTGCATCAATCAAAAATAGCAACTAATCACATCTGAACAAGTTGGAGATTTATCAAAATAAAAACAGCAAACAGGAGTGAAAGTGGCAAAACTACAAAACTGAAAAAGTACAACATTTAAAAATGGGTAGCAACAGCTATGAATACAAACACAAACAAGACAAACCAATCAACTTCCTCCAAATTTTGTGTAAAGCCTTCTGACCACCATCTTGGTTTCTTCACTGAGCATGTAATATTAGAAATCGTTAGTTAGTTTGAGGCACAAATGTACAAAAAAAACCTAAAGCTTGCCCATAGAATTGCAATTTGATGTTTGAACTGCCTGTAATAGTTTCCGCTGGAGGCCGATGTGAGAAAGTTAAAAAAGCAAACCATTCAGCCAAGTCTATGTTGGCATTTATTGCCTGCTCCGTGATATGCTTATCAAGCTTGCTCTTAAATGCACCTGTACGATTCACCTCAGGTTGCCTGTGCTAGAGTCCCACATGTTCACCACTCTCAATAAAGAAGTTTCTTTTGAATTTCCTATTGGTTTTTTTGGTGTCAATTTTATATTGATGAGCTCTACTTTTGCTAATCACCGCAAGAAGAAATTCTATCAAAATCTTTCCTAAAATTCAAGTCCTAATGTCCTCTCTTTTCAAGTCAGAAAAGACCCAACCTGCGTATGCTGGCTTGATGGGCATAGATTCACCGTTCTGTAATCATCCTTGTTACGTTTCCCTCCCATTCTCCAGTGCCTCTATTTTGCTTAATAATGCAGTGGCCATGAATGTGTACTTCAAACATGGTCTAACCAAGGTATAAATTTCTACTTTTCAAGTCTATTCCTCTAGAGATAAATCTTGTTTTATTTAGTGGCCTTATTAACTTTTGTCACGACTTTTAATGTACTCCCAATTACTTTGCTATTGAGATTCCACGCCCAGTATCATGGTCTAATTTTTCTTACCCAAATATAACCCATACTTAATGTTGAAATACCTTTGTCAATTATACAACCAACCTGCAAGTTTATTAATATTTTGTAATTTGTGCAATTCTCAATATTGACCAGCACTCAAATTTGGAGTCATATTTAAAATTGCATTTTGATATAGTAACATCATTGGTCATAGCACAGATTATTCCCCACTTACCACCTTCTGCCACTCTGAATAGTTACCCTCTACTTCTACTCTTTCAGTTTTGAAACCAGCTACTATCCATACTGCTACTTCTCCTCTGACTCCGCATGCTCAGGCCTTATTATGTTTGAAAATCTAGATATACATCTGCTACATTATCCTCATCTGTTCTCTGTTTTGTCAAGGAATTCAATAACGTTAGTCAAGTAAGACTTTCCCTTTGATATCATCATTGACCATTATTATATTGTTGGTTTATAGACTTTTTTATTGTCTTCATTCTCCTTCATCTTTCCTATCACTCACGTTAAGGTGCCTGGTAAATAGTTTCTTAAACATAATACAATCTATCTGCTAGTCCTTCGGTACTACATCTTTTAGATTTGGATTTATTGTCACATGTACCGAGGTGCAGTGAAAAGTGTTGTTCTGCGTACAGTACACAGTCCGATCGTTCCATACATGAAAAACATAGGACATACGATAAATATTTAATACATAGACAAGGACATTGGGTGAAGCATACAGAGTGGAGTGCTACTCAGCAGAGAAGATGCGTGGAGAGATCAGTTCAGTCCCTAAGAGGGTCATTCAAGAGTCTGTTAACAGATTCAAAAACAGCTTCTTCCCTGCTGTTAAGTGCGTGTTCTCAGATTTTTGTATCTCCTGCTCAATGGAAGAGGTTGGCAGAGAGAATAACGTGGGTGGGAGTTGTCTTTGATTATGATGCCCGCTTTCCCAAGGCAGTAGGAGGTATGGACAGAGTCAATAGATGGGAGGAAGTTTTGTGTTCACGACTATGTAGTTTCTTACGGTCTTGGGCTGAGCAGTTACCATACCAAGCTGTGATGCAGGTTTCAATTGTCTAGATCTAGTCTTGATCAGGGTCGCCTGTCTTCAATGGTTCAGACCTGCCCTTCAGTAGGGAGTGAATCACCCGGTTAAACTATGGTTTCCCATTGGGGAACTCACGTTCTTTGGCACACAATCTTCTACACACTTACTGACAAAGTCTGTGATGGTGGTAGCGTACTTGTTTAGGTTGGCCGCTGAGTTCTTTAACATGGACCAGTTCACTGACTCCAAGCAGTCACGTAGCTCTTCCGTTGCTTTGGACCAACATTGCACGACCTTAACTATATTCTCCTGCTTAAGTTTTATGATTACTTGTTAAGTGTGCAATAGTGCTTCTGATAACTATTTCCTGGATGGGCAAATGCAATCTGTCCAGATCAGGAGGAGTTTGAGCCAGGATTTGATTAGTCAATACATTTTTTTAAAATATGAAGTGAATGCGGTCATAATCTTTCTAATCTATTGAGTCATGTCATGTTCATTTGATCCATCTCCCTGGTAAATCCTGAAGCAAAATATGCAATATCATTGTCAATGCCACTTGTGATTTTATCCTTTTAGTCCTGCAGTGGCCCTAGTCTTATTTCATGCATTGCTGTTAGTCAGAGATACTAAAGTTAGCAGGTTACATCTGCTAGTATACATCTGTGTATACAAGTTACTGTAAACTTTATTTTGATAGCGCATGTAGGACTTCTTGTTTTTTTATTTCCACCCTTGCCCCACTCCGGTAGATTGAAGAAAAATTACTATGAACAAAGATTTTCCGGAGAAACATTTTAAGGCAGTCACAAAGCAACTGGAATTTCAGCTTCATTGTATAAAAATGTTGATGTTAGAATTTGTTTTCAATTGAGGGGTAACTTTTTTTAGGTTATTATATTCAAATGGTTACTTACAGCATGTTACATCGGTGAGGTGAGTGACTGGCCTTGATAGGAACAAAGAACAATACAGCACAGGAACAGGCCCTTAGGCCCTCCAAGCCTGTGCCGATCATGTGTCCTATCTAGACCAACCGCCTGTATTCTTCTATACCCTGTCTGTTCATGTGCCTATCCAGATAAGTCTTAAAAGCCACTAACATATCTGCCTCAATCACCTCACTTGGCAGTGCATTCCAGTCCACCATCACCCTCCGTGTAAAAAACTTCCCCGCACATCTCCACTGACCCTTTCCCCCCTCACCTTGAACTTGTGCCCGCTTGTAATTGTCATTTCTGCCCTGGAAAAAAGCCTCCAACTGTTCACCCTATCTATACCCCTAATAATTTTATAAGCTTCTATCAGGTTGTCCCTCAGCCTCCGTCTCTCCAGGGAGAACAATCCCAGTTTAGTCAATCTCTCCTCATAGCTAATACCATCCATACCAGGCAACATCCTGGTAACCCTTTTCTGTACTCTCTCCAAAGCCTCCAAGTCCTTCTGGTAGTGCGGTGACCAGAATTGGACACAGTAGTTCAAATGTGGCCTCACTCAACGTTCTATATAATTGTAACATAACTTTCGAGCTTTTATACTCGATACCCTGTCCTGTAAAGGCAAGCATGCCATATGCATTCTTTACCACCATTTCCACCTGTGCTGCCACTTTTAAGGATCTGTGGACTTGCACACCCAGATCTCTCTGTGTCTCTATGCTCCTGATGGTTCTGCCATTTATTTTATAGCTCCCACCTGAATTGGATTTCCCAAAATGCATCACCTCGCATTTGTCCGGGTTAAATTCCATCTGCCATTTCTCTGCCCAATTTTGCAGCCTATATATATCCTGTTGTATTCTCTGACAATCTTCATCACTATCCGCAATTCCTGCATTCGTAGTATCATCTGCAAACTTGCGAATCAATCCCGCTACATTTTTTTCCAAGTTATTTATATATATTACAAAGAGCAGAGGTCCCAGTACTGATCCCTGCGAGATCCACTAGTTACAGAGCTCCATTCGGAAAAACACCTTTCCACTGCTACCCTCTGTCTTCTATGGCCAAGCTAGATCTGGATCCATCCAGCTAGTTCACCCCTGACCCCATGTGATCTAATCTTTTGCACCAGCCTGCCATGAGGGACCTTATCAAATGCTTTACTAAAGTCCATGTAGACAGCATCCACAGCCCTTCCCTCGTCAATCATTTTTGTCACCTCCTCAAAAAACTCAATCAAATTAGTGAGACATAACCTCCCTCGTACAAAACCTGCTGTCTGTCGCTAATAAGACCATTCACTTACAAATATGTATATCAAGGCAGCATTTGGCAGAATGTGGCATCAACGAGCTCTAGCAAAACTGGAGTCAATGGGAATGAGGGGGGAAACTCTCTGCTGGTTGTAGTCATACCTGGCACAAGGAAGATGGTTATGGTTGTAAGAGGTCAGTCATCTCAGCTCCAGGACATCACTACAGGAGTTCCTCAGGGCAGTGTCCTAAGCCCAATCATCTTCAGCTGCTTCATCAATGTCGCTGATGATTGCACAATGTTTAGTACCATTTATGACGCAGATACTGAAAGCAGTCGTTGTCCAAATGTAGCAAGGCCTGGGCAATATCCAGGCATGGGCTGACAAGTGGAAAGTAACAGTCACGCCACACAAGTGCCAGGCAATGACCATCTCCAACAAGAGAGGATCTAACCATTGCCCCTTGACATTACCATCACTGAATCCTCCACTATCACCATCATGGGGGTTACCAATGACCAGAATTGAATTGGACTAGCCATATAAATACTGTGGCTACAAGAGGTCAGAGGCTCAGAGCCCTGCAGTGGGGAACTCACCACCCGACTCCCCAAAGTCTCTCCACCATCGACCAGGAACAGGTCAGGAATGTGATGGAATACCCCTCCCTTGCCTGGATGAGTGCTGCTCCAACAACATTAAGAAGCTTGACAGCATTCAGGGCAAAGCAGCCTGTTTGATTGGCACCCCTTCCACAACATTCACTCCCTTCACCACCAGTGCACAGTAGCAGCAGTGTGTACCATCTACAAGGTGCACTGCAGCAACTCACAAGGCTCCTTAGACAGCACCTTCCAAACCCATGACCACTACCATCTAGAAAGACAAGGGTAACAGATGCCTGGGAACACCATCACCTGGAAGTTCGCCTCCAGATCATTCACCATCCTGATCTGGAAATATATCACCTTTCCTTCACTGTGGCTGGGTCAAAATCCTGGAACTACCTCCCTTACAGCAATGTGGGTGTGTCTATACCACATTGACTGCAGTTGTTCAAAAAGGCAGCTCGCCACCACCTTCTCAAGTGCAATTAGGGAGGGGCCATGAATGCTCACCTAGCCAGCAAAGCCCACATGCCAGGAATGAATAAAAATGATGAAATATTATTTGTAGCCAATTTTCAAAGTGGAATTAAATTTTGATGACCATTATTTGAAAGGTTATACCTTAATAAGTTTGGGAGTGAGCTGCCTCCCATGGTGGCGGATATTTTAATAATCTTTTGTCACATGTAGGCTTACATTAACACTGCATAGGCAGCGGAAGGAAATGAGGCCTTGTTCAAGGAGTTAGTGGATGATACACTGGCCCCGATAAAGGAGGGTATGGGAAAGACTTTAATGGCAGTGTGGGAGCAAGGAGAGGTTTTGAAGGGGGTTGTCGCATTTCTTGAACTTGATAATGTCACTTCAAATTCAGCCAGAAACACTTGAAGCATTTCATTGTTCGATATTTCCCTTAGGTGGTGGGGAAGGTTGGAGAAAGAGGGAACTAGCAAATGGTTAAACACCACCTCTTGGAAGCAAAGTCACATTAGTTTGAACTCAATTAGTCATAATTACATTGTAGTTTTTAAAAAAAACTGTTGTTTTATTATGGCAAATACATATAGCAAAAATGTAGGATTATTAGCATGTCACTTTACACAAAGGCCACAGGGTGGCATTTACTTATCAGCATATACAAAGTTAAGACAATTCACTTTTCTAGTGTTGACATTATATTGCACTACTTTTTTTCTTATTCTAAATTCTGCTTTGTACCTAGGTCAAGTTAAACTAGAGGCAACAGCAACATGTAAATTACACTGAAGCCCCAGAATCAGTATTAAAGCTGCAGCGTCCCTTTTAGATTACACTCTCCAAACAAAAACCCAGTGCGCTGTAATAATCATGGAACCGTTTTGATGTTACTGGGTTTGAAGGATTATGCTACAACATATTGGCAAGTGTAAACCTGTTAACAAGGGGCAATAAGCCATGCTCAAAATTTCCTAAAAAATGCGTCCTTAGATGAATTCAGGCCACGGAGGTAAAAAGGAAAAAAAAAAGCATTTTAAAAATCCATTATTCCAGGCCAGTCAAGTTTAATTAGGCGGACATCTTAAGAAACAAAGCAGATCTTTTGACATTCTAGAAAGAGAACCTGTACACACAGCCCAAATCTGATGACCAAATCAAATTGGCCCTTATTTTCGTTTGCTTTTTGTGTCTGTTGTCTGGAACACACTAGAGGCCGACATGAGATTTTCTATGTACTGTCCAAGAACTTGATTTTCAGACTTTAGTTTTAGATTCTCTTCTTTAACAGCATCCACACGTGCAGACAGCTCTGAGTGAGCAAAAGAAACACATTGAGGCTTACTTGATTGCAAGAATATAAAATACAGTAAATTATGGAATCTCAATCCGATCATACCAACTGATTATTTTTTAAGTTGCCACAGAAGTAACTTTGCCAATTCTCCACAGGTAAACTTTATTGGTTATAAGTGAAGCCAGTGTTTTTGCAGTTTAGCTAGGAAGGGAAGGGGGAGCAAGAGTAGGAATAAAAGCTACACAAAAAGGTTATTTTTCTAAAAGAAAGCAACTTCCCGAGTTGCTTCCTTCAGATAGGGCAGGATTTAAAGGGCAGGGCTTCCACAAGGTGAGGGAGCAGAACCCTACCACCCAGTTTAAGCATATTGATAGATTTATAGATAAAAAGCATACACTTCAGTACTTACAACAAATTAATTTACCTTCTAAAGTGTGTTGAAGCTCCAACACTTGATTAATCAGTCGTGTCTTCTCTTCTAATTCTACCTGGTTCTCTGGGTCGATTACTAGAATAGAATTGATGGAAAGATTACATAACTTCTATAAAACAACCAAACATGATTTAGAACACGAAGTAGCTTAAAAAACCTCACACTCCAACAAATTAAAAGCCAGCTTGAAAATAAATTGTGCCTTCTTCATTATTTTCCTCTCGTCTTTATTATGAGGAGCTTTCCACAGCCAGTTAGGATGCTTGCAAAATTAAATCTAAAGTTTCATAATTTAATCATTTTTAGCCCAGTATCATTCTGGTGAATCCATGCTGTACCCACCCCTTGTACTAAACTGTGTGACACATTCCAAATTTCCCTCACGATTAAAAGGACCCGCATTCTGTTCAGAATGCTCTGTACATACCACCCAAACACACGACTGCAATCCCAAATTCACCGTGAGAATAGCTCCAACATCAGTTTGTCCTATTAATAGGAAGATTGAAGCACTGACCTTCATAGAAAATTGGAACCTCAAGTTACAATACTTTATCACCACATTTATTTAAGTCAAAATGAATATCTGAGATCACTAAGAATCAATTAACCCCATTAAAAGATCACAAAGCAATCACGGCACCGACACAAAGACCTTCACCAAATTTATATCTTCATATTAAAAGAACAATGTAAGATTTGTGTGTATGTCGAAAGCTGCAACACTCTATGGCTCAATGATTGTTCAAGTATTTTACAGCAATCACTCAAATCCAACCCAAGTGTCATCACCTTGTACCACAATCTTTGACTTTGTTTATTTTACACCGTAGGCAGAGCCCAAGCACATCTACATCATATCTAAAATTTCAACTTTCTGATGAAGGAACTTAGAAAGCTGCCAGTGAAACATTCAAAATTAGGGACCATCACATATATTCATCTCAATCATACACTTCCGGGGCGGCAAGTGGCACAGTAGTTAGCACTGGGACTGCGGCGCTGAGGACCCGGGTTCGAATCCCGGCCCTGGGTCACTGTCTGTGTGGAGTTTGCACATTCTCCTCGTGTCTGCGTGGGTTTCACCCCCACAACCCAAAGATGTTCAGGTTAGGTGGATTGGCCACGCTAAATTGCCCCTTAATTGGAAAAAAAATGATTGGGTATTCTAAAAAAAAAATTTTTAATCATACACTTCCATTCTCAATGATGCCATTTGTGGTGCAGCAGGAGAAATTACAACTTTCCCACAGAAAGGTAAAGGAGAGCAAATTACTCTGGGCTGCTCCCACATGCATCTTACCAGTCAGTTCTAGAAACAGTAACAACAGAGGCCTCACAACAGATTGGCTGTTGGCCTGTTCGGCCAGATATAGCACAAGACTGGGTACTATTCATTTAAACGTCTTCAAGAAACCTCTTCCATGGTTCCTCTACAATCATGTTTCAGATTAAGAATTCAGGTATCCTATTGACATCAATACCTCCAAGTTGTTGAATTGGGATAATTAATATAATGTAAAACATTATTGGACATATCTTCAATTTGGTAGTGTTCTGTCTACATTTTTTTAAATAGTAAGAAGTCTTACAACACCAGGTTAAAGTCCAACAGGTTTGTTTCAAACACTAGCTTTCGGAGCATTGCTCTTTCCTCAAGTGATTGAAGAGGTATGTTCCAGAAACAGAAAGATGTGAGGAAGGAGCAGTGCTCCGAAAGCTAGTGTTTGAAACAAACCTGTTGGACTTTAACCTGGTGTTGTAAGACTTCTTACTGTGCTCACCCCAGTCCAACGCCGGCACCTCCACATCATTATTTAAAATAATACAAGACACCAAACAATACCTATATTGGATCTTTCTACTCTCACTTTGATGATTATTAAACTATTGTCAATTGTTGTAAAAACCCATCTGGTTCATGACTGCCCTTTAGAGGAGGAAATCTGTCATTCTTACCTGGTCTGGCCTACATGTGACTCCAGATCACAGCAATGTGGTTGACTCTTAAATACCCTCTGAAAATGGACTAGCAAGCCACTCAGTTTAAGGGTAATTAAGGATGGCCAATAAATGCTGGCCTAGCCAGCGGTGCCCATATCCCAAGTAGATAAAAAGCCTTGTACTCCATTTATACTGCAGAATTGCTTCCATTGGAGTTGGTACATTTGCCCTCATTCGTACCCAATTAGTCCTGCCAGAAAACCAGTGATAAGCTGGTGGATAGGTATGGAAAAAAAAAATCAAAAAAGCTAATGGAATGCTGGCCCAAAGGTTATGCTATAGACTTATAAAGCCCTGGTTAGACCCCATTTAGCATATTGTGAAATGCATCTCAGGAAGAGTATATGTTACTAGGAGAGAGACAAGGGGGGGAACGTGGGAGGGGTGGGGGGGGGAGCACAAATTCACGAGGATGATTCCGGGGCTAAAAAGGTGAGTTGCATGAGTGACAGGCAGGAAGGTTAGGGAGTAAAGCAGCAAGTAGGATGGTCAGGAAACTGGATGGACAGTGAGCTGGACACTCTGGGAGCAAGGCGGTGGTTGGAGAACTGGAGGGGCCACTCCAAAATGGCACCAATCGGGTCATGCACTTTATAGACCCAAAGCAAAAAAAAACACTAAAATGAAAATCCCGATACTAAATGTGCATACTGGCCCGATTACATCCACAACTTTAAAGCAGAATAACTGGGGCAACATCAAATAGGGGCTTACTGTATTGCGAATTATAGAACCAAGCTGAGTAGATGGGATACACATGGTTGAACAGGCAGGCTCAGCTGGTCCTCCCTTCTATTCATTATAACGGACATTGTCCAAGAGCACTTTCAGCATGGATAATTGAAATGTTGTAGGCGAGCTCAAAGCCCTGTAAGGACTTTGTGAGGCAACACCCTGAGATGGATCCACATGCGTACAGCCTGATCCAAGTACAAATCTAAGAGTAAATCATTAAAGGCTAGATGTTACAAAAATAATTGAAGTGCAAAACTAAAAGCTCTGTATCTAAGTGCATGTAGCATTAGAAATAAAATGGATGAACTGATAGCACAAATACTATCTGATAGACGTGACAGAGATTTGGCTTCGGGATAACATAGGTTGGGACCCGAATATTAACGGTATGTGACTTTTAGGAAGGATAGCAAGTTAGGAAAAAGTGGCTCTGTTAATTAATGATGGTATTAGCAAATTAGATAGAGATGATCCAAGTTCAGGAAACGACAATGTAGAAGTAGTTTAGGTTGAGATGAGAAATGATAAAGGCAAGTCACTTGTGGGAGTGATGTACAGGCCCCCTAATTTTAACTAAATTATTTAGATTATAAAAGAAGAGATAATCGGACCTTGACAGAAAGGTATCTTGATAATCATGCAGGATTTTAATCTACATAAAGACTGGAAGTTAGGTGGGTAAGGGTAGTGTAAATGAGGAATTCATAGAATGTTTTTGGGATAGTTCTATAGACCAGCACGTTCTGGAGCCAACCAGAAGGCAGGCTATGCTAGATCCGGTATTGTGCAATGAGTAGGATTAATTGAGAATCTCATAATGAAGGAAACAGCAATCATAATATGATTGAATTTTATATTCAGTTAAAGGGAGAGAAGATACAGTGAGTTAGCAAAATGGGTCTTTTTCTGGTTGGCAGGTTGTGACGGGGGGTGTGCCATAGAGATCAGTGCTGGGACCTAAATATTTTACAATTTTTATAAATGACTTGGACGAAGGGACTGAAGGTACGGTTGCTAAATTTGCAGAATACACAAAGATAGGTAGGAAAGTAAATTGTGAAGACATATAGGCCGCACGGTGGCACCGTGGTTAACACTGCTGCATCACAGCACTGATATCGGCTGTGTGTCCATGTGGAGTTTGCACATTCTCCCCGTGTCTGCATGGGTTTCATCGAGTGCTCCGGTTTCCATCAACAGTCCAAAGATATGCAACTTAAGATGGACTGGCCATGCTGGATTGCCCCTTAGTGTCCAACGGTTAGGTGAGGCTACGGGAGAGTGGGCCTAGGTGGGGTGTTCTTTCGACGGATCTGCGCAGCTCAATGGGCCGAATGACCTTCTGAACTGTAGTGATTCTATATTCTATAAGGAGGCTACAAAGGTACATAGAAAGGTTAAGCGAATGGGCAAAAGTATGACAAATGGAGTGTAATGCGAGAAAATGTGACACTATCTATTTAGGCAGGAAAAATAAAAATAAATGATCTAACTGGTGAGAGGATGCAAAACTCTTGAGATGCAGAAGGATATGGGTGTCCTAGTGCATGAATCACAAAAGACCAGTACACAGGTACAGCAAATAATTAGGAAACTAATAGAATATTATTGTTATTATTATTGAATATTATGAGGGGAATTGATTATAAAAGTAGGGAGGTTATGCTTCAGTTGTACAGAGCATTGTTTGAACCACATCTAGTGTATCGGTCTCCTTATTTAATGAAAGATGTAAATGTGTTAGAAGCAGGTCAAAGAAGATTTACTAGACTAATGCCAGGAATAGGTGGATTGTCTTAATGACAAAAGGTTGGAGAGGTTAGGTTTGCATCCACATGTGCAGCACGGAGGCACAGTGGTTCGCACTGCTGCCTCACAGCGCTGAGGTCCCAGGTTCAATCCCGGCTCTGGGTCACTGTCCATGTGGAATTTGCACATTCTCCCCGTGTTTGCGTGGGTTTCGACCCCACAACTCAAAGATGTGCAGGGTAGGTGGATTGGCAATGCTAAATTGCCCCTTAATTGGAAAAAATGAATTGGGTACTCTAGATTTATTTTAAAAAAGGTTTGCATCCACTACAGTTTAGAAGGGCAAAAGGTGACTTGATCAAAATCTTTAAGGTCATTGCCGGGGAGAGGATGTTGCCTCTTGTCGAAGAATCTAGATCTAGCAGTCGCTCATTTAAGACAGGTGAGGAGAATCTTTTCAGTTTTCTCTAGAACTGTCTTCCTCAAAAAGGCAGTGGAAGATGATTATTTTTAAGGCAAAGCTCAATAGGTTTGTGATTAGCATGGGAGTGAAAGGTTATCAGGAGTAGGCGGGAAAGTGAGGTGGAGGCTACAATCAGACCAGCCATGATCTTATTGAATGGCAGAGCAAGTTAGAGGGGCCATGTGGCTTTGTGCTACAACTAGTTTGCAAGTAACATGGACAGTTAACATGCAGCTACTGCAAACATTTAAGACAGCAAATGGAATGTTAGCTATTTTGGCAAGAGGATTGATGTACAAGAGCCAGGAAATCTTGCTACAATTATATGGGGCTTTCTGAGACCTCACCTGGAGTACTGTTTTTGTCTCCTTATCGTTAGAAGGATGCACTTGTCTGAAGAAAGGATACAACAAAAGCTCAATAGACTGAGTTATGGGATGAGAGGGTTATCCAATGAGAAAAGATTGAGGAGGATGGGCCTGTTTTCTCTGCAGTTTAGAAGAATGAAACATAAAATTCTTAAGCGGGTTTGACAGAGTCAATGTTGAGAGGCTGTTTCTCTGTGGCGGGAGTGTCTAGAACTGGAGGCATGGTCTTGGACACAGGGATCAGCCATTTAGGACTGAGACCAGGATAAATATCTTCAGAGGCTTGTGAATCTTTGTAATTCTCTACCCCATCGGGCTGCGGATGCGGAGTTATTGAATATATTCAATCTGGAGATTAACAGATTTTGGAGCACCAAATAATCAACAGGTAAGGACAGGGCAGGGAAGTAAAATTGGTCTTACCCTGATCTGTCTGAAGAGCAGAGCAGATGCAAGAGGCCTTATTAACTCGGTTATTCATTTCATTGCTGTTTATCAGATCTTACCAAGTGAGGGGTTAGGCACTTTGGTAAGAAGAATGGAGGCATATTTTCTAAATGTGAAAAGGCTTAGAAAACCAGGAGCATAAAAAGGGACTTGGGTGTCCTAGTTCAAGATTCTGTTAAGGTTAACGTGCAGGTTCAGTCGGCAGTTAGGAAGGCAAATGCAATGTTAGCATTCATGTCGAGAGGGCTAGAATACAAGAGCAGGTATATACTTCTGAGGCTGTAAAAGGCCCTGGTCAGACCCCATTTGGAGTATTGTTTTGGGCCCCGTATCGAAGGAAGGCTGACCTTGGAAAGGGTCCAGAGGAGGTTCACAAAAATGATCCCTGGAATGAAGAGCTTGTCATATGAGGAGCAGTTGAGGACTCTGGGTCTGTACTCATTGGAATTTAGAAGGATGAGGGAGGATCTTAGTGTAACTTACAGGATACGGAGAGGCTCAGGTAGAATGGATATGGAGATGATGTTTCCACTAGTAGGAAAAACTAGAACTCAAGGACACAGCCTCAGACTGAAGGGATGATCCTTTAAAACTGAGATGAGGCGGAATTTCTTCATAGAATCACAGAATTTACCGGGCAGAAGGAGGCCATTTGGCCCATCGGGTCTGCACCAGCACCCGGAAAGAGCACCCCACATAAGCCCATACCTTCACCCTATCCCCATTACCCAGTAACCCCACCTAACCTTTTTGGCCACGAAGGACAATTTAGCATGGCCAATCCACCTAACCTGCACATCTTTGGACTGTGGGAGGAAACCAGAGCAACCGGAGTTAACCAACGCAGACATGGGGAGAACGTGCAGACTCTGCACAGCCAGTGATCCAAGCCGGGAATCAAACCTGGATCCCTGGAACTGTGAATCCAGAGGGTTGTGAATCTGTGGAACTCTTTGCTACAGAAATCTGCGGAGGCCAAATCACTGAGTGTCTTTAAGACAGAGGTATATAGGTTCTTGTTTAATAAGGGGATCAGGGGTTATGGGAAGACAGCAGGAGAATGGGGATGAGGAAAATATCAGCCATGATCGAACTGCGGAGTAGATTTTGTTCTTACGTCTTATAAGTCCAAACTCCTTATTATGGTAGTCAACATAACCCTCAATCAACTTTTTTTTAAAATATTCCCCGTGTCTGCGTGGGTTTCACCCTCCCAACCCAAAGATGCGTAGATTAGGTGGATTGGCCATGCTAAATTGCCCTCAATTGGAAAAAATAATTGGGTTTTCTAAATTTATTTTTAAAAACTTTTTAAAAAGCATTAACCAGGTTATTAATTTCATTGGTTTATCAGATCTTGTCAAGTGCAAACTCCTTATTATTGTAGTCAATATAACAGTCTTTGAAGAGTATGTCAATCCACAAAGACATTTATGATGCAGTGGCACAGTGGGTAGCACTATTGCGTCACGGCGCCAGGGTCCCAGGTTCGACTCCCAACTTGGGTCACTGTCTGTGTGGAGTCTGCACATTCTCCCTGTGTCTGCGTGCGTTTGCTCCGGGTGCTCCAGTTTCCTCCCACAAGTCCCGAAAGACATGCTGTTAGGTGAATTGGACATTCTGAATTCTGCCTCTGTGTACCCGAACAGGCACCGGAATGTGGCGACTAGGGGCTTTTCACCGTAACTTCATTGCAGTGTTAATGTGACAATGTGTTAATGCGGCTACTTGTGACAATAAAGATTTTTTTTAATTATTAAAAATTCAGTTAATTGTTGAGAACTATTGCCCTCCCCCCTCCGCCCAAACAAGGCTAGGGAACACACCCAATTTATTTTTTCCGAATAAAGGTAGACAATCCTTATAGAGACTGGCTTCTGCTGGACATCACTGGTTTGAGCTTTGGGAGCTGAACGTTATCCATCGCTCTCTCTCTATCTGAGCTTTTCCACTTACTGTTTTGCTAATTCGGACTTCACATTCAATCTCTCCTTCCCACCAACAACCCCACGTATCAGAGTCCACCTGGGCTCAGATCAAAGACTTGGTCCCCGAAAGGTAATTTTGGGATCATTGAATGGCAGAGGATATCAGCTGCTTATATATGAATTTCCATAATTCCACCCTTTGTCCCTTTAAGGAGAGATGCTTGGGTGAATGGAGTGCCTAGTAAATGCACATATTTTGGGGGAAGTATATTACAGGAAAGGGAGGAGAAGGTGGGATTGCACTTGAAAGCAATAACAGCCAATTTATACTTTATATCATACCTTCCATTTCTGCATTCATCATGAACTGTTCACAATCGAGTTTTGAATGAGAGATGGTCGATCCCGAATCCACTAATGAAAAAAAATATTTTTAAGATACATAACAATACTGGTAATAGATGGTTTTACACCAGCTTCTCTAAATGCTCAATTGGCAAATATTGCACCATATAGACCTTACAAAGGATACAAATCCCAGGTGTAATCCCTAGTCTCTGCTAAATTAAGAGACTTAAGCACAAAAGGCAGTGATGGGAGTGCTGTTACCAAATATCAGTTGGAACAGCAGTTGAATTCAGCACCCATATTTAGGGAGAGGAAAGAATTAACAACAGTTCCCCACTCCCGATCAATATCCAACAGCTCCTGCTGGAAGGTGTTTTAGAGGTATCAGGTAACAACAGGATTATTTCAGCTGTAGTGCCCTCTTCACTTCAAAAAGTGTGTCAACACCCACTGTCAAATGCCAGGTGGGAAGTTACCAAACATCTTCTACCTCTCAGCATTCTCCAACCTCAGCCAAAATCTCTGGGGAAAAGGGGAATGTTAGCTTTCTGTAAAATGAAACAGTGGGTTTTGCCTCTTAGAAATTGACTTTTGAAAGCCAAACAGGAGCTGAAATCACACAAGTGTTAATCAATATTGCTCCTTGGCTCCATAAGCAAAGTGGCAACAAACTCTGAAGAATAAAATATTTAATAACTCTTCAGATAAAAGAGGAAACACTGAATTAACTAGCAGTGAAGTGAGAGGATAGGAGGGGGAAATCCTAAATTTTAATTCATTCAGTCACTAGCTGCCGAGCTAGAGGTAACCACATCAGGTCTTACATAGAAAAGAGAGTTGTTTTGCTGGTGCCTGCAGATCAGCCAGAAAGTACCTATTCCAGGTTCTAACACAGGTCAGGGTAGATTGGTCAACTGATTAAAGTTATGATTCTTCCCCACAAGTACTGGAATTAAAAACAAACACCTAGAAAAGTAGAGAAGGTATTTTGATCTACAAATGTTACATTCGTTCTTCTGGAAGCAGGTTCTGTCAACTATGTCGCTGAGATTTTGAGTAAAAAAGAATGTTAACGTCATCATGTTATCTACGGAGTAAGCATTTACAAATTCAACTGCAGCTTAATCCCAAAGTGGCAATAACCATTAGCATAGACATCAAACTTCAATGCTAATTTTGCGGAATCTTGAATCCATATCAGACATTGTCCTAGTCAGTGAACAACTTCCATTCCCAGATTCTGCTGCTAGGAAACTAACCTTCAGCTTTCACCTCCCCCCCCCCCCCCCCCCCCCCATATTTGTCTCACCCAACACTACACCAGCCTCATCTGCTCCACTAAAACTGGTTGGAGAAACCATTTTTTTAAAAAAAAGTAATTTAATGTCTCTCCTGCAATGGCAACAAATCAGATATTTGGGAAACCACTGCACACAAGTGTGCACTGGAACTAATGTAACATTCAGTGGCACTATTTTTTTCCCCAGAGCCTGCAAGTGGGGAAGAATGCTGAACCCAAGATAAAACAGGTCATATCAGCAAGTTGACAGAAACACATTTCAGGTGTTTAAAATGGAATACCTACTTGTGACAATAACGATTTTTTTTTTTTTATTAGACACTGTGTGACCTTAAAGGTAACAAATGGTGAGGGCTCAGTGGAGCCTGATCCTGTCCTCCTTGGCCGCTGGCACTTTCAAGCAGTGACCGATTTCTCCTCCCTGGAAGGATCGGATGGAAGGGTGGAGCGAAGGCTGGTCAGGGAGGGAAGGGTTGTTGGTGTTGACAGTGGGATCCTGGGGGGAGAACTCGCAGTACAGGTGATGGGAGAGAACAGTCACAGTCAGACAGGGGAGTGGGATGCAGTAGGGTGGCAGGTCCAGGGTGAAAGTCTGGTCGGTGAAAGTCTCATCAGGTGGGTTAGAGGGGAAATGAAATGTGACTCGGATAACAGGAGGGGACGGTAATGGGGAGGAATGGCATGTGGAGGTGGATTGTGATGGGATCCAGAGTAAAGGGGGGAGAAAAAGGAAAGAGGAATGATGATATTGGGTGGGTCTATGATGACGGAGGCAGAAGTTGGTGAGACAAACCAACCTTGACCACGCAGTTAGTCAGTGAGATCCCTGGAGGTGGGAGAAGGATCTTTTTGGGTGGGTGGAGTGGAGGGCCAGCAAAAGAAGCTGACTGAAGGAATACCCTAGTAATTAATGAAGCAACGAGATGCAAAAGGTTGTGATATCCTCTCAATGGTAAAGCCCGCATTGCAACAGGTTTGTTCCCAACTCATGATCTGATATAACATCCCAGCAAGCCGTGGAGCTGCCGTTCATTCTGCCTTTGCCATTAGCTGCAATCTGAGGCAGAAATGAAGGGAGGAAGGTGGAATGCCTCCATGGGAGGGCAGCCAATTCGCAACTCCAAACCTCCATCCTCATGGGTAAATGATCACGCATGGCAAGAGCTCATACAGTTAAGTCTTTTTATGTTGCAATGGCAATGGTCTCTCTATAGAGTTGAGGGGAAATGGAGAGAAAACAGAAAACTGTCCACATGAGGCTTCTTGCACATGGCTCTCATCACCCTGGTCAAAGCAATGTCTCCATACACATTCATGCATGAATGGGAGGAACACCCATCTCTGATCCTCCACCAGGAGACCTTTACCTGGAAGGAGTGGGTTGAGGATGGCATGTCGAGATGAGGCCAGGTTAGGGTTTATAGCAGGAAACCTGTAAAGGGCATGCTCACTTAAGATATCATTTCAATGCTGTCTGACTTAGCAGAAGTCCACAAATTGGAAAAGATAAAATTCAGCATCAGAGGAAGGCTTCCACAACACATGGAAGCAATTTACCAACCTGTTCAAGGACCTGTTCGTGACCACGAACCAATAAGGGGGGGGGGGGGGAGAGGAGGGAGAGAGAGAGAGAAGGGAGACCAAAATAGACAAAGGAAGAGAGAGGGGTGGGTGAGGAGAGAATAGGAGAAGGGAAGACACTACCGAGAGTACAGGGGAAGCTGGGCAGAGGAACCAAAGGGCTCCGAAGGAAGGAGAGCCCATGGGTGCAGCTACAGCAACAACGGGTGGCTGCAAACATGCCCCTGGTATGTTTTAATACATGGAGCAGCATATAGTCAAATAATAAGGGTGTGGCAACTGATCACTGGGGGCCCCAATGTTAACAGGCCTCGTAGCTGTATACATGTTTCATATGCATTCATACCTGATTACGCCTGGGAGGGTGGTAGAGGAGAGTTGCCTTGCATCCTTTAAAAAGTACCTGGATGAGCACTTGGTACATCATAACATTCAAGGCTATGGGCCAAGTTCTGGGAAATGGGATTAGGTAGGCAGATCAGATGTTTTTCATGTGTCGGTGCAGATTTGATGGGCCGAACGGCCTCTTCTGCATTGTATTATTCTGTGATTCTGATTATTGTTTTTTTTTAAAAAAAATTTCTGCTTGTATTTTTTAAAAATTCTTTTGTCTTTCTTTTTGCAATGTAGTCATAAGCAAATGCAAAAACCAAGAAAAATATATTTTTTTAAAGATATAATTTCAATTCATTCACACATCCACTGAGGAGTTGATGATAGAGGCTGCAGGCACCCCTGCCCTGATAATGGCTCATATCCAGATGAGGAGTGCCCATCACCAGTTGGCACAAGGCCAAGAGGAGCAAAATCCTGTGCAGCAAGAAGCAGTGGGGCCTCTACAAGAACACGGACCAATGCAATGGCAAGCGCAAACCCAACCACACATGTTCATTGGTGCTCGTATTTAAAGATGAGCAAAAGGTAACACCGAGGGCACCCTCATATGTCCTGGGCTGTGGTTGTCCACATCTGCCAATTTCTCCAGTACAAGCTGCGGCTGCAAGGACTGCAGACAGGTCATCCGAAACTCCTGACCTGCATTGAGCGAAGGTTTGTCTGGGTGTCATTTAAATATGGCACCAGGACCTTTGACCCTATGAGGTTAACAGTAGGTGAGCGACTTCCTTCCCACCCAGTCACAATATTCACCGAGCTCCTCGTGGATGCATGAGCTCAAAAGTGGAAGATCACATGTATTCACCCACCCCGCCGCCACCCAGCAGGAATCACACCGACTATCCCGCCCACAACCAGACTTGGGCAGAATTCCACCTAAAATAGACCAATTTAAAAACCACCATCCATGGAGATCAGTTAGCAGCATTGGGCCTTGGTGGAGATGGCTCAGCTGCTCACTGGCAGAGATGACTGACCACCCAATTACCAGGTTACAAAACATCACACCCCCTTCCTTATTGCTCCTCAGCCTTTTGGCAAAGGTCAAGTCCTTTGAGGTCTGGTGTGATGCCTTCTCTGGTCAGTTTGGACAGTGTGGGGACCCTGAACTGGATTGAAGGGAGGAGATGAATTAAGGGCTTGGCCTGTCCACTCTGCACACTGACACTGACAAATGAATAACATTTTAAAAATACGCCCCCCAAAAATTAACATGGTTTTTTTTTTTGTGTTTAAAAAGACAGACTGCACAGGGCAGGGCCAAAATTTCCTTTTTAAAGGTTTGGTGCATTGGGAATCTGGACGTGTAAAACAGACAAGACAGTGGCCTGAACCAGTCCCCTTTCAGTCCCAGTCCCCTTTCAGCTCTCTCTCTTTGGAGGCTTTGCAATATTGTTTGCATTTAATCGGGGTTTTCCTCCCGGTCTGCCGGCTGACTAAAAGGCCTAACCCGCCCGCACAAGCGCTGCCGGCGTTATTTTTTTAAAGAGCGGGGAGGGAGAGAGAGAGAGAGAGCGGATGTGTCTGCGGAGAGCTTGTCACTGCCTCAGCCGCTCGCCGGCGAGGCCGACACTTACCTGACCGATACCCGGGCACCAGCTCTCACTGCCGGCTCGCCGTCCGAATTAGAGGCTGAAGGGTTTAAAGAGAGAGAGAGAGAGAGGGGGGGGGCGGGGAGAAGACAGCGTCGAGCGGGCTCAGACTGGCATCAACAAAATGGCCACCAGAGGGAGAGAGGGACAACTGCAGGCAGGCGGCAAGTTCTCCTTCGCGGCTCGCACACAACAGCCACCCTGAACAAACAAAACCAGCGCTTTGGACAACTTTCTTCTACCACGTTGACAAAAAAAAAAACTGCATGGCTTAAATAATTCACATTCCGCATTTTTCACTCATTTGCTAACCCGATTCCACTTGGGACGACACTTACTTTAAAAAAAAAACACGAAATACGGCAGGAACGCTGTAAATAAATTCTTGATTCTTCTGAATTGTGAACACATTGACCACCCCCCCCCCCCCCATTAAAACCACATTTGTTTCCAAAGCCCAACTCAAAACGGTAACAGCTGCAAACCAAAAAAGAAATACATATAGGCAAATGCCCCCCCCCCCCCATGCACTCTTCTTCAACCCGTATAAACTACGTTTTTCCGACGGTCGTGTTCCTTCCCCCCCCACCCCCCCACAAAAAACAATCCGCCATCAGCCAAGTGAACGAAATATTTGGAGGAAATGGGAAAAAAAGGTGAACACAGATGACCAAGTCAAGAGGTTGACATGATGAGCGCTGCTGCCCGGGCAGGAGCTCAGAACAGCTGGAGAGGGTGGGCGAGGGAGGGAGTGAGTGGGTGAGGGAGTGGGTGGGTAGGTGAGGGAGTGAGTGAGTAGGTGGGCGAGGGAGTGGGTGGTGGGGGAGGGAGTGAGTGAGTGGGTGGGGGAGTGAGTGAGTGGGTGGCTGGGTGAGGGAGTGAGTGGGTGGGGGAGTGGGTGAGGGAGAGAGTGAGTGAGCGGCTGGAGGAGTGGGGGAGGGAGAGAGTGAGTGGGTGGGGGAGTAGGTGAGTGGGTGAGGGAGTGAGTGAGTGGGTGGGGGAGTGGGTAGAGAGTGAGTGGGTGGCTGGGTGAGGGAGGGAGTGAGTGGGTGAGTGAGTAGGTGGGTGGTGGTGGGGGAGGGAGTGAGTGGGTGGGGGAGGGAGTGAGTGGGTGAGGGAGAGTGGGGGAGTGGGTGGGTGAGGGAGTGGGTGGTGGGGAGGGAGTGAGTGGGTGAGGGAGAGAGTGAGTGAGTGGGTGGGGGAGTGGGTAGAGAGTGTGATTGGGTGAGGGAGCGAGTGGGTGGGGAGTGGGTAGAGAGTGTGAGTGGGTGGGGGAGTGGGTAGAGAGTGTGAGTGGGTGAGGGAGCGAGTGGGTGGGAAAGGGAGTGCCTGAGGGAGTGTGGGAGAGGGTGTGTGAGTGCGTTGGGGGTGGGGTGAGTGGGTGATGGAGGGGTTGAGTGGGCGAGGGAGTGAGTGGGTGGGCGAGGTAGTGAGTTGGTGGGTGAGGGAAGGAGTGGGGAAGGGAGCGAGTGGTGAGGGAGTGAGTGCTTGGGTGACAGAGTGAGTGGGTGAGGGAGTGGGTGGGTGGGTGACGGAGTGATTGGGTGGGTGGGTGAAGGAGGGAGTGGGTGGGTGGGTGTCGGAGTGATTGGGTGGGTGGGTGAAGGAGGGAGTGGGTGGGTGAGAGGGTGGGTGGGTGAGGGAGTGGGTGGGTGAGGGAGTGGGTGGGTGGGTGAGGAAGTGAGTGTGAGGGATTCAGTGGGTGGGTGACAGTGGGTGAAGGGGTGGGTGAAGGAGTGAGTGGTTGGGTGGGTGAGGGAGTGTGAGTGGGTGAGGGAGTGTGAATGGGTGAGAGTGGGTGAGGGAGAAAGTGAGTGAGTGGCTGGGGGAGGGAGAGAGTGGGTGGGTGAGGGAGTGAGTGGGGGGGAGTGGGTAGAGAGTGAGTGGGTGGCTGGGTGAGGGAGAGTGTGTGGGAGTGGGTGGGTGGGTGAGGGAGTGAGTGGGTGGGTGGGTGAAGGAGGGAGTGGGTGGGTGAGAGGGTGGGTGGGGGAGGGAGTGAGTGAATGAGGGAGTTACTGGGGGGGGGTGAGGGAGGGATTGGGTGGGTAAGGGAGTGACTGAGGGAGTGGATGGGTGAGGGAGTGAGTGAGTGACAGCTCTCTGGTCATCATCGGGCAGTGTGATCGACTTAACTGCATCAAAATTGTCACTCCAACAGGCTCAAGAAAATTATTATTTTCTTAAATGCTCCATACCTTCACAATCACTTGTTTTTGATACTGTGCCCCCTGAATCTCAAAAATAAAATTTATTGTGCCAAATGTGCAGGCTGCCCTAACCTGGTTAAAACAAGCAGACATCATGATCTGGGAGGGGGCACACACACAGGTTTGTGATCATTAATTCAAATCCATCTTCGAAACATCAGAAAGAAACGTCAATAACCCGGCTGTATTCACCACCCCCACACCCAGTACTTTGAGTTACTCATGAACTCGACTTTACCCGAATCATCAGCCAGAGAAATGGTGGTGAACGCGTCGTCCTCTTCTGTCGTAGTCTCACTTTGATCCATACTCTTGCAAGTTGAAGCGAGCAGCAAACAATGCCCCAACCAACAATGTGCAGCCACAGAAATGACTTTTGTTCAAGACGCGCCGGTCTTCCTTCAACTTAATGGTCGGCCAGAACGGAATAATTGAAATGTGAGCTGCTACCTTTACTTGATACCTGATCCCCGACTGCACGGAGTTGAGCTCTTCCGGAAATTGTTTAAGGACAAGGAATAAATTTAATGACTTAGAAAATACACAACTAAGCAATTTTTAAAAAACTGTACTTTGGTATCCTCCCTCAGTGTTCATTCTACTGTCTTTAATTGGATGATAAATATACTGCAACTCATGGTTCGTGATAAACAAGGATTCATTTTATACTATTTTCTTCAAAATATATCATTTGGGAAATTAGAACTGGGGCATATGCCAACATAAATGCTAGGTTAGTTTGCATGGAAACGATTATAAGGCAACAGCTCATCCATGATGATCTTTTAACCCACAACAATATTCATGGGCACCCAATTCAATTTCCACCTCAGGGTGAACCCTTCTACCGACTCCTGCAGAACAAACTTGATTTTCTCCAATCTCAGGTATTCTGACAGGTCATGTGGACCTGCTTCGCAGCCCCCCCACCCCCCCTACACACACACCGCCCACACCTGCCTTCCACCCCCACAAAGAACCTGCTCATCATCACCACCGCCATGTGGGCCCTATGCAGTGCTTTAAACTGGATGAGGCTTAACCTCAAACATGATGAGGACTCTTTCCCCCTTCGCAAAGCCTCCACCATCTCTCAGCAGCACCGCCCCTCCCAGCCCCTTCTCCCATTTGCGCTTAATCTCCTCCACAGGAGTGTCCTCCCTTTCCATCTGTTCCTTATATATATGCAACACCCTTCCCTCCCCTAATTCATCCTCCGACAGCAGCTTATCCTGCGCCGGAAGCAGTAGCCCGGGAAGGACGGCACCTCTCTCCACGCGAAATCCCTCCCTGCAGGCACCTAAAGCCATTCCCTTTGGGCAACTCATACCATTTCACCAACTCTTCCAGTCCCTTGAATTTGCCCCCTATATGCAAGTCCCTAAAATACTCAAACCCCACCTGCCGCCACCCCCAAAACCTCACGTCCAGCCCCGTCGGCACAAACCTATAGTTGTTGCATGTTGGCGTCCATAACGACATACCTTCCATCCCAAACTGTTGCCTGCAGTTACCCCACACCCTTAACGCCGACACCACCACTGGGCTCATGCAGTACCTGGCTGGCAAGAACGAAAGAGGTACCAACAATAGAGCCCTCAAACTTGATCCCCTATACAATGCCATCACCCACACAGACCGATCTCTCCTCCACAGGCCATTTCCTCACAACCGCAATATTCGCCGCCCAATAGTAATTTATCAAATTCAGCAATGCCAGCCCCCCCTTGCCCCCAATCCAAAAACACCCACCTCACCCGCAGGGTCTTCCACGCCCACACAAACCCTGAAATTATCCCATTAACCTTCCTAAAAAAGGACTTGGGGACAAAGATAGGGTGGTTCTGGAACACGAACAGAAACCTGAGCAGCGCTGTCATTTTCACGCGCCCAGCCAGCAATAGTGGCACCACATCTCATCTCTTAAAATCCACTTTCATCCCCTCCACCAATCGAGCCAAGTTCAATCTGTGTAACTGGGCCCAGTTCCTCTCCACCCTGAATGGCAACTCCCCTAACTTCCCCTCATGCCCTCTGGCATTGATCGGGAACATCTCACTCTTTCCCATGTTCAATTTATACCCCGTAAACTATCCAAATTCCCCCAAAATCTCTCCAAGGCTGCCCGGGTCCAAAATGTATAAGAGCAAATCATCCGCATATAGCAGAACCCTAAGCTCGGCACCTGCCCCGTTAAATTCCTTTCCAATCCCTCGAAGCCCTAAGCGCCATTGGCAACATCTCTACTGCCAAGGGAAAAAGCAATGGGGAGAGTGGGCACCCCTGTCTCATCCCACAATGTAGCCAAATGTACCCCAAACTCATCCGGTTCGTCTGAACCCTCGCCACCGGCTCCCTGTACAACAGCTGGACCCAGTCCACAAATCCCTGCCTGAACCATCCCAGCAACTCCAGCAAATGCATCCACTCCACCTGATCAAGAGCCTTCTCCGCATCCATGGCCACCAATACTTCTACCTCCTGCCCCTCCGAGAGCATTATAATTACAAGTAGCCTCCGCACATTCACTGACAACTGCCTTCCCTTGACAAATCCCGTCTGATCCTCCCATATCACCGGCAATAGCCCTCAAATCACAATGCTAGCACCTTTGCCAACAGCTTAGCATCATTGTTCAGCAATTGTTCTGATATCGGGCGGTAAGACACACACTGCTCCCGGTCCTTATCTTTCTTTAAAATCAGGGAGATAGAAGCCTGCGACAATGTGGGGGGGTGGGGTGTTTCCCCCTCTCCCTCACCTCCATATATGTCCTCACCAGCAATGGCCCCAACTCCGCGCCAAATGTTTTATAAAACTCTACTGGGAACCTGCCTGCCCAGCACCTTCCCCGCCTCCGTCACACAATTATTATCCATCACCACCCTCAGCCCAGTTGGGACCCTGAGCACTCCCCCCTCCACCTTGGGGAACGTCAACCCATCCAGGAACCGTCGCATCCCCTCTTCCCTTGT
Source organism: Scyliorhinus torazame (assembly GCF_047496885.1). Classification (NCBI taxonomy): domain Eukaryota; kingdom Metazoa; phylum Chordata; class Chondrichthyes; order Carcharhiniformes; family Scyliorhinidae; genus Scyliorhinus; species Scyliorhinus torazame. Next base: position 45,785,642 of record NC_092709.1, on the reverse strand, counting down.
CGGGGACTATGACACATAGAGCCCCCTATAGAAGGCCTCAAATGCCCCATTCATGCCCTCCGGGTCCATCACCACCTTCCTCCTCTCATCCCTCACGCTACCAATTAGCCCCACATCTAACCCCCATTGTGGCTTTTGCGCCTCCCCTGAAATACCCGCGAATCCACCCAATGTGACGCGTGGTCAGACACCCCACAATCGCCGAATACTCCAAGTCAGCCACCCCCGCCAGCAGCGCCTTGTCCATCACCAAAAAATTGACCTGGAAATTGCACGGGGGAGAAGTATGAAAACTCCTTCGCTCTCGGCCTCCCAAACTTCACTGGTTCCGCCCATGCCCCCCATGCGCTCCATGAACCCCCTGAACTCTCTCGCCACCGCCGACATCCTCGACGACTTAGGACTCGACTAGTCCAGACTCAGGTCCAGGACCATATTGAAATCCCACCCCCCCCCCCCCACAAATCAGCCAATGCATGTCCAGGTCCAGGATCTTTCCTGACACCTGCCTCACTAACAGACCGCAATCTGTCAGGATAGGCAACAGCACCTCCTCCACAATAGCCCTCAACACCGGGGCTCCAGAAGGATGTGTGCTCAATCCTCTACTGTACTCCCTATACACACACGACTGTGTGGCAAAATGTAACCGTGTACGTTCCCTTAGCTGCAGAAAAATATTTTTCACTGTACTTCGGTAGATGTGACAATAAATCAAATCAAATCAAATCATAAAGTCTACGTCATCCCAATTCAGGGCATAAACGTTTACCAGGACTACCAGGACCCCCTTCCAGCTTCCCACTGACCATCACAAACCTATCCCCTGGAACGGCCACAATGCTCCCCACCTCGAAAGCCACCCTCTTATTATCCAAAACTGCCAGCCCCCTCGTCTTCATATCGAGCCCCCAGTGGAACACCTGCCCCATCCATCCTTTCCTCAGCCTCGTCTGATCCCCCAGATTCAGGTGCATCTCCTGTAAAAACGCAACGTCTACCTTCAAACTCCTCAGATGTGTGAACACATGCGACCGTTTAACCGGCCCATTCAGCCCTCTCACATTCCGCGTGACCAGCCTGGTCAGGGGTCCCACCGCAGCGCCCCACCCCCCCCCTCTCCCCCTCCCCTGCCAATCAGCCATATCCATTTTTAAGCCAGACCCCGGCCCACGTCACGCTCCCCTCCAGGCACACCCTCGGGTGTCTGCCGCCATCTCTCTCATCCCAAATGTACCACACCACGGGGGGGAGAGTAGGTAGGGTGCAAGGGCCCCCTGACCAGGCTGTTCATGTAGAATGTGAGAAGGCTGAATGGGCAGGTTAAATGGTCGCATGTGTTCACGCATGTCAGCAACCCACCCACCTCCACTACCACCCAACAAAAAAACAACCCCCCCCCCCATGCTTTCTTCTTGGCAACTCCCCATTTCACTCCCATTAACTAGCCCGCGCAGCTAGCATGGTGGCCCCCCCCAAGGCCTCTGACTTCCCCTCACACCTCCAGTCCACCCCTCCTCCCAATCCTCCCCACCACCAACAAAGAGAAACAAAAGGCACACTCACCATCATCGCTTGCCCGTCACAACCCAACTCAAATGCCCACTCCATCTGCCTTACAATGAACACAAAGCTCCTCTCCAAAGTTCAATGTCCTCAAACTCCTCCCAGTCCCTCATAAAGTCTATCGCCTCCTCTGATGAGTCAAAATAACACTCCTGTTTTTGGTGTATCACCCACAAGCGGGCAGGGTATAAAACACCGAACTTCATCCCCTTCTTAAAGACGCCGCCTTTATCTGGTTGTACCTGGCTCTCCACTTAGCCAGCTCTGCACCCAGGTCCTGGTAAATCTGGAACTCACTCTCTTCCCAGGTGCATTTCCTGGTCTGTCTAAACCACGTCAGAGTTTTTTCCTTATCTAAACATTGATGCAGCCTCACCACCATCGCTCTCGCGCGGCTCCCCACCTGTGGCCTCCTCATCAGCATCCTCTGCGTCCAATCCACTTCGAGGGGCTGGTTGAAGGCTCTCTTTCCCATCAACCTCTCCAGCATTCTCGCCACATACTCAGCAGTCTCTGCTCCCTCAATGCCCTCAGGCATCCCGACAAATCTCGAATTCTACCTGGAGCGGTTCTCAAGATCCTCCAATTTCTCTCTGAGCCTCTTCTGGCCATCCAACACCATTGCCAGCTCCATCTCCAGCGAGGCCTGACATGCCTCATGCTCCCCAACCGACTCCTCCACCTTCTGGATCACCAGGCCCTGAGCCTCCAGCCTCTGCTCCCCTCGCTCAATCTCCACACTGAGCGGCTCCGTCATCGTGGCCAAATCCGTGGGCATCTTTCAGTGAATGGTTAAGGCTCTGTTGACTGATACTTGTGCTTGCTAAACTGTCAATTCTCTTTCACTGCTAATTTGTATTTGATTGTTTTTAGTGTCTAAACGAATTGTATTGTGTGACTTCTGTTGCTGCGATGTTAGCCTCTTGGCCAGGTTGTTGTTGTAAATGAGAATTGGTTCTCAGTTGACTCACCTGGCTAAATAAATAAAATGTCTACGCGAGATAGCCTGTCGTGGTTCAACAAGGAAGTTCACCACCACCGAGGGCAATTCGGGATGGGCAACATATGCTGGCCTTGCCGGTGGTATCTACATCCCATGAACAAATTTTAAAAATTTCCAGGCTCTATGCATTTACACGCTCTCCACTCCAAACGCATCTTAAAGTGCTTTGCAGTTGTTCCAGTCTGATTCCTTTCTAGTTCTGAACTATTCTGCTACTTGCCTCTCCCAGTCCTCTGGGCTTCCTTGCATCCCCTCTTTCATCCAAGTGCCCAGCCATTGTCATATTTCAATTCTCCCCACAATACTGGGTTAACCTTCCCGCGAGGAGATTGGTCCCAGATCTGTTGAGATGCAAACCTTAAACCCGTCCATGCTCCCCCCAAACTGGTCCCAATACCTCAGGATTCTGAATCTCTTCTTGCTGTGCCATTTCTCCAACCACATGTTAACTTGGATCATCTCGCTATTTCTAAATTTACTGATATGGGACATTGGATGCAATCCATTGATTACTCTTTGGAGGTCCTGCTTTTTAACTTCCTCCAAAGCTCCTGAAACTCTGATGACAAGACCCCAACACTTTTGCTTCCGCTATTTCATTGGCTCCTACATGAACCACAACCACTAACTGTACCTTCCCTCCTCAGAATGTGCTCTAACATATTCGGACAAATATATAAGCCTGCAGTCACCTAGAATGGAAAATGCCTGTCACGGCTCAGGTGAATGGGGAACCTTGAAGGACGTCTTCTCTCAAAATAACTTTGTGATGAAATCTTCCCAAATTACACCCTGGTGTCTGCATAATTCAAGTGGAAACTTTTGACCAAGATTTTGTAATGGCTTTCCAAGCATTGTTGTCCAATAAAAATCAATGGCCAGGTAAAAGCATAACTACATCATTTTAATCACATACACCAATTTTAGATGCAAATATAATCAAGGCAAATGTAGTTCATGGGTATTTTAACTCAACAAAGAGCTATTAAAATTCAGTGCAACACTTTGCATTCTTTCCTTGGAGTCTTTGACATAGAAATGAATGAATTATTTAAGATGAGCTCCTGAGGAGGTCTATTCTGGTACCCTGTACCTGAATCATAACAGTTCTATTTATTTTGAACCAAAATGAATGGATCACATATCAAATAATAATGCCTCTTGATTCGTCGGTCAAATAATGAAGGTGGCTGAATCGTGTGTCTATTACATTGTGTGAACTATTTGGAAGCTAGAGTGTGGAAACTTGCCCCAGACCCCACATGCCAGGTGAAGAGTGTTATTAGCAAACACTGTCCCTAATTTTACCAGAGCACCAACGTGGCCTGTAGTCCATCTCTACTACAGGTTCGCTCCTCCATTGCACCTTACATGGAAACTGGAAAAAGAGCAAAGCTGTTGGTTTTACAGGCCTGCACCCTCAGGTCATCTAGCTGCTGATTTTCAGAAGAATGCCTGAAGTTCACTTGGAAAGAAGAAAGCAACTGCCAGCTCGGGCTCCTCCTCTTCAACCTGCTCCTCAATCCTGCTCGGACCCTCGATCCAGGAAGGCTCCTGCTACATGTTCCACCTCCACATTTTGGGGTTGCTTGATTCTCACCAGCTATGGGTGATGTGAGGAAGTTAAGTGGAGGATGGCAAGACTACCACATCTACCTCACTTCCTTTACAATGGTGTGCCTGCATCGATTATAGTTACAGGATCACACCTACCAATTTGGAAATGTAATTTCTTCACTTTATGAAGATATCAGAGACCTAAATCCCCTTGGGTGTGAAACAAGTGAAGATGGAATGGTGGTCTGTATCGTATGAAGGAGAATGCAAACCAAGGTGTAGGTTTGGAGCAGAAATCCAGAGTTCCATTATTGGCCAGAATTGGGCCCTCTCCAATTGTCTGACCCTCTCCCCAGGACCTAACACACTGGTTATTTTCATTTGCTTCTAAATTCTTTGAGCTGGTGAATGACTAAGTGGAACATAAAATCAGCCTGCTCCACTGCCATTCCCCATTCAGAATATTTTTCTAGTTCACCCCATTTAGAATCATGCAATTATTGCAGAAGGATGTCATTCAGCCCATCGTGTTCCTGCTGAGCCACTGTAGAGCAACCCAGTCAGTCCCATTTCCCCATTCTGTCGATGTAGCCCTGCAATTTTACTTCTAAGAATTGCCTTTTGAAATCATTCAACATCTCTGCTTCAGCCACCCTTGTTTGCAGCGAGCTCCAGGTCATTGCTACTCACTGTGTACAAACCCTCTTCCACATATTCCCCCTGCATCTCTTGCACAAAATCTTAAATCTATTGTGATGAATGGTTACTGTACCCTTAACACCATGTAGGTGATACCCCTTTAGGACTGGGTTTGGAACCCTGGGAGACCCCGCCTCCGGCTCCGCCCACCAGGGAGCCGTATATAAGGTGACGCCCTGTCGGCGGCACTCAGTAAACACACGTCTCAGTAGCTGGCTAGTTCTTTGCTTATTAAAGCCTTCATTTACCATTCCACACTCTCGTCTCGTTATTGAGGATACTACATCTATGTTCCCCAGTCCTTGTACCATCAACTTAAAGGGAACAGCTTTCCTTTGTGGACATTATCTAAACCTATTATATAATCTTGTATACCCATAAATTTTCATAGGGCACAAGGGCATTGAACTTGATGATCAGCCATGATCATAATGAATGGTGGAGCAGACTCGAATGGCTTCCTCCTGCTTCTATTTTCTTATATATGTTTCTCTATATGTTTCTATGATTCAATGGCCTTGTCGCATCCGACTTGGTGACGTGACGAGGCCATCGAATTTCACGAGACACCTCTCGTGAAATTCATCTGAACCTCAAGATGTCGTGATCTAAATGTCTTTCTCGTCGGGCTAGCTAGAGACAACTAGTTTCACTTTAATGTGCAGATTCCTGAGGTAACCAAGGCATATGATCTATCCCCTTTGCATCGGAGACCTTGGGCAAATGCTGTTCAGTACTGGTCTCCACAAATGGTGGCCAGGCAGAACGGTACTTGTGGGGGTCTCCAAAGTGATCGGAGGCCCCCAGGTACATGCCCTGTGGGCAGGGTGGCACCCTGGCACTGCCAGCCTAACACCCTGGAAGTGTGACCTGGGTGCCAGCCTGGCACTGCTAAGGTGCCCATGTGGCACTGCCAGCTGGCAGAAGCAGTGCCAAGGTTGCACTGCTAATGTGCCAAGTTTGCATTTTTTGTGTGCTGGCAATCGGGCCAGAGGTGCCTTTTGTGGGTCTGGTGTGGTGTGAGGAGGGGGCGGGGAGTCTGGTGTGGTGTGTGGAGGGGGCGGGGACCCTCCCATAATGCGTTGGGGTTTGAGTTGGGGTCTGGGACCTCGGAGATCAGGATGCCATTTAAAAATTGGGTCCCGATCTCTCACTGCACTGGGGAGTTCCAGCGAGCGGAGCACCTCAGTGCACAAAATGGGGCTATGTACAGCCTCTGCTGTGCGTTCCCCACTGAGGTCCCTTGTCTAACGCGGGTGGCGTTTTATAGCCATGTGTTTCTTGGCACTGTGAGTACTGGGGAAACACATGGCTAAACACGCTACCTATGAGAATTTGTTCCCTTTTGGTTAAATCGCACCCATGGAAATGTTTTGGTTGAATTCCACCCATTGCGTTTGCTTTCAATACATGCTCCTATTTTGTATTTGTTTGGGATATCTAGAATGTGCTTGTTGGTCAAGAAGGCCAGAAGTTGTAACATTTTCTATTTTTAATTGAAATGAAAAATTGTGAGTTAATCTTGAGATTACATGGATTAAAAACTTTTATTATACCGAAAAATAAATAATAATGCAATTCTTTGTGAGGAACACTAGGCGTCAGTAGATGCAAAACCAAAAACTGTAAGATACTATCGGTCCCAAATTTTTACTTCAGGGCAGTTTTTTGCCAAGGTGAGTTTGGTGTCACCAGCTGCAACTAAAAGCAGACCCTGTGTCATTCTAACTCCCAAGCCATATTATAATCTCGCCAGTGGGTTTTCCACATCAATTCGCTGAGCTGCTGGGAAATCTGCCTGCTTCAGACTCCAATTTCTGACAGTTCAGGCTCAAGTCTATTTAAAGCAGGGATGCACCTCTTCAAATGAGGTTGTATTCCTTTTTGCAAGACCTTGCATAATGACCAAATTTGCTCATGGTCTCTTTCTTGCTTCACATTCCACACAACTGTTTTCCATTCAACACCTGTCCATCTTGATTGTCTAACTTCTCTCTTTCAGAGTCTGAGCAAAAGTCCAAACTTTGTGCTTTTGAATTCTCCTTTGTACAAGAGACTTAGTAACTCTCCCTCTCTCTCTGTCGGACATGACAGCGCTCAATAGCAAGGAGAGGACAAAGACAGGAGGTGGATCACCCAAACCCTGTGGTGCTCTTGAAGCAGTGATTCTGTCAGGATTGGAGCTGATGGTTATTGCACCCCCTCATGAACCTTCGAGAATTACACAAACATGCAGCTTGTCTACATCTTGTGATAGTGGTCAATTGCTACTCTCCAGTCCCTCAGTGCCATGTAAACGTCAGTTCCATTTCTCATCCCTCCTAGGTCATTCTCTATAGTCGAAGCCCCTTTAAGCAGATGCTACAGAGCAGGAGAATCCTTCTGAGGATGCATTATCATGTGCTTCGTCACTCTCAGGCATGTGAACAAAGATTGACACCATGGGCAAAAATGTACCTGCATGCAGTGAGATGGCTGGTTGCGGGTCCAGAACCCATTGTTTTATCAATGGATTTTGCTGTAGTTGTTTAACTGAGCCACCTTATTCGTATCCCGCTTCCAGGTTTCTTGGCCAGTCACAGAGTGCAGGCATGATGATGACCTGTACTACGCCAATGAAGGATCTCTGTTTAAAGGGGCCACAAAAGGGGTCAGAATGGCTCAGGAAAGCTTGAGTGTGACGGCTTGCGGAGGCAAGGATATGGAAGGAAGACGTGGGAAGTCTTTCTCTAGTTCTTGGACTCTTCCCTGGGTGTCATGCTTTGAACAATGAGGGTCAAAAGAGACATGCTGATTCACCTGGATGAAAGCAAGGCACCAGCACCTAAACTAAGCAAGCAAGGCTGGAATTTATGAGGCTGTGTTCAGCGGGAGTGTGGTGCCCAGGGCCTGGATACACTATCAGAAAAGATTTAATGATCTCATTCTGCCACACTTTCAGGTGACATCTATCACCTTCTGATTTTTCCAGCATTCCTCTACACAGCACTCCTCTAACCCACACACCTCGCAGTTGATATGCCATCAATGAACACACGACAAGTGGTGAACGTAACTAAGACTTTAATATGCTAAACAGAAAGCCTCCTGGCCTCTGATCCCGAACTGGATTAGAGGCGGAGTCCAGCCACCTTTGTACATGAGCCCGAGGGGAGGAGCCACAGGCAGAGCCAGCAGGGACAAGCCCAGGCATGTAACAATGCAACAGTACAATACAATACATTGGTTTACCACATTCACCCCCTGTTAACAAAAGAGTCCGGCGGGGGTGAAGTGGACGGGTTGAGTTATAGATCGAGTCTGTCAGGGGTTCTGACTTTCCACTGCGACTGCCTCAGTCCTGGCTGTGGTGTGGACACTGGTGTCAGATGAAGTGTCGAGGCCTGCGTGTCCGGGAGCGTGTCGTCTTCTGCATCTCGTAGTAGATGAGTAGCAATGGGGGGAGACGGTGTAGGGTCGGGGGTAGTGGTGATGGTCACTGGGGAACCTGCGGGTGCCAAATCCCAAAGGGAGACTGTGTCCTCCCGCCCGTCATGGTGTGCCACGTAGGCATATTGGGGGTTAGCATGGAGGAGAAGGACATTTTCGACCAGTGGATCCGACTTATGGCTCCTCGCATGTTTCCGGAGGAGGACGGGCCCTGGGACCGTCAGCCAGGACGGGAGCGAGACCCCTGAGGTGGACTTCCTGTGGAAAACAAACATCCTCTCATGAGGGGTCACATTGGTGGCGGTTACAGCAGCGACCGGATGGAGTGGAGCGCATCGGCAAGGACCTCCTGCCAGCGGGAGACAGGGAGACTTCTAGACTGTAGGGCCAGGAGGATGGCCTTCCAGACCGTCGCATTCTCCCTCTCCACCTTCCCCGTTGCCCCGGGGGCTGCAGCTGGTCGTCCTGCTGGAGGCGATGCCCTTGCTGAGCAGGAACTGACGCAATTCGTTGCCCATGAAGGAGGAACCCCGATCACTATGGATGTAGGTGGGGAACCCGAACAGGGTGAAAAGACTGTGCAGGGCCTTGATGACGGTGGCAGAGGTCATGTCAGAGCATGGGATGGCAAAAGGGAACCTTGAGTATTCGTCAACAATGTTGAGGAAGTACACGTTACAATCAGTGGAGGGGAGGGGCCCTTTGAAGTCGATGCTGAGGCGCTCAAAGGGGCAAGAGGCCTTTACCAGATGATAGAAGTGACGCCCGATAGAAGTGCGGTTTGCACTCCGCGCAGACCTGGCAGTCCCTGGTCATGGTCCTGACCTCCTCGATCGAGTAAGGCAGGTTGCGAGCCTTGATGAAGTGAAAAAGACGGGTGACACCCGGGTGACAGAGGTCGTTGTGGGGGGCCCGAAGCCGGTCTACTTGTGCGCTGGAACATGTACCGAGGGATAGGGCATCTGGGGGCTCATTGAGCTTCCCAGGTCGATACAAGATATCATAATTATAGGTGGAGATCTCGATCCTCCACCTCAGAATCTTGTAATTCTTGATCTTGCCCCGCTGTGTATTGTTAAACATGAAGACAACCAACCGCTGGTCAGTGAGGAGAGTGAATCGCCTGCCGGCCAGGTAATGCCTCCAATGTCGCACAGCTTCCACAATGGCTTGGGCTTCATTTTCGACGGAGGAGTGTCGAATCTCGGAGGCATGGAGGGTACGGGAGAAGAAAGCCACGGGCCTGCCTGCCTGGTTGAGGGTAGCGGCCAGATCAAAGTCCCCCATCGCTCTCCACCTGGAACGGAATGGACTCGTCCACAGCGTGCATTGCGGCTTTGGCAATATCTGCCTTGATGCGGCTGAAGGCCAGGCGGGCCTCAGCCGTCAGGGGAAAAATGGTGGATTTAATCAGTGGACAGACCTTGTCCGCATAATTGGGGACCCACTGAGCATAGGAGGAGAGGAACCCCAGGCATCTCTTCAAGGTCTTGGGGCAGTGGGGAGGGGGAGTTCCAGGAGGGGGTGCATGCGGTCGGGGTCGGGCCCTAGGACTCCGTTTTCCACTACATAGCCAAGGATGGCTGGGCGGGTTGTGCGGAAAACGCATTTTTCCTCCTTGTCAGTGAGGTTCAGGAGTTTAGCGGTGTGGAGGAAGTGCCGGATGTTTTCATCATGGCCCTGCTGGTCATGGCTGCAGATGGTGACATTATCTAAGTACGGGAACGTAGCCCGCAGACCGTAGTGGTCAACCATTCGGTCCATTTCCCGTTGGAAGACCGAGACCCCATTGGTGACGCCGAAGGGGACCCTGAGGAAGTGGTAGAGGCGGCCATCTGCCTCGAAGGCAGTGTATTGGCGGTCCTCCGAGCGGATAGGGAGCTGGTGATACGCGGACTTCAAGTCTACTGTGGAGGAGACTCGATACTGCGCAATCTGATTGACCATGCCAGGTATGCGGGGGAGTGGGTACGGATCGAGGTGCGTGTACCAGTTGATGGTCTGACTGTAGTCGATGACCATCCGGTGCTTCTCCCCAGTCTTGACGACCACCACTTGGGCTCTCCAGGGGCTGTTACTGGCCTCTATGATCCCCTCTCGTAGGAGTCGCTGGACCTCCGACCTGATAAAGGTCCTATCCCGGGCACTGTATCGTCTGCTCCTAGTAGCGACGGGCTTACAGTCCGGGGTGAGGTTTGCGAAGAGCGAGGGTGGGGCAACCTTAAGGGTCGCGAGGCTACAGACGGTGAGGGGGGGCAGGGGTCCGCCAAACTTTAAAGTAAGGCTCTGGAGGTGACACTGGATGTCGAACCCGAGTAATAGGGCTGCGCAGAGATGGGGAAGGACGTAGAGTTTGAAGTTAGTGTACTCTACGCCTTGTACGGTAAGGGTCGTGACACAATACCCCTGGATTTCTACTGCATGCGATCCGGAAGCCAGGGAGATTTTCTGGGTTGCGAGTAAGATTGGGAGGGAGCAGCGCCTTACTATATCTGGATGTATGAAGCTGTCTGTGCACCCGGAGTCGAAAAGGCAGGCTGTCTCTTGTCCGTTAATCCGGACGGTCATCGTAGATTTAGTAAGGTGATGAGGCCGGGACTGGTCGAGCATGATGGAGGCGAGCTTCAGAAGGTGATGGGTAGGCCGGTCGGAGGTAGCGGTTGCCAGGGTACAATTGGGTGAGCAGGGCTCCCGGGAGGCTCCGGAATGGTCCCAAGATGACGGCCCTCATGGGTCGTGCGTGACGGGTGAAGCACAAAATGGCGTTAAAGATGGTGGGCCCCATGGGTCACACGTGGCGGCCAAAATCGAAGATGGTGGCGAAGAAGGCGGCGCACATGGGTCTCACATGGCGAGTGGCGCGGCAGCAGGGGGCGGCCCCGACAGGCAGCAGGCAGCGCTGCTGGGCCTGGAAGGTTTAGGGAGAGATCGGGCCTGGCAGCTTTTCGCAAAGTGGCCCTTCCTCCCACAACCATTGCAAGCCGCGTTCCGTGCAGGGCAGCGTTGTGTGGGATGATTATCCTGGCCACAAAAGCAGCACTTCGGGCTTCCGGCGTTGGCAGGCTGCTGCACGGCACAGGTTTGCACCGCACCCGGATCGGAATGATGGCGGCGCCCACGAGGTCCACGAGGGTGCCGCGCGGTCGGAGGTGTAGGCCTTGTTGCTAACTTTCCGGTTGGTTCAATTGCTCTGTTTTATTACCTTTGCTCTCGAGTCGCCAGGTATCTTTATGATACCGCCACGAGGTTCAAGTCCAAGTAATGATCAATAAATTAATACACCAATTAGTAAGATTCAAATCAAAGCACATTTATTATACACAGTAATCGCTACTCATGCACAAATTCTACGTCTAAGCTACTTCTATAACTAACAGGCCTATACTTAACTTCGGACTGGCCCACCAGGTCAGGGGAACAAATGGCCTTTAATTCAGGTTCTGAGTCTGCGGGATTCGAAGTTGGTACGGATTGGCAGCTAGCAGCGCCTATCTCGTAGCGAGCATTGAATTAAGACTTATTTCTTTCGGTGGTCACTGCACCGGTTACGGTCAAGGTTGGTTTGTGTTGCTGGGTGACCCGGGCAGGATGAAGAGAGCGATTTGAACTTGGGGCTTAACTCTTATAGTCCCCAGGGGCTTCCCGCCTTTCGGGCGGACGCTGTACCTGGTTCTAGGTGATTGGACTTCGTTCCAATCGCTTGGTTCGATTTCTCCAATACTGGAGCGGTTCCCTGATCGATGGGCGGTCTTGAGGTGTCCGTTAATCTCTTTTGTGTTGGTTCCTGCTGGCGCCGGGGAGTCTGGCTTAGTTTTGAATGTCCCAAATGTTGCTATTGTTCCCAGTATGTAGATGGCTGCTACATTGTTATGCTGATGGTCGCTGGTATCGATGCTGTCTGGGCTTTGCAGAGTTAAATACACAGTAAACCTGCACCTGCTGGTTTCTGCCTGTGTTGGCTGAATTTCCCATCAGCCTTTGCCGTTTGCCATTTTAAATCGGGAGTTGGCTAATTTAGGTGGCTACAGCCTCCATATTCTGGAAGGCCACCTCCAGTGAGTTTGAGAGCTGCACTGACTCTGGGAGGCTGAATGTACCATCTTCTAGCCATCGCAGGCGGATGTAGTTTGATTTCGTGCCTGCGACATAAGCGACCCTGACCAACAGCTCCGCGTGTTGGGTAGCCGATAGCGCCTGGCAGTCACAGTTCCGGCAGAGTACCCGCAAGGCACGCAGGAATTCTGCTAATGATTCTCCAGGGCGTTGTCGTCTCGTGGCGAGAAGGTGCCTAGCATACACCTCGTTCACAGACTTAACATAGTGTCCCTTCAGCAGCATTATCGCCTCCGTATACGAGGGAGCGTCCCTGATGAGAAGGAAAACTTGCTGGCTCACCCGTGCATGGAGGATCTGCTTCTTTTGGAGGTCGGTGAAGTGTTCGGAGAAGGATCCGAGGTACTCTTCGAAGCAGCTTAGCCAGTGCTCGAATGTTGCAGTGGCGTCGACTGCCTGTGAGCCCAGCTCCAGGCGATCAGACTTGAGTGACAAATTCATATTAGATGTTTAGTTTATTAAATTGATATGCCATCAATGAACACACGACGAGTGGTGAACGTAACTAAAACTTTAATACACTAAACAGAAAGCCTCCTGACCTCTGATCCCGAACTGGATCAGAGGCGGAGACCAGCCACCTTTATACATGAGCCCGAGGGGAGGAGCCACAGGCGGAGCCAGCAGGGATAAGCCCAGGCAAGTAACAATACAATACAATACAGTGGTATATCACAGCAGTTCCACACATTTCTTTCTCTCCAGGCAACTCCACAATTCTCCATCTGAACAGCCAACATTCACATTCACCCTAACCCTATTGCATTCTTGTTCACAGCCCTCATGGTCACCCTCCACAATTATTGTCATTTCATTCTCGACATTCATTTCACTTGCCAACTCTGATTAAATGCATTCCTGGAGGTTAAATCACATGACTTGTCCCCACATTCCAACCATTAGTCGACCAACGCACCCAACCTTGTGATAGAGCGCCATCCTGCGGTATTGGAAAGCAAAAGACTCTGTCCCGATTTTGATGAGAAGAACATATATATCTACATTTACATTAGCCAGACTACTTGAGAAATCGTTCCTCTTTTTTTCAAAATGGACAATTGCTGGGCTGATGGAATGGTTCCAGCTGATCACATGCTAGCTTCTGGAAGTTTCTGAGCAGGCGGAAAGTGAACAAAGGCTAAAACCTCACACCTGTTGGAATGTGACACTCCTTGCATCAGGTACAGTCCCCAGTGTTCCTTGTGGGCATGTTCACTTCAACACAAACTGTCCATTGAACATAATGTCTGGTATGACTGCCAGTGCATGTATATACAGTACTGCTTAAAAATAGTAATCGGAGTAGGAGATAGTCAATGTAAATAGTAACCATAGTGAAATTAGAATTATTTAGAGAAACATACATCAGTAAATCCACGCTTAACGCCAGACTTAACTCTAACATTTATGGGGAAAATGGAAAAAGCAGCTGGAAATTACTGTTTCTGTTTTTGTATTTGCTGAGCATTCAATTGGTGGAATTTATTGTTAAAAAGTTAAAGCTCAGTCCAAAAACTACCTTCTTTTAAAACAATATGATCGTCAGACTAAAAATTATGGAGCTGCACTTACCCAGAGATAGTTTCTACTTTAATGAAACTAGTGAACAGGTTAACCGAGCATCTGTGGCCAACTGGTGAAGATCAGCTCCAACCTCAAGCTAGGGTGACTAGAAAACAATTTGTCGCAGGAGGTTAGGGGAACTCATAATCTGCAGTGCCGACATCAATCCTTGGCTTACTTTTCAATAACCCTTTAATTAATTGTTTCTGCCCAAAATAAACAGAGTACCATACAAAGGGCAAGGCCGGAATAGTAATTAAGTACTTTGTGACAGCATTAACTAAGGATGAGGGTGTTAACAATACATCAGTAGAAGGGGAGATGGTAGAGGTAATGGATGGAATGAAAATTAATATGCAGGATGTATTGCGAGACTGGCCATGCTGAGAGCAGGTAGGTCACCTAGTCCGGCAGGTTGCCAAGGGAAATGGGGGTGGAGACAGTGGGAGGGCTTGCCATAATCTTGCAATCTTCTCTGGATATGGGGGAGGTGCCAGGGGATTGGAAAGTGGCAAATGAGATACCAATATTCCAGGAAGAGCATAAGGACATTCCCAGTAATGACAGGCCAGTCAGTTTACCATCTGTGGTGAATTAAGGTTTTAAAAAACAATAATCAGGGAAAATAAACAGGCACTTACTTGGAGAGGTTTGAGCTCCTGTTTCCGCTCCTGTTTGCATCAGGCGGGTTCGGCGACGGGAGCAGAAAATACTGCGAGAAACGCAAAGTCACGTGTTACATCGACGTAAACGCTTTGCATGATTGTTCCCTCTACCCATCAGTGATGGGGCACATTCCCTGACATTCAATGTTGGGAACCTCATTTGAATATATTACCATGTAATTATCAGGCCCGAATACCGGAATCATCCCTCTCCCCCCTCCACTACCCCTCTCCTCGCATTTTTATATCTTGCCCTTAATAAGGAGGTCAGTACTGTACACAATACTTCAGATGTGGTCTCACCCATGCCCCATTGTTTTAAAAATTCATTTGTGGGATGTGGGCCTCGCTGATTAAGCCAGAGTTTATTGCCCATCCCTAGTTGCCCTTCATATGGTGGTGGTGAGCTGCTTTCTTGAACCGCTGCGTACACCCACTGTGCTGTTAGGGATGGAGTTCCAGGATGTTGCCCCAGCGACCAGTGAAGGAACGGCAACATATTTCCAAGTCAGGGTGGTGAGTGACTTGGAGGGGAACCTCCAGGTGATGAGGCTCCCAGCATCTGCTGCTCTTGTCCTTCTCAATGGTAGTGGTCGTGGGTTTGGAAGGTGTTGTCTAAGTAACCTTGGTGAGTTACTCCAGTGCATCTTGTAGATGGTACACATGGCTGCTACTGTTCGTACATAACTGAAGCAGAACCTCTTTACTTTTATAATCAATTCCCTTCACAATAAACAATAACACTCCATAATCATAGAATTTACAGTGCAGAAGGAGGCCATTCAGCCCATCGAGTCTGCACCGGCTCTTGGAAAGAGCACCCTACCCAAGGTCAACACCTCCACCCTATCCCCATAACCCCGTAACCCCACCCAACACTAAGGGCAATTTATCATGGCCAATCCACCTAACCTGCACATCTTTGGACTGTGGGAGGGAACCGGAGCACCCGGAGGAAACCCACGCACACACGGGGAGGATGTGCAGACTCCGCACAGACAGTGACCCAAGCCGGAATCGAACCTGGGACCCTGGAGCTGTGAAGCAATTGTGCTATCCGCAAGGCTACCGTGCTATATTAGCTTTCCTATATATTTGCTGTATCCACCTTTTGTGATTCACGCACTAAGACACTGATATCCCTCTGCACCTCAGAGCTCTGCAATATCTCACCATTTAGATAATAAGCTTCTTTTTTATTCTTCCTGCCAAAATGGACAATTTCATATTTGCCCACATTATACTCCATTTGTCAATTTTTTTGCCCACTCACTTAACCTATCTGTGTCCCCTTGTAAGTCCTCTTCACAATTTACTTTCCTACCTATTTTTGTGTCATGAGCAAATTTAACAATCATAGCTTCAGTCCCTTCATCCAAGTCATTTATATAAATTGTAAAAACCTGAGACCCAGGACTGATCCCTGGGAACACTATTCATCACATCCTGCCAACCATGAAAAGAACCATTTATACCAACTCTCTGTATCCCGTTGACTAGCCAATCTTCTACCCATGCCAATATATTAACCCCTAAACCATGGGCTTTTATTTCCTGCAATAACCTTCGATGTGGCACCTTATCAAATGTCTTTTGGAAATCTAAGTACAGTACACCCACCGGGCTCCCTTTATCCACAGCACATGTGACTCCTTCAATGAGGGTACACATGATTTCCCATTCACAAAACCATGTTGACTCTGCCTGATTGCCTTGAAATTTTCCAAATGTCCTGCTATAACATCTTTAATGATGGCTTCTAACATTTCTGTAAATCAGTTGTTAGAATAACTGGCCTGGAGTTTCCTGCTTTCTATCTTCCTCTCTTTTTGTTCATCCCTTTTCTTGATTTACAGCTATTTCTGGGATGTTATTTGTGTCTTCCGTAGGGAAGACCAATGCAAAATTACAAAAGACCTGCAATATCCCTGCTTTCCATTATCAATTTCCCAGATGCACTTTCTATAGGACCAATGCTCACTTTGTTAACTCTTTTCTTATTTAAATATCTATAGAAACTCTTACCATCCATCTTTCTTTTACTCACTAGCTTTCTCTCATACTCTAGGTTTTCCCTCCTAATCTTTTTCTCATTCTTTGATGTTGTTTGTATTCTTTCCAATCTTCTGACCTGCCACTTGCCTTTGCACAAATACATTTCTTTACATTTAGTACGGTTTTTAACTAGTTAATTAGCTATGGATGATGGGCCCTTCCCTTGGAATTGTTCTTTCTCATTTGAATGTGCCTGCTCTGTGTATTCTGAAATATCCCTTTAAATGTCTGCCACGGACCCTCTATCCTTTAAGTGCATTTGCCAGTTCACTCTAGCTAGCTCCACCTTCATGCCCTCTTAATTGCTCTTATTTAAGTTTAACATACTAGCCTAGGATACACTCTTCTCTCCCTCAAACTAAATGTAAAATTCAATCATATTATGATCACTATTACCTCGGGATGAATTCACTATGAGGTTGTCAATTAATCCTATCTTATTTACAATACCAGGTTTTGTATAGTCTGCTCTTTGGTTGGCTCCAGAATGTGCTGTTGTAAGAAACTATCCCCAAAACATTCTATGAACTCGTCATCTAGGTTACCTCTGCCATCTGATTTCTCCAATCTATATGTAGTTTTAAATCCTTTATGATCATCACCATACCTTTCTGACAAGCTCCCATTATGTCTTCTTAACACTCTGTTAGGATGAATAAATAGATTTAGCGAAAAGGGAGTTACAGCCAAGAGAAAAGAGCAGATGCTAGTTAAATGCTTTGCACACTAGTGAACCTTGTACACACCTCGAGGATCTGAGATTAGCAAGAACCCTCCAGCAAGGCCTTGGTTGTTTACGTCAGAGAAGATAATCTCTAGCTAGGAGGTAACAGCCAAGCTCTGGGTGCAGGTTTAATAATAAACCTATGTAGACAAGATCGAAAGTTTAAACAATGTTCTGTGTACTGACTAACTGCATGAACAGTGTGTATCTATGACATAGATGTGATGTGGAGATGCCGGCGTTGGACTGGGGTGAGCACAGTAAGAAGTCTTACAACACCAGGTTAAAGTCCAACAGGTTTGTTTCGATGTCACTAGCTTTCGGAGCGCTGCTCCTTCCTCAGGTGAATGAAGAGGTATGTTCCAGAAACATATATATAGACAGATTCAAAGATGCCAGACAATGCTTGGAATGCGAGCATTAGCAGGTGATTAACAGGTGCTCTGTAAAGACTTAATCACCTGCTAAAACACACACAAAAAAACAGGTGCACTTTAATTCACTTAAAGGGGTTGGGGGGTTTGTTTGAGTCTGAAAAGAGGGGACCTAAACGTGTATACCGGGGTGCGAGAGCGGGAGGCGGTCCTTCGCCATTTCCTGAGTCTAAGTGTCTGCACAACACTACAGAGTATCGCCAATACTAATAGTGCTTCTACTATGTAAGATAGTGAATACAAGGTGATAAACTTGTCACACTCGGTGTGTCGGTAACTGTCTCGTGGGTAACTATCTCGGGGTACAATGTATGGCAGGGGTGGGAACCATTCATGGCCTGTGTGGTAGGGCTCAGGGGGGTAGCGTCCGTGCGCAACTGAAGGGATCCTGCTAAGATCCAGGTGTAGAACATGAAGATTGTCTTCATCTTTCCTTTTGTCAGTCTTCTTCTTTTCTTCCTCTGGTGTTCCTGAGGTTCCGGAGTTCTGTGGACACAAGCATATAATCTGTTATTATCTTGCTAAAGATCTCGTATGTCTGTCCTTTGTTGCTAATTACCCATTATAATTGGTCACCTTCTGTGACTCCCTCATTTTTTTTTAAAACCGAATATTTGGACAAGACATCCGAAAAAGTACTGACACAGTGCGAGCCACCTTGCAGGCTGTGCGATCTACCATCCTAGTGTTTGAGGATGTAAATAGCATACGGAAGCAACCTAAGGGTCACCAGAAACAACCAAAATGGGGTTCGTATGGGCAACGGCGGGTAAGAAATGGATGGAATCCCCCGGGTAGGACGGTGATCAGTGCCGTTTGTGCTCAACCCGAGCGTAGCTGACCAGAGGGGGGTCCTCAGGCAGCACAGGGACCAGTGCCGTTTCTCCACTGCCTGAGCGACTGGCAAGAATGGGTAAGAATGTGGTCGTCGTGGGGGCTGCCTCTCGTGATTACCTTCAAATCAGGAGAGTAGTTATGATTGGTGTCTGCCGACAAACTAGTTTCTCTGACCAATTGTCTGTCGACAAACTTGTTCCATTAACTGCCAATGGGTGTTAAAAGAGTTTACTGAAAATGTTTAAATTCACAAACAACATTTAACATGTACATTGAACGAACAAACATACATTACAAACATGGTGCAGGTTCCATCAGAAAGGACACCGTATCTCTCCATCGGTTGCTTTTTGCCATCATGTGGACACCTCATTGCTCAGTAGCGAACAGGGTCGCAAAGGGATTTGTTTGGTGGGAGTCAGACTCTATGTCATCGTCTTCTCCGGCTGCCATACTCTTGACTGGAGTAGTTTGGCTAAAGCTCCTTGTGGCAAATTGGGGTCCATCTCATCATTCCGGATGTGCCTGAATGAATTGTCTCAGTGCCAGAATCGTGTCGAGGTAGGAGCTACTAAGTTTTAATCCATAATTGTCGGGCGGTGGGCCTGGGCTAGGGGCTTTGATGTACGTGATTTTGAAGGGGTCACTGGAATCATACTCGGATTCGCTGGGAGTGGGGCCTGGTGCAGGGGTGTAATCATAACGTGGTGTGCTGTGGCTGTCGTCATTGCTATCGGTATCACTGTCACTGTCACTGCTGGTTGAAGGAAGGGAGAGGCGGAGTTGTGCCTCTGGGGGTGGAGTTGAAGATGTGCCTGAGGACGGGCTGGACTGGCTGGGGGAGGGTAGGAATGCATCATCTGGGGTGGGGCGTGCTCGTCTGCTGCTACGAACGAGATCTGGTATGCATGGTTGTTCTGCGAGCTATAAGCTTTAAGCTAGTTTATGTGAAACCACGCAGGCTTGCCGTTAGGATATGTGATCTTGTATACCGAGGGGCTGACTTTGTCCGAAATGGAATACGGTCCGGAAAATTTGGGGGAAAGGAATGAACTGGGGTTGTATAGGGAATGCATCACTTGATGCCCTACTACAAACTCGGTGGCGTGTACCATTTTATCGAAACAAGCTTTGCTTTGTTTCCTCCTGGTCCCAAGTCTCACAGCTGCTGCGAGCTGGGCTGCCTTTATATTCTCAATAAGCTGCTGTACAGCATTTTAATGCGTGAGGGCGGTGACTGTGGGGCTGGCCAAATCCAGTCCTAATAAATACTCTGTCCCTTTCATGGGGTGTCCGGTCCGGTGGGGGGGGGTCTATCCCGTGGACGTGGATACCGTGTTTCGTAAGTACATTAAAGCAAATGGGAGAACTGAATCCCAGGTGCTGTTGTTCTGTTGCACCATTTTCCTGAGAGTGGCTTTTAAAGTCCTGTTCATCCTCTCTACAATACCGCTTGACTGGGGGTGGTATGCTATGTGAAACTTCTGCCTCATTCCGAAAATTGTGAGAACGTTTTTCATTCCTCGTCCTGTAAAATGGGAGCCTTGATCAGACTCTATACTGCGTGGGAGGCTCCATCCATGTGCTGTATTAGGATTTTAGCTGTTGTTTTGGCCATATTCGTCCTGGATGGAAAAGCTTCCATCCATTTTGTGAAGGTGTTGATGACCACCAACACATACTTAAAACCATTTCTGCAAGGGGGTAGGGGTCCTATGCAATGTATCTGCAAATTCGTCCAGGGGCCATTAACGGGGCGGGTGTGACTACGCTGAGCCTTTCTTGCATATCCGGATTGTTCTGGGCACAGATCAAGCAATTTTCAATGTAATGGGATACATCGGCTTTTAAATCAGGCCACCAGCAGAGAGGTCTGAGGTTGGTTAGGGTGGGTTCAATGCCTTGGTGTCCATGATTGTCATGGAACTGACAAATAATCTGGTTCCTGTCCTGGCTGGGAACTACATAAATGTCGTCTTTCAAAATCACACCGTCATGTGTGGTTATTGCGTTCTTAAACTTATTGTACGGGGCTGGGAAGGTTCCTTTTAAGACTTCCATGAGCTTTTCATCTTCCTTTTGGGCTTTCGCTAGATCCTGAATGTTGGTCTGTGAGACCTGAACCGTGTGTACTGGGGTGCTCTCGGGGGGTTCCAAAAGTAACCATGTCTGGAACATGCCTTCGCTAGGGCGTCTGCTTTAACGTTACCAGGGGGGAATAACGGTGATGACTGCGAACCTTAATTATACCATATTTCCTATCTTTAGCTGTCTCTCGGATATGCCGGAGTAATGGGGCTGAGGGTAGGGGCTTTCCGTCTGCGGAAATGAATCCTCTAGTTTCCCACAGAGGTAGGAATTCCGTTAAACTATTACAGACATATAAACTATCCGAATATATGTTGTGCTGTGCTGAGGGCTCTCTTTAAAGCATCCACGGAATCCGGGTGCTGTGGAAGCCATTCCCAAGGTGCCTGTTTCCTGAGAAGGTCTGATAGGGGCGCTGCTTTTGTGGCTAAACCATCAATATGGTTTCTGCAGTAGCCAACCAGTCCTAGAAATGACCGGAGGGCTGAGAAATTATGGGGAAGGGGCAATTTGACGATCGAGTCAATTCTCTTTTGCTCAATCTCGCGTTTACCATGAGTGATTACTGTACCCAAGTAAATCACTTTTTCCTGCAAAATCTGGGCCTTCTTGGGGTTCACTTTACATCCAATCTGTTTTAGGAGTCCTAGGAGTTTGGCGAGAAGCGAAATGTGCTCTCCCTTTGTGTCTGTCTGTAGAATCTGTATCTTTCATTTTTCTTGCCATCATTGTCAGTATTTTTTGAAAAGTCAATTGATTCATTTCCTTCAGCATCAACCTCATTGATCAAATCCTCTGGTTCTGCCTCAGTTGGGTTCTGTCCTAGTGATCTCATACTGGACCAGACAATCAGGTCGGGAAAATTTTGCTAGTCCATTTGCCAGCTATCGGTGGAAAATAGAGGGGGAGTTGTGGAAGCCTTGTGGAAGGCACGTCCACGTATATTGTTGTCCCTGGAATGTAAAGGCGAATTTGTACTGCCACGCTTTATACAATGGAATGGACCAAAAGCCGTTGCTAATGTCCAAAACCGAATTTCTTTTTGACTGGAGTCCCTGTTTGAGCATGGTCTCGGGACTCGTGGCTACGGTGGGGATGCTACTGAGGTTACTTTGTTCAGTTCCCAGTAATCAATGGTCAGTCGCAATGATCCATCGGGTTTCCTGATGGGCCAGATTGGTGCGTTATTCGTGGAGGCGACTGATTTGAGTATGCCTTGATCAAGCAAACTCTGTATTACCGTTGAGATTTCTCCCTCTGCCTCTTGGGGAAAACCGTACTGCTTTTGGGGTCTGGGGTCGGGACCTGTAATGTTCACTAAGCCAGCTATCTTGCCACAGTCGTGCTTGTGCTGTGCAAATGCTGCTTTGTGTTGCTGCAGGACTTCTCTAACTTCTTTATTCTGACTAATGGCTCGGGGGTCGAACCAGAAGTCTCCTACTGCCCTGATTCTGTTTTCATAGTCTCCAACTGTGAGCGTGGCGGGGGCCCGTGCTGCCTTTGCCATTCTCCACACACATTTATTTACCGGATCAAATGAGAGGTTGTGGGAGCTCATAAAGTCGATTCCTAGGATGTGTTCAGCTGTCTGGGGTAGATCGACCAAAACTACGGGGTGTTTAGTTGTAATGTTCCCTATTTGTATCGCTACAGGGGCTGTGATGTGTCCTTGTTGTAAATGACGTGTAAAGCCGCTGAGTGTGATGGTGTCTGTCGTGGGCCATGTGTCTCGTTGAAACATCATGGAGGAATTGAGCATGGTGCGGGACCCTCCTGTGTCCCAAAGAAATTCTATGGGGTGTCCCCGGACTTTGCCTGCTACTACCGGTCTACCGGACTTGTCCCAAAGGGTGTCGCAGACCCAAGTTGGGGAGCCCAAACACCGTCAGTTGGTGCTGTTCATGTCTGCGTTCTCTGAATGGGCGCTAACGCTATGGATTGGCTTTGCCCTATTCTTATTTAGGGTGCCTGTCTGTTGGTTTTTCTGCTACTTTTGGGGCGGGTTGCACTCTCGTGCACAGTGACCTAATTGTCCACAGTTGTAGCATTCCTGGGATTTAGGCTGTGGTGGGCTGTTCCTGCCTTCATTTACCCATGCAGGGTTCTGGTGCGTCCTAACTGGATGCATGTCTGCCTGCTCTTCCTCTGGATTTGCAAATGCGGTTTTGCCTTGGACGGATTGTTCCCAAGGGCGGGACAATCTTTTCAAAACCCATTTCACGTTGTGGGCCTTGCCTGAGGGGTCGTAATTTACGCAAGCTCTTTGTCCTGCCTCTGTCGCATGAGAGACTAGGATTCGAGTCCATTTGGCCATATTATCCACGGACAAATGGGCGCGGGCTAACTCTCCAAATACTGCTGTGAAATGTATCCACAAGCGTCCAGCAAACGCTGTGGGGTGCTCTGTTTTCTTTTGCCTACATTTGTTTAGGCCTTCTACGGGGTGTCCTCTCGTATAGCCGATCGCATCCAGGATTGCTGTGTGCATTTCTTGGAGTGTGCCTCCTCCTACATTCTGTGGGTCGGGAAGGGCTGCCACGACTGAAGGGTCGGGCTTAAAACTGTGAGCTTCACTTGCTCCTTTTCGTCCAGGCCGTACATGGTAGCCTGCTGTTTAACTCTAGCGAAAAGCTGGTGGGGGTCTGATGTGGGAAAGAACGGTGTAATTTGTCGCCACGCGTCCTGTAATTGGGTCACGGTTAACGGGGTTGTATATAGGAAATCTGCATTTCCTTCTGCTGCGGCCCTGCGATGTGTGGTTACAGGGTTCATGGGGGTGTGTTCTGCCTGTTCAGTCGGGGGTTGGGGCACTTTCCTTTTCTGGGTTTTTTCTTGTACGTATCTGTGGGCAGTTTCATTTCACTCCTGCCAATCGGGGCCATTTTCCTGGTCTAACTGGGGTCCAAACGTACTTTCAAACCCATTATGGACAGAAAGCAGAGATTGCAATTCTGCAATTTGCTTCCGGCACTTTGCGTGATCTACAGAGCTCTGCCTTTGTTCCGTCATGGAAGTGTGGAGCGCTCGTAGGGCTGCTTTTAAATCATTGCACTGTTTCTGCAATTGCTCTTACCAAGACCGTGCTTTGTGTGTCCTGGTAGGCCTTATTGTACTGGGTCTGAAAACTACTCAAGTGGACGAGACAAGACTGGTGTGCCCGCTTGGCATCATCCACCTCTCTGTCCCTCGCTGCTAACTGTTCTCTCAACTCCTTGTTCTCCTTCTCAAATTCGCTCACATCTCCCTCACTATTTCTGTCTCTCTCCTCAATCTCTCTACGGAGCATCCTAACGACCTCCTCTGTGCCTCACAATTGTGCCAAGCAGGACACGATTGCCATCGGCTTGCGAGCTTTCCCCAAGCTCTTCTTATGAATCTCTGACAGGTTCTCCCACCAAGTACTCCCGGGACCTGTTTCATCATTGGTGCAGAATTCACTCCAAAGAGGTCATCCTTTCCCTTTGAGATATTTTCTGATCTCTTCTTCCCATACGGGACACTGTCCTACTCTACTGGTTGTAGCGACCTCAAATTCTTGGGAGTTCATAAGGCGTTCCATTGCCATTTTCTCTCTATCTCTGGGTTCTCTACTGAATTTGGAACAGGGGTGATAAATTGGTGATGTAAACATGGGTACGGCTTACGCTATTTTCCGGCCTACAAAACTCCCGACAGTTTTACGCAACAAAATCTCTCAGGTTAACCTGATATCCCTGTTAGTACGTATGCATTAACACATTTCCGAATCTTGGAGGTTTGATCAGTATTTCATAGATTTCATAGAATTTACAGTGCAGAAGGAGGCCATTCGGCCCATCGAGTCTGCACCGGCTCCTGGAAAGAGCACCCTACCCAAGGTCAACACCTCCACCCTATTCCCATAACCCAGTAACCCCACCCAACACTAAGGGCAATTTTGAACACTAAGGGCAATTTATCATGGCCAATCCACCTAACCTGCACATCTTTGGACTGTGGGAGGAAACCGGAGCACCCGGAGGAAACCCACGCACACACGGGGAGGATGTGCAGACTCCGCACAGTGACCCAAGCCGGAATCGAACCTGAGACCCTGGAGCTGTGAAGCAATTGTGCTATCCACAAGGCTACCGTGCTGCCCTTATTGTATTGTTCTCACACTTGTGGTTTTTCTGTTTCCAATTGGATTCCAATTCAAATTTGGGTTCTCTCGGAGTGACTAGGCCACTTCTAGGTCGAGTCCCCCAGAGTCGCCAGTAAATGTTGCTATATTTATTTGGTTATGAATATGGCGGTCAATATGGTCACCTTCCTTAATTCTAATTACGTTTGCTCTAGAGTCACCAGGTATCTTTCGATACCGCCACAAGGTTCAAACCGAAAACTGATCAAAGACTCGATACACCAGTTAGTTAGTTCAAAGTCAATGCTTATTTATTTACACACACAGTTACATATACTCATGCACGAAACTCTACAGACTAAACTATCACTGCTGATAAAGCCTATACTTAGCTTTGGGCGTCCATTCAGTCAGAGAAACAATGGCCGTTGGTCGGTTCTGAGGCTGCTGGGGTCGAACTGGTAAAGGGGAACAGCTAAGGTTGTCTGTCTGTTAGCGAGCGTTGACCTTGGACTTACTTGCTTCTGGTGCAGCTCGGTGAGAGCCGGGTCCAAGAGAATGATTCTCTCTTGGGGGCTCCTTCTTATACCCAAAGGGGCTTCGCGCTCTTTTGGGCGGGCCTTGAACTTGGCCCCAATCAATTGGGCTGTTTCTTGATCATTCCTACTGATTTCATCCAATAAAGGGGTGGGTGCCCTGATGGCTGGGCGTGTCCTAGGTGGCCGTTGGCCTGCTTTGTTTCGGTCTCCTCTGGCGCCGGGGTGTCTGCCTTAGTATCGGTTACTCAAATGTTACTCTTTTGTTCCCGGAGATGGGCCATTAGTATGCTAATGGGCCTACAGTTTTGGTCTTGTCTAGGAGCTGCGACTCCAATATACAGACAAGCTCTGAACCTGCTTGTTTTCTCAGTATTGTCCATTTTCCCTGCAATTTTGCAAAGTCCATTTTGTAATCGGGAAGTGGCCATCCCAGATGGCTACACTGCACCATCAGTTTAGCCATGTGTTTAGCTGCACTATCCTCCTATTTCTAGCCTCGCAGGCACATGGCACAGGGAGTAATCCTGAGATTACAACCCTAGAGGTCCTGCTTTTTAGCTTACTGCCTAACTCCCTGAACTCCTTTCTACAGGACCTCATCACTCTTCCTGCCTATGTCGTTAGTACCTATGTGTACTACGGCCTCTGGCCGTTGACCCTCCCCCTTCAGGATATCCTGTGTTCATTCAGAGACATCCTTGACCCTGGCACCAGGGAGGCAACATACCATCCTGGAGTTTCTTTCACTTCCACAGAAGCGCCTATCTGTGCCCCTTACTATAGAATCCCCTACAACTATTGCTCTCCTGCACTTTGCCCTCCCCTGCTGAGCAACAGAGCTAGTCGTGGTGCCATTGTTCGGGCTGCTGTTGTTTTCCCCTGATAGGCCCTCCTCCACAACAGTATCCAAAGCGGCATACCTGTTAGAGAGAAGGACAGCCGCAGGTGATTCCTGCACTGACTGCCTGCCCTTTCTAGTGGTCACCCCATCTATCTGCCTGCTCTTTGGGTGTGACCATGTTGCTAAAACTCCTATCTGTGACACTTTCCGCCACCTGCATGCTTCATAGTGCATCTACCTGCTGCTCCAACCAATCCATGCGGTCTGTGAGGAGCTGCATGGGTGCACTTCTTGCAGATGTAGTTGTTCAGAACGCCTGTGGCATCATGGATCTCCCTCACCTGGCAGCTGAAGCACTGCACCCACTAAACTCCATTTCTAGCTCTAATTAACTCATTAATTATTGGCTAACCAGTAAATTACAATCAGTAATTTATCACAGTTTCAAATTTAACACAGATACAGATTCAAATTTAGCAGATTGCCTCTCAGCCAATCAGATCACAGCCTTCCTGTGATGTCACTTTTCAGCCCCCCCCCCCCCCCCCCACCCCAGTTTTCTTTAGAAATTTAGAGTACCCAATTATTTTGTTTCCAATTAAGGGGCAATTTAGTGTGGCCAATCTACCTAACTTGCACATCTTTGGGTTGTGCGGGTGAAACCGGTGCAGACACGGGGAGAATGTGCAAACTCCACACGGACAGTGACCCAGGGCGGGATTCGAACACGTGTCCTCAGTGCCGCCACCCCCCCCCCCCCCCCCGTCCCCCCGTCCCCCCGCCCCCCAAGGTTTTGAGCTGCACCTGAATTACTTCATTTCCTCCTGTCAGCTGGAACTTCTCTGTTAGTTTCTCTCGTGTTATCAGTTGTTGTCTGTGTAGGGCTCCCTAACTGTCAGAGTCCTCCTCTCCTGGCTCCAACTTTTGACGGTGGCGCCATTATGACTGCCGCGGGCCTGTGGTTGTTGCAGATGGGGCCTTGACGGACATTTTGGTTCATCCGAAGCGCTGTCGCAGTTGGTTCCATAACTGGACTGTAGTGATCACCATTGGGCACGTTGTGTGTTTGTTCGGTGGGGATGGGATCATAGCCATGGCCAGGGCCTAGAGGGAGGTCCCCATGCAGGAGCCTTCCTCCATTCTCACCCACTCGGTTTCTGGCTCCTTTATCAACTCCTTTACCCTTTCTGCAGTTGCAGCCCTGTGGTGATATTGCAGGTTTGGGAGGGCTAGGCCCCCCCATGGTTCTCATTCTCTGCAGTACTTTTTGGGGATCTTACGGTGTGTGTGTGTCCCACCAACACACAAACCAATTCCAGTCTTTTCAAGGCGGGGGGGGGGGGGGGGGATCTCTATGGTCATATCCTTACAATGGATTCTGCTCTGTTGAGTGGTGTGAGGATGAAGTGGGAGGGTGAATTGGGTCCCATTCTTAATGGTGAGGTGTGGAGTGAAGCCCTTCACAGGGTCAACTCCACGTATTCATACACTCAGTTGAGCCTGATTCAGTTTAAGGTATTGCATAGGATACACTTAACCAGGGCAAGGATGAGCAGGTACTTCCCTGGTGTTGAGGATAGGTGTGAGCACTGTTCTCCTATGCTGGCTAACCATATACATATGTTTTGGTCCTGCCCCAAACGTATAGGTTTCTGGACTTCATTCTTTAACACCATGTCAGAGGTATTCCATTTAAATTTGGATCCCTGTCTGCTGATGTCCATATTTGGGATGCTGGATTCGCCGATGATAGTCTGGGGTAAGCGTGGTTGTCCTTGCCTTTGCCTCGTTGATAGCCCTGAGGTGAATATTGCTTGGTTGGAGATCTCCCACTCCGCCTCATGCCGTTACTTGGCTGGGTGACTTAATGTCATTTCTGCATTTGGAGAAGATCAAGTTCACCATCGTAGGGTCGGTGGAGATGTTCTGTCTAAGATGACAACCACTTATTTCCTTTTTCCTGAAGTTAGTTGCTGTCACTGGTTAGGGGTTTTAGGTTTGTTTTTGTATTTCAGTTAATTAAGTGTTGTGTGTTGTTATTCCTTTTATTTTGATTTGATTGTTTCGGATTGTAGTGTCTATTTCTTAATAAATATATTTTTAAAAGATCCCACTTTCCCCAGTACTGAGGCCAGTGCCCCACGAACTGGAACCCACTTCTCCTAAACCCATCTTTGAGTCACGCATTCATTTCCCTAACCCTAATAGTCCTCTGCCAATTTGCACATGGCTCAGGTAATAATCCAGAAATTATTACCTTTAAGATACTGCTTCTTAATTTGGTGCCTGGCTCCTCCTACTGACTATGCAGAACCTTCTTCCTCAGCCTGCCTATGTTGTTGCTACATATATGGAACAGGATCATAGAATCATAGAATCATAGACGTTACAGTGCAGAAGGAGGCCATTCGACCCATCGAGCCTTCACCGGCCTGTGGAAACAGCACCCTACTTAAGCCCATGCCTCCACTCTATCTCCGTAACCCAACCTAACCTTTCTGGACACTAAAGGGCAATTTAGCATGACCAGTCCGCCTATCCTGCTCTTCTTTGGACTGTGGGAGGAAACCGGAGCACCCGGAGGAAGCCCACACAGACACGGGGAGAAAACTTCACACAGATAGTTACCCGAGGCTGGAATTGAACCTAGGACCCTGGAGGTGTGAGGCAGCAGTGCTAATTACTGTGCCAAAGTCCCACCCCTTCCCCTCCCACTGCGAATCTCTCTCCAGCCTGGAGCAGATATCCTGAACCCAGGCACCGGGCAGGCAACATAGCCGTCTGGATGCTCACTGGTTGTTTCAGAGAACAGTGTCAATCCTGCTCACTATATTGTCCCCCATGTCATAATATACACCAGTATATCATGGTGCAGATACACACACACACACTGATGGACATGCAGTGGGACCAATCAGCATACACAACACCGCAGCCAATCACCAGTGAGAGCACACGCACTATAAAGACAGGGGACAGGAGAGTTCCCGCTCATTCTAGTGTCATGATATTCA
The DNA here is from genome assembly GCF_047496885.1 of Scyliorhinus torazame. NCBI lineage: Eukaryota > Metazoa > Chordata > Chondrichthyes > Carcharhiniformes > Scyliorhinidae > Scyliorhinus > Scyliorhinus torazame. Next base: position 45,756,413 of record NC_092709.1, on the reverse strand, counting down.
GGTAAACATCATAGCACATACATACATACATACTGATGGACAGATCAACGGACCAATCAACACACACAACACGACAGCCAATCACAGGCAAGAGCATACACAGTACAAAACAGGGAACACAACACTTCCTGGGCACTCGAGCAGGAGACGGCTCAGGGCACCGAGCTCATTGCAGGCCACTCAGACATCCACCATGTGTTGCGTGCCACTACAAGATAGAATTAGGAATAGGTCCACAGAATTAAGGGTCATGATCGAACCTCAGTAAATAGTCTACCAATGTAAATAGATGTTTGGAATAAAACTGCGTTGTACCATTCACAACCGTGTTGGTTCATCTGTGTGGCAGAGCACCCAACACTTCATCTAGTAGCAGCCAGCTCGGAGCACAGAGCTCACAGCCTGCAACACAGGCATTCACCATGTGCTGAGTGCATCACCTGGTTGGGACTAGGCAAGGGCCAACAGTTAAAGTTGGTATTGCATTTACCCACAGTTCAAGTATGTTAATATAGTTAACCTTATAATAAAATAGAGTTGCACCACTTCCAGTGTTGGCGACCTGTTTGTGATCCAGAACACCCAACACATCACCCTACTACCATTATATTCTTATATGGTCACCCCACTTGAATGGCCTCCAGTATCACAGTGCCATGGTCTCTTAGCTCACCCAACCTGCAACCCTCACTCTCATCCAAACAAGCTGAGAGAACCGCAAACCTGTTGGACAATTGCAGAGATTGACACTCCTGCAATCCTGCCCTCAGGATCCCATTACCTACCTCACTCGCAGAAACGCTCCCCTGTCCTTGACCACCGACCAAATCAGAAGACCCTATCCTAAGAGGTGTGACTGCCTCCTGGTACCCAGGTAACTTTCCCCCATCCACTGAAGAAGACTTCCAAGTAATACTTGATGAATTTGACAGGTTGCAGAGGCTCTTCGAACTGGATGTACGTGCCACATCCTGCAGTGGCTTAGTGGTGCTGGCACTAACTGCCACAGCCTTCTCCTCAAGGACTGCAGAGCAGTTCCTCAAGAAGCTCAATGAACAAACCAGATCAAACACGGTAGCACACTGACCACACTCCCCACTCTTCGGGTGGAATCTTCTACCCTTAGGTTATGAACATGATTAGGGACTATTTTCAGATCCTGATCCCACTCCACTCTGACAGTCATGTAGTGGCCAATTAAGAGCCACTCCCAGGTCTGCTGTCCAATGAATGATGGCAGTCAGGTACCAGAGGCTGCATGTCCAATCAGAGGTGAGCGTTATCATGGTCTGAGGGGGAATGTGAGGGTACCTCTTTGTTGAAGTGTCCTCTTGAAGATTTAGAGTTCAATTTAAAATAAAACTGATGACTGTGGCACTTGTAGGAGGATTAGCACTGGAGGCCTTGCTGGCTTCACAGAACAGCACCAGGCAAGACAATGCCAGGCACCTGCAAGGTTTGGCCTTCAGTGGGAAGCCCTCTGATAATGGGAAGATCCTGGCAGCATCCCCAATTCGGCCATAAGTGGGCACTTGATTATAGTTGTGCAGACTGGCTACCTACTCCAGCTGGCCGTGTAGCCTCTATATGTGCTGGTCCCCTTCCTCCTGATCGTACTTTAAAGCCTGCTCTCACAGGATTGGGACCATTCCACCCTTCCTCTCCCTCTTTAGGCACCAGCGTAGTGCACAACTATCCTTTTGAACTGCATTCTGATGAAAGGTGACTCTAATTCTCTATCCTGCAGTATTTTTTAAAATGTATTCTTCCATGGGGTTACTAGGCATCATTAACTAGGCCAGCATTTATTGTCCATCCCTTATTGCCTTTGAGAAGCTGGTTGCTACACCACCTATGATAGCTACACAGCTCCTCTAACACACATGAACACACCTATTACTTCACCTCTCCGCTGGCACTCAGCATAAATTGCTCAGTTGCTAATTTAATGTAGCGGGCCCAAGGAGCTGGATTGTTACTACTCCAACTCATGTGGCTCCGCATCCAGTTTTCCTTATGCCACAGGGCAGTGTCTTTGTAGGTTTCCCATGTTAACAATGCTATGGAAATGCAAGCTGTTGTTGTACATGTTGGGAAAACTGCGAAAAATTGGATTCGAAAAAATTCAAATCGTAGCATAGCAGGAAAAGTATCCTGTACGTCAACTAAAATAAGAAATGTATATTAGAAACTCATAAAATCAACCAAATGAGTTAAACGATAAAAACTGAAATTGAATGTCTTCTCATCCACATTATAATACCAGTCCATCTCTTAACTATGCAACAGCAGAAAGGTTTTATGATCCAAAACACTAGCGTGATTGCAAGTTATTTGCTGGAAGTCGGCAAACCTCAGCCCATCAGGCCCATGAAATATTTCCTGTGCCCTGTCACTCCTGGTACTCATTGAAAATGAGCAATGAGTGCGCAGGATATTGAGGTTGCAACGCTGGTATCATCCATTATACATGCGGCTTCAAAACTGCTGATGTAGCTTTGGTGCCCAGGAAACATTGATGAAGTAGTAATTGCTGAGAATTTAATGCTCAAATTGCTGTGTCTACCAAAACATGGTGTTCCAACACTATTCAGTACATTGTCCTTTCAATGATCCATGCAATCTAATTAGGAAGAAGAGTGATAACTGAGGCATAATGGTCTTGATGAAAAATAAGACTGCCTAGTACTACATTTATCTTACACTGCTGCCCCTACGGTGTCAATCCTGATTTCAGAACTGGAAGGCTAATAGTGTCTGGTGGTATCCCTGCCTACAGTAGCGTTGAGTAACAATCAGGAGATGCGTTTTCCTCATGCCACTGGAAGTGCAGTGCCATTGCTGGGCAATAACTGTCTGCGCTGGGATGCTGTGCAATTTACAAGCCATTATTTATCTGGTTTTGAGTTCGGTAAGCATACCATGCAGGCAAAACATTGCGGTTACACTTTCTCCCCAACTACCAGGGAAAGTCCACGGTCATAAAGCAAAAGCAAAAATTGTAATATTTAACACAGATGTGCAAGCCCAGTTGTTTTGATGCTGTGATTGGTGTTCTAGAATTCATCGTGGAACGTAAACATGGTAGCATTCTAGAGCCTCGTCGGAAAACAGGAACAGAACTATTTCTAATTGAAGCAACAATGTTTAATACAAACAAGGAATAATGCAAAACTTTTCCTCTCATTGACCCCCCTTCCCCCAAACAAATCAAAAGACTCTCGATTCAATGAAATGCACAATGTGCACCAAATTGTTGATGCTATTTATTGTTCAAGTGCTTCAATCGTAACAGTGATTTTAGCTAATTCATTAATTTTCAATATCAATCTGAACACAAATAAATAAACCTGGGTTAGAGTGTCTATGCCTGCTGCAGTAGTGTTTTTAAAGAATCCGGGTTCAAAAGGCAAGTATGTTTTGGGAGCCAGGGGTGCAATTAAGGCATTGTAAAAAGCTCGGGCGAATGCAGTTTTGTTTGGATTAAGGGGGGGGGGGGGGGGGTCCCTTTGGAGTTAATTAGGTTTCAGCTTGGTAAAATGACGTAATTACTGGGTATCAGGCATTTTTCAGAAAAACAGTTTAGTTGAGTTTTAGGTGGAGCTGTGGGCAGAGTTTTCTCCCACTGCAGTTCAGTTAAAGCTTTGTCTGCAGACAGAAAAGCAGTTTCTTTCCTAGCAATTCTGAATTGTCTGATTAGAAGCTGAAACAAGCTGAGAAGCAGCTTCAGAAGAAATACAGCCAGAGTTTCTGATTAGTTCTGACAGGATTCAGATATTTTCTTTAAAACAGTCTCAGAGAACATCTCTGCACAGCAGGTATTCCTGAGTGCCAACTGTATTTAACAGTGGATTGAGAGCTAAGAATGTTTATTTTGTTGTACAAGTGGAAATAAGGATAGCTGTTAAGGGTTACCATGCCTCAGGGCAGCACGGTGGTATAGTGGTTAGCACTGCTGCCTCATTGTGCTAAGGACCCGGGCTCGATCCCAGCTCCGGGTCACTGTCCATGTGGAGTTTGCACCTTCTCCCCGTGTCTGCGTCGGTCTCACCCCCATAACCCATGGTTATGGTATGTGCATGGTAGGTGGTAGGTGTCCATGGTAGCTGCATGGTAGGTGGATTGGCCACGCTAAATTGCCCCTTAATTGGAAAAATAAAAATAATTGGGTACTCTAAAAAAAAAATTTTTTTAAAGGGTTGCCATGCCATTGCATTGATTAAGGGGTAATTGTAAGTTACTTCTTGCGTGACATTAAATATATTTTAATATTGTGTTAGTAATAAAGTTTGTTTTAATCCACTATATCTTTATTTTTTTGTGAAATCTCTCCCGGAGCAAGGTATCATTTATAAACGTGAAATAAAATATTGGTGTTTCTGTCCAGTATCCTAGCCACTGTGGGGATCTGGTCGGGATTATGATATATACACAAGAGAAGACAAGTCCCACCGACCATTGATATAGGTTCCCTCTCATGATGTTATAGTTCACAGGAAAGGGTATTGCACCAGCATCATTATATTAAGGATTCACCTTCCACAATTGTATAGTCCCAGTGCCTTCACCTTCCCTTGAGATTGCACATTTATGCCTGTGGTTTCTTCCTATTGATAGGTTTACAGACATAATGGCCGGGATTCTCCAATCCTGCGGCCAAGTTCTGACGCCGGCGTGAGCCACTCCAGCGTCAACAGTTCTCAACTGGCAGCTATCCACCCTTTCCTAGGGGGCTAGTACGGCGCCGGAGTGGTGTATGCAGCTCCGGCACTGGAAAGTGCCCCGGCCAACATGAGTTCGCGAATGTGCGTGGGTTCCCGTCTCCGCGCCAGCCCCCGGGCAACATGGTGGAGCCCTACAGGGGCCCGGAGCAGAGGAACATAGTCTCCCACGGAACAAGCCCGCCCGTCGATTGGTAGGCCCCGATCGCGGGCCAGGCCACCGTGGTGACCCTTCTCGGGGTCGGATCCCCCCCCCCCCTCACCAGAACTGCCCCCGCAGACACAACTCCCAGGTCCCGCCGGGTGGGACCATACGTAACCCACGCCAGCGGGACTCGGCCGAACTCAGTGGGCACTTGGCCCGTCGAGGCCAGGAGAATCACCGGGGGGGGCGCTTTTAACGGCCCCCAACCGGCGTGGCGGCGATCCCGTGGGCACCCAAGAATCGGCGTTGGAGAAGCGGCGAGCCGGCGTCAGGGCAGCGTGGTGCGATTCTCGCCGCCCCCCCCCCCTGACGATTCTCCGACCCGGTGCGGGGTCGGAGAATCCCGGCCAATACCTGCCAATGTGACATTGCCACTGACTCATGCATTTTCTTCTTAGAACCATCATTAGTCATGCAGGACAGTTTGGAGAGCAGGAATAACCCCTCTCGTTGGATTGTGATCACTGGAAAGAAGGGAATCACAATTCTAATTAATCTTTAAGAGGCTGCAGTCAACTAAAGGGCAATACCTCAGAAAGGTTATAGAGAGAATAGCAGCTGTTCTTGGGAATAAGCAGTAAGATTCAGTCAGAAGCATTCAGAATCAGAACTGCGCATGCTGTTAAAGCATGGCTTCCTTTATTCTCCTTCTAGTCTCCCTCTGCTGGTATATGGGTATTGGAACCTTCATCAGACAAAATGCACAATGCACGTTTTGATACACTACATCCCTCCCTTTCTTAGTAAATGGGAGCTGGTTTGTTTCCAAAGGTGTGAACAATAAACTTAAATTAATGTGAACGTTGAACTTCACCAGTAACATTATTACACACTTTAACATTTGCATTAATGCCACAAAGCACTCAGTCATGTACAACTGAAAATCGTTTACTTTGTAACACAATCACTTAAATATGGTGCTTGCTTTCTCTCCTGAGTAGATATCATCTAATATCAGCTGTGGTCTCATTTAATTCATGTTCTTCTTCTGAGATGTCGATGTCTAAATCAGACCCAATGCTTCCAAATGGTGTTTTCAGTGATTTCAAGAATGGCGTGTTTAATATGATGGTTGCCGAACCGTGCTTAGCAGTGATCATTGATCTTTTGTGTTGGTCATAACAAATGACTGGATGTCATTAGGAATTGGTTGCTTTCACAAGCTCCTTATCTCCTGGTTTTAGTGATGCAGCTTTAAGTTTCATGTTCTGCTCTTCTGCTCTGCATTTACTTCCATTTGCATTCAATTGCATGGTGATCATTAGGTCTGTGGGGTATGATGTGTTGGGCGTTCTGGATCACAAACAGGTCACCAACACTTGAAGTAGTGCAATTCTATTTTATTATAAGGTCAACTATACTAACATACTTGAACTGTGGGTAAATGCAATACCAGCTTTAACTGTTGACCCTTGTCTAGTCCTAACCAGGTGATGCACTCAGCACATAGTTAATGTCTGTGTTGCAGGCTGTGAGCTCTGTGCTCCGAGCTGGCTGCTACTAGAATGAGCGGGAACTCTCCTGTCCCCTTTCTTTATAGTGCGTGTGCTCTCACTGGTGATTGGCTGCGGTGTTGTGTATGCTGATTGGTCCCACTGCATGTCCATCAGTGTGTGTGTGTGTGTGTGCACCATAATATACTGGTGTATATTATGACATCCCCCTTTTATATAAAGAACATGTGCCTGCGTGACAATAAATATTGTGTAGTGAATGTACCTGACTATGTGTGTGCGTGTTATTTACATGACTATGTACATGAGACTAATCTATTTACATGGGAAGGTGCCTGGTGCAGAGAAATAGGGTGTCACACCAACAACAAAATGACCATTATATACAAACTACTAGAACGATGAAACAGGATAACAGAACAGATCAAAGAGTCCAACATTGAGGCAGTGAATGGAACCATCTGGCTGACGAACCAGGAACGAGTGGGGAGATACCTGCCGAAGAACCACAGCAGTTGCAGACCAGCCACCCTCCGGAAGATGGATGCGGACGTTGTCATCCAGCGCCAGAGCAGGGAGATCAGTCGCCCGAGCGCCATGCGCCGCCTTGTGTTGTGCACGAGACTGTTGCATCCGCTGAAGGACCGGAACGTGGTCGAGGTCTGGGACATGAATGGACGGCACCATGGTCCTGAGGGTGCGACCCATGAGCAGCTGGGCTGGCGACAGGCCCGTGGAGAGTGGGGCCGAACGATAGGCCAGCAAGGCGAGGTAGAAGTCGGATCCTGCATCGGCAGCCTTGCAGAGGAGCCGTTTGACGATGTGGACGCCCTTTTCCGCTTTGCCATTGGATTGGGGGTGTAGGGGACTGGATGTCACATGCACAAAGTTGTATATTATGACAGCATAGATCAGGAATATGTGCGCATAGGATGTGCAAAGCTGAGTGGAGCTGGTGGTTCTGCGGTAATCAATTTGGGAGTCATTATGTAAATGCCAAGAAAGTGATACACCTTGGGCGGGATTCTCCCGCAAATGGCGGGATGGCCCAACGCCGCGCCAAGAACGGCGCGAACCACTCCGGCTTCAGGCCAACCGGAAGTTGCTGAATCCTCCGCACTTTCGGGGACGACGCACCAACTGGCGGCGAAGGTCTGGCGCGAGTTAGCGAATGCACAGGGGGTTCATTTCCGCGCTGGCCATGGCGGTGCTCTACAGAGACCGGCGCGGAAGGAAGGAGTGTCCCCAGAGCACAGGCTCGCCCACAGATCGGTGGGCCCCGATCACGGGCCAGGCCACTGTGGGCCCCCCCCCCCCGGGGCCGGATCCCCCCACGCCCCCCCCCCCCCGAGGACTCCACTAGATGGCCTACCAGCCAGGTCCCGCCGTGTGGGACCATGTCCATTTCACGCCTGCGGGACTGGCCAGGAACCGACGGCTGCTCGGCCCGGCGGGGGGGGGTCGGAGAATCCCGCCCCTCTTGTTTCACACGCTCCCCATGCTCCACCTATGTCACCTTATGCCCCCTAACAACCGCCTGTGGCCCCTCCTGCCAAGGTATGCCCCTCAAAGAAACCCTATGCCTCCTTATGCCCCCCTGTCCCTTGCCAGCTACGCCCACCAAACAATCCCTATGCCATGCTGTGGCACTTCCATGCTGTGTTTAAGGGAGAGGCAACATTTGCCTCCTTCCCAGCAACCCACCAACCCTGCCACTTCACCCCACAGCCTTTCCTGATGGACTGCTGGAAAGCCCATTCACGCCAACTATAAATTGTCAGAGGCTCTCCTGTCCTCCAGTCTCTTCCTCACCCTCATTTCCTTGCAACCCTCCTTTCCTGTGTAGCCACCTGGGTTGGCCAATTGCCGACGTAAAATGGAGAACAGCAAAGGCTAAAGGGAAATTCAGCCAACACAGGCAAAAACTAGCAGGTGCAAGTTTACTGTGTATTAAACTCTGCAAAAGCCCAGACAGCATCGATACCAGCAACCATCGGCATAATAATGTAGCAGCAATCTACATACTAATGAGTGATCCCCGGGAACAATCAAAACATTTTGAGGTAAACAAAGCCAAGCCAGACTCCTCGGCGCCAGCAGGAGCCAACACAAAAGAGGTTAACGGACACCTAAAGACCGCCCATCGATCAGGGAACCGCTCCAGTATTGGAGAAATCGAACCAAGCGATTGGGCCGAAGTCCAATCACTTGAAACCAGGTACAGGGTCCGCCCCGAAAGGCGGGAAGCCCCTGGGGACTATAAAGTAAAGCCCCCAAGTTAAAATCATCCTTCTTGACAGGGTCACTCAGCAATGCGAAGAAACCCCTGAGAGTGACCTGTCCAGCTGCCTCCAAGAACGTAAGTCTTAAGTCAACGCTCGCTACGAGATAGGCGCTCTGAGCTAACAGTCCATACCGGCTTTGAATCCCGCAGTTTCAGAATCTGAACGAAAGACCATTTGTTCCCCTGACCTGGTGGGCTAGTCCTAAGCTAAGTATAGGCCTGTTAGTTGTAGAAATAGCCTAGAAAGTAGAATTTATGCATGAGTAGCGATTTACTGTGTATAATAAATGTGCTTTGATTTGAATCTTACTAATTGGTGTATTGAGTTATTGATCATTACTTGAACTTGAACCTCGTGGCGGTATCATAAAGATACCTGGCGACTCTAGCGCAAAGGTTATAAAACAGAGCCAATTGAACCGACCAAAAGTTAGCAACACCTGAAAAATGCCCAGTTTCTTGACTCCATGGTCTTGATTTTTCCATCGGCCTTGGGGTGGCACAGTGTTTCGCACTGTTGCTTCACAGCGCCAGGGTCCCAGGTTCGATTCCCGGCTTGGGTCACTGTCTGTGCGGTGTCTGCACGTTCTCCCCGTGCCTGCGTGGGTTTCCTCCGGGTGCTCCGGGTTCCTCCCACAAGTTCCGAAAGAAGTGCTTGTTAGGTGGATTGGACATTCTGAATTCTCTCTCTGTTTACCCGAACAGGCTCTGGAGGGTGTTGACTGGGGGATTTTCACAGTAACTTCATTGCAGTGTTAATGTTCCAGGATGCTGCTGATGTCAGCATCAACCTGCCATGAAAACACAAGCCTCCTGATGCACTGGTGCTCACACATGTTGAGAGAGCCGATTCTTTGCCTGTAGACCGTGTGTGGGGATCTCACTTCCTTAGAGCTGGATCTCTGTGTTCATCAGGTCGCTGTGTTCAACCTTTTGTCCTGTGGAGCAGTATATGGTTGAGGAGAAGGCAGCTGCTTCTGCTGTTGTTCCTGCTGCTGCTCGGACTGTTGGTGTCTGTATTGTTGCGCTTCTTTCTGTTTGTCCGAGGGGTGTAAGCTGCTCCCAGGCTGTGGTGAACACGGGCAGTCGAGAAGTGCTGCTGAAAATTAATGACGTTTAGACAGGCAAAGTGACTTCCAAGAGCTGAGCGGTGATAGCAGAAGGAGTTTGTGAGCATCTTACCCTGGTGATGGCTGCAGCCTTTCAATGTCACTGATCAAAGGCTTCCCAACCTGTCAGTTTCACTGAAGAAGCTCTCCCTGTTGTGCGCTTGCTTTGATGACCCTGGTGACTTCTGCATAGCTTTCGGGAAATATGTCTGCTGGCTGTTAAAGTCCATCTTGTTGCTTAAAACAGAGCTTAATAACAATTAGAATGCCTTCCCCGACAGTGACAGGGGCGTGTGCCATTGCTGATATTCTATGGGCAGAGTGAGGGGCGCCTGTGCCCAATGAAGTCAATCCCTCTGACAGTATTTCCCCCATAGCATTGTTCCACCCTCTCCCTGCCTGCATACCCCAGGCCCTCTCAAACCTGGCCCTCCATCACCTTTCTGGGTCAAGCTGGCCCCAGTGAAACACCCCTCACCTTCTAATCTGGCTCCATTGATGCTCATCACTGGAGACTGACTGCAGTTCCAGCAGTGGCTCAGATGTTTCAACAGGCTAATGGATATCTTATTATTATTTATATTTGACTGAGAGCCCAGCAACCTGTTGGAGCACAAACATATCTTAGCCTCTTTGCTTGATTGACAGTTCTGGCCCTCTGATCTATGTCGTCAATTTCACAGTGCTTATTTGCACAAAATGAAGAGGTTTCAAAGTGCTTGTAGTTTCAGCTATTGATTTTTTAAAGGAATGATTGACACTTTTAGTGAAATGTAGTAAAAATAAGGGACTGGATTCTCCGCTGTCTGGATTCTTTGTTGCGCCGGCAGCGCACCCCCGCCCGGGGATTTCCTGACGGCGTAGGGCTGCCCACAATGGGAAATCCCATTGGCGGGATAGAGAATACCGCTGTCGGCGGGGGCACTCCGCACCAGAAACTGGTGCAGCGGGACGGAGGTTTTAAAGGAAGTGGAATGTTATCAATACATAATTGTTTTTTGAGCATTTTCTGCACGTACTATTGTCTCTATAGGGTTAATTGGTTCTATACAGTGTATAGTGTGTCAATCGGCATAGAGGTGCCCCAGCATGGCATAGGGATTGTTTGATGGGCATACCTGATATGGGCGGGGGGGCATAAGGAGTCATAGAGTTTCTTTGAGGGGCATACCTTGGCAGGAGGGGCCACAGGGAGTTGTTAGGGGGCATGAGGTGACATAGGTGGAGCATGGGGAGCGTGTGATGGGTAAGGGGTTCTGAGGGGTGAGAGCTGGAGGGCTTTTCTGTTTTTATTATAACTGGGATGAAGTCCCACATTACCCAGGTGAGCCTTTTAAACAGCTGGGCCTGAAGTCCTTGGCTGCCTTCTTTTCCCAGGTTAGCTTGCCCGACTGCAGCATGAACCTGCAGGCCCCCACCCTCCCATCCCCATTTTGAGAACTTTCACCTGAAGCAGGCTGAGCCTGGAACTTTCCTGATTCCCGCTGCCCACCTCAAGGATGAAAATCCAACCCACGATCTCTGTGACCAGATAGGGCTATGATGCCAGTCTGAAATGTGCAGTTAGTGGCACAGGCTTGTGGTAATATAGAACATCTAAAGGCCGGGCTGTATGCCTGACAGGGAATACATATTGTAAATATCAAGAGCTCTGCAGTTGTATTAAAGCACCTCAGATGGAACTTGCTGTATAGAGAAAAGATTAATTTTATTGCAATCTCTGTAATATTCAAGTTAGAATCATAGAATCATAGCATTTACAGTGCAGAAGGAGGCCATTAGGCCCATCGAGTCTGCACCAGTCCTTGGAAAGTGTCATAATATACACCAGTATATCATGGTGCAGACACACACTGATGGACACACAGTGGGACCAATCAACACACACAACACCGCAGCCAATCACCAGTGAGAGCACACGCACTATAAGACAGGGGGCATCAGAGTTCCCGCTCATTCGAGTAGCAGCTATCTAGGAGGACAGAACTCACAGCCTGCAACACAGACATTCACCATGTACAGAGTGCATCAACTGGTTAGGACAAGGCAAAGGTCTTTAGTTAAAGCTAGTATCGTATTTACCCAGTTCAAGTATGATTAAATAGTTAACCTTTTAATAAAGTAGTGTTGCACTACTTCAAGTGTTGGTGACCTGTATGTGATCCAGAACACCCAACACATCAGAAAGAGCACTCTACCTAAGCCCACACCTCCACCCTATCCCTGCAACCCAGTAACCCACCTAAATTTTTTGGACTCTACGGCAATTTAGCATGGCAAATCCACCTAATCTGCACATCTTTGGACTGCGGGAGGAAACCCACGCAGACACGGGAAGAACATGCAGACTCTGCACAGACAGTGACCCAAGCCAGGAATCGAACCTGGACCCTGGAGCTGTGAAGCAACTATGCAAAGCACTGTGCTACCGTGCCAGCCATTGAAATGTTTTGTAATGTAATCTTACAGAGGTTATGAATAAAGTATATTTTGGGGGAAAAAATCTATCCATTTCTTTTCTAAATCTCAGGGGCGGGAGCAACTCCGGCGGGAAGGAGTGGCGTGAACCACTCCGGCATCGGGCCGCCCCAAAGGTGCGGAATCCTCCGCACTTTCAGGGGCCAGGCTGGGGCTAGGCCGGCGCCGGAGTGGTTTGCACCGCGCCAGCCGGCGGGGAAGGGGCTTGGCGCCATGCCAACCGGCGCCGAAGGGCCTCCGCCGGCCGGCGCAAGTTGCCGCATGCGCGGGAGCGCCAGTATATGCTGGCGTCATCCCAGCGCATGCACAGAGGGCTTCGTCTTCGCACCAGCAATGGCGGACCCGCTACAGCCGCCGGTGTGGAAGAATAGAGTGCCCCCACGGAACAGGCCCGCCCGCGGATCGGTGGGCCCCGATTGCGGGCCAGGCCACCGTGGGGGCGCCTCTCGGGGCCAGATCCCCCCCCCCGCGTCCCCCCCCCCCCCCCCGAGAACCCCGGAGGCCGCCCGCGCCACCAGGACCGGCAGAAAACGGGCGGTCACTCGGCCCATTGCGGGCCGGAGAATCGCTGGGGGGGGGGGCGCTGCCAAATCCCCGGTGCCGGAGAATTCGGCAGCCGGCGGAGGCGGGATTCACGCCGCCCCCCCGGCGATTCTCCGACCCGGCGGGGGGTCGGAGAATCCCGCCCCCGTTTACTGTATTGTTACCCATTGCTTTGTTTAGTATCTTCGCACATTTTCTTCTCCCTCCCCCTTGGGGGATAGTGTTGAAGTGTTGGAAGGATGGGTAAGCTGATAACCAACCTATTGAACCACATCATAAATGAACGTTCAATGGCCATTAAGTCTAGGAATGTGACTTGAATCTAGAGCCTCTGGGTCAGAGGCAGCGGAGCTACCTAATGGAGGCACCGGTCTCCATTTTGTTCAACAGTCTTCTCTCACACACTTAGGTCACCCTTACATTGAAGCTTAAAAGGCAACCACCCAAAAAATGTTTTACTTCATCGAACAGACAGCCAGGCAGGTAGTTAATGACAAGACAAAATGGGGTCAGCTCTCACAGTCCCACTGTCATGGCAGCCAGAACATTACCCAATCAGCAAACCCAACAAGCTGCCTGCCTGCCTGCCTGGTACAAAATCACTGTGGAGAGCATCCCAGGCATGGTGAATGGAATGTAAAGATGCAAATTTACATTTTTAATCTCCAATGTATTAATTCACTTTTATTTAGAGTGATTGAAGTGGCTTCTCCTGAGAAGTCTGCTGTAGACCTATTCGTCTTCCACTTCCCAGCTCTGCTTGAACTTCCAGAGAACATAGAACTGACACTGCAGAGTTACAGGCAGCCGGCATTGTGGAAAGCTTTATTGTTACAAGAGAGATTTAATACTTTAAGTACTTAATTGCTACTACAGGGTGCAGCACCGAAAGCTTGCTGTCTGTCACAGAATGAAATATGAAACGACAATGGACATTACCCAATTTAAAATGGTGCCAGAATAAAACGGGAAATTTCTAATCTTGTTATAATTTTCAGAAGTGACAAGCAAAGCCCATTACAGATCTTTGGGTTTTTTTCATGTGTGAGGTGTCACGTAGTCAAGGAGCAATTTTTAAAAGATGCATTTTTAAAGACTTGACATCATTGGCTGACTTACCGTTTTATTTAGTTAAAAATAAAGTGACTTCTTCTGCTTGGTACTTGGTGTACTGTATTTCTTTGACGCTTCCAAAAAGATAATTAATGCATATTGCAATTTTAGTTCTCCCTCTAATTGGCAACATAGCATTTCACTTTCCACTTTAAGCTCAAGAATAAGGGTGAAGTATCTATTCCAACTGCACTGCCAGTCACAGCGGTTGATGCCACAATGTGCGACATTAGAAATGCTGGGAGGGCAGCACGGTGGCGCAGTGGTTAGCATTGCTGCCTCACGGCTCCAACGTCCCAGGTTCGATCCCGGCTCTGGGTTACTGTCCATGTGGAGTTTGCACATTCTCCCCATGTTTGCGTGGGTTTCACCCCCACAAACCAAAGATGTGCAGGGTAGGTGGATTGGCCATGCTAAATTGCCCATTAATTGGACAAAATGAATTGGACACTAAATTTATTTATTTTTAAAATAAAAAACGATGGGAGTTCATTTATACTAACCCAGTCACCAAGAACCTGATGGCATTGACTTACACCTCAAAGCAATTTTACACTCCATTGACCAGGACAAAGAAAAGACAAATAAATGCGACAAATACAGAACTAATGGCCAGGATATTCCAAGCTCAACAGCAGCAGGTGTAATGGCAGGCGACAGGAGGAACAATGCGGCCGGAGTGAAAAATATGTTCCCTGACAGCATGAAATGACGGCGGGTACATGTGCTCGTGCCCATCATGGCAGGTCACCATGCCCAGTGGGGCTCTTACCTCTTCTAATAGTCCAGTGAAAATATCCAGAGTCCTTGTGTAGCGCACAAAGACTCCGAGAGACGAATAGAGTGAAGTCGATGAGGCTTTATTAAGCGTGACTGTTCCCCCGCAGTTCAGTAGTAGACTGCCTGCGGGGGAGGACTCCTGGTACTTATACTCCGCCTTCAGGGCGGAGCTAGAGGTCAACATCCAACCAGGACCCGATCTCTGTCAGCCACTGACATCACGGCTTCACAGTCCCACATGACCCCTAATGCATACTACCACATTCACCCCTTGTTAAAAATGAACCCGGCGGGGTGATGCTTCGCATGGTGGTAAGGGTTTACAAGGCTGGTCCTGGGAGGAAAACTTTCGCATGTTATTACAGTATGTACAAGGTTTTTTTTTGTTTCGAACTATTTACAGTAATCGTCAGGGGAAAAAAAAGACAAAATGTTCTCGTTAAAAGTCCACATATTGTAGTGTTAGATCGACGCCACGAGTCGGTCGGGCGGTCTGGTCGTCCGTGTCGATCGCCTCGGCCCCGGTGGTGGTGGTGGTGCTTGTTCCGGTGTTGTCGTCTCCGGGAGCCTTACGGTTTTAGCTTGGGCTTCACTCCTGGTCGGGCCTGGGAGGAGGACCGATCCTCCTGGGAAGGGGGCGGTCGCGGGGTGCGGCGGTGGCAGGAAGGGGGTGATTGGTGTCGGGGGGGTGTGTGTGTTGCCGGCGGGCGCCAGATCTCGCAGGGAGACCGTGTCCTGTCGGCCGTCGGAGTACTCCACATAAGCGTACTGCGGGTTCGCGTGAAGGAGGTGAACCCTTTCGACCAACGGGTCCGACTTGTGCGCCCGCACATGTTTTCAGAGCAAGATGGGTCCTGGGGCCGCCAGCCAGGTCGGCAGCGACGTTCCAGAGGAGGACTTCCTGGGGAAGACAAGGAGGCGCTCATGAGGCGTTTGGTTAGTGCTAGTACACAGTAGTGACCTGATGGAGTGGAGGGCGTCCGGGAGGACCTCCTGCCACCGTGAAACTGGGAGGTCCCTGGACCGTAGGGCCAGTAGGACGGTCTTCCAGACCGTGCCGTTCTCCCTCTCTACTTGCCCGTTCCCCCGGCGGTTGTAGCTGGTCGTCCTGCTCGAGGCTATACCGTTGCTGAGCAGGAACTGGCGCAGCTCATCACTCATGAAGGAGGACCCCCTGTCGCTGTGGACGTATGCGGGGCAACCGAACAGTGTGAATATGGTGTTCAGGGCTTTAATGACTGTGGCCGCGGTCATGTCAGGGCAGGGGATGGCGAATGGGAAGCGGGAGTACTCGTCCACCACATTAAGGAAGTATGCGTTGCGGTCGGTGGAGGGGAGGGGTCCTTTGAAATCCAGACTAAGGCGTTCAAAGGGGCGGGAAGCCTTAATCAGGTGCGCACCATCCGGCCTGAAAAAATGCGGTTTGCACTCTGCGCAGATGTGGCAGTTCCTTGTGACTGTACGGACCTCCTCTAAAGAGTATGGGAGGTTGCGGGACTTAATAAAGTGGTAGAACCGAGTGACCCCCGGGTGGCAGAGGTCCTCGTGGAGGGTTTGGGGGCGGTTAATTTGTGCATTGGCACATGTGCCGCGGGATAGAGCATCGGACGGCTCGTTCAGCTTTCCGGGACGATACAAGATCTCGTAGTTGAAGATGGAGAGCTCGATCCTCCACCTTAAGATCTTGTCGTTTTTGATTTTGCCCCACTTGTGCATTATCGAACATGAAGGCTACCGACCGTTGGTCCGTGAGGAGAGTGAATCTCCTGCCGGCCAGGTAATGCCTCCAATGTCGCACCGCTTCCACTATGGCTTGGGCTTCCTTTTCCACTGAGTAGTGGCGGATTTCTGAAGCGTGGAGGGTTCGGGAGAAAAAGGCCACGGGTCTGCCCGCTTGGTTAAGGGTGGCCGCTAGAGCTACGTCGGAGGCGTCGCTCTCGATCTGGAAGGGGAGGGACTCATCGATGGCGCGCATCGTGGCCTTTGCGATATCCGCTTTGATGCGGCAGAAGGCCTGGCAAGCCTCTGTCGACAGAGGGAAGGTCGTGGTCTGTATTAGGGGGCGGGCCTTGTCTGCGTACTGGGGGACCCACTGGGCGTAGTATGAAAAGAACCCCAGGCAGCGTTTTAGGACTTTTGAGCAGTGCGGGAGGGGAAATTCCATGAGCATACGTTCTGGGTCGGGGCCTATTATCCCATTGCGCACTACGTAGCCCAGAATGGCTAGCCGGTTTGTGCTAAAAACGCACTTGTCCTCGTTGTACGTGAGGTTCAAGGCTTTAGCGGTCTGGAGTAATTTTTGGAGGTTGGCGTCATGGTCCTGCTGATCGTGGCCGCAGATGGTTACATTGTCGAGATACGGGAACGTGGCCCGTAACCCGTGTTGATCAACCATTCGGTCCATCTCTCGTTGGAAGACCGAGACCCCGTTTGTGACGCCAAATGGGATCCTGAGGAAATGGTATAATCGCCCGTCTGCCTCAAAGGCTGTGTACTTGCGGTCACTTGGGCGGATGGGGAGCTGATGGTAGGCGGACTTGAGGTCCACGATGGAGAAGACCTTATATTGGGCAATCCGATTGACCATGTCGGATATGCGGGGGAGAGGGTATGCGTCTAGTTGTGTGTACCTGTTGATGGTCTGGCTATAGTCTATGACCATCCTTTGCTTCTCCCCTGTCTTTACTACTACCACCTGTGCTCTCCAGGGACTATTGCTGGCCTGGATTATGCCTTCCTTTAGTAGCCGCTGGACTTCGGACCGAATGAAGGTCCGGTCCTGGGCGCTGTACTGTCTGCTCCTAGTGGCGACGGGTTTGTAATCCGGGGTGAGGTTTGCAAACAAGGATGGGGGTTGCACCTTGAGGGTTGCAAGGCCGCAGATAGATTGCACTGGAAGTCTAATCCCAGTAATGTGGGGGCGCAGATTTGGGGAAGGACGTAGAGCCTATAGTTTTTGAACTCCCTCCCTTGCACCGTTAGGGTAACTATGCAGAAGCCTTTGATCTGTACGGAGTGGGATCCTGCAGCTAGGGAAATCTTTTGTGCGCTGGGACGGATGGTCAAAGAACACCCCGTGTCAGGGTGGATAAAGCTCTCCGTGCTCCCGGAGTCGACCAGGCATGGTGTCTCGTGCCCGTTTATCAGCACCGTTGTCGTCGTCGTCTGGAGCGTCCGTTGCCGTGCTTGGTCCAGCGTCATTGAAGCCAGACGTGGTTGTAATGGTTGAGCGTCTTCTTCGAACCCCGTGGAGCTGTCGACACTGGGGTCCGTTGTTGCCGTCCAAGATGGCGTCGGGGGTGAACAAGATGGCTGCCCCCATGCATCGCACATGACTGGGGGGTCACAAGATGGCGGCGGGGGTGGACAAAATGGCCGCCCCCATGCGTCGCACAGGTCTGGGGTTCTCCAAGATGGCGGCGCCCTTCCTCCCCTCGTGGTGGCCGGGACCCAAAATGGCGGCGCCGGCGGGTCGCACATGGGGCGCTGGGGGGGTTGGGGAGCGTTAGGAACGCGCAGGGCTCCCTCTTCTCTGGGGACAGCGGTGGCCGGGACCCAAACTGGTAGCGCCGGTGGGTCATACATGGGGCCCGGGGGGGGGGGGTTTGGGGAGCGTAAACGGCGTGCAGGGCTCCCTGTTCTCCGGGGAGAGTGGTGGTCAGGACCCAGAGTGGTAGCGCCGGCGGGTCATACATGGGGCGCTGGGGGGGGTTGGGGAGCGTAAACGGCGTGCAGGGCTCCCTGTTCTCCCGGGACAGCGGCGACCTCGCGGGACCGGCACACAGCCGCGAAATGGCCCTTTTTCCCGCAGCTCTTACAGATCGCTGTGTGGGCCGGGCAGCGCTGCCAGGGGTGTTTCGCCTGGCCGCAGAAATAGCAGCGGGCTCCCCCGGTGCGACTTGGCGTTTGAACCGCGCAAGCCTGTGGGGTGTCCGGGGGGGGGGGGGGGGGGGGGTTTGTCGCGACGGGTGCGTACGGAGCCCAATGGGCTGCCGCGCGGTCGGGGCCGTAGGCGCGGGTATTTCGCGCGGCCACGTCTAGGGAGGCTGCTAGGGCCCGTGTCTCTGAGAGTCCAAGCGACTCTTTTTCTAGAAGACTTTGGCGGATTTGGGAGGAGTTCATACCTGCCACAAAAGCATCGCGCATTAACATGTCCGTGTGTTCATTTGCGTTCACGGCGGGCAGCTGCAGGCCCGTCCCAAAATTAGTAGCGCGGCGTAGAATTCATCTATCGATTCTCCGGGACTTTGCCGTCTCGTTGCGAGTTGATAGCGAGCGTAGATCTGGTTTACTGGGCGAACATAGAGACTTTTTAGTGCTGCGAGCGCCGTCTGGAAATCCTCTGCGTCTTCGATGAGGGAGAAAATCTCCGTGCTTAACCTCGAGTGCAGGACCTGTAGTTTTTGGTCTTCTGTGACCCGGCCGGTGGCCGTTCTGAGGTAGGCCTCGAAACAAGTCTGCCAGTGCTTGAAAGCTGCTGCTGCGTTCACTGCGTGGGGGCTGATCCTCAGGTATTCCGGGATGATCCTGAGCTCCATAGTCCTTTAGTCACGCTTAATAAATTGTAGCGCACAAAGACTCCGAGAGACGAATAGAGTGAAGTCGATGAGGCTTTATTAAGCGTGACTGTTCCCCCGCAGTTCAGTAGTAGACTGCCTGCGGGGGAGGACTCCTGGTACTTATACTCCGCCTTCAGGGCGGAGCTAGAGGTCAACGTCCAACCAGGACCCGGGATCTGTCAGCCAATGACATCGCGGCTTCACAGTCCCACATCACCCCTAATGCATACTACCACACCTTGTCCATCTCAAAAGCCTGAGGGTGGACGTAGACTTCCTACAAGAGACACTTTTGAGAGAGAAAGACCAACTGAGGGTAAGGAAAAGCTGAGTGGGACAAATGTATCAGGCGTGCTTCAACACAAGGACAAAGGGGGTGGCTATACTATTTAGCAAAAAAGTAGTGTTCACAGCGACGAACATGGCAATGGACCCAGGGGGACGATATGTTATGGTTAGCATGATCTTTGAAGGGTGGTTCTAAAAATGTATACGCCCCAAGCTGGGACGACGCTGAATTTGTAAAGAATACAATGGCAGAAATCCCCAACCTAGACAAACTAAGTAGCTTGTCATTGACTTCAGGAAGCGAAGTATCATGTACAGCCCTGTCTGCATCAATGGTGCCGAGGTGAAGATGGTTGCCAGCTTCAAATTCATAGGTGTACACATCACCAACAATCTGTCCTGGTCCACCCATGTCGATGCTACGTCCAAGACAGCACAATAGCACCTATACTTCCTCAGGAAACTAAGGACATTTAGCATGCCCACATTGACTCTTATCAATTTTTATAGATGCACCATGGAAAGCATCCTATCTGATCACAGCCTGGTATGGCAACTCCTTGGCCCAAGACCGTAAGAAACTACCGAGAGTCGTAAAAACTCCCCACCCATCCATTGACTCTGTCTACATCTCCCGCTGCCTTTGAAAAGGGGGCACCATTATCTTTTTTTTAAAAATGTTTTTATTCTCCATTTTCACATTTTCCTTCAAAATTTACACCCCACCCACAAACAGTAAACGGTAACAAATACAAAATCAAACCTCTTAACAATAACAACGATCCCATCCTCCCACCACCCCAAACATCGGCCCACCTGTCAATATATGCTTCCAATAAAACAAACCCTCCCACAGTGGAAACAAAAACAAAAGAGAAAAAGAAAAAGGAGTCCGGGACCGCCCATGGTCACCATTGACCTATAGAGTCCACTCCCCCTCCCCTCCCCCACATTCTGAAAGAGTACCGTACATGATACCCAGGAGTTGTAAACACCTCCCCCCCCTCTCCAACTCCTCCCGTCCACTGCCTCTTGTAAAACTCCTCCCCCCAACCTCGGTTGCTTCCCCCCAACTTTCCACCCCGGCTAGACCACTCGGACCCTGTTCTGCCAGGCTCTGATGGCCGCAGCCCTTCCCCCCACCTCACTCCCGTTCACTGAGCGGGCGCCATTATCAAAGGCCCCTCCATCCCGGGTTATTTTCTCTTCCAACTTCTTCCATCGAGCAGGAGATACAAAATTCTGAGAACACGCACAAACAGACTCAAAAACAGCTTCTTCCCCACTGTTACCAGAATCCTGAATGACCCTCTTATGGACTGGACAGACCTCTTCACACATCTAGGGCTGGATTCTCCGCATCCTAACGCTGAAATCGCGTTCGGCAACGGGGCGAGAATCCAGTTTCCCGCATGAAATCGGAACCGGCGCCGGTTCTGCGATTCTCCGCCCCCCTCAAAAAGCGCCGTAGTCAGGTGGTATGCTGCACCGATTATCCACTACCTGAGGCCATTGCCTGAGGCCGGCCCGGCTATTCTCCATCCCCGACTGCCCGAATTCCAGGCGGCGTGGACAACTCATGGTCCCACCGTCTGTGATATCTGCATGGTGGCTGCACACACAGTCCGGGGGAGGGCCGATCGGGGGAAGGGGAGGCCTCATTCGGGACTGGGGCCTGGATTCTCCGCACCCTGACACCGAAATAGCATTCGGCGACGGGGCAGAGAATCCAGTTTCCCGCATGAAATTGGGGTAGCACAGTAGCATAGTGGTTAGCACAATTGCTTCACAGCTCCAGGTCCCAGGTTCGATTTCTTGCTTGGGTCACTGTCTGTGCACGTTCTCCCCGTTTGTGCGTTGGTTTCCTCCGGTTTCCTCCCACAGTCCAAAGATGTGCAGGTTAGGTGAATTGGCCATGTTAAATTGCCCTTCGTGTCCAAAATTGCCCTTAGTGTTGGGTGGGGTTACTGGGTTATGGGGATAGGGTGGAGGTGTGGGCTTGGGTGGGGTGCTCTTTCCAAGAGCCGGTGCAGACTCGATGGGGTGAATGGCCTCCTGCTGCATTGTAAATTCTATGAAATCGGGACCGTACACGGGGAGTACGCCGCGCAGAGTATCCACCACCTGAGGCCATGGCCAGAGGCTCGCCCCGCTATTCTCCGCCCCCAACTGGCCGAATCCGTGACAGCGTGGATCTTATCTGGTCCTGCCGTTCGGGATACTTGTGAGGTGGCTGCGGACTCATTCCGCGACCAACACAGTCGTGGGCAGGCCGATCAGAGGGCAGAGGGGGCTCATTCAGGACTGGGTTTTATTGTGCAGGCGGTCTGGCTCAGGTGCGCGGCCGATCCTGGGCATTATTTCGGCGTCCAGGCCCGCGGTCAGAGACCACCACGGAGCACGGCGCGGCCGCCGGAAGTCGTCGGCGTGCATATGCATGGTATCTGACCCAAAGGTGCGGGCGGCCGTATCGGCAGCTGGAGCTGGGAGCTCCACGACAGCTGCCTGCTAGTGTTGCTAACTTTTGGTTGGTTCAATTGGCTCTGTTTTATAACCTTTGCTCTCATGTCGCCAGGTATCTTTATGATACCGCCACGAGGTTCAAGTCCAAGTAATGATCAATAACTCAACACACCGATTAGTAAGATTCAAATCAAAGCACATTTATTATACACTGTAATCGCTACTCATGCACAAATTCTATGTCTAAGCTACTTCTACGACTAACAGGCCTATACTTAACTTCGGACTGGCCCACCAGGTCAGGGAACAAATGGCCTTTCGTTCGGGTTCTAAGTCTGCGGGATTCGAAGTTGGTACGGATTGGTAGCTAGGGGTGCCTATCTCGTAGCGAGCGTTGACTTAAGACTTACTGGATCTCTCGGCGGCAACTGCACCGGTCACGGTCAAGGTTGGTTCGCGTTGCTGGGTGACCCAGTCAAGAAGAACGATTTGAACTTGGGGCTTAACTTTTATAGTCCCCAGGGGCTTCCCGCCTTTCGGGGCAGACCCTCTACCTGGTTCTAGGTGATTGGACTTTGTTCCAATCGCTTGGTTTGATTTCTCCAATACTGGAACGGTTCCCTGATCGATGGGCGGTCTTGAGGTGTTCGTTAACCTCTTTTGTGTTGGCTCCTGCTGGCGCCGGGGAGTCTGGATTAGCTTTATTTGTCCTAAATGTTGCGATTGATCCCGGGGATTGCTTATTAGTATGTAGATGGCTGCTACATTATTATGCTAATAATCGCTGGTATCGATGCTGTCTGGGCTTTTGCAGAGTTAAATACACAGCAAACCTGCACCTGTGTTGGCTGAATTTCCCTTCAGCCTTTGCTGTTCTCCGTTTTATATCGGGAGTTGGCCAACTTAGGTGGCTACACATCCTCCTTGTGATCCTAACGCGATGCGTGAAGGATCACATAACTGCGTTGTTTTCATTCCCTGACCCGGCAAGTAGTCTTCGATGGCTTCTACACTGACCATAACTATGCAAAAAATGTTTAACTGACAATTCTAAGGGGTGCTATGTCAAAACAGGGGCATGCATTACAAAACAAAAAATGGGAACCTCTAACTATCCTTAATATACTACTCACTCAAACATTTCATCACACTAACTTCCTAAATCATACAAACAAAATCATAGCAGTTTTATACACATTTTCCTGGCTTGGCAGTCAAGCTCAGGATTGTACAATTGCTCATGAACATTTCTTTATTTACAACAAAAAAACGCAAACGAATGCTCTTTATTATAGATCGCGGGGGCCGGGGGTCTGGTCATATCCGAAAATAGGGGATCTGATCCTATATACCGGGGTGCGAGCGCGGTAGGCAGTCCTCCATTTTCTCAGACGAATAGTCTGCATGATGCAGCAGAGTATCGCCAATACCAATAGGGATTTGACTGGGCTCTGGGTACTGTGGGGAAGTGAATCATTAACGGCTGGGGAGGGTTGAGGTCAGGGGGTTCGCATTCACGCGCAACCAAATGTCCATTATAACGATGAGCAACGCGGAGGATGTCCTCATGGTTCTTCTTCTTTCACTTCTCTTCTCTTCTCGTCTCCGGTCCTGGAGCTTCTGGAGTTCTGTGGAATCAATCATAGTGTCTGTTACTATCTTGGTTTAACATCTCGTATGATAGCCTGTCTGTCCTTTAGTGCCAATTACTCCCTTTATAATTGGTCACTATGTGTGACTCCCTCATTTTTTTTTCAGAAACCGAATTTCAGGACAAGACACACTTACAAATAATGAACCAGTGCGAGCCGTCTCGCAGACTGTGCTGTTTACCATCCAAATGTTTGAGGATGTAAATAGCCTAGCGTAGGCAACCTAAGGGTTACCTGAAAATGAAACAAAACTTTTTGAACAAAACTTGCCGAAATGAGGTGTGTATGGGCCGCGATGGTTAAGAGTTGGATGGAGTCCCCGGGTAGGACGGCGACCAATGCCGTGTGCTCTACCCGAGCGCAGCTGACCAGAGGGGGGGGGTCCTCAGGCAGGGCGGGTCCCAATGCCGATGGTCGTCGTGGGGGCTGCCTCTCGTGATTACCTTCGAATCAGGAGAGTAGTTATGATTGTTGTATGCCGGCAGACTAGTTCCTCTGAACTATTGTCTGGGACAAACTTGTACCTTTAACAGCCAGTGGGCGTTAAAAGAGTGGTGGCGTGGGGCCATGGAACTTTGAAATTCACAAACAACATTTAACATGTACATTAAGCGAACAAACATACAACAAACATGGTGCAGGTTCCATCAGAATACAGGACATCGTAAATCGCATTTGGACTGGGGTGTAACTAGCATATGGAGGGTGTGCAGCGTGACCGAAGAAGAGAGGAAGGAGGAACGAAACAAAAATTAAGTGGCCTTGCTGATGTAACGCTGCCATGAGAAGTGGTGGGTAAGAGCTCACAGTTTGCATGGGGCAGCTGGGACCTTGTAGCTGCTGTGCGTGGTGTTCTCTTGCATATCTGGGGGCTAGTCTAGCTGGTGGGGATCTCCTGCAATCTCAGGCGAAGTGTCTTGACTGCCCACAGTTGTAACATGACCCCTGGGGCACATAAGGTGGAGCAGGCTCTCTGGTGCATTGTTCCCTTGGGTATGGTTCCCTGGGTGGGGGGTCGGGGCTGTTGGTGTCTTTGCTGGTTCGGGGGGCATTTGTGGGCTTATCCCGTTGCTGTTTCAGGGGGGCTTGACATTCTCGTGCGTAATGTCCTAATTGTCCACAATTGTAACATTTCAGTGGTTTCTGTGGGGGGGGGGGCATTTCCTTCCTTTGTTTACCCATGCGGGGTTCTGGTGCGTTTTAGCTGGATGCATGTCTACCTGCTCTTCCTCGGGTTTCCTAACTGCGGGTTTGTTTTGTACAGACTGCTCCCAGGTGCGGGATAATCATTTTTCGACCCATTTCTCGTTATGAGCCTCCTCTGAGGGATCATAATTCGCACAAGCTTTTTGTCCTGTTTCTGTGGCATGGGAGATAAGGGTGTGGGTCCATTTGGCCATGTTGTCTGGGGACAAATGAGCACGGTCTAAGTCTCCAAAAACGGCTGTAAAATGGATCCACAGGCGTCCAGCAAACGCTGTGGGGTGCTCGGTTTTCTTTTGCCTGCATTTGTTGAGGCCATCTACGGGGTCACCCCGGTTATACCCGATCGCGTCTAGGACTGCAGTATGCATTTCTGCAAGGGTGCCTCCTCCTACATTCTGTGGGTCGGGAAGGGCTGCTACGACCGAAGGGTCTGGACTCAAATCTGTGAGCTTTACATGCTCTCGCTCATCCACGCCGTACATGGTCGCCTGCTGCTTTACTCTGGCAAAGAAATGGTGGGGGTCTGAGGTGGGGAGGAACGGTGTGATTTTCTCACATGCGTCCCGTAATTGGGTCACTGTTGAGGGGGTGGTATACAAAAATTCTGTGTCGTCTGCTGTGGCTGTACGGTGGGTGGTTACAGGGTTCATTGGAGCGTGAACTATCTGCTCTGTGAGGGTTTGGGGCGCTGTCCTCTTCTGTGACTTTCCCTGCGCACATGTTCCCTAACATATCTCTGTGCTGTCTCGTTTAATTCTTCCCAATCAGGGCCGTCTTCCTCATCTAACTTTGCTCCAAAGGTTTCCTGGAATCCTTTTTGGACTGAAAGCAGAGATTGCACTTTGCGTAGTCTAGTGAGCTTTGTCTTTGCTCCGTGGTGGCAGCTTGGAGTGCTCTTACGCTGCCTTCAGGTCACTACACTGCCTCTGCAATGTCTCTACCTGCTTCTCGGTTTCTTCACGTACCAGGACTGCACGTTGTGTGTTCTGATAGGCCTTTTCATACTGGGACCGGAAGCTGCTTAAGTGCGCCAGACAAGACTGGTGTGCTCTCTTGGCATCATCCACCACTCCGTCTTTTGCTGCCAACTTCCTCCTTAACTATACATTCTCTGGGTTCATGAGGCGCTGCATTGCCTGCATTGCCATCTTTCGTATCTGGATGCTTCCTTTGAATTTGGAACAGGGGAACTAAGGAGGTGCAGTAAATACGGGTACGGCTTTCGCTATTTTCCGAAGTACAAACTCCAGACAGTTTTGTCGCAACAAAAATCTATCAGTTTACCTTATAGCCCTGTTAGTTACGCATGCATACACACACTTCCGAATTATGAGGATTGATCAGAACTGCTTGAACACTTGTGGTTTTCTGTTCCCAATTGGATCTCTAATTCAAATTTTTGGGTTCTCCCGGAGTGGTTAAGTCACTTCTAGTTCGGGTCCCGTCAGAATGTCGGCAGTAATATGTTGCTAACTTTTGGTTGGTTCAATTGGCTCTGTTTTATAACCTTTGCTCTCGAGTCGCCAGGTATCTTTATGATACCGCCCCGAGGTTCAAGACCAAGTAATGATCAATAACTCAATACACCGACTTCCGGGTGCGGCGATGACCAGCTAAGCCGCATGTTTCGGCACCTCCCGTTTCAACGGACTTTTGGGCTCTTATCGAGAGCCCCAACGGAAATGTTTTGCGGCCAAACCCAGTGTGAGGTGACAAAGGAAGGAGTCCCCCCGGGTGTGGATGGAAAGGAGCGACAGTAGTGGCCAGATTGCGGAGGATCCTTTGGAGCAGTGGCAGAGAAGAGAAGGGAGAAGCAAGATGGCGGCCGAGGGAGCCCAGATGGTATGGGACCCGGAACAGCAGGAGTTCCTCCGACGATGTGTGGAGGAGCTCAAGAAAGAGGTGCTGGCGCCGATGTTACTGGCAATCGAGGGACTAAAGGAACCACAAAAGGTCCAGGCGATGGAGCTCTGTGGAGTGAAGGCAAAGGCAGCCGAGAACGAAGACGAGATACAGGGCCTGGTGGTAAAAACGGAGACACACGAGGCACTACACAAGAGGTGCATAGAAAGGCTGGAAGCCCTGGAGAACAGCTCGAGGAGGAAGAACCTACGGATTTTAGGTCTCCCCGAAGGAACAGAGGGAGCGGATGCTGGGGCGTATGTGAGTACGATGCTCCATACTCTAATGGGAGCTGAGGCCCCAACGGGCCCTCTGGAAGTGGAGGGAGCGTACCAGGTCCTCGTGAGAAGACCAAAGGCAGGGGAAACACCAAGAGCAATAGTGGTGAAGTTCCATCACTACAGGGACAGGGAGATGGTCCTGAACTAGGCTAAGAAGACACGGAGTAGCAAGTGGGAGAACGCGGTGATACGCGTGTATCAAGACTGGAGTGCGGAGGTGGCGAGAAGGAGGGCGAGTTTCAACCGGGCCAAGGCGGTGCGCCATAGGAAGAAAGTCAAGTTTGGGATGCTGCAGCCGGCGAGATTGTGGGTCACACATCAGGGCAAACACCACTACTTCGAGACGGCGGAGGAGGCATGGACATTCATTCAGGAAGAGAAATTGGACTAGATTTGAGAAATTGATGCCCGGAGAGGGGTAGCGAGGTGGTGACACAGAAATATAAAGTGGGGAGAGGGAGGGCTAATGTATAATAATGTTGGACGGGGAATTATTCTCCCCCTGAGGTGGGGGACATGAAGAAATGTGGGCGCTGGTGGAAAAGGGGACAGGGAAGGGGAATGAGGGAACTGCGCCATTAGGGGCGGGGCCGAGAGGAAGGCGCGGGTATTTTCCAGCGCTATGGAAACTATGGCGGGAAAAAAGGGCGCAGGAAGGAAGGGAGCCTCACACGCAGGGAGGTCAAAGGATGAACGGGGGAAACCGAGGTCAGCCAGAGTTAGCTGACTTCCGGAAGCAATATGGGGGGAGTAATCAAGCTAGAGGGGGATCCAGGTGGGGGGGGGGAGGGGGGGGGGAGGTGGGGGGGAACTAACTGGGTTGCTGCTGCTGAGAGTAAGGGGGAGCTGATACGAGACGAGGTGGTCGGGACGGGAGGGCACCGTCTGGGGGACAGATGGGTGCGTGAGACCTGGGTGAGGAGAAAAAAGGGGATGGCTAGTCGACGAGGGGGGGGGCGGTAAATGGCCCCCCAACCCGGCCGATCACGTGGAATGTGAGAGTTTTAAATGGGCCGATTAAGAGGGCAAGGGTGTTTGCGCACTTAGAGACTGAAGGCGGACGTAGTTATGCTCCAGGAGACGCACCTGAAGTTGGCGGATCAGGTTAGGCTGAGGAAAGGATGGGTGGGACAGGTATTCCACTCAGGGTTGGACGCGAAAAACAGAAGGGTGGCAATACTGGTGGGGAAACGTGTATCGTTCGAGGCTAAGGCCATAGTGGTGGACAGTGGGGGCAGGTATCTGATGGTGAGTGGCAGATTGCAGGGTGAGGCGGTTGTGCTGGTGAACGTATATGCCCCGAACTGGGATGACGCGGGATTCATGAAGCGAATGCTGGGACGTATCCCGGACCTGGAGGTGGGAAACTTGTTAATGGGGGGGAACTTTAACACAGTGCTTGACCCAGGGCTGGACCGGTCCAGATCCAGGACCGGGAGAAGGCCGGCAGCGGCCAAGGTGCTTAAGGGATTCATGGAGCAAATGGGGGGAGTGGATCCGTGGAGATTCGCTAGACCGATGGGTAAAGAGTTTTCCTTTTTCTCCCACGTCCATAAGGTATATTCCCGGATAGACTTTTTTGTTTTGGGAAGGGCACTGATCCCGAGGGTGGCAGGAACGGAGTACTCGGCTATAGCCGTGTCAGATCACGCCCCGCATTGGGTGGATCTGGAACTGGGAGAGGAAAGGGAGCAGCGCCCACCCTGGCGATTAGACATGGGACTACTGGCGGACGAGGCGGTATGCGGAAGGGTGAGGGGATGTATCGAAAGATACCTGGAGGTCAATGACGATGGGGAGGTCCAGGTGGGAGTAGTATGGGAAGCGCTGAAGGTGGTGGTTAGAGGAGAGCTGATTTCCATCAGAGCCCACAAGGTGAAACAAGAGGGTAAAGATAGAGAGAGATTAGTAGGGGAAATTTTGAGGGTGGATAGGAAGTATGCGGAGGCCCCAGACGAAGGGCTATACAGGGAAAGACGAAGATTACAGACGGAGTTTGACCTGCTGACCACGGGAAAGGCAGAGACACAGTGGAGGAAGGCACAGGGGATGCAATATGAATATGGGGAAAAGGCGAGCCGGCTGCTGGCCCAACAACTTCGGAAGAGGGGGGCGGCGAGAGAGATTGGAGGAGTTAGGGACGAAACGGGAAAGATGGAGCAGAGAGCAGGGAAAGTGAACGGGGTGTTCAAGGCATTCTATGAGAGGCTGTATAAGTCCCAACCCCCGGAGGGGAAAGAGGGAATGATACACTTTTTGGACCAGCTAGAGTTCCCGAGGGTGGAGGGGCAGGAGGTGGTAGGTCTGGGGGCGCAGATTGAGGTGGATGAGGTGATCAAAGGAATTGGGAACATGCAAGCAGGGAAGGCCCCGGGACCAGATGGGTTCCCGGTGGAATTTTATAGGAAGTACATGGACCTGTTGACCCCGCTTTTGGCGAGAACCTTTAATGAGGATAAGGAAAGGGGGACATTACCCCCGACAATGTCGGAGGCGACGATATCGCTAATTCTGAAACGAGACAAAGACCCGCTGCAGTGCGGGTCATACAGGCCCATCTCCCTCCTAAACGTAGACGCCAAACTGCTGGCCAAAGTGATGGCGACAAGGATAGAGGATTGTGTCCCAGGGTTGGTACATGACGACCAGATAGGGTTTGTTAAGGGGAGACAATTGAATGCCAATGTACGAAGGCTGCTGGGGGTGATGATGATGCCCCCACCGGAGGGGGAGGCAGAGATAGTGGTGGCGATGGATGCAGAGAAAGCATTCGATAGGGTGGAGTGGGACTATTTGTGGGAGGTGCTGAAGAGAATTGGGTTCGGGGAGGGGTTCATTAAATGGGTTAGACTCTTGTATGCGGCCCCGGTGGCAAGCGTCGTTACAAACAGGCAAAGATCGGGATACTTTTGATTACATAGGGGTACAAGACAAGGGTGCCCCCTGTCCCCGTTACTGTTCGTGTTGGCAATTGAACCATTGGCCATAGCGCTGAGGGACTCTAAGAAGTGGGGGGGGATGCTTAAAGGGGGAAAGGAACATCGAGTATCACTATATGCAGACGATTTGCTGCTGTATGTGGCGGACCCGGTAGAGGGGATGCCAGAGGTAATGCAGATACTCAGGGAGTTTGGAGAGTTCTCAGGATACAAATTAAATATGGGAAAGAGCAAACTTTTTGTGATGCACCCCGGGGAACAGTGCAGGGGAATAGATGCTCTGCCGCTGAGGAGAGTAGCAAGGAATTTTCGATACCTGAGGATACAGGTGGCCAGGAACTGGGGAACCCTACATAAACTTAACCTGACGCGATTGGTAGAGCAGATGGAGGAGGACTTTAAGAGGTGGGATATGGTGCCCCTGTCATTGGCGGGCAGAGTACAGGCGGTTAAAATGGTGGTCCTCCCGAGGTTTCTTTTCGTGTTTCAGTGCCTCCTGATTACAAAGGCCTTTTTCAAAAAAATAGACAGGAGCATTATGAGCTTTGTGTGGGCGGGAAAGACCCCGAGGGTAAAGAGGGGGTTCCTGCAACGCAGTAGGGACAGTGGGGGATTGGCACTGCCGAGTCTGAGTGACTACTATTGGGCCGCCAATGTGTCGATGGTCTGTAAGTGGATGAGGGAAGAAGAAGGTGTGGCGTGGAAAAGGTTGGAGATGGCGTCCTGTAAGGGAACGAGCCTAAAAGAGCTGGCGACGGCGCCGCTACCATTCTCCCCGAAAAGGTACATCACAAACCCAGTGGTTGTGGCGACCTTGAAGATCTGGGGGCAGTGGAGACAACATAGGGGAGTGACGAGTGCCTCGGTGTGGTCCCCGATAAGGAATAACCACAGGTTCGTCCCGGGGAGGATAGATGGGGGATTTCAATGTTGGCAGCGAGCAGGAATTAGGAAGCTGAAGGACCTGTTTGTGGACAGGACGTTTGCGAGTTTGGGAGCATTGGAAGAAAAATATAAGTTGCCACCAGGGAATGCCTTCCGATACATGCAAGTGAGGACATTTACGAGGCAACAGGTGAGGGAATTTCCGCGGCTCCCGACACAGGGGGTCCAGGATAGAGTGATTTCGGGGGCATGGGTTGGAGAAGGTAAAGTGTCCGAAATATACAGGGAGATGAGAGACGAGGGGGAGGCGATGGTCGAGGAGCTGAAGGGAAAATGGGAAGAGGAGCTGGGGGAAGAGATTGAGGAGGGGCTGTGGGCAGATGCCCTAAGTAGGGTAAATTCCTCGTCCTCGTGTGCCAGGCTTAGCCTGATTCAATTTAAGGTTCTACATAGAGCGCATATGACGGGAGCAAGACTGAGCAGGTTTTTTGGGGTGGAGGACAGGTGTGGGAGGTGCTCGGGAAGCTCGGCGAACCACACTCACATGTTCTGGTCGTGTCTGGCACTGCATGAGTTCTGGGAGGGTGTGGCAAGAGTGATCTCAAAGGTGATGGGGGTCCGGGTCAAACTAAGCTGGGGGTTGGCTATATTTGGGGTTGCAGAAGAACCGGGAGTGCAGGAGGCGAAAGAGGCCGACGTCTTGGCCTTTGCGTCCCTAGTAGCCCGGCGAAGGATTCTACTTATGTGGAAAGAAGCTAAGCCCTCGGGTGTGGAGGCCTGGATAAACGACATGGCAGGGTTCATAAGACTGGAACGAATAAAATATGCGTTAAGTGGATCGGCTCAGTGGTTCACCAGGAGGTGGCAATCGCCTCTTGACTATCTCGCGGAACGATAATGGAAAAACAGAAAAGACAGCAGCAGCAACCCAGGGGGGAGGGGGGAGGAGGATTATTCCGTGTTTTTGTTTTTCTTAGTTAGTTGTTGATATTTGCTTTTTGTTTATTTCTTTTCCCATCTGTTGTTAGTTTAATATACTATTTAAATAACGTTTAATGTATATTCCTTTACTAAGTTGTAAATACGGAAAATCTTTGTTTGAAAAACTGCAATAAAATATATATTTTTTAAAAACTCAATACACCGATTAGTAAGATTCAAATCAAAGCACATTTATTATACACAGTAATCACTACTCATGCGCAAATTCTATGTCTAAGCTACTTCTATAACTAACAGGCCTATACTTAACTTCAGACTGGCCCACCAGGTCAGGGGAACAAATGGCCTTTCGTTCGGGTTCTGAGTCTGCGGGATTCGAAGTTGGTACGGATTGGTAGCTAGGAGCGCCTACCTCGCAGCGAGCGTTGACTTAAAACTTACTGGATCGCTCGGCGGCAACTGCACCGGTCACGGTCAAGGTTGGTTCGCGTTGCTGGGTGACCCGGTCAAGAAGAACGATTTGAACTTGGGGCTTAACTTTTATAGTCCCCAGGGGCTTCCCGCCTTTCGGGGCGGACCCTCTACCTGGTTCTAGGTGATTGGACTTCGTTCCAATCGCTTGGTTCCATTTCTCCAATACTGGAGCGGTTCCCTGATCGATGGGCGGTCTTGAGGTGTTCGTTAACCTCTTTTGTGTTGGTTCCTGCTGGCGCCGGGGAGCCTGGCATAGCTTTGTTTGTCCCAAATGTTGCGATTGTTCCCAGGGTTGCTTATTAGTATGTAGATGGCTGCTACATTATTATGCTGATGGTCGCTGGTATCGATGCTGTCTGGGCTTTTGCAGAGTTAAATACACAGCAAACCTGCACCTGCTGGTTTCTGCCTGTGTTGGCTGAATTTCCCTTCAGCCTTTGCTGTTCTCCATTTTATATCGGGAGTTGGCCAACTTAGGTGGCTTCACTAGCCCCCTGCAAGGCTATGAATCTGTGGCCTTTTGAAGCCAGTTTTTCTGGCGTAAAAGGCCACAGGTTTGACGATGGCGTGGGGACATAGTCCCTGAAATCGAGAATCCAGCGAGGTTTTTTTTATGTGCGGGTGGTCCGGGTGGGGCGAGCGGCCTTTCAGGGGCATTATTTCCGCAGTACAGGTCCGCAGTCTGAGTCCGCCATGGAGCACGGCGCAGGAGGCCGCCACCGTGCGCATGCGCGTCCTCTGACCCGGAAATGCGGGAGGCCGTATCGGCAGCTGGAGCTGGGAGCTCCACGACAGCTGCCTGCTCGCCCCCTGCAAGGCTGTGAATCTGTGGCCTTTTGATGCCAGTTTTCCTGGCGTAAAGGACCACAGTTTTCACAACGGCTTGGGGACATAGTCCCATAAACGGAGAATCCAGCCCCTTACCTGTTGAATAGTATGATACACCGTATTCTCACCCAATGCCTGTGTCTGTGTTTTTAGAGTGTGTATTTATGAATGTCCTATGTTTTTTCTTGTATGGAACAAACTGTCTGGACTGAATGCACAA
The DNA here is from genome assembly GCF_047496885.1 of Scyliorhinus torazame. NCBI lineage: Eukaryota > Metazoa > Chordata > Chondrichthyes > Carcharhiniformes > Scyliorhinidae > Scyliorhinus > Scyliorhinus torazame. The sequence goes on along the minus strand of NC_092709.1, from coordinate 45,723,087 downwards.
CAATACTTTTCACTGCACATCGGTACACATGACAATAAATCAAACCCAATCCAATTCAACCTGCAGCAGATTCCAGGATGTGGATCTTCACACTGCAAAGATTCCAGGATGTGGATATTCACACTGCAGGAGATTCCAGGATGTGGATCTTCACCCTGCAAAGATTCCAGGATGTGGATCTTCACACTGCAGGAGATTCCAGGATGTGGATCTTCACTCTGCCGGAGATTCCAGGATGTGGATCTCCTCATTGCTGCAGATTCCAGGATGTGGATCTTCAACCTGAAGGGGATTCCAGGATGTGGAGCTTCACACTGCCGGAGATTCCAGCATGTGGATCTTCACACTGCAGGAGATTCCAGAATGTGGATCTTCACACTGCAGGAGATTCCAGGATGTGGACTTTACACTGCAGGAGATTCCAGGATGTGGATCTTCACACTGCAGGAGATTCCAGGATCTGGATCTTCACACTGCAGAAGATTCCAGGATGTGGTTCTTCACACTGCAGGAGATTCCAGGATGTGGAACTTCACACTGCAGGAGATTCCAGGATGTGGATCTTCACCCAGCTGGAGATTCCAGGATGTGGATCTTCACACTGCCGGAGATTCCAGGATGTGGATCTTTACACTGCCGGAGATTCTAGGATGTGGATCTCCTCATTGCAGGAGATTCCAGGATGTGGAACTTCAGCCTGTAGGAGATTCCAGGATGTGGATCTTCACACTGCAGGAGATTCCAGGATGTGGATCTTCACATTGCAGGAGATTCCAGGATGTGGATCTTCACCCTGCAGGAGATTTCAGGATGTGGATATTCATATTGCAGGAGATTCCAGGATGTGGATCCTCATGCTGCAGGAGATTCAAGGATGTGGATCTTCACATTGCAGGAGATTCCAGGATGTGGATCCTCACCCTGCAGGAGATTCCAGGATGTGGATCTTCACACTGCAGGAGATTCCAGGATGCGGATTTTCACATTGCAGGAGATTCCAGGATGTGGATCTTCACCCTGCAGGAGATTCCAGGATGCGGATCTTCACCTTGCAGGAGATTCCAGGATGTGGATCTCCACACTGCAGGAGATTCCAGGATGTGGATCTCCACACTGAAGGAGATTCCAGGATGTGGATCTGCACACTGCAGGAGATTCCAGGATGTGGATCTCCACACTGAAGGAGATTCCAGGATGTGGATCTTCACCCTGCAGGAGATTCCAGGATGTGTATATTCATATTGCAGGAGATTCCAGGATGTGGATCCTCATGCTGCAGGAGATTCCAGGATGTGGGTCTTCACAGTGCAGGAGATTCCAGGATGTGGATCTTCACACTGCAGGAGATTCCAGGATGTGGATCTTCACACTGCAGGAGATTCCAGGATGTGGTTCTTCACACTGCAGGAGATTCCAGGATGTGGAACTTCACACTGCAGGAGATTCCAGGATATGGATCTTCACCCAGCTGGAGATTCCAGGATGTGGATCTTCACTCTGCCGGAGATTCCAGGATGTGCATCTCCTCATTGCTGCAGATTCCAGGATGTGGATCTTCAACCTGAAGGGGTTTCCAGGATGTGGAGCTTCACACTGCCGGAGATTCCAGCATGTGGATCTTCACACTGCAGGAGATTCCAGGATGTGGATCTTCACACTGCAGGAGATTCCAGGATGTGGACCGTCACACTGCAGGAGATTCCAGGATGTGGATCTTCACACTGCAGGAGATTCCAGGATGTGGATCTTCACCCTGCAGGAGATTCCAGGATGTGGATCTTCACACTGCAGGAGGTTCCAGGATGTGGATATTCACACTGCAGGAGATTCCAGGATGTGGATCTTCACCCTGCAGGAGATTCCAGGATGTGGATCTTCACACTGCAGGAGATTCCAGGATGTGGATCTTCACCCTGCAGGAGATTCAAGGATGTGGATATTCATATTGCAGGAGATTCCAGGATGTGGATCCTATTGCTCCAGGAGATTCCAGGATGTGGATCTTCACATTGCAGGAGATTCCAGGATGTGGATCCTCACCCAGCTGGAGATTCCAGGATCACGATCTGCACACTGCAGGAGATTCCAGGATGTGGATCTCCACACTGCAGGAGATTCCAGGATGTGGATCTTCACCCTGCAGGAGATTCCAGGATGTGGATATTCATATTGCAGGAGATTCCAGGATGTGGATCCTCATGCTGCAGGAGATTCCAGGATGTGGATCTTCACAGTGCAGGAGATTCCAGGATGTGGATCTTCACACTGCAGGAGATTCCAGGATGTGGATCTTCACATTGCAGGAGATTCCAGGATGTGGTTCTTCACACTGCAGGAGATTCCAGGATGTGGAACTTCACACTGCAGGAGATTCCAGGGTATGGATCTTCACCCAGCTGGAGATTCCAGGATGTGGATCTTCACTCTGCCGGAGATTCCAGGATGTGGATCTCCTCATTGCTGCAGATTCCAGGATGTGGATCTTCAACCTGAAGGGGATTCCAGGATGTGGAGCTTCACACTGCCGGAGATTCCAGCATGTGGATCTTCACACTGCAGGAGATTCCAGGATGTGGATCTTCACACTGCAGGAGATTCCAGGATGTGGATCATCACACTGCAGGAGATTCCAGGATGTGGATCTTCACCCTGCAGGAGATTCCAGGATGTGGATCTTCACACTGCATGAGGTTCCAGGATGTGGAAATTCACACTGCAGGAGATTCCAGGATGTGGATCTTCACCCTGCAGGAGATTCCAGGATGTGGATCTTCACACTGCAGGAGATTCCAGGATGTGGATCTCCACACTGCAGGAGATTCCAGGATGTGGATCTTCACCCTGCAGGAGATTCCAGGATGTGGATATTCATATTGCAGGAGATTCCAGGATGTGGATCCTCATGCTGCAGGAGATTCAAGGATGTGGATCTTCACATTGCAGGAGATTCCAGGATGTGGATCCTCACCCTGCAGGAGATTCCAGGATGTGGATCTTCACACTGCAGGAGATTCCAGGATGCGGATTTTCACATTGCAGGAGATTCCAGGATGTGGATCTTCACCCTGCAGGAGATTCCAGGATGCGGATCTTCACCTTGCAGGAGATTCCAGGATGTGGATCTCCACACTGCAGGAGATTCCAGGATGTGGATCTCCACACTGAAGGAGATTCCAGGATGTGGATCTGCACACTGCAGGAGATTCCAGGATGTGGATCTCCACACTGAAGGAGATTCCAGGATGTGGATCTTCACCCTGCAGGAGATTCCAGGATGTGGATATTCATATTGCAGGAGATTCCAGGATGTGGATCCTCATGCTGCAGGAGATTCCAGGATGTGGGTCTTCACAGTGCAGGAGATTCCAGGATGTGGATCTTCATACTGCAGGAGATTCCAGGATGTGGATCTTCACACTGCAGGACATTCCAGGATGTGGTTCTTCACACTGCAGGAGATTCCAGGATGTGGAACTTCACACTGCAGGAGATTCCAGGATATGGATCTTCACCCAGCTGGAGATTCCAGGATGTGGATCTTCACTCTGCCGGAGATTCCAGGATGTGCATCTCCTCATTGCTGCAGATTCCAGGATGTGGATCTTCAACCTGAAGGGGTTTCCAGGATGTGGAGCTTCACACTGCCGGAGATTCCAGCATGTGGATCTTCACACTGCAGGAGATTCCAGGATGTGGATCTTCACACTGCAGGAGATTCCAGGATGTGGACCGTCACACTGCAGGAGATTCCAGGATGTGGATCTTCACACTGCAGGAGATTCCAGGATGTGGATCTTCACCCTGCAGGAGATTCCAGGATGTGGATCTTCACACTGCAGGAGGTTCCAGGATGTGGATATTCACACTGCAGGAGATTCCAGGATGTGGATCTTCACCCTGCAGGAGATTCCAGGATGTGGATCTTCACACTGCAGGAGATTCCAGGATGTGGATCTTCACCCTGCAGGAGATTCAAGGATGTGGATATTCATATTGCAGGAGATTCCAGGATGTGGATCCTATTGCTCCAGGAGATTCCAGGATGTGGATCTTCACATTGCAGGAGATTCCAGGATGTGGATCCTCACCCAGCTGGAGATTCCAGGATCACGATCTGCACACTGCAGGAGATTCCAGGATGTGGATCTCCACACTGCAGGAGATTCCAGGATGTGGATCTTCACCCTGCAGGAGATTCCAGGATGTGGATATTCATATTGCAGGAGATTCCAGGATGTGGATCCTCATGCTGCAGGAGATTCCAGGATGTGGATCTTCACAGTGCAGGAGATTCCAGGATGTGGATCTTCACACTGCAGGAGATTCCAGGATGTGGATCTTCACATTGCAGGAGATTCCAGGATGTGGTTCTTCACACTGCAGGAGATTCCAGGATGTGGAACTTCACACTGCAGGAGATTCCAGGGTATGGATCTTCACCCAGCTGGAGATTCCAGGATGTGGATCTTCACTCTGCCGGAGATTCCAGGATGTGGATCTCCTCATTGCTGCAGATTCCAGGATGTGGATCTTCAACCTGAAGGGGATTCCAGGATGTGGAGCTTCACACTGCCGGAGATTCCAGCATGTGGATCTTCACACTGCAGGAGATTCCAGGATGTGGATCTTCACACTGCAGGAGATTCCAGGATGTGGATCATCACACTGCAGGAGATTCCAGGATGTGGATCTTCACCCTGCAGGAGATTCCAGGATGTGGATCTTCACACTGCATGAGGTTCCAGGATGTGGAAATTCACACTGCAGGAGATTCCAGGATGTGGATCTTCACCCTGCAGGAGATTCCAGGATGTGGATCTTCACACTGCAGGAGATTCCAGGATGTGGATCTTCACCCTACAGGAGATTCAAGGATGTGGATATTCATATTGCAGGAGATTCCAGGATGTGGATCCTCATGCTGCAGGAGATTCCAGGATGTTGATCTTCACATTGCAGGAGATTCCAGGATGTGGATCCTCACCCAGCTGGAGATTCCAGGATCACGATCTTCACACTGCAGGAGATTCCAGGATGTGGATCTCCACACTGCAGGAGATTCCAGGATGTGGATCTTCACACTGCAGGAGATTCCAGGATGTGGATCTTCACCCAGCAGGAGATTCAAGGATGTGGATCTTCATACTGCAGGAGATTCCAGGATGTGGATCTTCACCCTGCAGGAGATTCAAGGATGTGGATATTCATATTGCAGGAGATTCCAGGATGTGGATCCTGATGCTGCAGGAGATTCCAGGATGTGGATATTCACACTGCAGGAGATTGCAGGATGTGGATCTTCACCCAGCAGGAGATTCAAGGATGTGGATCTTCACACTGCAGGAGATTCCAGGATGTGGATCTTCACCCTGCAGGAGATTCAAGGATGTGGATATTCATATTGCAGGAGATTCCAGGATGTGGATCCTGATGCTGCAGGAGATTCCAGGATGTGGATATTCACACTGCAGGAGATTGCAGGATGTGGATCTTCACCCAGCAGGAGATTCAAGGATGTGGATCTTCACACTGCAGGAGATTCCAGGATGTGGATATTCACACTGCAGGAGATTCCAGGATGTGGATCTTCACCCTGCAGGAGATTCAAGGATGTGGATATTCATATTGCAGGAGATTCCAGGATGTGGATCCTCATGCTGCAGGAGATTCCAGGATGTGGATCTTCACATTGCAGGAGATTCCAGGATGTGGATCCTCACCCAGCTGGAGATTCCAGGATCACGATCTTCACACTGCAGGAGATTCCAGGATGTGGATCTCCACACTGCAGGAGATTCCAGGATGTGGATCTTCACACTGCAGGAGATTCCAGGATGTGGATCTTCACACTGCAGGAGGTTCCAGGATGTGGATCTTCACCCAGCAGGAGATTCAAGGATGTGGATCTTCATACTGCAGGAGATTCCAGGATGTGGATCTTCACCCTGCAGGAGATTCAAGGATGTGGATATTCATATTGCAGGAGATTCCAGGATGTGGATCCTGATGCTGCAGGAGATTCCAGGATGTGGATATTCACACTGCAGGAGATTGCAGGATGTGGATCTTCACCCAGCAGGAGATTCAAGGATGTGGATCTTCACACTGCAGGAGATTCCAGGATGTGGATCTTCACCCTGCAGGAGATTCAAGGATGTGGATATTCATATTGCAGGAGATTCCAGGATGTGGATCCTCATGCTGCAGGAGATTCCAGGATGTGGATCTTCACATTGCAGGAGATTCCAGGATGTGGATCCTCACCCAGCTGGAGATTCCAGGATCACGATCTTCACACTGCAGGAGATTCCAGGATGTGGATCTCCACACTGCAGGAGATTCCAGGATGTGGATCTTCACACTGCAGGAGATTCCAGGATGTGGTTCTTCACACTGCAGGCGATTCCAGGATGTGGATCTTCACACTGCAGGAGATTCCAGGATGTGGTTCTTCACACGGCAGGCGATTCCAGGATTTGGATCTTCACACTGCAGGAGATTCCAGGATGTGGATCTTCACACTGCAGGAGATTCCTGGATCACGATCTTCACCCTGCAAAGATTCCAGGATGTGGATCTTCACACTGCAGGAGATTCCAGGATCACGATCTTCACCCTGCAGGAGATTCCAGGATGTGGATCTCCACACTGCAGGAGATTCCAGGATGTGGATCTTCACACTGCAGGAGATTCCAGGATGTGGTTCTTCACACTGCAGGAGAGTCCAGCATGTGGATCTTCACCCTGCAGGAGATTCCAGGATGTGGATCTTCACCCAGCTGGAGATTCCAGGATGTGGATCTTCACGCTGCAGGAGATTCCAGGATGTGGATCTTCACACTGTAGGCGATTCCAGGATGTGGATCTTCACACTGCAGGAGATTCCAGGATGTGGATCTTCACACTGCAGGAGATTCCAGGATGTGGTTCTTCACACTGCAGGAGATTCCAGGATGTGGAACTTCACACTGCAGGAGATTCCAGGATATGGATCTTCACCCAGCTGGAGATTCCAGGATGTGGATCTTCACTCTGCCGGAGATTCCAGGATGTGCATCTCCTCATTGCTGCAGATTCCAGGATGTGGATCTTCAACCTGAAGGGGTTTCCAGGATGTGGAGCTTCACACTGCCGGAGATTCCAGCATGTGGATCTTCACACTGCAGGAGATTCCAGGATGTGGATCTTCACACTGCAGGAGATTCCAGGATGTGGACCGTCACACTGCAGGAGATTCCAGGATGTGGATCTTCACACTGCAGGAGATTCCAGGATGTGGATCTTCACCCTGCAGGAGATTCCAGGATGTGGATCTTCACACTGCAGGAGGTTCCAGGATGTGGATATTCACACTGCAGGAGATTCCAGGATGTGGATCTTCACCCTGCAGGAGATTCCAGGATGTGGATCTTCACACTGCAGGAGATTCCAGGATGTGGATCTTCACCCTGCAGGAGATTCAAGGATGTGGATATTCATATTGCAGGAGATTCCAGGATGTGGATCCTGATGCTGCAGGAGATTCCAGGATGTGGATATTCACACTGCAGGAGATTGCAGGATGTGGATCTTCACCCAGCAGGAGATTCAAGGATGTGGATCTTCACACTGCAGGAGATTCCAGGATGTGGATCTTCACCCTGCAGGAGATTCAAGGATGTGGATATTCATATTGCAGGAGATTCCAGGATGTGGATCCTGATGCTGCAGGAGATTCCAGGATGTGGATATTCACACTGCAGGAGATTGCAGGATGTGGATCTTCACCCAGCAGGAGATTCAAGGATGTGGATCTTCACACTGCAGGAGATTCCAGGATGTGGATCTTCACCCTGCAGGAGATTCAAGGATGTGGATATTCATATTGCAGGAGATTCCAGGATGTGGATCCTCATGCTGCAGGAGATTCCAGGATGTGGATCTTCACATTGCAGGAGATTCCAGGATGTGGATCCTCACCCAGCTGGAGATTCCAGGATCACGATCTTCACACTGCAGGAGATTCCAGGATGTGGATCTCCACACTGCAGGAGATTCCAGGATGTGGATCTTCACACTGCAGGAGATTCCAGGATGTGGATCTTCACACTGCAGGAGGTTCCAGGATGTGGATCTTCACCCAGCAGGAGATTCAAGGATGTGGATCTTCACACTGCAGGAGATTCCAGCATGTGGATCTTCACCCTGCAGGAGATTCAAGGATGTGGATATTCATATTGCAGGAGATTCCAGGATGTGGATCCTCATGCTGCAGGAGATTCCAGGATGTGGATCTTCACATTGCAGGAGATTCCAGGATGTGGATCCTCACCCAGCTGGAGATTCCAGGATCACGATCTTCACACTGCAGGAGATTCCAGGATGTGGATCTCCACACTGCAGGAGATTCCAGGATGTGGATCTTCACACTGCAGGAGATTCCAGGATGTGGTTCTTCACACTGCAGGCGATTCCAGGATGTGGATCTTCACACTGCAGGAGATTCCAGGATGTGGTTCTTCACACGGCAGGCGATTCCAGGATTTGGATCTTCACACTGCAGGAGATTCCAGGATGTGGATCTTCACACTGCAGGAGATTCCTGGATCACGATCTTCACCCTGCAAAGATTCCAGGATGTGGATCTTCACACTGCAGGAGATTCCAGGATCACGATCTTCACCCTGCAGGAGATTCCAGGATATGGATCTCCACACTGCAGGAGATTCCAGGATGTGGATCTTCACACTGCAGGAGATTCCAGGATGTGGTTCTTCACACTGCAGGAGAGTCCAGCATGTGGATCTTCACCCTGCAGGAGATTCCAGGATGTGGATCTTCACACTGCAGGAGATTCCAGGATGTGGTTCTTCACACTGCAGGAGATTCCAGGATGTGGATCTTCACCCAGCTGGAGATTCCAGGATGTGGATCTTCACGCTGCAGGAGATTCCAGGATGTGGATCTTCACACTGCAGGAGATTCCAGGATGTGGTTCTTCACACTGCAGGAGATTCCAGGATGTGGATCTTCACCCAGCTGGAGATTCCAGGATGTGGATCTCCACACTGCAGGAGATTCCAGGATGTGGATCTTCACACTGCAGGAGATTCCAGGATGTGGTTCTTCACACTGCAGGAGATTCCAGGATGTGGATCTTCACCCAGCTGGAGATTCCAGGATGTGGATCTTCACGCTGCAGGAGATTCCAGGATGTGGATCTTCACACTGTAGGCGATTCCAGGATGTGGATCTTCACACTGCAGGAGATTCCAGGATGTGGATCTTCACACTGCAGGAGATTCCAGGATGTGGTTCTTCACACTGCAGGAGATTCCAGGATGTGGAACTTCACACTGCAGGAGATTCCAGGATATGGATCTTCACCCAGCTGGAGATTCCAGGATGTGGATCTTCACTCTGCCGGAGATTCCAGGATGTGCATCTCCTCATTGCTGCAGATTCCAGGATGTGGATCTTCAACCTGAAGGGGTTTCCAGGATGTGGAGCTTCACACTGCCGGAGATTCCAGCATGTGGATCTTCACACTGCAGGAGATTCCAGGATGTGGATCTTCACACTGCAGGAGATTCCAGGATGTGGACCGTCACACTGCAGGAGATTCCAGGATGTGGATCTTCACACTGCAGGAGATTCCAGGATGTGGATCTTCACCCTGCAGGAGATTCCAGGATGTGGATCTTCACACTGCAGGAGGTTCCAGGATGTGGATATTCACACTGCAGGAGATTCCAGGATGTGGATCTTCACCCTGCAGGAGATTCCAGGATGTGGATCTTCACACTGCAGGAGATTCCAGGATGTGGATCTTCACCCTGCAGGAGATTCAAGGATGTGGATATTCATATTGCAGGAGATTCCAGGATGTGGATCCTATTGCTCCAGGAGATTCCAGGATGTGGATCTTCACATTGCAGGAGATTCCAGGATGTGGATCCTCACCCAGCTGGAGATTCCAGGATCACGATCTGCACACTGCAGGAGATTCCAGGATGTGGATCTCCACACTGCAGGAGATTCCAGGATGTGGATCTTCACCCTGCAGGAGATTCCAGGATGTGGATATTCATATTGCAGGAGATTCCAGGATGTGGATCCTCATGCTGCAGGAGATTCCAGGATGTGGATCTTCACAGTGCAGGAGATTCCAGGCTGTGGATCTTCACAGTGCAGGAGATTCCAGGATGTGGATCTTCACACTGCAGGAGATTCCAGGATGTGGATCTTCACATTGCAGGAGATTCCAGGATGTGGTTCTTCACACTGCAGGAGATTCCAGGATGTGGTTCTTCACACTGCAGGAGATTCCAGGATGTGGTTCTTCACACTGCAGGAGATTCCAGGATGTGGATCTTCACACTGCAGGAGATTCCAGGATGTGGATCTTCACCCTGCAGGAGATTCAAGGATGTGGATATTCATATTGCAGGAGATTCCAGGATGTGGATCCTCATGCTGCAGGAGATTCCAGGATGTTGATCTTCACATTGCAGGAGATTCCAGGATGTGGATCCTCACCCAGCTGGATATTCCAGGATCACGATCTTCACACTGCAGGAGATTCCAGGATGTGGATCTCCACACTGCAGGAGATTCCAGGATGTGGATCTTCACACTGCAGGAGATTCCAGGATGTGGATCTTCACACTGCAGGAGGTTCCAGGATGTGGATCTTCACCCAGCAGGAGATTCAAGGATGTGGATCTTCATACTGCAGGAGATTCCAGGATGTGGATCTTCACCCTGCAGGAGATTCAAGGATGTGGATATTCATATTGCAGGAGATTCCAGGATGTGGATCCTGATGCTGCAGGAGATTCCAGGATGTGGATATTCACACTGCAGGAGATTGCAGGATGTGGATCTTCACCCAGCAGGAGATTCAAGGATGTGGATCTTCACACTGCAGGAGATTCCAGGATGTGGATCTTCACCCTGCAGGAGATTCAAGGATATGGATATTCATATTGCAGGAGATTCCAGGATGTTGATCCTCATGCTGCAGGAGATTCCAGGATGTGGATCTTCACATTGCAGGAGATTCCAGGATGTGGATCCTCACCCAGCTGGAGATTCCAGGATCACGATCTTCACACTGCAGGAGATTCCAGGATGTGGATCTCCACACTGCAGGAGATTCCAGGATGTGGATCTTCACACTGCAGGAGATTCCAGGATGTGGATCTTCACACTGCAGGAGGTTCCAGGATGTGGATCTTCACCCAGCAGGAGATTCAAGGGTGTGGATCTTCACACTGCAGGAGATTCCAGGATGTGGATCTTCACCCTGCAGGAGATTCAAGGATGTGGATATTCATATTGCAGGAGATTCCAGGATGTGGATCCTCATGCTGCAGGAGATTCCAGGATGTGGATCTTCACATTGCAGGAGATTCCAGGATGTGGATCCTCACCCAGCTGGAGATTCCAGGATCACGATCTTCACACTGCAGGAGATTCCAGGATGTGGATCTCCACACTGCAGGAGATTCCAGGATGTGGATCTTCACACTGCAGGAGATTCCAGGATGTGGTTCTTCACACTGCAGGCGATTCCAGGATGTGGATCTTCACACTGCAGGAGATTCCAGGATGTGGTTCTTCACACGGCAGGCGATTCCAGGATTTGGATCTTCACACTGCAGGAGATTCCAGGATGTGGATCTTCACACTGCAGGAGATTCCTGGATCACGATCTTCACCCTGCAAAGATTCCAGGATGTGGATCTTCACACTGCAGGAGATTCCAGGATCACGATCTTCACCCTGCAGGAGATTCCAGGATGTGGATCTCCACACTGCAGGAGATTCCAGGATGTGGATCTTCACACTGCAGGAGATTCCAGGATGTGGTTCTTCACACTGCAGGAGAGTCCAGCATGTGGATCTTCACCCTGCAGGAGATTCCAGGATGTGGATCTTCACCCAGCTGGAGATTCCAGGATGTGGATCTTCACGCTGCAGGAGATTCCAGGATGTGGATCTTCACACTGTAGGCGATTCCAGGATGTGGATCTTCACACTGCAGGGGATTCCAGGATGTGGATCTTCACACTGCAGGAGATTCCAGGATGTGGTTCTTCACACTGCAGGAGATTCCAGGATGTGGAACTTCACACTGCAGGAGATTCCAGGATATGGATCTTCACCCAGCTGGAGATTCCAGGATGTGGATCTTCACTCTGCCGGAGATTCCAGGATGTGCATCTCCTCATTGCTGCAGATTCCAGGATGTGGATCTTCAACCTGAAGGGGTTTCCAGGATGTGGAGCTTCACACTGCCGGAGATTCCAGCATGTGGATCTTCACACTGCAGGAGATTCCAGGATGTGGATCTTCACACTGCAGGAGATTCCAGGATGTGGACCGTCACACTGCAGGAGATTCCAGGATGTGGATCTTCACACTGCAGGAGATTCCAGGATGTGGATCTTCACCCTGCAGGAGATTCCAGGATGTGGATCTTCACACTGCAGGAGGTTCCAGGATGTGGATATTCACACTGCAGGAGATTCCAGGATGTGGATCTTCACCCTGCAGGAGATTCCAGGATGTGGATCTTCACACTGCAGGAGATTCCAGGATGTGGATCTTCACCCTGCAGGAGATTCAAGGATGTGGATATTCATATTGCAGGAGATTCCAGGATGTGGATCCTATTGCTCCAGGAGATTCCAGGATGTGGATCTTCACATTGCAGGAGATTCCAGGATGTGGATCCTCACCCAGCTGGAGATTCCAGGATCACGATCTGCACACTGCAGGAGATTCCAGGATGTGGATCTCCACACTGCAGGAGATTCCAGGATGTGGATCTTCACCCTGCAGGAGATTCCAGGATGTGGATATTCATATTGCAGGAGATTCCAGGATGTGGATCCTCATGCTGCAGGAGATTCCAGGATGTGGATCTTCACAGTGCAGGAGATTCCAGGCTGTGGATCTTCACAGTGCAGGAGATTCCAGGATGTGGATCTTCACACTGCAGGAGATTCCAGGATGTGGATCTTCACATTGCAGGAGATTCCAGGATGTGGTTCTTCACACTGCAGGAGATTCCAGGATGTGGTTCTTCACACTGCAGGAGATTCCAGGATGTGGTTCTTCACACTGCAGGAGATTCCAGGATGTGGATCTTCACACTGCAGGAGATTCCAGGGTATGGATCTTCACCCAGCTGGAGATTCCAGGATGTGGATCTTCACTCTGCCGGAGATTCCAGGATGTGGATCTCCTCATTGCTGCAGATTCCAGGATGTGGATCTTCAACCTGAAGGGGATTCCAGGATGTGGAGCTTCACACTGCAGGAGATTCCAGGATGTGGATCTTCACACTGCAGGAGATTCCAGGATGTGGATCATCACACTGCAGGAGATTCCAGGATGTGGAACTTCACCCTGCAGGAGATTCCAGGATGTGGATCTTCACACTGCATGAGGTTCCAGAATGTGGAAATTCACACTGCAGGAGATTCCAGGATGTGGATCTTCACCCTGCAGGAGATTCCAGGATGTGGATCTTCACACTGCAGGAGATTCCAGGATGTGGATCTTCACCCTGCAGGAAATTCAAGGATGTGGATATTCATATTGCAGGAGATTCCAGGATGTGGATCCTCATGCTGCAGGAGATTCCAGGATGTTGATCTTCACATTGCAGGAGATTCCAGGATGTGGATCCTCACCCAGCTGGAGATTCCAGGATCACGATCTTCACACTGCAGGAGATTCCAGGATGTGGATCTCCACACTGCAGGAGATTCCAGGATGTGGATCTTCACACTGCAGGAGATTCCAGGATGTGGATCTTCACACTGCAGGAGGTTCCAGGATGTGGATCTTCACCCAGCAGGAGATTCAAGGATGTGGATCTTCATACTGCAGGAGATTCCAGGATGTGGATCTTCACCCTGCAGGAGATTCAAGGATGTGGATATTCATATTGCAGGAGATTCCAGGATGTGGATCCTGATGCTGCAGGAGATTCAAGGATGTGGATATTCATATTGCAGGAGATTCCAGGATGTGGATCCTCATGCTGCAGGAGATTCCAGGATGTGGATCTTCACATTGCAGGAGATTCCAGGATGTGGATCCTCACCCAGCTGGAGTTTCCAGGATCACGATCTTCACACTGCAGGAGATTCCAGGATGTGGATCTCCACACTGCAGGAGATTCCAGGATGTGGATCTTCACACTGCAGGAGATTCCAGGATGTGGTTCTTCACACTGCAGGCGATTCCAGGATGTGGATCTTCACACTGCAGGAGATTCCAGGATGTGGTTCTTCACACGGCAGGCGATTCCAGGATTTGGATCTTCACACTGCAGGAGATTCCAGGATGTGGATCTTCACACTGCAGGAGATTCCTGGATCACGATCTTCACCCTGCAAAGATTCCAGGATGTGGATCTTCACACTGCAGGAGATTCCAGGATCACGATCTTCACCCTGCAGGAGATTCCAGGATGTGGATCTCCACACTGCAGGAGATTCCAGGATGTGGATCTTCACACTGCAGGAGATTCCAGGATGTGGTTCTTCACACTGCAGGAGAGTCCAGCATGTGGATCTTCACCCTGCAGGAGATTCCAGGATGTGGATCTTCACCCAGCTGGAGATTCCAGGATGTGGATCTTCACGCTGCAGGAGATTCCAGGATGTGGATCTTCACACTGTAGGCGATTCCAGGATGTGGATCTTCACACTGCAGGAGATTCCAGGATGTGGATCTTCACACTGCAGGAGATTCCAGGATGTGGTTCTTCACACTGCAGGAGATTCCAGGATGTGGAACTTCACACTGCAGGAGATTCCAGGATATGGATCTTCACCCAGCTGGAGATTCCAGGATGTGGATCTTCACTCTGCCGGAGATTCCAGGATGTGCATCTCCTCATTGCTGCAGATTCCAGGATGTGGATCTTCAACCTGAAGGGGTTTCCAGGATGTGGAGCTTCACACTGCCGGAGATTCCAGCATGTGGATCTTCACACTGCAGGAGATTCCAGGATGTGGATCTTCACACTGCAGGAGATTCCAGGATGTGGACCGTCACACTGCAGGAGATTCCAGGATGTGGATCTTCACACTGCAGGAGATTCCAGGATGTGGATCTTCACCCTGCAGGAGATTCCAGGATGTGGATCTTCACACTGCAGGAGGTTCCAGGATGTGGATATTCACACTGCAGGAGATTCCAGGATGTGGATCTTCACCCTGCAGGAGATTCCAGGATGTGGATCTTCACACTGCAGGAGATTCCAGGATGTGGATCTTCACCCTGCAGGAGATTCAAGGATGTGGATATTCATATTGCAGGAGATTCCAGGATGTGGTTCTTCACACTGCAGGAGATTCCAGGATGTGGTTCTTCACACTGCAGGAGATTCCAGGATGTGGTTCTTCACACTGCAGGAGATTCCAGGATGTGGATCTTCACACTGCAGGAGATTCCAGGGTATGGATCTTCACCCAGCTGGAGATTCCAGGATGTGGATCTTCACTCTGCCGGAGATTCCAGGATGTGGATCTCCTCATTGCTGCAGATTCCAGGATGTGGATCTTCAACCTGAAGGGGATTCCAGGATGTGGAGCTTCACACTGCCGGAGATTCCAGCATGTGGATCTTCACACTGCAGGAGATTCCAGGATGTGGATCTTCACACTGCAGGAGATTCCAGGATGTGGATCATCACACTGCAGGAGATTCCAGGATGTGGAACTTCACCCTGCAGGAGATTCCAGGATGTGGATCTTCACACTGCATGAGGTTCCAGGATGTGGAAATTCACACTGCAGGAGATTCCAGGATGTGGATCTTCACCCTGCAGGAGATTCCAGGATGTGGATCTTCACACTGCAGGAGATTCCAGGATGTGGATCTTCACCCTGCAGGAAATTCAAGGATGTGGATATTCATATTGCAGGAGATTCCAGGATGTGGATCCTCATGCTGCAGGAGATTCCAGGATGTTGATCTTCACATTGCAGGAGATTCCAGGATGTGGATCCTCACCCAGCTGGAGATTCCAGGATCACGATCTTCACACTGCAGGAGATTCCAGGATGTGGATCTCCACACTGCAGGAGATTCCAGGATGTGGATCTTCACACTGCAGGAGATTCCAGGATGTGGATCTTCACACTGCAGGAGGTTCCAGGATGTGGATCTTCACCCAGCAGGAGATTCAAGGATGTGGATCTTCATACTGCAGGAGATTCCAGGATGTGGATCTTCACCCTGCAGGAGATTCAAGGATGTGGATATTCATATTGCAGGAGATTCCAGGATGTGGATCCTGATGCTGCAGGAGATTCAAGGATGTGGATATTCATATTGCAGGAGATTCCAGGATGTGGATCCTCATGCTGCAGGAGATTCCAGGATGTGGATCTTCACATTGCAGGAGATTCCAGGATGTGGATCCTCACCCAGCTGGAGATTCCAGGATCACGATCTTCACACTGCAGGAGATTCCAGGATGTGGATCTCCACACTGCAGGAGATTCCAGGATGTGGATCTTCACACTGCAGGAGATTCCAGGATGTGGTTCTTCACACTGCAGGCGATTCCAGGATGTGGATCTTCACACTGCAGGAGATTCCAGGATGTGGTTCTTCACACGGCAGGCGATTCCAGGATTTGGATCTTCACACTGCAGGAGATTCCAGGATGTGGATCTTCACACTGCAGGAGATTCCTGGATCACGATCTTCACCCTGCAAAGATTCCAGGATGTGGATCTTCACACTGCAGGAGATTCCAGGATCACGATCTTCACCCTGCAGGAGATTCCAGGATGTGGATCTCCACACTGCAGGAGATTCCAGGATGTGGATCTTCACACTGCAGGAGATTCCAGGATGTGGTTCTTCACACTGCAGGAGAGTCCAGCATGTGGATCTTCACCCTGCAGGAGATTCCAGGATGTGGATCTTCACCCAGCTGGAGATTCCAGGATGTGGATCTTCACGCTGCAGGAGATTCCAGGATGTGGATCTTCACACTGTAGGCGATTCCAGGATGTGGATCTTCACACTGCAGGAGATTCCAGGATGTGGATCTTCACACTGCAGGAGATTCCAGGATGTGGTTCTTCACACTGCAGGAGATTCCAGGATGTGGAACTTCACACTGCAGGAGATTCCAGGATATGGATCTTCACCCAGCTGGAGATTCCAGGATGTGGATCTTCACTCTGCCGGAGATTCCAGGATGTGCATCTCCTCATTGCTGCAGATTCCAGGATGTGGATCTTCAACCTGAAGGGGTTTCCAGGATGTGGAGCTTCACACTGCCGGAGATTCCAGCATGTGGATCTTCACACTGCAGGAGATTCCAGGATGTGGATCTTCACACTGCAGGAGATTCCAGGATGTGGACCGTCACACTGCAGGAGATTCCAGGATGTGGATCTTCACACTGCAGGAGATTCCAGGATGTGGATCTTCACCCTGCAGGAGATTCCAGGATGTGGATCTTCACACTGCAGGAGGTTCCAGGATGTGGATATTCACACTGCAGGAGATTCCAGGATGTGGATCTTCACCCTGCAGGAGATTCCAGGATGTGGATCTTCACACTTCAGGAGATTCCAGGATGTGGATCTTCACCCTGCAGGAGATTCAAGGATGTGGATATTCATATTGCAGGAGATTCCAGGATGTGGATCCTATTGCTCCAGGAGATTCCAGGATGTGGATCTTCACATTGCAGGAGATTCCAGGATGTGGATCCTCACCCAGCTGGAGATTCCAGGATCACGATCTGCACACTGCAGGAGATTGCAGGATGTGGATCTCCACACTGCAGGAGATTCCAGGATGTGGATCTTCACCCTGCAGGAGATTCCAGGATGTGGATATTCATATTGCAGGAGATTCCAGGATGTGGATCCTCATGCTGCAGGAGATTCCAGGATGTGGATCTTCACAGTGCAGGAGATTCCAGGATGTGGATCTTCACACTGCAGGAGATTCCAGGATGTGGATCTTCACATTGCAGGAGATTCCAGGATGTGGTTCTTCACACTGCAGGAGATTCCAGGATGTGGTTCTTCACACTGCAGGAGATTCCAGGATGTGGTTCTTCACACTGCAGGAGATTCCAGGATGTGGATCTTCACACTGCAGGAGATTCCAGGGTATGGATCTTCACCCAGCTGGAGATTCCAGGATGTGGATCTTCACTCTGCCGGTGATTCCAGGATGTGCATCTCCTCATTGCTGCAGATTCCAGGATGTGAATCTTCAACCTGAAGGGGATTCCAGGATGTGGAGCTTCACACTGCCGGAGATTCCAGCATGTGGATCTTCACACTGCAGGAGATTCCAGGATGTGGATCTTCACACTGCAGGAGATTCCAGGATGTGGATCATCACACTGCAGGAGATTCCAGGATGTGGAACTTCACCCTGCAGGAGATTCCAGGATGTGGATCTTCACACTGCATGAGGTTCCAGGATGTGGAAATTCACACTGCAGGAGATTCCAGGATGTGGATCTTCACCCTGCAGGAGATTCCAGGATGTGGATCTTCACACTGCAGGAGATTCCAGGATGTGGATCTTCACCCTGCAGGAGATTCAAGGATGTGGATATTCATATTGCAGGAGATTCCAGGATGTGGATCCTCATGCTGCAGGAGATTCCAGGATGTTGATCTTCACATTGCAGGAGATTCCAGGATGTGGATCCTCACCCAGCTGGAGATTCCAGGATCACGATCTTCACACTGCAGGAGATTCCAGGATGTGGATCTCCACACTGCAGGAGATTCCAGGATGTGGATCTTCACACTGCAGGAGATTCCAGGATGTGGATCTTCACACTGCAGGAGGTTCCAGGATGTGGATCTTCACCCAGCAGGAGATTCAAGGATGTGGATCTTCACACTGCAGGAGATTCCAGGATGTGGATCTTCACCCTGCAGGAGATTCAAGGATGTGGATATTCATATTGCAGGAGATTCCAGGATGTGGATCCTCATGCTGCAGGAGATTCCAGGATGTGGATCTTCACATTGCAGGAGATTCCAGGATGTGGATCCTCACCCAGCTGGAGATTCCAGGATCACGATCTTCACACTGCAGGAGATTCCAGGATGTGGATCTCCACACTGCAGGAGATTCCAGGATGTGGATCTTCACACTGCAGGAGATTCCAGGATGTGGTTCTTCACACTGCAGGCGATTCCAGGATGTGGATCTTCACACTGCAGGAGATTCCAGGATGTGGTTCTTCACACGGCAGGCGATTCCAGGATTTGGATCTTCACACTGCAGGAGATTCCAGGATGTGGATCTTCACACTGCAGGAGATTCCTGGATCACGATCTTCACCCTGCAAAGATTCCAGGATGTGGATCTTCACACTGCAGGAGATTCCAGGATCACGATCTTCACCCTGCAGGAGATTCCAGGATGTGGATCTCCACACTGCAGGAGATTCCAGGATGTGGATCTTCACACTGCAGGAGATTCCAGGATGTGGTTCTTCACACTGCAGGAGAGTCCAGCATGTGGATCTTCACCCTGCAGGAGATTCCAGGATGTGGATCTTCACCCAGCTGGAGATTCCAGGATGTGGATCTTCACACTGCAGGAGATTCCAGGATGTGGATCTTCACATTGTAGGCGATTCCAGGATGTGGATCTTCACACTGCAGGAGATTCCAGCATGTGGATCTTCACACTGCAGGAGATTCCAGGATGTGGTTCTTCACACTGCAGGAGATTCCAGCATGTGGATCTTCACACTACAGGACATTCCAGGATGTGGATCTTCACACTGCAGGTGATTCCAGGATGTGGATCTTCACCTTGCAGGAGATTGCAGGATGTGGATCTTCACACTGCAGGAGATGACTTGCTCCTGACGTGCAGTATGAGATCTGCCAGGCTTAATCAGCTCCTGACTTCATTACAGCCTTGGTTAAACGTGGACACAAGAGCTGAATGGCAGAGATGAGGTGAGAGGGACTTTCCTTGACATCAAGGCAGCATTGGACTGCGTATAGTATCAAGGAGCCCTAGCAAAACTGGAGTCAATGGAAATTAGGGGGAAGACTCTGCACTGGTCGGAATCATACCTGTCACAAAGGAAAATGGTTCTGGTGGTTGGAGATCAATCATCTCAGTCTGGGACATCAGTGTTGGAGTTCCTCAGGGTTGTGTCCTAGGTCCAACCATCTTCAGCTGCTTCATCAATGACCTCCCTTCCAACAGAAAGTCAGATGTGAGAGTGTTCATCACTCCTCAGATAATGAAGCAGTCCCTGTCCAAATGCAGCAACACCTGCACAATATGCAGGCTTGGCTGACAAGGGGTAAGTTACGTTCGTGCCATACACGTGAGGGCAATGATCATCTCCTACAAGTGAGGATCTAACCATCGCCCCTTGACATTCAACAGCATTACTAAGACTGAATCTCCCACAATCAACATCCTGGGGGTTACCAATGATCAGAAACTGAACTGGACTAATCATATTAATACTCTGGCTACCAGAGCAGGTCAAAGGCTAGGAATCCTATGGCGAGTAACTCACTTCCTGACCGCCCCCCCCTCCCAAAGCCTGTTCACCATGTACAAGGCACAAGTCAGGAGTGTAATGGAATATTCTCCATTTGCCTGGATGAGTACAGCTCCAAAGACTCTCAAGAGGCTTGACACCATCCAGGACAAAGCAGCCTATTGATTGCTCCCCTTTCCACAAACATTCAAACCCTCTACCACCCACAAACAATGGCAGCTGTGTGTACCATCTACAAGATGCACTGCAGTAACTCACCAAGGTTCTTTAGGCAGCACCTTCCAAACCCACGACCACCAACATCTAGAAGGACAAGAGCAGCAGATACCTGGGAACCCCACCACCTGGAGGTTCTCCTGCAAGTCACACATCACCCCGACTTGGTGATAGTGGGTGTACCTATACCTCAGTAACTGCAGGCAACCCGCCACTACCTTCTGATGGGCAACTAGGGATAGGCAATAAATGTTGGCCTAACCTGCGACGCCCACATCCTGTAAATTAATTTTTTTAAAGGATGACACATGGGGATGATACACAGGGATATAGACAGGTTAAGTCAGTGGGCAAAAATTTGGTAGATGGAATATAAAGTAGAAAATTGTGAAGTTATGCACTTTGATAGAAAAAATAAAGGAGCTGAATATTATTTAAATTGAGAAAGACTGCAAGAGAGCAGCAGCACAGAGGGATTTGTGGGTCCTCATGCATAAATCACAAAGAGCAAGCATGCAAATTCAGCTGGTCATGGGGAAGGCAAATGGAATGTTGCCCTTTATTTCAAAGGGAGTGGAGTATATAAATAGGAAAGTCTTGTTAAAACTATACAAGGCACTTAGTTAGCCCTCACCTGAAATACTGTGAACAGTTTTGGTCCCCTTATCTAAGGAAAGATCTGGGGCGAAATTCTCCCGAAACGGCGTGATGTCCGCCGACTGGCGCCCAAAACGGCGCCAATCAGACGGGCATCGCGCCGCCCTAAAGGTGCGGAATGCTCCGCATCTTTGGGGGTCGAGCCCCAACATTGAGGGGCTAGGCCGACGGCGGAGGAATTTCCGCCCCGCCAGCTGGCGGAAACGGCCTTTGTTGCCCCGCCAGCTGGCGCGGAAATGACATCTCAAGGCGGCGCATGCGCGGGAGTGTCCGCGGCCACTGACAGTTTCCCACGCATGCGCAGTGGAGGGAGTCTCTTCCGCCTCCGCCATGGTGGAGACCGTGGCGGAGGCGGAAGGGAAAGAGTGCCCCCACGGCACAGGCCCGCCTGCGAATCGGTGGGCCCCGATCGCGGGCCAGGCCACCGTGGGGGCACCCCCCGGAGTCAGATCACCCCGCGCCCCCCCCAGGACCCCGGAGCCCGCCCACGCCGCCTTGTCCCGTCGGTAAGGTAGGTGATTTAATTTACGCCGGCGGGACAGGCAATTTATCAGCGGGACTTCGGCCCATCCGGGCCGGAGAATCGAGCGGGGGGGGGGCCCGCCAACCGACGCAGCGCGATTCCCAGCCCCACCGAATATCCGGTGCTGGAGACTTTGGCAACCGGAGGGGGCGGGATTCACGTCAGCCCCCGGCGATTCTCTGACCCGGCGGGGGGTCGGAGAATGTCGCCCATGATGCCATTGGAGGCAGTCCAGAGAAGGTTTGTGAGGTTGATCCCGGGTATGAAGGGACTTTCTTAGAGGAGAGGTTGAGTAGGTTGGACCTGTATTCATTGGGGTTGAGACGAATGAGAGGCAACCTTCTTGAGACATATAGAATTCTCAGGCGGTTTGACAGGGTAGACGTTGAGAGGTTGTTTCCCCTTGTGGGAGAGTCTAGGACTAGAGGGCATAATCTCAGAGTAAGGGGTTGCCCATTTAAGACAAAGATGAAGAGGAATTTCTTCTTTCAAAGGGTAATGTATCTGTGGAATTCTTTACCACAATAACTGTAGAGGCTGGATAGTTCAGTATGTTCAAGGCTCAGATAGACAGATTTTTAATCAGTGAGGGAATCAAGGATTATGGGGATAAGGCGGGAAAGTGGAATTGAGGTTTATCATTTCAGGTCAGTCATGATGTCGTTGAATTGCAGAGCAGAATTGATGGGTCGAATGAAAAACATCTGTTCCCGAATCTTATGGGTTTATGGTCTAATACATCTGCAAACTCGTGACTGCATAATTAATAATCCCAGAATTCGGCGAATTTGCACGAATTCCGACCAGGCTTCGCAACGAGAAACGCTCCTGGTTCCCACCCCGCAACAGGACTGTGGCCCAGGACTTTTAAAAAACATTACTAAAGCAGAAACATACACACACTAACCCAGGCCTTTAGTCATTACTGCACAGGATACATACAATACCTGATAGAAGTTTATAAAATTATTATGGGTATAGATAGGATAAACAGTTGGAGGCTTTTTCCCAGGGCGGAAATGACAATTACAAGGGGGCACAAGTTCAAGGTGAGGGGGGAAAGGTTCATTGGAGATGTGCGGGGGAAGTTTTTTACACAGAGGGTGGTGGTGGCCTGGAATGCACTGCCAAGTGAGGTGGTTAAGGCAGATACATTAGCAACCTTTAAGACTTATTTGGATAGGAACGTGGACAGACGGGGTATAGAAGGATACAGGCGGTTGGTCTAGATCAGTGTTTTTCAAACTTTTTTTTCGGGGACCCATTTTTACCAGCCGGCCAACCTTCAGGACCCACGCCGGCCGACCTTCGCGACCCACGCCGGCCGACCTTCGCCACCCACCATTTTCCCTTACCTTGTTTGCTGCTGCCAAAATGGAGGAATCGCAATCGCGCCCAATGCACATGATGTCTACGTTCGGGGGGCATGACCTGCTCTCTGCCTCCCTTCAGGCAGGAAGGTTAAATGGCTTTTTAAAAAAAATCTTCTCCTGTGTCTCCGATTGTGCAAATTTGCGCGCAACAGCCACAGCAGCCGGCTTTTAACCACGGTTCTGTGCATGTGCAGTGCGCCCGCATTTTTTAATATGGTCGCTGCCGTCATTTTGAAGGCCGCTCGCAGACTGCTACGGCTGTTGCGCGCGAATCGGGAGCGCCGCGACGGACGACTCCGCGACCCTCCTGACACCCGCCTGCGACCCACCCGTGGGTCTCGACCCCTACTTTCAAAATGCCTAGATATGACATGTGATCGGCACAGGCTTGGAGGGCCGAAGGGCCTGTATCTGTGCTGTATTGTTCTTTGTTCTCTTTGTAATACAGTATATATCTGAAATTTCTACATTCATCACACTCAATTAATATGCGCCTGACTGGATCTGAATTACATTTTCTTTAAAAATGCAAGTGCCATTAAAATTGACCATTAAATGATTGGTTTGATTTTAAATGTCCTTTAGGGAAGGAAACCTGTCATCTTTCCCTGGTTCAGGTGAAATGTGACTC
This sequence comes from Scyliorhinus torazame, assembly GCF_047496885.1. Lineage (NCBI taxonomy): Eukaryota > Metazoa > Chordata > Chondrichthyes > Carcharhiniformes > Scyliorhinidae > Scyliorhinus > Scyliorhinus torazame. The sequence continues at coordinate 45,699,148 of NC_092709.1, read as the reverse complement.
CAGTTTAACAATACACTTGACTCTGAAGTGCCCTCTGCAGTGGCCAAACAAGCCACTTGTGTTCAGGGTGGGTGGTGAATGTGGACTTTGCCAGTGATGGTGACATCTCACAAATAAAAAGGGAGTAACAATCCTAGTAAGAAGAATATAATAATCACCTTGCCTTAGACAGGAACCTTTCACATTAGAATAAAAGCCATTGCATTATCAATAATCTTCCTTTGAGCCTAAAGCTGGGTCGGGACTGAACAGTGACTGAAATTTGTTTTGACGGAACGTGATTGCCTTTCGCTTTGCATTGTGATTGGCAAGATAACAAAAGCCGAACATATAAACAACGAGGAAAGAGAGAAACTACAGGAATCATCGACGTATTTGACAAGATTTTCCACCTTCTACTGAGAAAATATGTGGCATTGTAAGAAGTTCCTCCCCACGAGAAATGCACAGGGTCTTGTTGCGTTTTTCAGTGAGGCAGGGGTCTTGTGGTGGTAAAAATGCTCATTGAAATGGAGATTGTTGTGTGTAGGATGCTGAATCTAAGGAGCACCCATGTACAGTGGCATTTAATGTTGCTAGGCAGCAATGAAAAGGCAGAATATATTTAAAGGGCAACAGTAAGGATTTTTGTAATACTTATAAACAGCTTATTTGTGCAATCATTTTTTTTAGTTTTTGCCATCCTGATTACTGCTTTGTCTTCTATCTTTGAGTCTTTTGCTGTGAGGTTCACAATCCACCTTGTTCAGAGACCACATTGGGTTACTCAAGACTACCCTTCTGTCTTTTTTTTCAGAAGAAGAATAACGGTGGAAGTAACCATGGCACTGAGCCGCCATTGCCCTCATCGACTGATTTGCTCCCATCTCCAACCTGGTCAGGGACAGTGTTTGTGGATGCTGCGCTACATAAAGGTAGCTATTGATATGTTATGTTGTAGGTGTAACATAAGCGGCTTCCTTGTGGTGCACTTGACAAAGGAAGGTTCAGACGTGGAGATAACTTCAACACGTTTATTAAACTATTTACACTTCTATTACTCGGGTTCGACACTACTGCTAATCCACTATAGCTACCCAGACTGACTAACCGGTTGCTGCAATCCACGTGATGGGCTTAATATTGGGTGTCTCTACTCACTGACTGTCTCCACTGGAAAGAGGCAGATCATGTGTGTGGTGTCCTTTAGAAATGTGTTGGTGTCTTCCGGGTGCGGCGATGACCAGCTAAGTCGCACGTTTCGGCAGCTCCCGGTGGAAAGGACTTTTGGGCTCTTAATAGGAGCCCCAACGGCAATTTTAACGGCTAAAAACACTGTGCGGTAAACCAGAAGGGAATCCCCCCCGGACACGGATGGAAAAAGGAGAGGAAAGTGGCCGGATTGCGGTGGATCCTCTAGAGCAACGGCCAGGAAGGCAGGCACAAAGCAAGATGGCGTCGGAAGGAGGCAGTTTTATATGGGGCACTGACCAACAAGAGTTCCTGCGGCGTTGCGTGAAAGAACTTAAAAAGGAGATGAAGAAGGAGCTGTTGGCCCCGATATTACAGGCGATTGAAGGGCTAAAGGAGGAGCAAAAGACCCAGGAGCAGGAGCTTCGGGTCGTGAAGGCAAAGGCTGCTGAGAATGAGGACGACATACAGGGCCTGGTGGTGAAGACAGAGATGCACGAGGTACAACACAAAAGGTGTGTGGAAAGGCTGGAGGTGCTGGAGAATAATGCGAGGAGGAAGAATTTAAGGATTCTTGGTCTTCCCGAAGGTGCAGAAGGGGCGGACGTCGGGGTATATGTGAGCACGATGCTGCACTCGTTAATGGGATCGGAGGCCCCGACGGGCCCGTTGGAGGTGGCGGGAGCGTATCGAGTTATGGCACGAAGACCGAGGGCTGGAGAAATTCCTCGAGCCATAGTGGTGAGATTTCTCTGATATAAGGACAGAGATTTGGTCCTCAGATGGGCAAAGAAAACTTGGAGCAGTAGGTGGGAGAACGCGGTGATCTGCGTATATCAAGATTGGAGTGCGGAGGTGGCGAGAAGGAGGGCAAGCTTTAATCGGGCCAAGGCGGTGCTGCACAAAAGGAAGGTTAAATTTGGAATGCTGCAGCCGGCAAGACTGTGGGTCACACATCAAGGGAAACACCACTACTTTGAAACGGCAGAAGTGGCGTGGACATTTATTGTCGAGGAGAAACTGGAATAAGCGGGCTAGAAAAAGAACGTTTGGGACAAAGTGGTGGGGCGAATATGTGGGGTGAAGAGGGGGGGGAAAGGGGGAAGAGATGATTTTCCAAGTTGTTAATCCTGCGACCCTGTAACTTTTCTCTCTTCCCCATGTCGTGGGGAGGGGGGGAGGGAGGATGAGGAGCTGGCGGCGCCGGCCGTTGGGGGCAGGGCCAAATGGGAAGCGCGGGCTTTGTTCCCGCGCTATGGTAATCACAGCGGAAACAGGGAAGCAGGAAGGAGGGGGCCTCGCACAGAGTGTGAGCCGAGGTCACGGGGGGAAGCCGAGGTCGGCCAGAGTTTGCTGACTTCTGGGAGTAACATGGGGGGTGCAATTACGCTAGTGAGGGATCTAGTGAGGGGGGGTTAACTGGGTTGCTGCTGCTGGGGAGAAGGGGGAGCTGGTATGGGGTGGGGTGGTCGGGGCGGGAGGCGCCGTTGGGGGGAGATACGGCTACGTGGGAACCGGGTGAGGAGCTGGATTGAAAAAGGAGATGGCTTGTCGACAAGGGGGGGGGGGGGTAAAGAGCCCCCCAACCCGGCTGATCACGTGGAATGTGAGAGGGCTGAACGGGCCGATAAAGAGGGCACGGGTACTCGCACACCTAAAGAAACTTAAGGCAGATGTGGTTATGCTGCAGGAGACGCATCTGAAACTGATAGACCAGGTCAGACTACGCAAAGGATGGGTGGGGCAGGTGTTTCATTCGGGGCTAGACGCAAAAAACAGGGGGGTGGCTATACTAGTGGGGAAGCGGGTAATGTTTGAGGCAAAGACCATAGTGGCGGATAGTGGGGGCAGATACGTGATGGTGAGTGGCAAATTGCTAGGGGAGGCAGTGGTCTTAGTGAACGTATATGCCCCGAACTGGGATGATGCCAACTTTATGAGGCGTATGTTAGGACGTATCCCGGACCTAGAGGTGGGGAAGTTGGTAATGGGTGGAGATTTTAATACGGTGCTGGACCCAGGGCTGGACAGATCGAGGTCCAGGACCGGAAGGAGGCCGGCTGCAGCTAGGGTGCTTCGGACTTTATGGAGCAGATGGGAGGAGTAGACCCCTGGAGATTTAGTAGACCTAGGAGTAAGGAGTTTTCGTTTTTCTCCTATGTCCACAAAGTTTATTCACGGATAGACTTTTTTGTTTTGGGAAGGGCACTGATCCCGAAGATGACGGGGACGGAGTACACGGCTATAGCTATTTCGGATCACGCTCCCCATTGGGTCGACCTGGAGATAGGGGAGGAAAAAGAACAGCGTCCACCCTGGAGAATGGACATGGGATTATTGGCAGATGAGGGTGTGTGTTTAAGAGTGAGGGGATGTATTGAAAGGTACTTGGAACTTAATGATAATGGGGAGGTCCAGTTGGGAGTGGTCTGGGAGGTGCTGAAGGCAGTGGTTAGAGGGGAGCTGATATCTATTAGGGCACATAAAGGAAAGCAGGAGGGTAGGGAAAGGGAGCGGTTGTTGAAAGAATTTCTGAGGGTGGACAGACAATATGCGGAGGCACCGGAGGAGGGACTGTACAGGGAAAGGCAAAGGCTACATGTAGAATTTGACTTGTTGACTACGGGTAATGCAGAGGCTCAATGGAGGAAGACACAGGGTGTACAGTACAAATATGGGGAGAAGGCGAGCAGGTTGCTAGCCCACCAACTGAGGAAAAGGGGAGCAGCGAGGGAGATAGTGGGGGTGAGAGATGAGGAGGGAGAGGTGGAGCGGGGAGCGGAGAGAGTGAATGGAGTGTTCCGGGGTCCTGGGGGGGGGCGCGGGGCGATCTGGCCCCGGGGGGTGCCCCCACGGTGGCCTGGCCCGCGATTGGGGCCCACCGATCCGCGGGCGGGCCTGTGCCGTGGGGGCACTCTTTCCCTTCCGCCTCCGCTACGGCCTCCACCATGGCGGAGGCGGAAGAGACTCTCCCCACTGCGCATGCGCGGGAAACTGACAGCAGCCGCTGACGCTCCCGCGCATGCGCTGGGAAACTGACAGCGGCCGCTGACGCTCCCGCGCATGCGCCGCATTTCCGCGCCAGCTGGCGGGGCAACAAACGCCATTTCCGCCAGCTGGCGGGGCGGAAATCCCTCCGGCGTCGGCCTAGCCCCTCAATGTTGGGGCTCGGCCCCCAAAGATGCGGAGACTTCGCACCTTTTTGCTGGCGCGATGCCCGTCTGATTGGCGCCGGCTTTGGCGCCAGTCGGCGGGCATCCCGCCGTTGGGGGAGAATTTCGCCCCTTGTCTCTGATTCTTTTGTCAATTACCTTAAATCTCTGTCCTGTGTTCTGTTTGCAAATGGAAACATTTTCTCTTGACTTATTCTCTCAAAACTTTTCAGAATATTTGCAGGAGTCTGTTAGGCATCCCCTTAGCCTTCATTGCTGTCAGGAAAACAATCCCAGCTCCTCAGTCTTTCCTCATATCTAAACCCAACCGTTGGTATCATGTCAGTAAATCTTTGCAGCTTCTCCAAGGGCTTCACATCCTGTGTCAGCTGAGACCTAACCTTTGATTTGCAGAACTTGTAACACCTGCCCCTTTACCTCCTCCCTGCTCAACATCCAAGGGCCTAAAACGTTCTTTACATCTGGTCTATTGAATTCATTGCTCCCAATGCAGTCTACTCTACAATGGAGAGACTAAACACAGACTGTGTGAACACTTTTCAGAACACCTTTGGTCCGTCCACAAGCAAGACCGAGACCTTCCTGTCACTTGCCATTTCATCTCACTGTCCTACTTCCATGTCCACATGTCCATCCCTGACCTGTTGCAATGTTCCAGTGAAGCCCAACAGAAACTGGAGGAACAGCACCTCATCTTCCAATTAGGCACGTTCCAGCCTTCCGGACTTAACATTGAGCTCAAGAACTTCAGACTGTGAACTCTCTCCTCCGCCTTCACCCCATTTTATTTTCTATCAATTTATTTTCATTTCTTCCTTTGATCTGTTTTACCCTCACCATTGTCACCCCTCGCCCAACCCCACTCCACATGGGCCATCTGTTTCCTGTTCCAGGTTGCCCTTTGACACATTGTTAACCTTTGTTCTGCCATTAACACATTCTAATCTCTTAATGTGTCACTATCAGCACCCTTCTTAGCCATGATCACACCCATTTACATTCCCTTTAACTTTCTGTCCGCAACATCTTTGTCATTCTCCACCAAAGCCCACCGCTCCACGACCCCCACCCCCCCAACAATATAAATATTGTTCTATTTTCAGTTCTCTCTAGCTTTGACAAAGAGTCATCCAGACTCGAAACGTTAGCTCTGTTCTCTCTCCACAGATACTGTCAGACCTGCTGAAATTGTCTAGCATTTTCTGTTTTTGTTCCTAAATGCTTGTTGCCCTTGTCCTTCTAGGTGGTAGAGCACAGTAAGAAGTCTTACAACACCAGGTTAAAGTCCAACAGGTTTGTTTCGATATCACTTGCTTTCGGAGCGCTGCTCCTTCCTCAGGTGAATCTGTTCACTGTGCGCAGCTCCAGCTGCCAATACGGGGTCCTGTACTCCCAGCCGCGGGTCCGCGCAACATGGCGGACCCACACAGCAAGCTGGCCCCCACAATATATGTCCCCTCAGATCGCACGCTCACGCCGATCGGTGGCCCCCGATCGGAACCCTGGACGTCCTGGAAGACCCCCCACTCCCCCCACCCCCGGTGACGGATCACCCCGCCCCCACCAGGGCAGCTGCGGCAGCCGCCACTCCGAGTGCCTGCCGAGTAGAACCATGTTAGAACCACGCCGGCGGGAACTCGGCCAGCTGCCGGCGGAGAATCGCCGTGGGGGCCTCTTTCAATGACTCCCGACTGCGCCAAGCCGACCGCGCTCGCGCGACTGCCGCCGATTCTCTGGTCCGCTGAGAATCGCGGAAAGGATCGCGGGTCTGATGCCCCATTCTCCGCCCCCGTGCAGAGTGCGACTTCAACGCAGAGACTCGAGAATCCCAGCCAGCTTCTTTATCTGAGGAATTGCAAAGGGACCAAAACACAGTGCAATCATCAGGGGCCATTCACATTTCTGACTTTATGATGGAGGGAGATTATTGGCCTTCCACAACCGCAACCATCTTCATTGTCCTGATTCCAGGTATAATCCCTGTCAGTGGAGAGTTTTCCCCCAGGTGGCCACTGACTCCAATTTCACGAGGTTCCTTCATGTCACAATGTTAAATGCTGCCTTGATGTGCAGGGCAGTGTTCTTACCTCACCTCTTTTGTCCATATTTGAATCAAGGCTGTAATGAGTTCTAGGAGCCAGGTATACCTGACAAAATCCAAACTCAGCATTGGTCAGCAGTTTATTCATGATTAAGTGCCTCACTGTCGATGGTGCCTTCCATCACTTTGTTGATGATTGAGAATTTAATGATTCTGTGGTAATTGGCTGGATTAGATTTGTCTTGCTTCTTCTGGGCAGGACATACATGGCCAGCTTTCCACTTTGTTGGGTAGATGCATGGGATGTAGCTGTACTGGAAAAGCTTGGCGATGGACACAGCTAGTTCTGAAGCCCAAGCCTTCAGCACCACAACCAGGATGTTGTCAAGATTCACAGGGGGGGATTCTCCAGGTCCATCCGCTGGAAGCAGGATTCTGAATACGAGTTGAGGCAAAATCAGGATTCACGCCGGAGAACAAACTGGCTGTGATTCTCTGTGCCTGACCGCTGGCCACAGCGGGTTTCCCGTCATCCCCGCGGGCTTCCCGCTTCGACCCCCCCCCAGCTGAGAATTCTGCTGGTGTGAATTGGTGCAAGTGTTGAGGACCTGGTGGTTTGTAGCCTAGAAGTGGTAAGGTGGTAAATACCCTCACAACAATTGCTTCCCTACAATTCTCGTGCTTCCTAGAAAGAACAGCTGTGGGAGCTGCACCTTCACTTTCTAGGAAGCACTTGAGAACAAAGAGGAACACCTTTAAACTTGGAAAACTGACAGACATTTTAAAGGGTCTAGGAGTACGGATGAGATCACTTTCACTTAATGATGGGAAAACTTTATTTTTTTTGCATACTCCGTGACTGTTTCATGATTTAACGGCTGCAGATGGGGAGAGCAGCCAAAGGTGACCCATCCCAAAGAAGACCCCCAACCTGAGCTCCTACAGCCCAGCAGAAGCCTCCTTGACCCCCACCTCGTAGGAAGGCCCCCCCCCCTCGGCATCCTGGCGACAATTGTTGCGAGCGTTCTTGCCACCTTGCCACCCCTCAGACTACAAGGTTCCAGATTGGCACTGCCAAGGGGCAGGGCCTGAAAGGATGGGGCTTGAGGGAGGGCTGGGGGGTATGAGTGGAGTGGACTGAGGGTGGGAGGTGCAGAATTTTGAGTATGGGGGAGGCTGAAGGGGGATTCGGAGGGGAGGGCCTTGACAGCGATTATGTTGGTGGGAGGGTGCCCTTTCAGCAATCTGAGGGGGCAACTGCAGAGGCCTTTTGAGACTGTGGAACCCTTTAAAAAGGGGGGCTCCAATCTCAGAGGTGCGGGACCTGTCAGAGAGATTAGGCCCCGCCATGGAATGGCACGGAAAAGCTGGGTGCTCCTGAATGGCACATTGACATCACTCCCAGCACCAGCGGGAATCACTCCGCTCTGCCTGTTGACAGGTGCACTTAGACTCTGGAACGGAGAATCACGCCCATAAACTCTGCAATGACCAGTACACTTAACCATTTATGAATGTGACTTGAAGTGAATCGAATTGACTAAAGACTGACACCCATGATGTTGGGGTCCTCAGGAGCAGGATGAGCTGGATCCTTCACTTGGCACTTCTGGCTGTAGATGAGTGCAAATGCTCGGCCTTGTCTTTTACATTCACATGCTGAAGAGGTTTGCAGTTCTGGACTACCTCCGCTGAATCATAAAAAGACGAATGAGAAGATTTAATCGGATTTTCTTTTTAAATTCTGAAGAGTTTTGATGCAATAAGTTGCAATAGACTATTTTTTATCTGGCTTGGGACTCAGAAATGATGGATCATTAAGTTAAAGATGTAATCAAGAGACTGAGGAGAAAAGTTAGGAAATGTGCTTTGCACAGAGAGTTGTCAGAACACAGAATGCTTTGCCATAGGGAATAACAACAATGTACACTTATACAACGCTGAAACTTTAATGTATTTATACACAGTCAAACATAAAGACATAGTCAAACATAAAGGCACAGTCATACTAACACACATATTAACAAAGTCACACAAAGACATGCACACAGTCACATGCACACAGTCACACACACACACGCACCCACCAGCACACACACACACACACATATACACGCACACATGCGGACACAGTCTCACTCATGCACATGCAAACACAATACAGTCATACACACATGCACTGTCACACACACACGCTGACACACAATTACTCACACTCAATCACACACACACACACTGTAGCGCACAAAGACTCCGTGAGACGAATAGAGTGAAGTCGATGAGGCTTTATTAAGCGTGTCTGTTCCCCCGCAGCTCGATAGTAGAATGGCCTGCGGGGGAGGACTCCGGATTCTTCTACTCCGCCTTCAGGGCGGAGCTAGAGGTCAATGGCCAACCAGGACCCGGGATCTGTCAGCCAATGAAATTAGGGCTTCCAGTCCCACATGACCCCCAATACATACTACCACATTCACCCCTTGTCAAAAATGAACCCGGCGGGGTGATGCTTCGTATGGTGGTAAGGGTTTACAGGGCTGGTCCTGGGAGGAAAACATTCACATGGCAATACAGTATTGTACAATTTTGTCCTGTTTCAACTATTTACAAAAGGTATCGGGAGAAAAGCAAAATGTTCTTGTGAAAAGTCCATATATTGATTTAGATCGACGCCACGAGTCGGTCGGGCGGTCTGGTCATCCGTGTCGATCGCCTCGGCCCCGGTGGTGGTGGTGGTGCTTGTACCGGTGTTGTCGTCTCCGGGAGCCTTACGGTTTCAGCTTGGGCTTTATTCTTGGTCGGGCCTGAGGGAGGGGAACCGATCCTCCTGGGAAGGGGGCGGTCGCGGGGTGCGGCGGTGGCAGGAAGGGGGGGGTTGGGTGAATGGTGTGTGTGTTACCGGCGGGCGCCAGATCCCGCAGGGAGACCGTGTCCTGTCGGCCGTCGGGGTACTCCACGTAAGCGTACTGCGGGTTCGCGTGGAGGAGGTGAACCCTTTCGACCAACGGGTCCGCCTTATGTGCCCGCACATGCTTTCGGAGCAAGATGAGTCCTGGGGCCGCCAGCCAGGTCGGCAGCGACGTTCCAGAGGAGGACCTCCTAGGGATGACAAGGAGACGCTCATGAGGCGTTTGATTAGTGCTCGTACATAATAGCGACCGGATGGAGTGGAGAGCGTCCGGGAGGACCTCCTGCCACCGTGAAACTGGGAGGTCCCTGGACCGTAGGGCCAGTAGGACGGTCTTCCAGACCGTGCCGTTCTCCCTCTCTACTTGCCCGTTCCCCCGGGGGTTGTAGCTGGTCGTCCTGCTTGAGGCTATGCCCTTGCTGAGCAGGAACTGGCGCAGCTCGTCACTCATGAAAGAGGACCCCCTGTCGCTGTGGACGTATGCGGGGCAACCGAACAGCGTGAAGATGCTGTTCAGGGCTTTAATGACTGTGGCCGCAGTCATGTCAGAGCAGGGAATGGCGAATGGGAAGCGGGAGTATTCGTCCACCACATTAAGAAAGTATGTGTTGCGGTCGGTGGAGGGGAGGGGCCCTTTGAAATCGAGACTAAGGCGTTCAAACGGGCGGGAAGCCTTAATCAGGTGCGCACCATCCGGCCTGAAAAAATGCGGTTTGCATTCCGCGCAGATGTGGCAGTCCCTTTTGACTGTACGGACCTCCTCGAAAGAGTATGGGAGATTGCGGGACTTGATAAAGTGGAAAAACCGAGTGACCCCCGGGTGGCAGAGGTCCTCATGGAGGGTTTGGAGGCGGTTAATTTGTGCGTTGGCACATGTGCCGCAGGATAGGGCATCGGACGGCTCGTTCAGCTTTCCGGGATGATACAAAATCTCGTAGTTGAAGGTGGAGAGCTCTATCCTCCACCTTAAGATCTTGTCGTTTTTGATTTTGCCCCGCAGTGCATTATCGAACATGAAGGCTACCGACCGTTGGTCAGTGAGGAGAGTGAATCTCCTGCCGGCCAGGTAATGCCTCCAATGTCGCACAGCTTCCACTATGGCTTGGGCTTCCTTTTCCACTGAGGAGTGGCGGATTTCTGAGGCGTGGAGGGTCCGGGAGAAAAAGGCCACGGGTCTGCCCGCTTGGTTAAGGGTGGCCGCTAGAGCTACGTCGGAGGCGTCGCTCTCGACCTGGAAGGGGAGGGACTCGTCGATGGCGCGCATCGTGGCCTTTGCGATATCCGCTTTGATGCGGCAGAAGGCCTGGCAAGCCTCTGTCGACAGAGGGAAGGTCGTGGTCTGTATTAGGGGGCGGGCCTTGTCTGCGTACTGGGGGACCCACTGGGCGTAGTATGAAAAAAACCCCAGGCAGCGTTTCAGGGCTTTTGGGCAGTGCGGGAGGGGGAATTCCATGAGGGCGCGCATACGTTCGGGGTCGGGGCCTATTATCCCATTGCGCACTACGTAGCCCAGAATGGCTAGCCGATTGGTGCTAAAAACGCACTTGTCCTCGTTGTACGTGATGTTCAAGGCTTTGGTGGTCTGGAGGAATTTTTGGAGGTTGGCGTCGTGGTCCTGCTGGTCGTGGCCGCAGATGGTTACATTGTCGAGATACGGGAACGTGGCCCGCAACCCATGTTGATCAACCATTCGGTCCATCTCCCGTTGGAAGACCGAGACCCCGTTTGTGACGCCAAATGGGACCCTTAGGAAATGGTATAATCGCCCGTCTGCCTCGAAGGCTGTGTACTTGCGGTCACTTGGGCGGATGGGGAGCTGATGGGAGGCGGACTTGAGGTCCACGGTGGAGAAGACTTTATATTGGGCAATCCGATTGACCATGTCGGATATGCGGGGGAGAGGGTACGCGTCTAGTTGTGTGTACCTGTTGATGGTCTGGCTATAGTCTATGACCATCCTTTGTTTCTCCCCTGTCTTCACTACTACCACCTGTGCTCTCCAGGGACTATTGCTGGCCTGGATTATGCCTTCCTTTAGTAGCCGCTGGACTTCGGACCGAATGAAGGTCCGGTCCTGGGCGCTGTACCGTCTGCTCCTAGTGGCGACGGGTTTGCAATCCGGGGTGAGGTTCGCAAACAAGGACGGGGGTTGCACCTTGAGGGTTGTGAGGCCGCAGATAGTGAGTGGGGGTATTGGGCCGCCGAATTTGAACGTAAGGCTCTGTAGATTGCACTGGAAATCTAATCCCAGTAAGGTGGGGGCGCAGAGTTGGGGAAGGACGTTTAGTTTGTAGTTTTTGAACACCCTCCCCTGCACCGTTAGGGTAACTATGCAGAATCCCTGGATCTGTACGGAGTGGGATCCTGCAGCTAGGGAAATCTTTTGTGCGCTGGGATAGGTTGTCAAGGAACAGCGTCTTACCGTGTCGAGGTGGATAAAGCTCTCCGTGCTCCCGGAGTCGACTAGGCATGGTGTCTCGTGGCCGTTTATTAGCACCGTTGTCGTCGTCGTCTGGAGTGTTCGGGGCCGAGCTTGATCGAGCGTAATTGAAGCGAGACGTGGTTGTAGTAGTGGAGTGGGGTCCGTTGTTGCCGTCCAAGATGGCGTCGGGGATGAACAAAATGGCTGCCCCCATACATCGCACATGGCTGGGGGGTCACAAGATGGCGGCGGGGGTGGACAAAATGGTCGCCCCCACGCGTCGTACAGGTCTGGGGTGGTCCAAGATGGCGGCGCCCTTCCTCCCCTCGTGGTGGCCGGGACCCAAAATGGCGGCGTCTGCGGGTCGCACATGGGGCGCTGGGGGGGTTGGGGAGCGTTAGGACCGCGTGGGGCTCCCTCATCTCTGGGGACAGCGGTGGTCGGGACCCAAGTTGGTAGCGCCGGCGGGTCAGACGTGGGGCGCGGGGGGGGGGGGTTTGGGGGGCATTAGAGACGCGCAGAACTCCCTCTTCTCCGGGGAGAGTGGTGGTCGGGACCCAAAGTGGAAGCGCCGGCGGGTCATACGTGGGGACGGAGGGGGGGGGGGTTGGGGAGCGTAAGCGGCGTGCAGGGCTCCCTGTTCTCCCGGGACCGCGGTGGTCGGGACCCAGAGCGGCTGCGCCTGCGGGTCGTACATGGGGCGCTGGGGGGGGGTTGGGGAGCGTAAACGGCTTGCAGGGCTCCCTGTTCTCCCGGGACAGCGGCGACCTCGCGGGACCGGCACACAACCGCAAAATGGCCCTTTTTCCCGCAGCTGTTGCAGATTGCTGTGCGGGCCGGGCAGCGCTGCCGGGGGTGTTTCGCCTGGCCGCAGAAATAGCAGCGGGCGCCCCCGGTGCGACTTGGCGTTTGGACCGCGCAAGCCTGTGGGGTGTCCGGTGGGGGGGGGGTGGGTTTGTCGCGACGGGTACGTACGGAGCCCAATGGGCTGCCGCGCGGTCGGGGCCGTAGGCGCGGGTATTACGCGCGGCCACGTCTAGGGAGGCTGCTAGGGCCCGGGCCTCTGAGAGTCCTAGCGACTCTCTTTCTAGAAGTCTTTGGCGGATTTGGGAGGAATTCATACCTGCCACAAAAGCATCGCGCATTAACATGTCCGTGTGTTCATTTGCGTTCACCGAAGGGCAGCTGCAGGCTCGTCCCAAAATCAGCAGCGCGGTGTAGAATTCGTCCATCGATTCTCCGGGACCTTGCCGTCTCGTCGCGAGCTGGTAGCGAGTGTAGATTTGGTTAACTGGGCAGACATAGAGACTTTTCAGTGCTGCGAACGCCGTCTGGAAATCCTCCACGTCTTCGATGAGGGAGAAAATCTCCGTGCTCACCCTCGAGTGCAGGACCTGTAGTTTTTGGTCTTCTGTGACCCGGCCGGTGGCCGTTCTGAGGTAGGCCTCGAAACAAGTCTGCCAGTGCTTGAAAGCTGCTGCCGCGTTCACTGCGTGGGGGCTGATCCTCAGGCATTCCGGAATGATCCTGAGCTCCATAGTCCTTTTTAGGCACGCTTAATAAATTGTAGCGCACAAAGACTCCGTGAGACGAATAGAGTGAAGTCGATGAGGCTTTATTAAGCGTGTCTGTTCCCCCGCAGCTCGATAGTAGAATGGCCTGCGGGGGAGGACTCCGGCTTCTTATACTCCGCCTTCAGGGCGGAGCTAGAGGTCAATGGCCAACCAGGACCTGGGATCTGTCAGCCAATGACATTAGGGCTTCCAGTCCCACATGACCCCCAGTACATACTACCACACACACACACCGAGTTAAAAGGGACAGCTTATGCTTAGCTTGACTGGGAATGCCAGGATGGCCACCAAAGTGGCCTTTGTTACCTCAGACACTGAGATGACAAACCCATGGATGAGAATTATAGCAGCAGATGAGCCAAAACAGGTGCAGAATCCGATAATAGGTGGTCATTATAATGGCGCAGGTGGGTGGCTGAAAGCTTGATTAGGGATCTTAAGGTGAAGGAAGCCTGAGAGAACTGTGACCACAAGATGGTAGAATTTACCCTGCAGTTTGAGAGAGAGAAACTGGAGTCAGATGTAACGGTATTGCAATTAAATAATTCAATACCGTTACATCTGACTCCAGTCAGATCAAATCACCGAGTGTCTTTATGACAGAGATAGATAGGTTCTTGATTAATAAGGGGATGATGGGTTATGGGGAGAAGGCAGGACAATGGGGATGAGAAAATATCAGCCATGATTGAACGGCGGAGCAGACTCGATAGGCCGAGTGGCCTAATTCTGCTTCTATGTCTTATGGTCTTATAAAGCTGATATCGGGTCAAATATATCTTGAGGTTGCAAACAGTCCAGTTTAGTCTCAGTCAGTTGCCAGGGAGAGGGGTGGAGTTACGGGTGGCAGAGTCAGAGTTTGTGGCAGGGACCAAAGGCAATGCCTTCAGTTTTCCCAATACTTAATTAGAGGAGATTTCTGCTCATCCAGCACTTGATGGGTGACAAGTGGTCCAGCAAATTAAAAATAATGGATGGGTCAAGAGAGGTGGCGATTAAATAGAGCTGGATGTCACCAGTGTACATGTGGAAACTGGGTGATGTTGCTGAAGGGCAGTATGAAGATGGGAAAAAGGAGGGGGCCACAGACAGATTCTTGGGGGGGGGGGGTTGCACCAGAGTTAATTGTGCAGAAGCAGGAATAATCATAGAATCACTACAGTGAAGAAGGAGGCCATTTGGCCCACCGTGTCTGCACCGACCCTTCATAAGAGCACCCTACCTAGGCCCACTCCCCACCCTACCCGATACCCCCAACTAACCTGCACATCTTTGGACGTGGAAGGAAACCGGAGCATCCGGAGGAAACCACGCAGACATGGAGGAGGATGGCGTGTTCAGTGGTGTCAGAGGCTTGTGGACTGTTCGAGAACGATGTGGAGAATCAGTTTACTTTTGGCACAGACTGCAGCGATGAATCATGGAATCATAGAATCGTTACACTGCTGGAGACCATTTGGTCCATCGAAGCTGCACACACCCTTCGAAAGAACACTCTACCCATGTCCACTCTCCCGTCTACCCAGCCCAATTCCCAGAACCCCAGAATCTAACCTGCACATCCCTGGACACTAAGGGGCAATTTATCATGGCCAATCCACCTAACCGGCACATCTTTGGACAGTGGAAGGAAACAGGACCACCCGGAAGAAACTCACGCAGACACGGGGAGAACGTGCAGACTCCACACAGCCAGTGACCCAAGGCCGGAATCAAACCCGGATCCCTGGTGCTGTGAGGCGGTAGCGCTAACCACTGTGCCACCGCACTGCCCTGAGGTGAAGGGTGACCAATGATTCAATCACAATGCATATTGGGAACAAAAATGCCTGGGGCCTTTGTTCTGCCACAAGTGCAATGAAGGGAGAAATCGTGCTGGCACCCACACAAATGTGGGCACATCCTGGGTGCTAACTAGAGGAAGAGACATGGAATCTGCAGTGTCACAGGAGGCAGGATGGAGAGAAGGGAGAGGATGGTGTGACTGATGCTGGGAGATAAGGGGACACTCTTCTGCCCCCAGAAGATGCAACTCCGAAGATAAACAGCCAGCAGCGTGGCACGAGTGGGTTCTCCATTCACAATTCTGGAGAGTATGCAGGAGAAATCATTTAATGGTAAATTTACAGTCTAATGCAAATAATAAACTATTTTCTACATTATTTTTTATTTTATGTGAGCATAATAAATATAAAGTTAGGATGTCTCCTGGTGGATGTTTGTTCAACCTGTTGTATTTTTCCCAAATACAAGAGCATGTGATGCCCTGCTAGGAGTGGCTGGTGTGTTTGTACCAGGGGTCAGACCTCTGTGCCATTTGATCAGCAGAAACATCTTAGCTTGCTCCTTGAGCCGAAGGTCACTACAGAGGGCTTGTCTTCTGTCAGGCTACTTCTAGCCTGCAGGGTGTAGCCTCCAGGAGAGGAAGGTCCCCATCACCCCAAAGTCTTTTGCTTGGAAAAGCGAGATAAGTCACCGACTGCCAGTGGCTTCGTGGCAGTGCGCGACTCTGGGCTGGAGATAGACTTGAGGATTTTGGAGGAACAGGGAGTGTTCACTGCTCCAGACCTCTGATCTCAAACGCTGACCATGAGGGTTCGAGGAAATGCCAATGTCTCCAGGTGAACCCCACCAAGGAAGGAGAAACATATTGCTTGTCCCCCACGGGGAATCTCTCCAGGAATCTGGTTGCTCCAGGATATCGCTCCTGTCATGTGAGAGTACCTTTAAGAAATGGGTGTTTATAAATGGGTGTGTATATAAATATCTGTAGTGAGAGTACCTTTAAGAAATGGGTGTTTATTACTGCAGTGATGTCAGAGAGGGGGTGAAGCTGCGCTGTCTGTCAGCTTTTTACTTTCACTTTAGGCTGTTTGCTGCAGGGTGTGTTTTAGTTTCGTTTTCAGTTTTGGAGCTGAAGCCAGACAAAGTAGGTGTACTGTTGATCTCTCTACCACGAAAAGACTATCTCTTGATCATTTGGTGAATTATAAATAGTTTCAGTAGTGAATGTAAACCTGATGTGCTTCTGTTAAAAGGTGTTTCTTTTGTCTTCTGGATGTTGTTTGGGAAGTTATTAAGGATTACTTAGTGTTGTATTCTTTGGGGTTGTATTTGAATTGATGGTTGCTAAGATGTTCACTGTATGTTTTAAAAAGGTTAACTTGAGTTCATAGAATAAACATTGTTTTGCTTTAAAGAATACTTTTCCATTTCTGCTGTACCACACCTGTAGAGTGGGCCGTGTGCTCCCCATACCACAATCTATTAAAGGTTGTGGGTCAGGTTAACTCCATGATACACTTTGGGGTTCTCTAAACGCTGGCCCATAACACTCCTGATTGTGTGACACAGTGCTGGATGTGAGGTACCGCAGGGATCTGTGATAGGACCCCAACTGTTCACATTATATATTAATGATTTGGATGAGGGAACTAAATGTATTATCTCCAAATTTGCAGATGATACAAAGTTAGGTGGGAGGATGCAGAGATGCCTCAGTGTGATTTGGACAGGCTGAATGAGTGGGCATTTGCAGGGCAGATGCAGCATAATGTGGATAAATGTGAGGTTATCCACTTCGGTAGCAAAAATAGCAAGACATTATTATTTGAATGGGTGTAAATTGAGGGAGGTGGATACTCAGTACGACCTTGGTGTCCTCGTGCATCAGTCACTGAAAGTAAGCGTGCAGGTACAACAGGCAGTAAAGAAGGCAAATGGAATGTTGGCCTTCATAGCGAGAGGATTTGAGTCTAGGAATAAAGGTGTTTTACTGCAATTGTATATGGCATTGGTGCGGCCACACCTAGAGTATTGTGTGAAGTTTTGGTGTCCTTATCTGAGGAAGGATGCTCTTGTTATAGAACATAGAACATACAGAGAAGAAGGAGGCCATTCGGCCCATCGAGTCTGCACCAACCCACTTAAGCCCTCACTTCCACCTTATCCCTGTAACCCAATAACCCCTCCTAACCTTTTTGATCACAAGGGCAACTTAGCATGGCCAACCTAACCTGCACGTCTTTGGACTGTGGGAGGAAACCGGAGCACCCGGAGTCCGCACAGACAGTGATCCAGTGGGGACCCTGGCACTGTGCAGCCACAGTGCTATCCACTTCTGCTACCGTGCTACACAAATGGAGTGCAACAAAGGTTTACCAGGCTGATTCCTGGGATGGCGGGACTGTCATATGAGGAGAGACTAAGTCGGTTAGGATTATATTCATTGGAGTTTAAAAGAGTGAGAGGGGTTCTCATAGAAACGTATGAAATTCTAACAGGATTAGACAGGGTAGATTCAGAAAGAATGTTCCCGATGATGGGGGAGTCCAGAATTGGGGTCGTATTTGAGGATAAGGGGTAAACCTTTTAGGACTGAGGTGAGGAGAAATTTCTTCACCCAGAGAGTGGTGAATCTGCAGAATTCATACCACAGAAGTTCACCTGAGAACCAACCTCCTGGAGGAATCCTCACTACTTACTGAGAAACCTTTGCTTTATCGGGTTTTCACTTCAACTTGAAAGCATCACCTCCATTTAAGAAACTACAAGACTGCTACGAAAGAGACTGAGATAATTATAAGTTGCAACTTTGTTGCTTTACCTCCATCTGTATCTAGCCTTTGTGTGTGGCAGATTGTATGTGGGACAAGTGAGTGAGACAGCATGTTTAATAATGTGGGGCAAGTGTATCATAATAAATAACATTCTTTATTTGTTTTAAACTCACAAAAGCTTGCTGTTAGAATGATTTGATTGGGATGCTCACTCAGAGTAAGAAAACATGAAACTTTTATATACCATGAAACTGATCACAGACAGAAAAAGGAACACATAAATCCTGTCACTGGCATTACTCTTCGAATAAGTACACTTAGCCATTGGAGAAGATGAGATCCATTTTAGAAACATAGAAACATAGAAAATAGGAGCTGTAGGAGGCTATTTTTCCCATTGAGTCTACTCCACCATCCATTATGATCATGGCTGATCATCCAACTCAATAGCCTAATCCCGCTTTCCCCCCATATCCTTTGATCCCCTTCACCCTCTGTGCTATATCTAACTGCTTCTTGAAAACATACAATGCTTTGACTTCAACTACTTCCTGTGGTAACACATTCTACAGGCCGACCACTCACTGAGAGAAGAAATTGCTCCTCATCTCTGTCCTAAATGGTCTGCACTCTATCGTCAGACTGTTCTGGACACCCCTACTATCCAGAACATCCTTCCTGCATCTACCCTGTCTAGTCCTGTTAGAATTTTATAGGTTTCTATAAGATCCCCCCCACCTCATTCTTCTGAACTCCAGCGAATACAATCCTAACCGACTCAATCTCTCCTCATACCTGCCATCCCATGAATCAGTCTGGTAAACCTTTGCTGCACTTCCTCGAGAGCAAGAACATCCTAATCCAGATAAGGAGACTAAAACTGCACACAGTGTTCCAGGTGTGGCCTCACCAAGGCTCTGTGAGCCAATGGTATTGAAATGCATGCCTAGTTTTGCTGCATGGTTTTGAATGGTCCAGGTTTGATCCTGAGAGATTCTGAGTTAAAGTGCCTTTATATAAAAAATGGATCCTGCTTTGTTAAGGAACCAAGATTACACAGAGCGAAGCTGGGAAAGGACAGAAAGCAGTGCTTCTGTTCAGGCCGAAAGGTAAGAAATCTAGGTCAGGATAGGGAAGCAGCAGTAGGCCTCAAAACCACATTTTCTGCCACAATTCCCCATTGGGGTCATGGATTAAAATCGGCACACTTGCATTTTTTAAATGTTAAAATGGCAGCAGAACAGCATTTGTTCCACAGAAAAAACTTGTAATCTAAAATGGGAGCAACATCTTGCTGTTTTGCATTTCAAAAATTGTATTGATTACACAAATCCATAATTACAGGTATCCATAATTCTGCATGGCACATTTATGATTGTTCTCAGTGTTTCTCCTGATCGTCTCAATGAGTCATTCTGCCAATTAGAACATTATAATTTCCATTTAATTACCATATCATCCTGTTGGATTAAATCGAATATAATTGCAAAGATATGTGCATTTGTTATTCATTCGTGTAGTGTTTGGGAACCTGCTGTGATTGAGTTTAAAAGCCAGATTATTAGCACTATCTAATGTTTCTGAACTATGCCATACCTTTGAAGAAGCATTTTCAACAACATCGGAAGTATCAGTGTTTCTAGAATGCAGAGTGTTAGCCTGTCCACATATTGGAGTGAATTCTCTGGTCCCATTGCCACATGTTTCACAGGGGCTTGCTGTTCGCTGGCAGCGGGATTCTCTACTCCCGCCGCTTGTCAATGGAATTTCACATTGAAGCCACCCCATGCCGCCGGGAAACCCACGGAATTCCAGCCATTGTTTATCGTTGTTGACTGTTTTTTTGTCCATCTCTTATCTCACTCCTGCCCATCATTCCCTATTTGTTGCCAATTCTCTTCCCCCTTTTGGCAAAAATAACTTAAATCCCGCCTTTAATTTAGCTTCACAAATTATACCGTGGCAGGGGAGTTAGCAAAGTTGAACAACGAATTGGGTGTTGAGGAGTCTTTGAGATGGTAAGGGATGTAGCAAGGTAGAGTGTTAAGGAATACATTTGAGGGTGCAAAGCTAACCCAACTCTGCATCTCTTTTTATTCATTATCAGGAAGGGGACATTGCTGGGAAGACCTTTAGCAATCCTTACACTCCCTGGAAGGTTGTGTTGAGTTTTCTTCTCAAACTGCCTCAATAACCTTTGATAAAACTGAGTAGATTTAAGGGCAGTTAACATAGATTACATAGAATTTACAGTGCAGAAGGAGGCCATTCAGCCCATTGAGTCTGCATCGGCTCTTGGAAAGAGCACCCTACCCAAGTCCACACCTCCACCCTATCCCCATAACCCAGTAACCCCACCCAGCACTAAGGGCAATTTTGGACACTAAGGGCAATTTAGCATGGCCAATCCACCTAACCTGCACATCTTTGGACTGTGGGAGGAAACCGGAGCACCTGGAGGAAACCCACGCAGACACGGGGAGAACGTGCAAACTCCGCACAGACAGTGACCCAGCGGGGAATCAAACCTGGGACCCTGGAGCTGTGAAGCAATTATGCAAACCACCATGCTACCGTGCTGCTCTTAAGTGTCAGCTTTGTTGGTGTGGGACAGGAGTCACTTATAGCCCAGACCAGGTGAAGGTGGTAGGTTTCTTTCCCCAATGGACATCAATGAACCAATTGTTTTTTTGATGATTTCCTTTGCATGGCTCCAAGTTCCATCACCCAATCTAGCCATTCTTTTGTGAGCCTTGTCAACAAATATCAACAAACCAATAATGAGGGACATGTTTTTACTTGGGACCTACGCGTACGCACTTTCCAGAATGGTTATTAAATAGCAAGTATGTTGCTGTTCTTTCCCTTCCCAACTGAAGGAGTATGAAACCAATTGTTGCTCCTCTCCTGCGAAGCCTGATGAAGGGAAATGCCAGCTTCGATTTTAAAGTGATCAATCCGCTCTGAGATTGTTTATCAATGCCTCCTGGTAGGAATGATGTGGAGATGCCGGCGTTGGACTGGGGTGAGCACAGTAAGAAGTCTTACAACACCAGGTTAAAGTCCAACAGGTTTGTTTCGATGCTCCGAAAGCTAGTGACATCGAAACAAACCTGTTGGACTTTAACCTGGTGTTGTAAGACTTCGTACTGTCCTGGTAGGAAGGGGATGGAGAGGGAAATCACACTGACTAGCTGCGCCTCACTGGTCTTGTGTGTGACTGAGGCATTCTGGGAAAGACCATTTGATATTCACCAGCATATTGGAGACTTTCCGTGATTGGTTCACATTACAAAGTGTTAAATATCTTATCACTCGTGACGTGTTTTTGTTTGGCTTTACTCTTCTTTTACTTTGATTGGCCGTGACTTTGAATCTTTTTGGACCCTTTGAAATGTATATTGTAGAATTCATGCCAGTTACCAGCTCGTATGGGTTTTTTGGGCCTAGGGAGGACATGGGCCGGGATTCTCCGAAATCTCGGCCAAGTGTTGACGTCGGCGTAAACACCGGAATGGTGCATGCCGGAGTCAACGGGCCTCCTGGCCCAGCGATTCAGCGGTCCTCAAGGGGCCATGGCGCCGGAGTGCTACACGCTGCTCCGGCGCCGAAAGGTGGCCCTGCTCTGCCGGTGCCGGTCCGCGCATGCGTGCAATGGCCGTCTCCGCGCTGGCGCAAGCGCGCGACGGTGCGCATGGTGGCCGTCTCAGCGCCGGCATCGCACAACATGGCGTAGACCTACAGCGTGCCCTTGTGGAAGGAGGTAGGCCCCCTCCAGATCGCGGGCGCCCGCCGATCGTGGGCCTGGATGAGTTGGAGGCCCCCCCTGGAGTCACATCCCCCTGCCCCCCCACCAGGACGGCCACTGCGGCCGTGGGTCCGAGCTCCCGCCGGGTGGTACCAGATTGGAACCATGCCAGCAGGACTCGGCGGAACCCGGCGGGAATTCGGCCGGTTGACCGTGGAGAATCACCGCGGGGGCCGCGTCGACCACACGGGCGCGATTGCTGCCGATTCTCCGGTCGGCGGAGAATCGCGTCCCGGCGTCGGAGTGGTGTGGCGGGAATTTCCCGCTTCACCGCCGATTCTCCGACCCGACGTGGGCCCGGAGAATCCCGGCCATGGTGTGTGCAATTCATAGCGTAGTGCAAGAATGTTCAAATGTGTCCCCTGAGCTTGGGTGGCATAATACTCACCCTCACATGCCAGCATCTTGACAGCTCTAAAGATAACAAGGGATCCTGGTAGATCAAGGATCCACTTCAAATCATGCAATCCACCTGCCGACACCCCGAATTTCAGTGGCAATACATTTGACTTCTCCACTCCCACCATACTGGAATTTCATCGCCGGGGGAGTCAGTGGCACAGTGGTATTATCACTGGGCTAGTAATCCAGAGACATAGGGTAATGCTCTGGTGATTGCCCAGCCCCGTCGTCTCTGCAAAGTTCTCCTTACTAACATCTAGGGTCTTGTGCCAAAATTGAGAGAGGTGTCCTACAGACTAGTCAAACAATAGCCTGACGTAGTCATACTCACGGAATCATAACTCGCAATCATCACCATCCCGGGGTATGTCACACCAGCACGATGGATGCACTAAAGGTGGTAGCAGTGCAGTGCTCTCAAGTCAGGTAGGAGTTGCCCAGGGAATCCTTTACATTGACTCTGGACCCTATGAAATCTTGTGGCATCGGGTGAAACATGGACAAACAAACTTTGTGCCAGCCTGCCACCCTCCCTCAGCTGATGAAACAGTACTTCTTCGTGTTGAACTCCATTTGGAGGAAGCCCTGAGGGTGGCTCGGGCAAAGAATATGCTCTGGGTAGGGCATTCAATGTCCATCACCAAGAGTGACTCTGTAGCACCACCACAGACTGAGCTGACCACCTGATCACCTTGTCTGTGATGATATGCATAAGGCAAGTTTGTACATAATGTTATGCATGACCTCCGACCACCAGGTGGCAGTGTAAACCCATCACGTGACCATGTGGTCTGGGGAGTGGGGAGTAGGTCGTGCTGGAGGATAGATGCATTTTGCAGTAGTTTCAGAATAGTTTATTAGTGTTGATAGTTTATTATTTTATTTATCCTAGTTATCTTATCACGCAGTTGTTCTACAATCATTTATTTAAACTAAATGTTCTGTAGTTCATCATTCACTTTGTCCAGTCTACAGAACATGACATTGTCTTCACCAATCTACCTGTCAAGGATGCATCTGTCCATGACAATATTGGTAAGAGTGACGACCGCACAGCCATTGAGAAGGTGAAATCTCAGAAATTGGGCATCCATGAGGTAATGTAAGTTAATCAGCAGCAAAATTGTATTCCAGCTTAATCTGTAAACGCATGCCCTGGCATATCCCTCACTCTATCATTCCTTTCAAGCCAAGGAATTGAACTTAATTCAATGAAGAGTGCAGGAAAGTTTGCCAGAAGCAGCATCTGAAAATGATTCATCACTCTGGTGAAGCTACAACACAGGACTACTTGCACGTGACACAGTGGAAGCAGTATACAATAGAGAGAGTTATGCGATCTCACAACAAACAGTTCAGATCTAAGCTCTGTGGTCTTACCACATCTAGTCCTGAATGGTAGTGGGCAATTAAACAACTAACAGAGGAGGAAGTTCCACAAATCTCCCCATCCTCAGTGATAGGAGAGCCCAGCACATCAGTGTAAAATATACGGCTGGAGCATTTGCAACATCCTCAGGCAGATGTGCTGAGTAGATGATCCATCTTGGTCTTCTCCAGTGGTCTCCAGCATCACAGATGTCAGTCTTCAGCTAATTCAATTTACTCCATATGAGACTACCTTATGGCTAAAGGTATTGGATACCACAAAGGCTATGGGCCCAGACAACATTGCAACATCGGTACTGAAGACTTGTGCTTCAGAGCCTCACCATGTTGTTCCAGTACAGTTACAACACTGGCATCTACCAAGCAATGCGCAAGAATTGGAACCGGATTTGTAGTCCAGCAACTAAGGTAGCCAATATTCAGGACGCCAAAGCGTGTAATGAGGCAGTGGGGAAGGGAACACTAACAAAGGAGAGTACTTGCAGGCACGGAGATGGGTTGAAGTGTGTATACTTCAACGCAAGAAGCATCAGGAATAAGGTGGATGAACTTAAGGCATGGATCGGTACTTGGGACTACGATGTGGTGGCCATCACGGGAACTTGGATAGAAGAGGGGCAGAAATGGTTGTTGGAGGTCCCTGGTTATAGATGTTTCAATAAGATTAGGGAGGGTGGTAAAAGAGGTGGGGGGTGGCATTATTAATTAAAGATAGTATAACAGCTGCAGAAAGGCAGTTCGAGGAGTATCACCCTATTGAGGTAGTATGGGTTGAAGTCAGAAATAGGAAAGGAGCAGTCACCTTGTTAGGAGTTTTCTATAGGCCCCCCAATAGTAGCAGAGATGTGGAGGAACAGATTGGGAAACAGATTTTGGAAAGGTGCAGAAGTCATAGGGTAGTAGTCATGGGCGACTTTAACTTCCCAAATATTGAGTGGAAACTCTTTAGATCAAATAGTTTGGATGGGGTGGTGTTTGTGCAGTGTGTCCAGGAAGCTTTTCTAACACAGTATGTAGATTGTCCGACCAGAGGAGGGGCAATATTGGATTTAGTACTGGGTAATGAGCCAGGGTAAGTGATAGATTTGTTAGTGGGGGAGCATTTTGGAGATAGTGACCACAATTCTGTGACTTTCACTTTAGTAATGGAGAGGGATAGGTACGTGCAACAGGGCAAGGTTTACAATTGGGGGAAGGGTAAATACGATGTTGTCAGACAAGAATTGAAGTGCATAAGTTGGGAACATAGGCTGGCAGGGAAGGACACAAGTGAAATGTGGAACTTGTTCAAGGAACAGGTGCTATGTGTCCTTGATATGAATGTCCCTGTCAGGCAGGGAAGAGATGGTCGAGTGAGGGAACCATGGTTGACAAGAGAGGTTGAATGTCTTGTTAAGAGGAAAAAGGTGACTTATGTAAGGCTGAGGAAACAAGGTTCAGACAGGGCATTGGAGGGATACAAGATAGCCAGGAGGGAACTGAAGAAAGGGATTAGGAGAGCTAAGAGAGGGCATGAACAATCTTTGGCGGGTAGGATCAAGGAAAACCCCAAGGCCTTTTACAATTATGTGAGAAATATGAGAATGACTAGAGCGAGGGTAGGTCCGATCAAGGACAGTAGCGGGACATTGTGTATTGAGTCTGAAGAGATAGGAGAGGTCTTGAACGAGTACCTTTCTTCTGTATTTACAAATGAGAGGGGCGATATTGTTGGAGAGGACAGTGTGAAACAGATTGGTAAGCTCGAGGAAATACTTGTTAGGAAGGAAGATGTGTTGGGCATTTTGAAAAACTTGAGGATAGACAAGTCCCCCGGGCCTGACGGGATATATCCAAGGATTCTATGGGAAGCAAGAGATGAAATTGCAGAGCCGTTGGCAATGATCTTTTCGTCCTCACTGTCAACAGGGGTGGTACCAGGGTATTGGAGAGTGGCGAATGTCGTGCCCCTGTTCAAAAAAGGGACTAGGGATAACCCTGGGAATTACAGGCCAGTTAGTCTTACTTCGGTGGTAGGATTTGTGAGGGGTAGGTCTTGCCTTACAAGTCTTATTGAATTCTTTGAGGAGGTGACCAAGCATGTGGATGAAGGTAAAGCAGTGGATGTAGTGTACATGGATTTTAGTAAGGCATTTGATAAAGTTCCCCATGGTAGGCTTCTGCAGAAAGTAAGGAGGCATGGGATAGTGGGAAATTTGGCCAGTTGGATAACGAACTGGCTAACCGATAGAAGTCAGAGAGTGGTGGTGGATGGCAAATATTCAGCCTGGTTCCCAGTTACCAGTGGCGTACCGCAGGGATCAGTTCTGGGTCCTCTGCTGTTTGTGATTTTCATTAATGACTTGGATGAGGGAGTTGAAGGGTGGGTCAGTAAATTTGCAGACGATACGAAGATTGGTAGAGTTGTGGATAGTGAGGAGGGCTGTTGTCGGCTGCAAAGAGACATAGATAGGATGCAGAGCTGGGCTGAGAAGTGGCAGATGGAGTTTAACCCTGAAAAGTGTGAGGTTGTCCATTTTGGAAGGACAAATATGAATGCGGAATACAGGGTTAACGGTAGAGTTCTTGGCAATGTGGAGGAGCAGAGAGATCTTGGGGTCTATGTTCATACATCTTTGAAAGTTGCCACTCAAGTGGATAGAGCTGTGAAGAAGGCCTATGGTGTGCTCGCGTTCATTAACAGAGGGATTGAATTTAAGAGCCGTGAGGTGATGATGCAGCTGTACAAAACTTTGGTAAGGCCACATTTGGAGTACTGTGTACAGTTTTGGTCGCCTCATTTTAGGAAGGATGTGGAAGTTTTGGAAAAGGTGCAAAGAAGATTTACCAGGATGTTGCCTGGAATGGAGAGTAGGTCTTACGAGGAAAGGTTGAGTGTGCTAAGCCTTTTCTCATTAGAACGGAGAAGGATGAGGGGCGACTTGATAGAGGTTTATAAGATGATCAGGGGAATAGATAGAGTAGACAGTCAGAGACTTTTTCCCCGGGTGGAACAAACCATTACAAGGGGACATAAATTTAAGGTGAAAAGTGGAAGATATAGGAGGGATATCAGAGGTAGGTTCTTTACCCAGAGAGTAGTGGGGGCATGGAATGCACTGCCTGTGGAAGTAGTTGAGTCGGAAACATTAGGGACCTTCAAGCAGCTATTGGATAGGTACATGGATTACGGTAAAATGATATAGTGTAGATTTATTTGTTCTCAAGGGCAGCACGGTAGCATTGTGGATAGTACAATTGCTTCACAGCTCCAGGGTCCCAGGTTCGATTCCGGCTTGGGTCACTGTCTGTGCGGAGTCTGCACGTCCTCCCCGTGTCTGCATGGGTTTCCTCCGGGTGCTCCGGTTTCCTCCCACAGTCCAAAGATGTGCGGGTTAGGTGAATTGGCCAATGATAAATTGCCCTTTCTGTCCAAATTGCCCTTGGTGTTGGGTGGAGGTGTTGAGTTTGGGTAGGGTGCTCTTTCCAAGGGCCGGTGCAGACTCAAAGGGCCAAATGGCCTCCTTCTGCACTGTAAATTCAATGATAATCTATGTCAAAGGTTCGGCACAACATCGTGGGCCGAAGGGCCTGTTCTGTGCTGTATTTTCTATGTTCTATGTTCTATGTTCTAATGTCCAGGTGTGCCCTATTCACAAAAACATGGCAAATCCAACATGGCAAATTACATCAGTCTATTCTCGATCATTAGTAAAGTGAAGGAAGGTCATTAACAGCACTATCAAGTGACACCTACTCAGCAATAACCTGCTCATGGACGCTCAGTTTGAGTCAGTCAGGGCCATTCAGTTGACCTCATTGCAACTTTGGTTCAAATATGGACAAAAGAGCTGAATTCAAGAAGTGAGGTGAGAGTGACTGCCCTTGACACCAAGGCAGCATTTGACCGAGGATGGCTTCAAGGAGCTCAAACAAAACTGAACTTAGTGGAAAACTCTCTGCTGGTGAGGTCATACCTAATACAAAGGATGATGGTTGTCATTCTTGGAGGTCAATCATCTCAGTTCCAGAACATCATTGCAGGTGTTCCTCAGGGTAGTGTCATAGGCCCAACCATCTTCAGCTGCTTCACCAATGACCTTCCTTCCATCATAAGGTCAGAAGTGGGATATTCACTGATGATTGCCCCATGTTCAGCACCATTCGCAATTCCTCAGATACTGAAGCAGTCCGCATTCTTACGCAGAAAAATCTGGACAACTTTCAAGCTTTGGCTGATAAGTGGCAAGTTACATTCATGCTATACAAGTGCCAGGCAATGATCATCTCCATCAAGAGTGAATCTATCTCCCCTTGATATTCAATCGTATTACCATTGCTGAATCCCCTGCTACCAGCATCCTGAGGGTTATAAACTTATAGTCATGGAAGTCTGCAGTGCAGAAAAGGCCCTTTGGCCACCGCGTCTGCGCCAGCCAAAAACAACCACCTAAGTATTCTAATCCCATTTTCCAGCACTTGGCCCATAGCCTTATGTGCCTGGGCATTGCAGGTGCAGATCTAAATATTTTGTCTGCCCTTTACTTTAAATCTCTGCCCCCTGGTCATTGATTCCTCCATCAAAGGGAAAAGGTTCTTCCAGTCTACTCTATCTATGTCCCTCATAATTTTATACATTTAAATCATGCCCCACCCCCCTCCTCTGCTCCAAGGAAAACAACACCAGTCTATCCGACCTCTCTTCATAACCAAAACTCTCCAGCCCAGGTAACATCCTGGTAAATCTCCTCTGCACCCTTTCCAGTGCTATCACATCCCTCTTATAATGTGCATTCCAGAACTGCACACAATACTCTAGCTGTGGCCTAACCAACATTTTATACAGTTCCAGCATAACAATCCTGCTCTTAAATGCTATGCCTCAGCTAATAAAGGCAAATATACAATATATCTGTGTAACCACTGTATCCACCTGCCCTGTCAATTTAAGGGACCAGTGTACATGCACACCAAGGTCCTCAGTGCTTCTCAGGGTCCCGCCATTCATCATGTATTCCCTTTCCTTCCCTGCCCAAGTGCATCACCTCACACTTCTCCGGATTGAATTCCATTTGTCATTGACCAGCCCATCTGACCAGCCCATCTATATCCTCTGTAATCCAAGACTATCCTCCTCACTATTTACCACTCCATCGTATCATCTGTGAGCTCACTGATCAACCCTCCTATATTCACATCTAAATCATTTATCAAACAGCAAGGGCCCCAACACTGATTGCCGCAGGACTCCACTGGACACAGGCTTCCAGTCAGAACCAGAATTGGACCAGCGCTATAAAGACTGTGGTACAAGAGCAGGTGAATTATGTGGCAGG
The DNA here is from genome assembly GCF_047496885.1 of Scyliorhinus torazame. Taxonomy (NCBI): domain Eukaryota; kingdom Metazoa; phylum Chordata; class Chondrichthyes; order Carcharhiniformes; family Scyliorhinidae; genus Scyliorhinus; species Scyliorhinus torazame. The sequence goes on along the minus strand of NC_092709.1, from coordinate 45,670,390 downwards.
GAATACACCTCACCGCTCAGGCATGCCTTGGTCTCTGCAGCCAGCCCCTTCAGGTCTGTCCAGGCCGCCCTCCTTCTCTCAGGTCTGATTAGGCCTGCTGTACCACTCCCACTCCCACTCTCTTCAGACCTACTGTACTCCCCCCCCCCCCACACACCCACACACACCCGCCCCTAACCCAACCCTCTCCCTCCAGCCTGCTTGACCTCCCTATCACTTAGGCCTGCGGAAACTGCACACCTCCTCAGGCCTACCGGACTGACTCTCTCCCCTCAGGGTTGTGGGACTCTCCTCTCCGTCGAGCCTGCCAAGCCTTCTATGCCCCTTAAACCTGCTAGAACCCTCCCTCAGCCCAGCTGGACTCAACCGTGCCCCTCCGCTCAACTGTGCCCCCCCCCCCCCCCCCGCTAACCACTGTGCCATCCTGTCGCCCCCTATGAAGGAATCCCGTGAAGTAATGAACCACATGACCTCATAGATTCTTAGCAGATGTTTCATGGCGTTGCACACAGCGATCCAGATGTCTGTCTATTGCAAGAAGGGACGGCTAGAATTTGGATACCCAGAGGAATGTACCTCCTCATTGAAAAATTCTGGAATGACCATTAGGCATCATTATGAAGATCAGAAGTAATCAGTTTGTGATTGGTGTCTTGCAAATAAATGCATACTTCAGGTTAATTTTCATCCCCCTTTCCCCCTGTGGGCGCTGATTTGTGATATTTAATGGAAGGAGGAAGTTTGGCGGAGATCTGTTTTGTCTGATCTGCAGCAAGTTCTCTTCCAAACAGACATTCAGGTGAGAAAGAAATTGGAAATCAGAAGCACCTGGCCCAAACAGGAGGGAGCGTCAAAGGATATTACAGCTCAGGGAAAGTAATGTAATTTTATGCTGCCCACCGTTTCACTTCTCTAGCGCATGTGGAATACCAAGCACAATCGACATTCACAGTGTCCACGGTTGATGGGAAATCGATACACATGCCCCCATCACTTCAATGCAAGGGGTGGCACGGTGGCACAGTGATTAGCACTGCTGCCTCAAAGCACCAAGGACACGGGTTTAGTTCCGGCCTTAGGTGACTGTCTATCTGGAGTTTGCATGTTCCCCCGTGTCTGCGTGGGTTTCCTCCAGGTGCTTGGGTCTCCTCCCACAGTCCAAAAATGTGCAGGTTAGGTGGGTTGGCCATGATCAACCGTCCCTTGGTGCCCAAAGGTTAGGTGGGGTTGTAGGGGTATGGGAGTAGGGCGGGGGAGTGCGCCTAAGTGGGGTGTTCTTTTGGGGGGTTGGTGTAGACCCAATGGGCTAAATGACCTCCTTCTGCACTGTAGGGAAATGCCCATGTTTAAGATGGGCAGTGACCTACCAGGCAAAAAGCAAAAGTTATTATCCTCTTGCATTAATGACAATTTCGGAAATATGGGTTACATCATCTGAAGTGCTAGGATCATAGGAACATACTCTTTTTATTTCAGTCAAAGTAATTTGCGCCTATCAATCTGCAGACTTCACTTCCTATAGGCTTCCATTTCTTCTACAATTTAACATGTAGTAGAAAAATGTTCCAAAGCCATGTACACAATACAGGAGATAGTAAGCTGGAGGAAATGAATTACAAAATCAGAGCTCCATTGAGTGGCGGTATTAAAAATCAGTGTGATCAAACTTCAGCAACTTGTTAATACCTGTGGTGATATACATCACTGTAAGTACACAAAGGGTTAATGTCCATACACTACACCTAGCTAGACACTAGAGACATGGCACACAGACAGTCAACCAATAGGTCAGTAAGATAGGACACGTCCAATGGGCAGTCACAATACACACAGAGGTGACACTACCACAGGAGGGCATTACACCAACCCATATAAAAGGACACATCACACATGCTCAGTCTCTTTCCAGTGGAGACACTCAGTGAGTACAGACACAGGGTTGATTGAACATCATTCCCACCACGTGGATTGTAGCAGACTGGTTCGTCAGTCTGAGTAGCTATAGCAGGATAAACAGTAGCGTTGAATCCAAGTAGAATTGTTAATAGTTTAATAAACATGTTAAAGCTATCTCCAAGTCTGAACCTTCCTTTGTCAGAGTGCACACAAGGAAGCAGCTTATGCGACGACAAGAGCAGAACAAAACATGGTTCCAGGAGTGAACTGTTTCAATCCATATAGTTAAAACTCATCAACACAGTGACAACCAGCAACAACACCCAGGCAAGATGTTCAGGATTCCGGTTTCACATCAGCTCAGGTACGAAGTCAATCTCAGTGAAAACTGGCGTTGGTTCAGGCAGAGATTCGAGATCTACCTGGTAGCGTCTGACCCAGATGGCGTGGCGGATGCAGAGAAAATAAAGCTTCTACGTACCATCGCGGGTCCAGAAGCAGCTGAAATCTTCCAGACATTCAAATACTCAAAGGGGCAAAACAAGAGTGATTCCCAGGCAGTCCTGGACAAATTCCAAGAATTCTGCGAGGAACATACAAGAAGAAAAGGTAAAATAGGCGCCAAAACTCACCGCGAGGTAGGCTTGCAGCAACGAATGGCAGTTTTGAATTGCAGCCATCTTGGAAGAGGTGCTGCACATGCGCAGTTGCGCAAAGCGCGCACAGAACGGGAAGGTCCATTTGCGCAAGCGCGAGAAGCGGCGCATGCGCAATTGCGAAAAAGGCCCAAGGAAAGGAACAGTGATCTGCGCATGCGCAGTCGCTTCCTACGCACTATGTCACATGCTTCATGACGTCCGAGGCCCCGGACCATGCCTACTTAAAGGGGAAATGTCCCAAAACACGGAAAAAAAATTTAAAGCCTCAAAACCAAATTCTTTCACCTGGAACGACAGCACAATGCCTGAAATTCGACCAGTAGCTGAAAGTAACCTCCGCAGAACCATGCAACAAGCAGTTAGCACCGCCCAAAGAGATGCTACAGTCCTTGAAGACTATAACTCAGACCTTGAATTCTTCTTTGGACATCGCGAGCCCAATGCCAGCTCCGACACAAAACGTGATGATATGGTCTTGGAAGACAACGACTCAGACAAAACTTTCACCTTGGGAGGCTACCCCAGTACCAAACCTGAACCGCAACTAGACATGTTGTACATTGACGACCCCGACGACGAGTTCTTTCGATTTGAGGATCTTCAGCCCAGCAGATATGACATCCCGACTCGTGAGTGCAGGATTATGCTGCGGCCTGACACCAAGAGACAGAGAGCGGTACAAGCCCACAGAGTGCGGCCTGCTGCCTGCCACACAGAGAGTGGTCCACGCACCGCGAAGGGTCCCCGACTCCACACAGAGAGTGGTCCACGCACCACAAAGGGTCCCAGCCTCCACACAGAAAGCGTGGACAGACTCCACGATAGAAGCAACGCAAGGCTCCAAAGCGCAATCCTTGCATGAACAAGACCATGAGGGTCTAGCAACCTCCTCTGAGCAACCAGCAGCAGACAATGCAAGTCTGCCACCCTCATGTGTACAGCAAGCAGACTATGACAGTCTACCACGCTCAAGTGTACAGCAAGCAGACTATGACTGTCCACCCAGATTATTTGAGCCACCAGAAGAAGACTCTGACGGTCTACCCAGCTCAAGTGAACGACAAGAAGACACTAAGGCTCTACCCACTGTATGTGCGACAAGTGACGACGGCATCCCACTTCCCATACCAGATGTGCAACGTCACAGACCTCAGCTAATGTGTACAGACCCACTCGACAAGCACAGTGAGACTACTGGTGACTCCGGTAACACCACGTTACTTCAAACCTCATTCGCTCGAGCCTCTCCACAAGCAAATGCATTCCTGAATGTTTTCACTCCGGACGGGGAGCATCAAGAAATCTCAGAAGATGCAAATGAACCTGAAATGACTCCGGACAGGGAGCGTCAAAACACCAAAGCTGATTCCGGTGAAACAGACCAGACTCCAGACGGGGAGCATCGACAAACCAAAACTGACTCAGGTGAAACAGACCAGACTCGAGACGGGGAGCATCGACAAGCCAAAGCTGATTCAAGTAAACTGGACATGACTCCAGGCGGGGAGCACCGCAAACTCAGTGACGGCACGCTCAAGGAGACAGCAGATGCCACAAAGCACGCTGACACGAGTAACTGTGTGAAGGACTCATATTATCCACAGAGTGTGGTCCTTGAGCGCAGCAAACACGGCAACAAAACCAACCAACACAACAACAACATCAAAAACAATAACAAGAAGCGGACCAAAGGCAACAACGTCGACAACAAGCACAACAAACACAACACCACTGGAACTACGACTGGTACGACATGGTACAACTCTGCAAATGAGGGACACTGTTACTGCTCAGCTCAGTACAATGACATACCATGGCAGGACGATGCATCTTTCCAATTCACGTTTGCTGTGCTACCAACAGGCAGCCTGGCTTTCAGGACAGATGCCATCAAGAATTACCACCACAAGCATCGAAAGAAAAAAAAAGAGTCCAAATCAGACAATGAAGTGATTTGACCACTTCTTGGTTCCTTCAGCACAGGGACACTGATGGCGTTTACAATGCAATGCCACCATCAACATCACCAACTCACCAACCAAACAAGAAAGCCACTCGACCATAATAATTAGTGAACTTTGGACTCATGCCTCTGATTTGGACTTATTGTTCAATGATCACTGTTATCATAACTTGTACAGAGTATCACTCATCTACCTAGTTTGTTCAATTTTCTTTAACACTGGACAGAAAATATGAAACACGAAAAAGGAAGAATGTGGTGATTTACATCACTGTAAGTACACAAAGGGTTAATGTACAAACACTACACCTAGCTAGACACTAGAGGGAATACCAGAGACATGACACACAGACAGTCAACCAATAGGTCAATAAGATAGGACACGACCAATGGGCAGTCACGATACACACAGAGGTGACACTACCACAGGAGGGCATTACACCAACCCATATAAAAGGACACATCACATATGCTCAGTCTCTTTCCAGTGGAGACTCTCAGTGAGTACAGACACAGGGCTGATTGAACATCATTCCCACCATTGAAAGTAGCTGCCAAACCTGGCGCAAACGTTGTAAAATGTTGTTTATGGCAAGTCATGTGAATGTTGAATTTTTTTCCCAAGAAGGGGAAAAAGGTCAATATTATCTTTTGGGATATGTGTACAGTACATAAAAATAATAGATGACACCCTGCTTCCAGTTTGACAGCTCAATCATAGTGCACCTTCCTTTGTCATAGTGCACATCAAGGAAGCAGCTTATGCTACGACAAGAGCATAACAAAACACCTGACCCTTCAGTTAAAGCAGTATCTGTTGCCCAATCAGTACAGTGTGTTAGATGAAATTTGTTTTCAGTCTTTGCTGGTGTGATGTCTTTTTACTTCACCCATTGACACCGAGCAATGGTGAAAACCGACTGTGGATTTAGCAACAGTTGTCCATGGAGATGTTGATGAAATAGCCAGCCATACAGAACAATTCAATTGTGACCTACGCATCTGATCCAGACATCCTAACTGGCTGTTAGAAATAACCCACTGGCATTGAGTTTAAAGGGTGCAATGAATTTGAGAGACACTAGCCCAGCGATGCACATGGTGGAGATAAGCTGCTGGACTGGTTGCAACAAAAGGCAGAACTGTGATCATTTCCTTTGTAAGGTGAAGCTTCTGTGGTCAAATGCACTTCTCTGCCCGTGTGGTTTGCTGTGAGTGTCATTGCGGGCAGGTACCAGGTACCCAGAATGCAGTGTTTCCGGCCTAACTACGCAGTGTCATCTTCCAGGGATAAAGGCAGAGCGAAACCCTCTATGGGAAGTCCATTGTTGGCCTGGCTGTAAAAATAAGAGGGGTAGATAGCAGCTCCTCAACAAACAACATCAAGACAAATAAAATAAATGACCAAAACCCCCAGCAAAAAATAACAGTCATCGGCCTGGATATTTCAGAAGAATCGCTCAATCTATCGTGCAGAGTTTCAGGGCCACTGTCAGTGAATTGCAATTTATTTCCTTCAAAAATATATGACGAGTTTTTTGTCTCTCGATTGAGCTGTCAAACTGGAAGCAGGGTGTTATCTATTATTTTTATGTACTGTACACATATCCCAAAAGATAATATTGACCTTTTTCCCCTTCTTGGGAAAAAAATTCAACATTCACATGACTTGCCATAAACAACATTTTACAATGTTTGCGCCAGGTTTGGCAGCTACTTTCAAAATCAATTGTCAGCATAAAATTTCAGTAAACTACTATTGTCAACATACGGGATAGAAGAAAATCGACTGAATGGTTGTACTAACAAAGCATTTAGAATCAATTTTCTAAGTAATGCAGATAGTGGCCACCTTTGGATAGAATAAATCTGTTCATCACAGCAAGGTACAGAACCTACAGGACATTGGCTGTGATCACTGAACAATCCCAATTGCCACAAACCTTATTCTCAGTTGATTGTGTTGCACCATGATGGGCACTTAAACAATTAGGATTAAATCGTACACCAGTTTGACATCCCTTGATACAATTGAAAAATGGCTATTACAGCTGTTAAGAAGCTGTCATCATATCCTAGGCAGTGCCAACCGTTAGAATAATTCCAAACTTAGGCCCAACCTTGTTCAGCTGGTTCATCAATGATCTTTCTTCCAACATAACGTCAGATGTGGGGATGTTTGCTGATGACTGCACAATGTTTAGTATTCGTGACTCCTCAGGCACGGAAGTAGTCCACGGGCAAATGCAGCAAGACCTGGACAACATCCAGGCATGGGCTGATGAGTGGCAATGAATATTTGCACTCCAGAAGTGCAAGGCAAAGACCACCTCCAATAAGAGAGAATTAAACCATTGCCTCTTGACATTCAATTCCATTACCATCACTGACTCCCCCATTATCAACATCCTGGGGGGTTACCCAGAAACTGAACTGCACTAGCCATATAAATACTATGGTGACAAAAGCAGGTCAGAGGCCAGGAATCCTGCAGCGAGTAACTTACCACCTGACTCCCCAAAGCCTGTGCACCACCTACAAGGCACCAATCAGGAGTGTGATGGAATTCTCCCCATTTTCCTGGATGAGTGCAGCTCCAACAACGTTCAAGAAGCTCGACATCATTCAGGACAAAGCAGCCCGCTTTATTTGCACCTCTTCCACAACATTCACTCCCTCCACCCCCGATGCGCAGTAGCTGCCATGTGTAGCATCTATAAGATGCACTGCAGGAACTCACCAAGGCTCCTTAGGCAGTACCTTCTAAACCCACAATCATTATCATCTAGAAGGACAACAGCAGCAGTTACATCGGAACACTACCACTTCGAAGTTTCTTTCCAAGTCACTCACCGCCCTGATTTGGGAATATATCGCCGTTCCTTCACTGTCGCTGGGTCAAAATCCTAGGAACTCCCTCCCTAACAGCACAATCGGTGCATGTATACCTCAGGGACGGCAGCGGGTCAAGAAGGCAACTCACCCCCACCTTCTCAAGGGCAATTAAGGATGGGCAACAAATGTTGGCCGAGCCAGCGAAGCCCACATCCCATACAAATTTGACAAAGAGTCATCCGGACTTGAAACATTAGCTCCCTTTTCACTCCACAAATGCTGTCAGACCTGTTGAGATTGTCCAGTATTTTCTGTTTTTGTCCCGTAAAAATTTTTTTTTTTAAAGCTGAATTGGATTCACAACTACCACTTTTGCCCACCTTCTTCGGTAACGCAGGGGAGGGGGAAGACGGCTGATGATATTTAAATGTATGACCATGGGGCTCCCAACCTTTCATAGTGGGAACCCCATTACGTCATTGGCGGGTGGTGGGGACAATGGGAATGGGAAATCCCGCCAGCGTAACAGCCACTTGGGGACACCCGTTGGATTCCCGCCTCCACCAGTTTTCCCACCCACAGAAAATGGGGGCGGTGAACCGGTAACTAGTAATGACGATAATAGAGTTCAGGACCAATCACAGGAGACATTAGAGTATTTGAGGCTCACCACATAAAGAACCAATTGTTCCACAGAATTGTTCAACCACATTGAGGTCAGCTGCCTGGCACAACAAAGATGTGCAATTTGTGACGAAGCTCAAGTTTAGCATGGACAATGTGAGCGGGGCTCCTGTCAGGATGATTGGCTGGGAGATGGAGGGGGCTGGGAAAATAGCTGCGAGCTGACACCATCCTGCTGCAGGAGAACTATCCCAGCAGTGGTACTGGATGCAGAGCAGCTACCTGGTAAATGAAGGTGGCTGCCAATTGCCGGTTTATTGCAGTCGATTCTTTTCAAGCCTGCCAGTGCCTTGCTGTGTGGAAAGACTGCCAGCTTTGTCGAACAAGCCTCTCCGCCGCTTGCTGTAGCGAGGGGGGGGGGCATCAGAGCTATGCTCCAAATAGTGGGCTGCAGGCAGGGTAGGCGCCCTCGTGGCCTCACTGGGCCATCCAGAAGGCCTGCCTGCTCGGCCCCGCTGATCTTTATTTTTCTATGCTCATATCAGTGCCCTCTCAATCTCCGACTGTCTCACCAGTGCCCACCTCTCCCAGTGTGGCTGCCAAGGTGTCAGAGCTGCCAGCTCATGACTGGACCAGCAGGACCTACATTCCCCCCACCATCCCTAATTGTATAGCAAGCCCGGAGGCGGCCAATAAGGAGGAAATTGCTGAACTGGTACCACTGCAGGTCAGTGCAAACTCGAGACCCCTGGTTTGTCCCCAAATCAGAGTAGACTTTGATGAAGAGAATATGGGGTTGGAAGCTCAATCCAGACTCTAATGGAACTTATGCCAAAGAATTCACTCCCAATTCTGGGACAATATTATTCACATAGACACAGCCGTGACTGTGTGGTATTATAGGTATTACGGTACCTGATAGGCTGGAGCACCATTGTTGGAAACTGTATGCTTTCTATTGGTTAGGATATATGGTAGCTCCGCCCTGCTAGGTGGGGTATAAGAGCCCGTGCTGCCCCAGCAGCCTTCATTCTGTACCTGAGTTGCTGGGGGAAACATCTAGCTTATTGAAGCCTTCAGTTGGACTACAATCTCGTTTTAGTGTTCATTGATCATGCATCAATTTAGTAAGCTAGTTTTTTTTTAAAAAGAAAGGGTGGAGCTCCGAATCAAGCCGGAGTGTCTGCAACTCAGCCCCCACGTGGCGAACTCAGCGGCAATCTTCAAGCATTGGCTTGAAAGGGTATCACGGGACGGCCGAAAACACACCCACGGGAGAGCAGAAAATACAAGTCCTGCACTCAAGGGTGAGCCCGGAGATTTACACCCTCATCGAGGAAGCGGAAGACTTCGATGCAGCAATAGAGCTGCTAAAAGGACATTATATTTGCCCGGTAAACCAGGTCTACACCCGGCATCTGCTTGCAACAAGGCGACAAACCCATGGGGAATCGCTGGAAGAATTCTACCGTGCACTCCTGGTGTTGGGGAGAAACTGCCGCTGCCCGCAAGTTTCGGCGAGCAAACACACTGAACTCTTGGTCTGGGACGCTTTCGTGGCAGGTATGCTATCCTCATAAATTCGCCAGCGACTACTAGAAAAAGACACTCTGGGTCTCAAGGAGGCACGGGCCCTTGCAGGCTCCCTGCATGTGGCCTCCAGGAATGCCCGCGCTTACGTTCCCGACCGCGCGGCAGCCCCCTGGGCAGCGTGGAACCCCTCCGCAACTGACCCCGAGACATCCCCCATTCCCCCACAAGCCTGCACTGCAAGGCGGCCTGGCAACCCTGGGGGGCCCCGCTGCTACTTTTGAAGGCAGGCCAAGCACCCCCGCCAGCGCTGCCCGGCCCGGGCATCCATCTGCAAGGGATGCGGCAAAAAGGGCCATTTCGTGGGGGTATGTCAGGCCCGTGCGATTGCCACGGTCTCCGGCAGTGAATGCGGACCACCACCACAAACTTCTCCACGGTCCCCGTACGGCCAGCGGTCGCCGCCATCTTCCTATTCCAGGGCCACATGCAGACCCCGGGCGTCGCCATCTTGTCCCACGGACGCCACGTTAGAGGGATGGGAGCCACCATTTCCTGCACCCCCAGCCATGTGCGACCAATGGGAGCCGCCATCTTAGATGAAATCCCAGGACCCCAGCTCGGCTGACCACACACTGCCCGAACAGAACTCTCAACTACTGCGACTAGCCTCGGTGACTCTGGATCAGTCTCGGCCTCGAACGCTCTCAATCGCTATGACGACCGTATTCATCAACGGGCACGAGACGTCCTGCCTAATCGACTCTGGGAGCACAGAGACCTTCATACACCCTGACACGGTAAAGCGCTGTTCTCTCCTCATCGACTCCTTTCATCAAAAAAATCTCCCTGGCCTCCGGTTCACACTCAGTGGAGATAAAAGGGTTTTGTGTAGCAAACCTCACAGTCCAGGGAAGGGAGTTCAAAAACTTCCGTCTCTATGTCCTTCCCCACCTCTGCGGGGCTACACTCCTGGGTTTAGACTTCCAGTATAACCTTCAAAGTCTGACCTTCCAATTCGACGGCCCTATACCCCCCCCCTTACTGTCTGCAGCCTCGCGACCCTTAAGGTCGACCCGCCTTCCCTGTTTGCGAACCTCACCCTGGATTGCAAACCCGTCGCCACCAAGAGCAGACGCTACAGTGCCCAGGACCGGGGGCGAAATTCTCCAATCCCCCGCCAGGTCGGAGACTCACCGGGGGCTGGCGTGAATCCCGCCCCCGCCGGTTGCCGAATTCTCCGGCACCGGAGATTCGGCGGGGGCGGGAATCGCGGCGCGCCGGTTGGTGAGCACCCCCCCCCCCCCGCGATTCTCCGGCCCGAATGGGCCGTAGTCCCGCTGCTAAAATGCCTGTCCCGCCAGCGTGGATTGAACCACCTACCTTACCGGCGGGACAAGGCGGCGCGGGCGGGCTCCGGGGTCCTGGGAGGGGCGCGGGGCGATCTGGCCCCGGGGGGTGCCCCCACGGTGGCCTGGCCCGCGATCGGGGCCCACCAATCCACGGGCGGGCCTGTGCCGTGGGGGCACTCTTTTCCTTCCGCCTTCGCCACGGTCTCCACCATGGCGGAGGCGGAAGAGACTCCCTCCACAGCGCATGCGCGGGGATGCCGTGAGCGGCCGCTAACGCTCCCGCGCATGCGTCGCCCGCCAATGTCATTTCCGCGCCAGCTGGCGGGGCAACAAAGGCCTTTTCCGCCAGCTGGCGGGGCGGAAATCAGTCCGGCGCGGGCCTAGCCCCGCAAGGTTAGGGCTCGGCCCCTCAAGATGCGGAGGATTCCGCACCTTTGGGGCGGCGCGATGCTGGACTGATTTGCGCCGTTTTTGGCGCCGATCGGCGGACATCGCGCCGATACCGGAGAATTTCGCCCCTCTTTATTAGGTCAGAGGTCCAAAGGCTACTGAGGGAAGGGCTCATTGAAGCCAGTAACAGTCCCTGGAGAGTTCAAGTACTGGTGGTAAAAACCGGGGAGACGCATAGGATGGTCATCAACTACAGTCAGACGATCAACAGGTTTACGCAGCTGGACGCGTACCCTCTTCCCTGCATATCCGACCTGGTAAACAGGATCGCGCATTATAAGGTCCTCTCCACGGTGGATCTCAAGTCCACCTACCACCAGCTCCCCATCCGTACTAGTGACCGCAAATACACGGCCTTCAAGGCAGATGAACGGCTCTATTACTTCTTAAGGGTTCCCTTCGGTGTCACCAACGGGGTCTCGGTCTTCCAGCGCGAGATGGACCGAATGGTTGACCGGTACGGTTTACGGGCAACATTCCCGTATCTCGATAATGTCACCTTCTGCGGCCACGACCAGCAGGACCATGATACCAACCTCCGAAAATTTCTCTAGACCGCTAAAATCCTTAACCTTACATACAACAAGGATAAATGCGTGTTTAGCACCGACCATTTAGCCATCCTCGGCTACGTAGTGCGAAATGGAGTTATAGGCCCCGACCCTGAACCCATGCGCCCCCTTATGGAGTTCCCCCTCGCTCACTGCTCCAAGGCCCTGAAGTGCTGCCTAGGGCTTTTTAGCTACTACGCCCAGTGGGTCCCCATATGCGGACAAGGCCCGCCCCCTGATCCAATCCACAGCTTTTCCCCTGTCGATAGAGGCCCGCCAGGCCTTCAGCCGCATCAAAGTAGACACTGCAAAGGCCACGATGCACGCCATCGACGAGTCCCTCCCCTTCCAGGTCGAAAAATATGCGTCCGTAGTAGCTCTGGCGACCACCCTCAACCAAGCGGGCAGACCGGTGGCCTTCTACTCCCGGACCCTCCATGTTTCCGAAATCCGCCACTCCTCAGTCGAAAAGGAGGCCCAGGCCATAGTAGAAGCTGTGCGACATTGGAGGCATTACCCGGCCGGCAGGCGATTCACTCTCCTCACGGACCAACGGTCGGTGGCTTTCATGTTTGATAATGCACAGCGGGGCAAGATAAAAAAACGACAAGATCTTGCGGTGGAGGATCGAACTGTCCACATACAACTACGAGATCTTGCATCGTCCCGGGAAGCTAAACGAGTCTCTTGACAAGTGCCACCGCACAAGTGGACCACCTCCGAGCCCTCCACGAGGACCTCTGCCACCCGGGGGTCACTCGATTTTTCCACTTCATCAAGACCCGCAACCTGCCCTACTCCATCGAGGAGGTCAGGACAGCCACCAGGGACTGCCAAATCTGCGCGGTGTGCAAACCACACTTCTACCGGCCAGAGAAAGCGCACCTGATAAAGGCTTCCCGTCCCTTTGAACGCCTCAGCATGGACTTCAAAGGCCCGCTCCCCTCCACCGACCGCAACACGTACTTGCTGAACGTGATTGACGAGTACTCCCGGTTCCCATTCGCCAACCCCTGCCCAGACATGACCGCAACCACCATCATCAAGGCCCTTCAGGGTATCTTTACACTGTTCGGGTTCCCCGCTTACATACACGGTGATAGGGGGTCCTCCTTTATGAGCGACGAACTGTGTCAATTCCAGCTCAGCAAGGGCATCGCCTCGAGCAGGACGACCAGTTACAAACCCCGGGGTAACGGACAGGTAGAGAGGGAGAACGGAACGGTGTGGAAGACCATCCTACTGGCCCTACGGTCCAGGAACCTCCCAGTATCCCGCTGGCAAGAAATCCTCCCGGATGCTCTCCACTCCATCCGGTCACTGCTTTGTACTATCACCAATCAGACACCTCACAAATGTCTCCTTGTCTTCCCCAGGAAGTCCTCCTCGGGACCTCACTCCCGACCTGGCTGGCAGCTCCCGGACCCATCCTGCTCCGAAAACACGTGCGGGCTCACAAGTCAGACCCGTTGGTCGAGAGGGTCCATCTGCTCCATGCTAACCCCCAGTACGCCTACGTGGCGTATCCCGACGGCCGACAAGATACGGTCTCCCTACGAGGCCTGGCACCCTCCGGAGCCCACGCACACCCCAGCCACCAGTCCCACCCTCCCCTCCACCGGGGCACCTTACAGGAGGATCGGTCCTTCCGCCGGCCCCGTCTAGTCCCCCCCATCCACCGACGCACCCCGCAGGCACTCCCTTCCCAGGTCAACCGTTTTCCCCACCAGCGCCGTCTAGGGGTGTCAAAGCTGCCATGTAGATCGACACCACGCTCCCGGGGTCACAGATGCCCGAGCCTCCACCGGAGTCACCACCGAAGCTCCGACGATCACAGAGGACGACCAGGGCCCCCGATCGACTGATTGCTTCATTTTAACTGTAATCTGTAAATATAAACCATCAAATGTACATAGCTACTAGACTTGTAAATAGTTACTAAACACTGTACGGAGGTATTACGGTACCTCCATAACTAATTATACCATGTTGCTATGTTTTGTAGTTTCTGGCCACCACCCCCGCCGGACTCTTTTTTTAACAGGGGGTGAATGTGGTATTATAGGTATTACGGTACCTGATAGGCTAAAGCACCATTGGTGAAAACTGTATTCTTTCTATTGGTTAGAGTGTATGATAGCTCCGCCCTGATAGTCAGAGCATAAGAACCCGTGCCGCCCCAGCAGCCCTCATTCTGTACCTGAGCTGCTGGGGGAAACATCTAGCTTATTAAAGCCTTCAGTTGGACTACAACCTCGCTTTAGTGGTCATTGATCGTGCATCATGCTCCATGCTAACCCCCAGTACGCCTACGTGGCGTACCCTGACGGCCGACAAGATACGGTCTCCCTACGAGACCTGGCGCCCGCCGGATCCCCACGCACACCCCAGCCACCAGTTCCACCCTCCCCTCCACCGGGGCACCTTGCAGGAGGATCGGTCCTTCCACCCGCCCCATCTAGGCCCCCCCACCCACCGACACACCCCGCAGGTGCTCCCTTCCCAGGTCAACCGTTTTCCCCACCAGCGCTGTCTAGGGGTGCCGCAGCTGCTATGGAGATCGACGCCACCCTCCCGGAGTCACAGACGCCCGAGCCTCCACTGGAGTCACCGCCGAAGCTCCGACGATCACAGTGGACGACCAGGGCCCCCGATCGACTGATTGCTTCATTTTAAATTGTAAACTGTAAACTGTAAATTTAAATCATCAATTGTAGATAGCTATCAGAACTGTAAATAGTTACAAAACGCTGTACGGAGGTATTACGGTACCTCCATAATTAATTCTACCACGTTACCATGTTTGTAGTATCAGGCCACCACCCCCGCCGGACTCTTTTTTAATAGGGGGTGAATGTGGTATTAGAGGTATTACGGCACCTGATAGGCTGGAGCACCATTGGTGGAAATTGTATGCTTTCTATTGGTTAGGATGTATGGCAGCTCCGCCCTGCTAGGCAGGGTATAAGAATCCGTGCCACCCCAGCAGCCTTCATTCTGTACCTGAGCTGCTGGGGGAAGCATCTAGCTTATTAAAGCCTTCAGTTGGACTACAACCTCGCTTTAGTGGTCATTGATCGTGCCTCAGACTGTAAGGGAGGTATTTCCCCGCGAAGGTAAGAAAGAAAATCAGAGTGCTACTATACTGTTCCCAAAGTGACTTGAAATGGGAATGAACTCACGAGGGTTGTGATTAAAATGTTTGCATCCTCCTCAGGGAGCATATGGGTGGTTTGGAGAGAGAATGGATCCTCGAGGGGAAGGATTGCCGAGTGCAGACCTGTTTCATCATGGTTCCATTGCACCTATATGTTTGCCAAAGTATACTTTTGCTTTACCTTGCCACTTTGTGATTTCATCTTCTTTCGCTCTGACATTCTCCTTAACTGGTGTTGATGCATTAAGAGTGGTATTTGGCATATGAAAGTTACAACCTATCATAAGTTTGGCTGACATCTTCATATGTTCATCTAGGCCCCTCTTGTGACTAAAGTCATGTGGCATTATGAACACTGAAGGATTTCCCCCTCGTGTGTGTTCTAATAAACATCTTTAATTCATCATTCTTGTTGAACGTTTTGTCATTGTAGCGACACCGGTAGGACGTTCACCAAATGTGCACATCTGTTCTATTGCTGCCAAATTTCTGGCCATACTCTGGAGAACTCTTTTTCTTCTCTCCGCTATTTATCTTTTTATTACTCTGAAGCACAGAGGGAGCCCAAAGGCTTTATCACATAGATCACATTTGAAAGCTCGTTCACTGTTGTGTATCAGCAGATGTTTCTCTGCAGGGAGAAGGGAGTCTGAAACAAAGCCTTACACTCCACACACTGGAGTAATCTCGCTTTTAGTGGTTCTTGTACACCTTTCTGTGAGCCAATACTTTTCCTCCACGGTTTGCATTTCTTAAAATGACCTACTGTTTTACCCTTTGTGATGTTCTACTTCACTCTCAGGAGCAGCACGGTGGGGGAGTGGTTAGCACCGCTGCCTCACAGCGTCAAGGACCCGGGTTCGGTTCCTGTTGGAAGCTGGACGTTCTCTCCCTGTCTGGATGGATTTTCTCCGGGTGCTCCAGTCTCCTCCCACTGTCCAAAGATGTGCAGGTTAGGTGAATTAGCCAGGATCAATGCGCAGGGTTTAGGGACTGACTGGCAGAAGGCAGAGAATGGGGATAAAGGGGCAGCCGGTGACTAGTAGTGTGCCTCAGGGGTCGGTGCTGGGACCACAATGTTTCACAATGTACATTAACGATTTGGAAGAAGGAACTGAAGGCACTGTTGCTAAGTTTGTAGATGATACAAAGATATGTAGAGGGACAGGTGGTATTGAGGAAGCAAGGGGGCTGCAGAAGGACTTGGACAGGCTAGGAAAGTGGGCAAAGAAGTGGCAGATGGAATACAATGTGGAAAGTGTGAGGTTATGCACTTTGGAAGGAGGAATGGGGGCATAGACTATTTTCTAGATGGGGAAATGCTTAGGAAATCAGAAGCTCAAAGGGACTTGGGAGTCCTTGTTCAAGATTCTCTTAAGGTTTTTAGGAGGAACTTCTTCACTCAAAGGGTTGTGAATCTATGGAATTCCTTGCCCAGTGAAGCAGTAGAGGCTCCTTCATTAAATGTTTTTAAGATAAAGATAGATAGTTTTTTGAAGAATAAAGGGATTAAGGGTTATGGTGTATGGGCCGGAAAGTGGAGCTGAGTCCACAAAAGATCAGCCATGATCTCATTGAATGGTGGAGCAGACTCGAGGGGCCAGATGGCCTACTCCTGCTCCCAGTTCTTATGTTATTATGTTAACGTGCATGTTCAATCGGCAGTTAGGGAGGCAAATGCAATGTCAGCATTCATGTCAAGAGGTCTAGAGTACAAGAGCTGAGGTGTATTTCTGAGGTTGTATCAGGCTCTGGTCTGTAATTGAAAATATGAAAAGATGCGTCATTTGAAACATGGAAGTCTGGCAATATCTGGTCTGAGAGAAACATGAGAGAATACCGGGCAAGATCCCACAAAGAGTTAACAGCAGCTGCCAGGGAAGGATTGTAAAATGCAGATATCCTTGGTCAAGCAGGCTTAGCAAACAAGACAAACAGGATTTTGAATGAAGCCAAAAACAATGGCTCACACCTTCATTGAAAGTAACTATCTTAGTAAGCATCTGGAAAAGGAAAAGATAAGATTCAGTTGAATTTGGGACAATTCTAGGTGTGAAAGTTTGCTAATACCAGGTAAATTAAAGAAAACTGGAGACTATCAGTCTACGAGAAACATAATTCAAAGCCAAAATCAAAGTCAAATTTATGAGCTGAGGACACAATTGGAGAATAAAACTATATAAATGACAGGAATTAAAAGTAACACCTCTTGAAACCAAAGCATTTTTGAATATCACAAAGGAACTTTGAACATCACAAAGGACACAATGTCATCAGATCTATGTTGTATTAGAATGTTTAGATCAAATATACTTTTTACAATCCAAGAAATCAAGAGTTACTTTACAATAAAGTCATAAAAACTTAACAACTGTTAAAAAGAGAATATAAACCTAGAGACCAGGGAAGGAACTATCAGAACCAGAACTCAGGGGCAGAGAGGCGGAGAAGCAGAGAAGGAACAAGCAGCTCAGAGTCAGATTACAGTCAGCTCGACCATGGGAAAGGGACAGGGCAATGCAGCCGAGCTAAAATAGCTAATACATCTAATAATAATAATAATCGCTTATTGTCACAAGTAGGCTTCAATGAAGTTGCTGTGAAAAGCCCCTAATCGCCACATTCCAGCGCCTGTTCGGGAAGGCCGGTACGGGAATTGAACCCATGCTGCTGGCATTGTTCTGCCTTACACGCCAGCTATTTAGCCCACTGTGCTAAACCAGCTAAGGAAGACTGGAATTTAAAGAGTAGGCAGAGTCAGCTCAGAGTCAGTTCAGAGATAGCCAGGAGAGCCAGCTCTCACAGCTCGGTACATGGGAAAGATAGGGCACAGCAACCGAGCAGATCAGCGAATACATCTGAAGAAGACCAGATTTTAAAAAGAAGATTGATTGTCAAGTTGGGTCTGAAGGTCCCTTCAACCAACCAGAAGGATCCAGAAGCAAGATCGTTTTCTTTTCTGTAAAGAAAGTAATTGCAGCTTTTAAAAGAAAAAATATAATAATAAAATAACTTAATTTAACCTGAAATAGTGGTTATTCTAAAGTCTACTTTACTTACTAGCAATGCGGGACCCAGGATCGATGCTACTAAGTGGTAAGTAGATGAAATCTTCGGTGAAGGTACGGGTCATACAGGGGGATAACTTGAAAATATAGTTTGACCTGAACAGCACCCACTGAAGCCTGCATCGGTACCGGTCAGGGATTGAGAATCCCTGTTCACCATTTAGAATATCGGCCCTTTTTGGTATAGGGGGACTTCTAAGAATAGTGGTGAGTTTTCAAAAACAGGTCAGACCCCATTTGCAGTATTGTAGCAGTTTTGGTCCCCATATCGAAGGAAGGATGTGCTGGTCTTGGAAAGGGTCCAGAGGAGGTTCACAAGAATGATCCCTGGAATGAAGAACTTGTCGTATGAGGACTCTGGGTCTGTACTCGTTGGAGTTTAGAAGGATGAGGGGGGATCTTATTGAAACTTCCAGGATACTGGGAGGCCTGGATAGAGTGGATGTGGAGAGGATGTTTTCACTCGTAGGAAAAACTAGAACCAGAGGACACCACCTCAGACTAAAGGGACTTTCCTTTAAAACAGAGATGAGGAGGAATTTCTTCAGCTAGAGGATGGTGAATCTGTGGAATGCTTTGCCGCAGAAGGCTGTGGAGGCCAAATCACTGAATGTCTTTAAGACAGAAATAGATAGGTTAGTAAGGGGATCAGGGGTTATGGGGAAAAGGCAGGAGAATAGGGATGAGAAAAATATCAGTCTATATTGAATGGCGGAGCAGACTCGATGGGCTGAGTGGCCTAATTCTGCTCCTATGTCTTATTGTCTTATGGGATACGGCAGGGGAGTGGCCGTAGGTAGGGTGCTCTTTCGGAAGGTCAATGCAGACTCGATGGGTCAAATGGCCTCCTTCTACACTGTAGGGATTATATGAATTCTATGGAAAGACTCTTCTATGTGTCAAACTGATTATATATTTTTTTAAATAAATGTTTTATTAAAGTTTTTCCAATGAGTGTTTTTACATAACAAAAATAGAAATACAGATAGTAATAAAAAATAACAATAAACATATCCCAAAGCTTACAGTGAAACTACTTACACAACAGAATTTTTTTGTTAAACAGAACAAAGTGGGTTTTGTCTCCATGCCCAACTCACATTACATCAACAGAACCTCCACCTGAATCCCCCCCCCCCCCCCCCCCCCGGCGCCCAGGATGCTGCTGCTGTCAATTACTGCTCCCCTAGAAAGTCAAGGACAGGTTGCCACTGCCGGGAGAACCCCATCAAGGACCCTCTCAAGGCAAACTTTATTCGCTGCAGACCGAGGAACCCCGCCATATCGCTAACCCAGGTCTCCACACCCGGGGGTTATGAGTCCCTCCACATTAGCAAGATCCGTCTCCGGGCTACCAGGGAGGCACAGGCCAGTACCTCGGCCTCTTTCGCTTCCTGCACTCCCGGATCCTCCAACACCCCAAATATCTGCACTGTTGGACTCGCCTTCACCCGAGTGTCCAAAATCCTAGACATCACCCTCGCAAACCCCTGCCAGAATTCTTTAAGCGCCGGGCATGCCCAAAACATATGGGCATGGTTCGCCGGACTCCCTGCACATCTCGGGCAGCTGTCCTCCACCCCAAAAAACTTACTCATCCTTGCCGCCGTTATATGTGCCCAATGCACCACCTTAAACTGAATTAAACTGAGCCCTGGCACATGAGGAGGAGTTCACCCTGCCCAAGGCATCATCCCACAGGCCCTCATCCAGCTCCTCCCCCAGCTCCTCCTCCCACTTGCCCTTCAACTCCTCCACTGAGGCTTCCTCCACCTCCTGCAGCTCCTGATACATGTCCGACACCTTCCGCTCCCCTACCCAGATGCCAGACATCACCGTGTCCTGGATCCAACGGGGGGGGTGCAGCAGCGGAAATGTCCTCACCTGTTTTCTAAGAAAGTCCCGAACCTGGTGGTACCTGAACGCATTCCCCGGGGGTAGGCCGAACTTCTCCTCCAGCGCCTGCATGCTAGGGAAAGTCCCGTCTATAAACAGGTCCCCATCCTCCTAATACCTGCCCTATACCAGCCTTGGAACCCCCATCCATCCTACCCGGAGCAAATCTGTGGTTATTCCGTATCGGGGTCCACACTGAGGCCTCCTCCTCTCCCCTGTGTCTCTTCCACTGCCCCCAGATCCTCAGTGCCACTGTCACCACCAGACTAGTGGTGTATCGCGCCGGCGAGAACGGCAGTGGAGCCGGAACAAGTGCCCCTAGACTGGTGCCTCTACACGACGCCGCCTCCAACCGCCCCCATGCCGCCCCCTCCTCCATCATCCATTTCCTGATCATGGCCACACTGGCCGCCCCCCCCCCCCCCCCCCCCCCAAACCCCCCCCCCGGCTACGCTCCAAGAATACCCTTTTGACTCGTGGGGTTTTATTCGCCCACACAAATCCCGTCACAATCCTATTCACCCGCTTAAAGGAGGACTTGGGGATGAAAATGGGGAGGCACTGAAATACGAAGAGGAACCTGGGGAGGACCGTCATCTTTACAGTCTGCACCCGTCCCGCCAAGGAACGTGGGAGCATATCCCACCTTTTAAACTCTCCCTCCATCTGCTCCACTAGCCGGGTTAAGTTGAGTCTGTGCAGGGCATCCCAGTTCCTGGCCACTTGTATCCCCAAGTACCGAAAGCTCCTCTCCACTATCCTGAGCGGGAGCTCCCTCAGTCTCTCCTCCTGGCCCCTACCGTGGACCTCCCCCATCCCCTCTAACGGGTCCGAAATATACAACAGCAGGTCATCCGCGTAGAGGGAGACCCGCTGCTCCTCCCGTCCGCGCACCAGTCCCCTCCAATCCCCCAAAGTCCTGAGCGCAATGGCCAACAGCTCAATTGCCAGGGCAAACAGCAACGGGGACAGGGGACACCCCTGTCTCGTCCCCCGGTACAGTCTGAAATACTCCGACCTTAGCCGGTTCGTGGACACACTCGCTACAAAGGCCTGATACAGCAGCTTGACCCACCCTATAAATCCCTCCCCAAATCCAAACCTGCCTAACGCCTCCCACAAATACTCCCACTCCACCCTGTCAAAGGCCTTCTCCGCGTCCATCGCAGCCACCACCTCCTCCCCCCACCCCCCCCCCCCCCACCCCCCCCCCCCCCCACCCCCCCCACCCCCCCCCCCCCCCCCCCCCCTCCCCCCCCCTCCGAGGGCATCATGATAATATTCAGGAGACTCCTCACATTTGTGTTCAGCTACCTGCCCTTAACAAAACCCGTCTGGCCCTCCCCAATCACTCCCGGGGCACAGTCCTCTATTCTGGTGGCCAGAATGTTTGCCAGCAGCTTGGCAGCCAGGTTCAGGAGCGATATCGGCCTGTAGGACCCTCACTGAAGCGGATCCTTCTCCTTCTTCAGGATAAGCGAGATCAATGCCTGCGACATTGTCGGAGGGAGGATCCCTTTCTCCTTTGCCTCATTGAAGGTTCTCATCAGGAGCGGGCTCAACAGCTCCGAGAACCTCTTATAAACTTCGACGGGGAAGCCGTCCGGGCCCGGGGCCTTGCCCGTCTGCATGCCTGCCAGCCCCCTGACTACCTCCTCCAACCCAATCAGGGCCCCCAGTCCCTGCACCCGTTCTGCTTCCACCCTTGGGAACCTCAACCGGTCCATGAACCGCCTCATCCCTTCCCCCTCCCCGGGGGGTTCCGACTCGTATAACCTTCCGTAGAACTCCCTGAAGACTTCATTGACCCTCTCTGGGCTCAGCACCATGTTGCCTTCCCTATCCCGCACTCCCCTAATCTCTCTGGCTGCCTCCCTCCTGCGCAGCTGGTGCGCCAGCATCCTACTCGCCTTCTCCCCATACTCATAACTGCCCCCTTCGCTTTCCTCAGCTGCGCCTCTGCCTTCCCCGTGGACAGCAGGTCAAACTCTGCCTGTAATTTCCGGCGCTCGTTCAACAGCACCCCCCTCTGGGGCCTCCGCGTACCTCCTATCTACCCTAAGTATCTCTCCCACCAGTCTCTCCCTCTCCGCCCTCTCCTTTTCTCTATGGGACCTAATGGAGATTAACTCTCCCCTAATGACCACCTTCAGAGCCTCCCAAACCACTGCCACCGTCACCTCCCCTGTGTCATTCGCTCCCACATAATTCTCAATATTCCTCCTTATCCGCCCGCACACCTCTTCGTCCGCCAGCAGCCCCACATCCAGTCGCCAGAGAGGGCGCTGACCCCGTTCCGCCCCCAGTCGCAGGTCCATCCAGTGCGGGGCATAGTCCGAGACCGCAATGGCCGAGTATTCTAACCCCCCCACCCTCGGGATTAACGCCCTACTCAACACAAAGAAGTCTATTTATGGACATGAAAAAAAAAGGAAAACTCCCTCGTCCTTGGCCGTGTAAACCTCCAGGGGTCCACTCCCCCCATCTGGCCCATGAACTCCCTCAAGGCCCTGGCCGCCGCCGGCCTCTTTCCCGTTCTGGACTTGGAATGATCCAAGCTCGGATCCAAGACCGTATTAAAGTCCCCTCCCATAATCAGGTGACTTATCTCCAAGTCCGGGATCCTACCCAACACGCGCCTCATCAAGTCCGCATCGTCTCAGTTCGGGGCATAAACATTCACTAACACCACCCGGGCCCCCTGCAGCTTGCCACTCACCTTATATACCTACCCCCTTATCCGCCACGATGCTCCCCGCCTCAAACGCCACTCGTTTACTGACCAAAATAGCCACTCCTCTGGTCTTTGAGTCTAACCCCGAGTGAAACACCTGTCCCACCCATCCTTTCCTTAGCCTCGTCTGGTCCGCGAGCTTTAAGTGCGTCTCTTGCAACATGGCTACGGCCGCCTTCAACCCCTTTAAATGCGGGAACACGCGTGACCGCTTGACCGGCCCATTCAGGCCCCTCACGTTCCACGTGATCAGCCTGGTCGGGGGAGTAACCACCCCTCCATCCCGTCGACTAGCCATCTCCCTTTTTCGGCCAACCGCGTGCCCCCGCCTCCCTCCTCCAGCTCTCCTCCCGGCGGCCCCCTCGCCCGACTCTCAACCCATAACCCTCACCTGACTCCCCTTCAGTCAGCAAAGCAGCACCCCTTCCCCCCCCAAACCCCCCGCACTACCCCCCCCCACTCCCGCCAAGCATCCGCTTAGCTCTGGTTTCCCCCCCCCCCCCCCATTGTGCTTCCGTGAATCAGCTCTCCCATGCTGACCCCGGCCGCTCCCGCCTCTATCTACCAACCCTTAACTTGTTGCCTCCTTCGGGCCGCCCTCCCCCCCTCCCCCGCAGGGTAGAGGGGCAAGCGCCATCTGGGACCTCCCCGTGCACCGGACAGTCCGTCCCGGGTGTTTCCCACCCCCTAGCACCGAACACCTGGAAAACAAGCAAAACAAACAACAAAACCCCCAATCAAACTAGGACAAACATGCCCAGAAACTTATGCTTTACCCGCCGTCCTCCCCTTGGTCCCTCCCCACCCGCACATTTCACCCCCATACAACAGTCCCTTAGTTCAGGTCCAGCTTCTCCTGCCTAATGAACGACCACGCCTCATCTGGGGTATCAAAATAGTGGTGCCTGTGGTGTTGGGTGCTCTGGTGCACAGATGAGCCAACACAGTTGTATGTGGTACAACTCTATTTTATTTTTACTCTTATATACAGTTCGTTCTGGATACTCTGCACGTGCTGTCTCCCTGAGTGTGTCGTGTAGCAGGTCTGTCCTTGTCCTTGTCTCCAGCTAATACTGTCCACCAGGTGTCGTGTTTGTGCTTTTATATGTTTTCTGTCTTTGTCTGTGATTGGTTGTGGTGTTGTGTGTTCTGATTTGTCTGTTGGTGTGTCTATCATGATGTGTGTGTTTGAATATCATGACAGTGCCTGTCCTGGTATGTACAGTCTTGCCGGGTGCAGGAGCCCAAACTTCACCCCGTTACCGTGGAGGACCGCCTTCGCCCGGTTAAAACCTGCAAGCCCCCTCGCCAGCTCAGCTCCCAGGTCCTGGTACATTCGGATCTCGCCATTCTCCCACTTACTGCTCCGCTCTTTCTTCACCGCAGGACTCGCTCCCGGCCTGCCAAGCGCTGAAACCGTATCAACATCGCCCTCAGTGGCTCATTTACCCTCAGCTTTCTGGCGAGAACCCTGTGCGCCCCATCCAACTCCAAGGGCCGTGGGAAGGCCCCCGCGCCCATCAGCGCCCCCAACATTGTGGTCACGTACGTGCTCGCGTCCGCCCCCTCCGTTCCTTCAGGAAGGCCCAGGATCCGCAAATTGTGGCTCCGAGACCTGCACTCAAGGTCATCCAGCCTCTCCTGCCAGCTCTTATGGAGCGCCTCGTGCGCCTCCACTTTCACCGCCAGGCCCAGGATCCCATCCTCGTTCTCCGCCACCTTCCTCCTCACCTCCTTGATCTCCTTCTCCTGCGCATTCTGGGTCACCACAATTCTCTCCATGGAGGCCAGCATCTCCGTTTTCAGCTCCACGAAGCAGTTTTTAAGGAGCTCCTGCAGTTCTCTGGCCCACTGGGCCCACACCTCCCGATCCTCTCCGGCTGCCATTTTGTCCTCCCGGACCTTCTCGACCTTCTTCCCCGGGTTCGGCATCTGCCGGCTCCGCTCCTGGTCCTCTCCATGCACCAGCAGGGGGGGCTCTCCCATGTCTGTTCCCACGCTGGTCCCTCCTGTTAACTGCCGCCGCCGCTCCTTTTAGCAGCCCGAAACACCGATCCCGGCGGGAGCTGCCGTTTGAGTGACCGAGCAGGTCATGGCCACTACCAGAAGTCCAAACTGATTATATCTTATTCTTTGCAAATTTGGCTGTGCTTTTCCCCTTGAGCTGGGCATGCATTGACAGTTGATGAGCATTTCCACAGTTCAGGCAGATTTTGAAGGTCCCTGACTGTGATGTTGATGTTTATGAGATTGCTGAGATTCCTTGTCTGTAACCCTTAGCTGGTTGGGCAAGTTGTGTCTGAAACCCTGGGCGGGATTCTCCCAGCCCCAAACCGGGCCGGAGAATCCCCGTAACCGCGCCACACCGCCGGCATGGGGTTCTCCGCGGAGCGGAGAATCAGCGCCATTGGCATCGGCGCGTTTGGCGCGGCGCCGGTCGCGGTCCGCTCTGCGTGGCCAGGCCGCCGATTCTCCGGCCCAAATGGGCCGAGCGGCCTTTCTAAAAAGGCAGAGTCCCGCCGGCGCCGTCCACACCTGGTCGCAGCCGGTGGGAACTCTGCGCGCAGGGTCGAGGAGCGGCCTGTGGGGGGGGGCTCCGACCCCGGGGGAGGCCTCCGATGGGGCCTGGCCCGCGTTCGGGCCCACCAATCGGCGGGCCGGCCTCTCGCTCCCCGGGTCTATTTTCTTACGCGCCGGCCCCTGAACTCCCGCTCCAGCGCCGTGCTGACCCCCTGTAGGGGCCTGAATCGGTACTCCCAGCGGCCCATTCACGCCATCGTGAAACGCGACGGCGTGGACACGCTGCTGCCGAATGGGAGAATCCCGCCCCTGAGTCTAAAGGTGCGTTCCTGTGTAAACTCTTCAAATCTAACTTGGTAGATTTGATTCGGACCACCAAGGATGTGGCTTTTTCCAAGGTTAGATCATCACCCTCCATTTCCAATTTGTGGAATTTATGTCTTTTCAATTAATTGGTTATGAATTAGTTAATCAAGGCAGCACAGTGGCACAATGGAGGGCATTGGAGGGATACAAGATAGCCAGGAGGGAACTGTAGAAAGGGATTAGGAGAGCTAAGAGAGGGCATGAACAATCTTTGGCGGGTAGGATCAAGGAAAACCCCAAGGCTTTTTACACATATGTGAGAAATATGAGAATGACTAGAGCGAGGGTAGGTCCGATCAAGGACAGTAGCGGGAGATTGTGTATTGAGTCTGAAGAGATAGGAGAGGTCTTGAATGAGTACTTTTCTTCTGTATTTACAAATGAGAGGGGCGATATTGTTGGAGAGGACAGTGTGAAACAGATTGGTAAGCTCGAGGAAATACTTATTAGGAAGGAAGATGTGTTGGGCATTTTGAAAAACTTGAGGATAGACAAGTCCCCCGGGCCTGACGGGATATATCCAAGGATTCTATGGGAAGCAAGAGATGAAATTGCAGAGCCGTTGGCAATGATCTTTTCGTCCTCACTGTCAACAGGGGTGGTACCAGGGGATTGGAGAGTGGCGAATGTCGTGCCCCTGTTCAAAAAAGGAACTAGGGATAACCCTGGGAATTACAGGCCAGTTAGTCTTACTTCGGTGGTAGGCAAAGTAATGGAAAGGGTACTGAAGGATAGGATTTCTGAGCATCTGGAAAGACACTGCTTGATTAGGAATAGTCAGCACGGATTTGTGAGGGGTAGGTCTTGCCTTACAAATCTTATTGAATTCTTTGAGGAGGTGACCAAGCATGTGGATGAAGGTAAAGCAGTGGATGTAGTGTACATGGATTTTAGTAAGGCATTTGATAAAGTTCCCCATGGTAGGCTTCTGCACAAAGTAAGGAGGCATGGGATAGTGGGAAATTTGGCCAGTTGGATAACGAACTGGCTAACCGATAGAAGTCAGAGAGTGGTGGTGGATGGCAAATATTCAGCCTGGATCCCAGTTACCAGTGGTGTACCGCAGGGATCAGTTCTGGGTCCTCTGCTGTTTGTGATTTTCATTAATGACTTGGATGAGGGAGTTGAAGGGTGGGTCAGTAAATTTGCAGACGATACGAAGATTGGTGGAGTTGTGGATAGTAAGGAGGGCTGTTGTCGGCTGCAAAGAGACATAGATAGGATGCAGAGCTGGGCTGAGAAGTGGCAGATGGAGTTTAACCCTGAAAAGTGTGAGGTTGTCCATTTTGGAAAGACAAATATGAATGCGGAATACAGGGTTAACGGTAGAGTTCTTGGCAATGTGGAGGAGCAGAGAGATCTTGGGGTCTATGTTCATACATCTTTGAATGTTGCCACTCAAGTGGATAGAGCTGTGAAGAAGGCCTATGGTGTGCTCGCGTTCATTAACAGAGGGATTGAATTTAAGAGCCGTGAGGTGATGATGCAGCCGTACAAAACTTTGGTAAGGCCACATTTGGAGTACTGTGTACAGTTCTGGTCGCCTCATTTTAGGAAGGATGTGGAAGCTCTGGAAAAGGTGCAAAGAAGATTTACCAGGATGTTGCCTGGAATGGAGAGTAGGTCTTACGAGGAAAGGTTGAGGGTGCTAGGCCTTTTCTCATTAGAGCGGAGAAGGATGAGGGGCGACTTGATAGAGGTTTATAAGATGATCAGGGGAATAGATCGAGTAGACAGTCAGAGACTTTTTCCCCGGGTGGAACACACCATTACAAGGGGACATAAATTTAAGGTGAAAGGTGGAAGATATAGGAGGGATATCAGAGGTAGGTTCTTTACCCAGAGAGTAGTGGGGGCATGGAATGCACTGCCTGTGGAAGTAGTTGAGTCGGAAACATTAGGGACCTTCAAGCAGCTATTGGATAGGTACATGGATTACGGGAAAATGATATAGTGTAGATTTATTTGTTCTTAAGGGCAGCACGGTAGCATTGTGGATAGCACAATTGCTTCACAGCTCCATGGTCCCAGGTTCGATTCCGGCTTGGGTCATTGTCTGTGCGGAGTCTGCACGTCCTCCCCGTGTCTACGTGGGTTTCCTCCGGGTGCTCCGGTTTCCTCCCACAGTCCAAAGATGTGCGGGTTAGGTGAATTGGCCAATGATAAATTGCCCTTAATGTCCAAATTGCCCTTGGTGTTGGGTGGAGGTGTTGAGTTTGGGTGGGGTGCTCTTTCCGGGGGCTGGTGCAGACTCGTGGGGCCGAGTGGCCTCCTTCTGCGCTGTGGGTTCGATGATAATCTATGATTAATCTAGGACAAAGGTTCGGCACAACATCGTGGGCCGAAGGGCCTGTTCTGTGCTGTATTTTCTATGGTTAGCTCTGCTGCCTCACGGCGCCAAGTTCCCAGGTTTGATCCTGGCTCTGGGTCACTGTCTGTGTGGCGTTTGCACATTCTCCCCGTGTTTGCATGGGCTTTGTCCCCACAACCCAAAGAAGTGCAGGGTAGGTGGATTATCCCTTAATTGGAAAAAAATAATTGGGTACTCTCAATTTTTTAAAAATTCATTAGTTAATCGGTCAGGGTGCCAAATCCACAATTGTTGCAAGGCTGCCATGAATTGTTTGATGGACTTATTGCTTCCCTGGGATCTCTAAGGAATGTATGTCATGCAATCATCACAATTTGCTTTGGCCCAAAGTATTATCCGAGAGCACTTACAGCATGGTAGCACAGTGGTTATCACTGTTGCTTCACAGCTCCAGGGTCCCAGGTTCGATTTCCGGCTTGGGTCACTGTCTGTGGAGTCTGCACATTCTCCCCTTGTCTGTGTAGGCTTCCTCCGGGTGCTCCGGTTTCCTCCCACAAGTCCCGAAAGATGTGCTGAATTCTCCCTCCGTGTATCTGAACAGGCGCCGGAATGTGGCGACCAGGGGCTTTTCACAGTAACTTCATTGCAGTGTTAATGTAAGGCTACTTGTGACAATAAGATTATTATTATTATTGCTGCATCAAATGTAAATGTATCTTCTGTGAATTGTTCAAATGTGAGCTGGCTTTTTGCTCCAAACCAAGATACAAGTATCGCTTTTTTATAGATTGCTGCTACTTCCAGACTGTCCATCCCCATAGCAAACAGGTAGATCTTGAACCCCAAAATCCATCACTCCCATGGGAGAATCTCCCGATGATTCAATAAATATAGAGGTGGTATAGCTAACTGTGCTTGCTGTCAGTTTTTGTTATGTATACATTGGTTTGCCAGATATCTTATTTATCTGACAGCAATGTAGAGATGATTGCAATTCTAAATCCAACTCGTTTATTTATAGAATTTTAAATCATCTCAGAACTCACAGGATTTCCAACACACACACACACGTTTATAGCTCAGAGCCCAGGGTCTGGATTCTCTGCAGCCCTGTGCCAAAATTGGGTTTGGCACGGGGGCGGAGAATCGATGTTTACGCCCGAATCGGGCCCGGCGCCGCTCCCGCGATTCTCCAGTCCCCGGAGAAGTGCTCGCGTGTGAATTACGCGGCGCGACTGAGGAGCCATTGCCAGAGGCCCTCCCAGCAATACTCCGGTCCTGACCGGCCAAATTCCCAACGGCTGCGGACCAAGTCCGCGGCCGCCCTGGTGGGGCGCAGGGAGATCAAGCACCGGGGGAGGCCTTATGGGCGGCCGGGTCGGCGATCAGATGGGTCAGATGGAGCGGCATGGGGCAGATCAGTGGGACCTTTTTTGTTGGCCTTCGTCCACCACCTGAGTCCAGCATCACACTTGGCGCAGGCGCTGGAGGCCGCCGCCGTGCGCATGCGCAGACTCGGAACCGGAAGAGCGGGGGCCCGTATCCGCAGCCTAGACTGCGTGAAGCTCCCTGGGTCCCTGCCAGCCCTCTGAAGGTAAGTGAATTGCTCTTTATTTTTTTCAGGAAAGTCTGGAGTGGGGACATAGCCCCATTTTTGGAGAATCCAGCCCCAGATCCTTTCTCAGATTATTTGACTCTCTAGCTCCATCTGCAGGTTCAAATAATCAAGCAAGCGTACGAGGATCAGGGGCGAGATTCTCCGACCCCCCGCCGGGTCGGAGAATCGCCGGGGGTTGGCGTGAATCCCGCCCCCGCCGGTTGCCGAATTCTCTGGCACCGGATATTCGGCGGGGGCGGGAATCGCGCCGCGCCGGTTGGCGGGCCACCCCCACGATTCTCCGGCCCGAATGGGCCGAAGTCCCGCCGCTAAAATGCCTGTCCCGCCGGCGTAGATTAAATCACCTACCTTACCAGCGGGACAAGGCAGCGCGGGCGGGCTCCGGGGTCCTGGGTGGGGACGCGGGGCGATCTGGCCCCGGGGGGTGCCCCCACGGTGGCCTGGCCCGCGATCGGGGCCCACCGATCTGCGGGCGGGCCTGTGCCGTGGGGGCACTCTTTCCCTTCCGCTTTCGCCACGGTCTCCACCATGGTGGAGGCGGAAGAGACTCCCTCCACTGCGCATGCGCGGGAATGCCGTCAGCGGCCGCTGACGCTCCCGCGCATGCGCCGCCCGGAGATGTCATTTCCGCGCCAGCTGCAGGGCACCAAAGGCCTTTTCCGCCAGCTGGCGGGGCGGAAATTCATCCGGCGCGGGCCTAGCCCCTTAAGGTTGGGGCTCGGCCCCCATAGATGCGGAGCATTCCGCACCTTTGGGGCGGCGCGATGCCCGACTGATTTGCGCCGTTTTGGGCGCCAGTTGGCAGACATCGCGCCATTTCCGGAGAATTTCGCCCCAGATACCAGATCGGCATAATCAAATACAAGTCAAAACTGAACACTCACAGTTGTTATGGGTCCAGGCTTACAGAACCCCAAAGTGTTTCGTGGATTTCAACCGACTCACAACTGTTAATAGATTGTGGTGTGGGAAGCACACGGCGTGCTCTCCAGGCAAATGGTTTTTAAAACAAAACAATGTTTATTCTATGAACTCAAGTTAACCTTTTAAAAACAAACATTGAATATCTTAACACCCATTACTTCAAAGATAACCCCAAAAGACAACAACACTAAATAATCCTTCAAACTGTTCCTTTAAACATCCAAAAGACTTCAAACCTTCAAAAATAAGAACACATTAGGTTGCATTCAATATATTTATAGTCTGTGGATTGCAGACATTAACAGACCAGCTTTGTGTTTCTTCCTGCAGCTCACAACAAAACACACAGACACTCCCAGCTGCCTTCTCAAACTGAAACTCAAAAAAGTAGAAATGAACTCAGCTCCCCCCACCCTCTGACATCACTTCTGTAATATGATCAGCTCCACTTCTTAAAGGTACATTGCTTAAACATCCATTTCTTAAAGGTACTCTCACATGACACCTCCCCCCAAGAAAAAAAAAAACCATCAACTTCAAGATGGTTTCATTTTTCACCTTTGCGCCATCAATTAAGAAATGCACACAGTAGAAACACTTTACCGGTTCAAAACAAACAACACACGCAAACAGGTATAATGATATAGTCCATTTTCTTTTTTCGTTCTTCTTCCTCCAACCGAAATCCTTCTCGATTGACAGTCTCTTTGAACAAGAAAGTTTCTGCATGATCCATCCATTCCTCTATGCCTCGGCATTTCTCTTTCAAGTTAGATACTTCAGTTCAATCTGATCACAGAGACCCTTGCAATTCTCCAATACAGGAGCATCGGTTACCACCGCTTTCAGTCAGTCAAATGCATGTTGAAACTCCACTGTCCATTGAAATTTGTTACGTTTCTTGAGCAAGTCCGTCAGTGAAGCAACCACGCTACAAAACTCTTGCACAAAGGTTCGATCAAATCCACTCATGCCAAGAAATCAAATTATTTCTCGTCGTGTCGAGGGCATCGGAAACTCCCCAATAACTTTCGTTTTCACATTCCGTGGGACCAATCGACCCTGTCTGATTGTATGGCCAAGGAAAGTGACTTGGGCCTTTCCAAATTCACTTTTGGCTAGGTTCATCACCAAACCCGCCTCCTGAAGTCGATCGAATAACTCCATAAGATGTTTTAAATGTTCTTTCCATGTCTGGCTGAAAACTACCAGATCGGCGATATATACCGCACAATTGGGTAATTCTGAAACGACTGTATTAGTTAACCGTTGAAATGTGGCTGGGGCGTTTTTCATGCCAAATGGCATAACTTTGAATTGGTATATACCATCTGGAGTCACAAAAGCTGAAATTTCCTTCGCCCTTTTGGATAAAGGTACCTGCCAGTCACCATTAAATAAATCCAATTTGGAAATAAAAGCGGATTGTCCCACTTTCTCAATGCAATCCTCCAAACGTGTGATAGGATAAGAGTCTGTTCTTGTAACTGCTTTCACCTTCCTATAGTCCACACTCAACCGTTGGGTACTGCCTGGTTTAGGTACCATCACTATGGGTGAGCTCCATTGGCTGCAACCCACTTCAATTATGCCATTTTTAAGCATACTCTCAATCTCTTTGTTAATATGTGCCAATTTTAAAGGATTAAGTTTATACGGATGTTGTTTGATAGGAACAGCATTTCCCACATCTACATCATGTATAGCCATTTTAGTACTTCCCAATTTATCTCTACAAATTTGCCCATGTGATATCAATAAGTCTTTCAGGTCAGTTTGTTTTTCCTCTGGAAGGTAACTTAACAATTCATCCCAATCTTTAAGAACATCCTCATTTTCCAATTTAATTTGAGGTATGTCAAATTCACAGTCATCTGGATTTGCTTCGTCACTTTGAGTTAGAATCATTAATACCTCCTTTTTCTCTCCTTCCCTTTCAAAGTACCTTTTAAGCATATTCGCATGACACACTCGGTGAGGCTTCTGTCTATCTGGTGTTTTTATCACATAATTCACCTCACTTAATTTCCTTTCAATTTGATAAGGGCCACAAAACCTAGCTTTTAAAGGCTCACCTACCACTGGTAGCAACACTAAAACTTTATCTCCACTGGCAAAACTACGAACCTTGGATTTCTTGTCTGCTACCCGTTTCATCACATGTTGTGCAACTTTCAAATGTTGTCTAGCCAATTCACCTGCTCTATTTAATCGTTCCCTAAAATTTGATACGTAATCCAATTGTGTAATTTCCGATTTCTCACCCACCAATTTTTCTTAAATCATTTTAAGTGGTCCTCTTCCCTCATGGCCAAAAATTAGTTCAAAAGGACTAAATTTGGTTGACTCATTAGGTGCATCCCTAATTGCAAACAGTACGAATGGAATTCCTTTATCCCAATCCTCTGGATAATCTTGACAATAAGCCCTCAACATTGTCTTTAATGTCTGATGCCACCTTTCTAACGCTCCCTGTGATTCTGGATGGTACGCAGTTGATTTAAATTGTTTTATTCCTAAACTATCCATAACTTCTTTGAATAACTTTGAGGTAAAATTTGATCCTTGATCCGATTGAATTTCTGTGGGTAGTCCATATCTAGTAAAGAATTTAAGTAATTCCTCCACAATCTTTTTAGCTGTAATATTATGTACTGGAATGGCCTCTGGAAACCTACTAGACGCATCCATCATAGTCAAAAGATATTGATTCCCACTTTTTGTTTTAGGAAGCGGTCCTACACAATCAATTAGGACCCTTGTAAAAGGTTCCTCAAATGCTGGAATGGGTATTAAGGGCGCTGGTTTTATCACTGCTTGAGATTTCCCTATCACTTGACATGTGTGACATGATTGATAAAATTTAACTACATCTTTATGTAGTCCAGGCCAATAAAAATGTTAATGAATTTTAGCTTGCGTTTTCCTTATCCCCATATGACCTCCCACTGGTACCTCATGTGCCACTCGCAACACCTCCTTTCTATACCCTACCGGCAATACTACTTGATGAACTTCTGCCCACTTTTCATCCGCCTGCATATGTACAGGTCTCCATTTTCTCTTCAAATCATCACTTTTACGGTAATAACACTCTGGTATACTCTCAGATTCCCCTTCTGTATATGCTTTCTGATACATCCGTTTTATTTCTATATCTTTCTGTTGTAGCCCTGCCAATCTTCCTGAACTAAAAATATCCGCCTCATCCTCCACCTTCTTTTTCAACCATCTAATCAAAAATTGTTTCTGATAATTGCACTTCAACTTCATCTTCACTCTTGATTTCTACTCTTGTCTTAACCTGTGACTTTGCGACCTTGTTACTACACAATCCGGAAAAATCCTGGATATTCGTCCTTCAAAATTTCAGTTGTCTGATTTTCCACTGGCTTATCAACCACAGTAGGCACACTCCCACCTCTGATCCAGCTATATCATTACCCAAGATAAACTGTATTCCTGGACAAGATAGTTTATCTATTACTCCTACTACCACTTCACCACTCTTCACTGGACTTTCCAACCTTACCTTATATAATGGAATGCTACTCCTCTCACCCTGAACGCCACATATTACCACCTTTTCTGGCAACATTCTTCCCAAACTACATAATTCCTCATCTCTTACCATTAAAAATTGACTCGCTCCTGTATCTCTTAAAATTGTGACTTCTTTACCTGCTCCTCCTGATACTCATGAGTAAACTTTACCCACACAAGTAAACTCTTTAAAGACATCTGGCACCTTCTTATCAATTACTTCTTGAACAGGCTGTACAATCGTTTGCACCTCTTTCACTTCCCTTGGGCTTTCCTTTACCACTCGAACAAACCCCACTGTCTTATCCTGTTTTACCACATCAGCCTTCCTAGTGCTTTTCTTCAACCACCAACACTGTGACTTTACATGGCCTAGTTTATTACAGCGAAAACATTTGAAACTTTTCATTTCTCTTCCACCTCCTGGATTTCTTTTTTAATCTGAGGTACACTCTCTTTATTATCTCCAATCAGATCACCTTTACCTTTACCACTTGAGTATTTCTCATGTCCCCAGTTTCTATCCCTCACCGGCTGAAACTGATGTCGGAAACCAAGCCTTGATTTATGAACTAATTCATAATCATCTGCCATTTCTGCTGCTACTCTTGCAGTTTTAACCCTCTGTTCTTCCACATGAGTTCTCGCTACATCAGGAATTTAATTTTTAATCTCCTCCAAAAGTATAATTTCTCTGAGAGCTTCATACGTTTCGTCTATTTTCAAAGCCCTTATCCACCATCAAAATTACTCTGTTTGAGCCTTTCAAACTCCACGTATGCTTGACCAAATTCTTTCCTTAAATTTCTAAACTTTTATCTGTAAACTTCAGGCACTAGCACATATGCATCTAAAATTGATTTTTTTTTCACCTCCTCATACGTTCCAGATACCTCCTCTGGTAGTGATGCAAACACTTCACTAGCTCTACCTACCAGCTTTGTTTGAATCAGTAATACCCACATGTCCTGTGGCCATTTCATTTGTTTAGCTACCTTCTCAAATGAAATGAAAAAGGCTTCTACCTCCTTGTCGTCAAACCTTGGCAATGCTTGGACATATTTAAATAGATCCCCACCACGTTTTCGACTATGATGCTCTGTCTCACTATCCTCATCAATCTCATCCAACTGTATGTTTCCCATTGCATCTGCCAATTTTAACTGATTTTCATGTTTCATAGCCATTTTATGAAGTTCAAACTCTCTCTCTTTTTCCCTTTCCTCTCTATCTCTTTCTTTTTCTTTGTTTCTTTCTTCTCTCTCCTTTTCTTTTTCCTCTCTATCTTGGATCCGTCTCCTGTACAGGCCCCCCTTGCAAGTGTTCATAGGAATGGCCTGAGCTCAGGCTACTTCCAGTTGAGTATAGTGCAAGGTTGCCCATTGTCCCCGCTATTGTTTGCCTTGGCAATCGAGCCTCTGGCCATAGTGTGAGGTCATCATGGGATGGAGGGGGATAGAAAGGCGAGGGATGGAACATAGAGTGTCCTTGTATGTTGATGATCTATTTCTGTACATAACGGATCCACTCTCCAATGTGGCGGAGCTAATGAAGCTACTTCAGATTTTGGCTCCGGAGCACCACCACAGACTTCTCCATGGGCCATGTGTGGCCAGCGGTCATTGCCACACCCATATCCCAGGGCCACATGTGGACCCCGCGCGCCGCCATCTTGTTCCACGGACGCCACGCTTGAGGGACGGGCGCGCTATTTTGTGCACCCCCGGCCATGTGCGACCAATGGGAGACGCCATCTTGGATGGGCCCCCAAAACCCCAGCTCGGCCGGCCACACACTGCCTGAACAGAATTCTCAACTACTGCGATTGGCCTCGGTGACTCTGGATCAATCTCGACCTCGAACACTCTCAACCGCTACGACGACCGTTTTCATCAACGGGCATGAGACGTCCTGCCTAATTGACTCTGGGAGCACGGAGAGCTTCATACACCCCAACATGGTAAGGCACTGTTCCCTCCTCATCCACCCTGTTAATCAAAAAATCTCACTGGCCTCCGGTTCCCACTCAGTGGAGATAAAGGTTTGTTTCGCAAACCTCACAGGGAAGGGAGTTCAAAAATTTCCGTCTCTACGTCCTTCCCCACCTCTGCGCGGCTACACTCCTGGGTTTAGACTTCCAGTGTAACCTTCAAAGTCTGCCCTTCCAATTTGGCGGCCCTATACCCCCCTTACCGTCTGCGGCCTAGCGACCCTTAAGGTCGACCCGCCTTCCCTGTTTGCGAACCTCACCCCGGATTGCAAACCCGTCGCCACCAGGAGCAGACGCTACAGTGCCCAGGACCGGATCTTTATTCGATCAGAGGTCCAAAGGCTACTGAGGGAAGGGGTCATTGAAGACAGTAACAGTCCCTGGAGAGCTCAAGTAGTGGTGGTAAAGACCGGGGAGAAGCATAGGATGGTCATCGACTACAGTCAGACCATCAACTGGTTTACGCAGCTGGACGCGAACCCTCTCCCCTGCATATCCGACCTGGTAAACAGGATCGCGCATTATAAGGTCTTCTCCACGGTGGATCTCAAGTCCGCCTGCCACCAGCTCCACATCCGCACTAATGACCGCAAATACACTGCCTTCGAGGCAGACGGGCGGCTCTATCACTTCTTAAGGGTTCCCTTTGGTGTCACTAACGGCGTCTCGGTCTTCCAACGCGAGATGGACCGAATGGTTGGCCGGTACGGTTTACGGGCAACTTTCCCGTATCTCGATAATGTCACCATCTGCGGCCACAACCAGCAGGACCACGACACCAACCTCAGAAAATTCCTCCAGACCGCAAAGATCCTTAAACTAACGTACGATAAGGATAAATGCGTTTTTAGCACCGACCGTCTAGCCATTCTCGGCTACTTAGCGCAAAATGGTGTTATAGGCCCCGACCCTGAACGCATGCGCCCCCTTATGGAGTTCCCCCTCCCTCACTGCTCTAAGGCCCTGAAGCGCTGCCTCGGGGTTTTTAGCTACTACGCCCAGTGGGTCCCCAACTACGCAGACAAGGCACGTCCCCTGATCCAAACCACAGTATTTCCCCTGTCGATAGAGGCCCGCCAGGTCTTCAGCCGCATCAAAGCAGACATTGCAAAGGTCACGATGCACGCCATCGACAAGTCCTTCCCCAACCAGGTCGAGAGCGACGCGTCTGACGTAGCTCTGGCGGCAACCCTCAACCAAGCGGGCAGGCCCGTGGCCTTCTTCTCCCGTACCCTCCATGCTTCCGAAATCCGCCACCCCTCAGTCAGAAAGGAGGCCCAGGCCATAGTAGAAGCAGTGCGATATTGGAGGCATTACCTGGCCGGCAGGAGATTTACTCTCCTCACGGACCAACGGTCGGTGGCTTTCATGTTCGATAATGCACAGCGGGGCAAGATAAAAACACGACAAGATCTTGAGGTGGAGGATCGAACACTCCACCTACAACTACGAGATCTTGAATTGTCCCGGGAAGCTAAATGAGCCTCCTGACGGCCTGTCCCGCGGCACATGTGCCACCGCACAAGTGGACCGCCTCCGAGCCCTCCTCGAGGACCTCTGCCACCCGGGGGTCACTCGCTTTTTCCATTTCGTCAAGACCCGCAACCTACCCTACTCCATCGAGGAGGTCAGGACAGCCACCAGGGACTGCCAAACCTGCGCGGAGTGCAAACCGCACTTCTACCGGCCAGAGAGAGCGCACCTGATAAAGGCTTCCCGTCCCTTTGAACGCCTCAGCATGGACTTCAGAAGTCCCCTCCCCTACACCGACCGCAACACGTACTTCCTGAACGTGATTGATGAGTACTCCCGGTTCCCATTCGCCATCCCCTGCCTCCACCGTCACCAAGGCCCTCCATAGCTTCTTTGCGCTGTTCGGGTTCCCCGCTTACATACACAGTGATAGGGGGTCCTCCTCTATGAGCGACGAACTGCGTCAATTCCTGTTCAACAGGGGCATCGCCTCGAGCAGGACGACCAGTTACAACCCCCGGGGTAACGGACAGGTAGAGAGGGAGAACGGAACGGTCTGGAAGACTGTCCTACCGGCCCTATAGTCCAGGAACCTCCCAGTCTCCCGCTGGCAAGAAGTCCTCCCAGATGCCCCCCACTCCATCCAGTCACTACTTTGTACAACCACCAATCAGACACCTCACGAACGTCTCCTTGTCTTCCCCAGGAAGTCCTCCTCCGGGACCTCGCGCCCAACCTAGCTAGCGACACCCGGACCAATCTTGCTCCGAAACACGTGCGGGCGCACAATCGGACCCGTTGGTCGAGAGGGTCTATCTGCTCCATGTTAACCCCCAGTACGCCTACGTGGCATTCCCCGACGGCCGACAAGGTACGGTCTCCCTACAGGACCTGGTGCCCGTCGGAACTCCACGTACATTCCAGCCACCAGTCCCACCCTCCCCTCCACCACAGCATCTTACAGGAGGATCGGTCCTTCCGCCGCCCCTGCCTAGGCCCCCCCACCCACCGACGTCCCCCGCAGGCGCTCCCTTCCCAGGTCAGCTGTTTTCCCCACCAGCGCCGTCTAGAGGTGACGAAGCTGCCATGGAGATCGAAGCCACGCTCCCGGAGTCACAGACGCCCGAGCCTCCACCGGAGTCACCACCGAAGGTCCGACGATCACAAAGGACGACCAGGGTCCCCGATCGACTGATTGCTTCATTTTAACTGTAATCTGTAAATATAAAACACCGAATGTACATAGCTACCAGACTTGTAAATAGTTACTAAACACAGTACGGAGGTATTACGGTACCTCCATAACTAATTATACCATGTTGCTATGTTTTGTAGTTGCTGGCCACCATCCCCGCCGGACTTTTTTTTAACAGGGGGTAAATGTGGTATTATAGGTATTACGGTACCGGAGAGGCTGAAGTACCATTGGTAGAACCTATATGCTTGCCATTGGCTAGATTGCATAATAGCTCTGCCCTGATAGGCGGGGTATAAGAACCCGTGCCGTCCCAGCAGTCCTCATTCTGTACCTGAGCTGCTGGGGGAATCATCTAGCTTATTAAAGCCTTCAGTTGTACTACAACCTCGTTTTAGTGGTCATTGATCATGCATCAGAAAACATTTCTTAATTAAAAATATATATTTTTTAAATGCTGTGACGGTTCCTGCCTCTACCACCCTTTCAGGCACAGAGTTCAAAACTCCCACCACCCTCTGGGTGAAAAAGGTTTTCCTCAAATTTCCTCCAAAACCTCTGCCCCTTACCTTAAATCTATGCCCCCCTGGTTCTTGACCTTATATTAAGGGGAAAAGTTTCTTCCTATCTAGCCTGTCAATATCCCTCATAATTTGGTACACCTCGATCAGGTCCCCCCTCAGCCTTCTCTGCTCTAAGGAAAACAATCGCAACCTAACCAGCCTCTCTTCATAGCTGAAACGTTCCAGCCCAGGTAACATCCAGGTGAATCTCCTCTGCACCCTTTCTAGTCCAATCTCTTCCTTCCTATAGCATGGTGACCAGAACTGCACACAGTACTCCAGCTATGACCAAACGGGCGTTTTCTACAGTTCCATCAAAACCTCCCTGTTGTTTTATTCTATGCTGCAGCTATTAAAAACAAGTATCCCATATGCTTCTTAACCACATTTTCTACCGGTCCTGCTGCCTTCTGGGATCTTTGGACATGCACCCCAAGGTCCCTCTGCTCTTTTATACTTCCTATCATCAACAAACATTCCGACTTCTGACCTGATGATGGAAGGGAAGTGATTGCTGAAGCAGCTGAAGATGGTTGGACACTACCCTGAGGAATGTCCAATGGCTGAAATGATTGACCTCCAACGACGACAACTGTCTTCCTTTGTGATAGGTATGACCCTAACCAACGGGGAGTTTTCCCCAATTTCCATTGACTCCAGTTCTGCCAGGGCTCTGGATGCCAGTCTCAGACGAACCTTGATGTCACTCTCACTTCAACTCTTGAGTTAAGCTCTTTTGTCCATGCTTGGGCAAAGGCTGTAATGAGGACAGGAGCTCAGTGACCCTGGCGGAACCCAAACTGAGTGTCAGCGAGC
This sequence comes from Scyliorhinus torazame, assembly GCF_047496885.1. Lineage (NCBI taxonomy): Eukaryota > Metazoa > Chordata > Chondrichthyes > Carcharhiniformes > Scyliorhinidae > Scyliorhinus > Scyliorhinus torazame. The sequence continues at coordinate 45,630,356 of NC_092709.1, read as the reverse complement.
AGTTAATGTTGAGTACATGCTGTTTGATAGCACTGTTGATGACTTCTTCCATCAGTTTACTGATAATTGAGAGCAGGCTGAGAAGGCGGTAATTGTCCAGGGTGCATTTATCCTGATTTGTGTGGACAAGGGATACCAGGGAAATTTTCCACATGGTCTTGTAGATGCCAGTCGTGCAGCAGTATTGGAACAGCTTGGCTAGGGATGTGGCTTACTCTGGAGCATAAGTCTTCAGTGCTACTGCTGGGTGGTTGTCAGGCCCCAGAGATTTGGCAATATCCAGTGCCTTCAGATCTTCCTTGATATCACATAGGGTGAATCAAATTGGCTGAAGACTGGCGTTTATGATGCTGGGGACCTCAGGAGGAGGGTGGGATGAATCATCCGCTCAGTATTTCAGCCTGAATATGATTGCAAGTACTTCAGCCTTGCCTTTTGCACTGAAATGCTAGGCTCCCCCTCATGGAGGCTGTGGATCTGTTGAGACTCTTCCTCTCGGGGATGGTTTAGCACAGTGGGCAGGACAATGCAGAACAAGGCCAGCAGGGCGGGTTCAATTCCCGTAGCGGCCTCCCTGAACAGGCGCCGGAATGTGGCGACTAGGGGCTTTTCACAGTAACTTAATTGAAGCCTACTTGTGACAATAAGCGATTATTATTTTTATTATTATTAATGAGTTGTTTCTGCCTTATGCAAACAGTCTTCTCAGGCAGTGAGAGAGGAGCTAATTTGTCTTTACTTGCAAGATTCATCTCTACAGAAGTCCAACCCTCAACTTCAAAAGAAAAACCAGAGACTTTCAACCTCCATTTATCTTCAAAGTACCACATGAGAGGACCCATGAGGCCCGAAATGCTTGCATCTTAAAGGACTAATTTAAACATGTGATTTGCTTCTTGTTATTCTGTTAATAACTTAAGCACACGTTTCATCTCTAGAATTAATCTTTTCTTGTATGTGCATGTCTGTGTGTTTGAGGGAGTGAGTGTTTTCATTACATTTACATTTTGGGTGTTGTGTGAATAAATGTTTATCATTTCTTTGATTTAAACTTACCAGAAAGCCGTGTCTATTCTTTAATACCCCAACACTCAAAGGGTTTAAAACACTCCCTCTAAAATGCAAATTCCCGTACAGGCCTCCCCGAACAGGTGCCGGAATGTGACGACTAGGGGCTTTTCACAGTAACTTCATTGAAGCCTACTTGTGACAATAAGTGACTATTATCATTATTACTATATGAATGGGAAAGATAAACGGCGGGAATCTCCGACCTTCAAGCCCCGTGCTTCTCGGCATCGGGAGGCGCGCATTCTCTCTGCTCCCGCTGCTGTCAATGGGAATTCACATTGAAGCCACCCCATGCCGCTTGGAAACCCGTGGGTGGGGTCCCCTGCCGACAGGGCCAGAGAATCCCGACGGCAGTGAAAGGCCAGAGAATTCCATCCAACATTTGAGCTACGTTGATGCAGAATGTAGATCACAGAAAAATCACATTGTTATTCATAGGGACAAAATAGGTCATTCAGCCCCTCGAATCTTTGCTGCCATTCACTGAGATCATGACTGATCTGTATCCTCACTCCATTTACCCACTTGGTCCCAAATTCTCTGAATAAAATTGGCCCGCTAAAATCAATCGATCTCAGGTTTATGATCACGAGCAGCACGTTGGAAAAATGTTAGCGCAGTTTCTTCACAACTCCAGGGCCCCAGGTTCGATTCCCGACTTGGGTCACTGTCTGTGCGGAGTCTGCACATTCTCCCCCTGTCTGTGTGGGTTTCCTCCGGGTGCCCTGGTTTCCTCCCACAGTCCAAAGATGTACAGGTTAGGTGGATTGGCCAGGCTAAATTGCCTTTAGAGTCCAAAAAGTTTAAGTGGGGTTACTGTGTTACAGGAATAGGGTGGAGGCGTGGGCTTAAGTGGGTTGCTCATTCCAAGAGCCGGTGCAGGTGAATCTGCACTACACTCCTCCCAAGGTCCGATCAAAGCCCAATGTTTCCTCTTATCGCAGATCTTAGTTGTGGAGTTTGTTGATATGATCATTGATAGCAGTGAAAATATCATTTGAAATGGAACATTGCATAATTTGTTACAAATGCTCTTCACCAATTTCCAACAAAGAAAGAATGTCACATCTAGGGTGGCATGGTAGCACCGTGGTTAACACTATTGCTTCACAGGGCCAGGGTCCCAGGTTCGATTCCCGCTCGGTTCACTGTCTGTGCAGAGTCTACACGTTCTCCCCGTGTCTGCGTGGGTTTCCTCCGGGTGCTCTGGTTTCCTCCCACAAGTCCTAAAAGATGTGCTTGTTAGGTGAATTGGACATTCTGAATTCTCCTTCAGGCGCCGGAGTGTGGCGACGAGGGGATTTTCACAGTAACTTCATTGCGGTATTCATGTAAACCTACTTGTGACAATAATAAAGATTATTATTATTATTACTTTTCTCTTGTTGGCCCAGCCATTTCTGATATGTGTCTGTACAAGGGTAGGAACTGCGGTATCAGTATTGTTACATAGTTGATGTCTACATCCCTCCTTTGCCTATCCCAGTCAAGTTCTGCTGGCAATAAAAGGTGTTGCAATGCATGGATACAAAATGCGCTTGCATTTCCTAAACCAGTTTTGCACTGTGCAGGATACCTGACAAAACTGTGTCGCATCCCTTTTTTCAAATATAAATTTAGCGCACCCAATTATATTTTTTTCCCAATTAAGGGGCAATTTAGTGTGGCCAATCCAACTAAGCTGCACACCTTTGGGTTGTGGGGGTGAAATCCACACAGACACGGGGAGAGCGTGCAAACTCCACACGGACAATGACCCAGGGCCAGGATTCGAACCCGGATCCTCAGCACCGCAGTCCTAGTGCTAACCACTGCGCCACAACTGTGTCGCATCCCTGACCCCCACCCCATTTAGCCAACTCTCTTGTATGACATCCTCCTGGGGGGGGGGGGGGCATTACCCCTGAAAAATGGGACTAGAGTCTTTCCATGAGTGCCGTGGTTTCTGGTGATGCGATGTTGCTTTTAGACGTACAATGCACAAAATGTACACTTACCCAACAACGTATCAATTGAGTAGTTGAGTTCTGAAGGCTAAGCCAAGATAGTCTTATGCAGTGATGGCATTTCTATTAAACATAGATGTGGAGCATGTGTTAAGAATTGTTTATTAAGAAATAAATGTTTTAAAAATGCTTCATTTTTTGAGAATTGTAGTTGATTTGTTTAAAAAAGGTAATGAGGTAAACAGGATTCAGAATGTAATTGACCTTGGCGTGCGCCTCATTGCGTCAGATGCTTTGAAACTGAAACAAAGCAGGCAGAGTAATTGATATAATCACTTCTTCTGATCCCAAAGGTGTGGCAGATGTGTTTTTCTTTACAACCAGCAGAGATTACAGACATAGAAAGAAAATGCAAAATTGTTACAAGTGTTTATTAACTGACTATTAGGTAATTGTAGAAATTTGGTTTCCTGTTGTATAATACTGCTATTTTACATGAAAACAATTTTATTATGACTAATTGGTATTGAAAGGTGATTCCAATTCGGTCTTAGATGACCATTTGGATCATGCATCAAATTGCTTGGCTCTTCCGGCAATATAATAATTCTTGTATAAATAGAAAAATTTGGTCTGGCAGATGCATGAAAACTGAAGCGTCCGACATCCAATGAACATTTATTTATCCGGGCAAGAAATGTGTACCTAGATTTTCTGATATTGTGTTCGTCAGGCTGAGGGATGGTGATGTCTTATCTGACACGATGAGCACTGACCCTCATGTAATTTCCAGAGTCGGCTTAATAAAATGTTGCAGGTAAGCTCCAAATGTTAGAATTGTCTCTAGGACCATGGAACCAAAGAAAGGTTACGGCGCAGAAAGAGGCCATGCTGGCCAAAAAAGAGAAAAATGAAACCGGACGCTCATTTAGGTCATCCCCTCACTCTCTCTATCCCTAGCCTATCCAATCTCTCCTTATAGCTGCATTTGTCAAGCCCTGGCAACATTCATGTAAACCGCCTCTGCACTCTCTCCAGAGTGTCCTTCCTGTAATGCAGTGACCATAACAGTACCCAAAACTCCAGCTGTGGCCTAACCAGGGTTTGATACAGTTCCATCATTAAATCCTTGCTTTTGTATTCAATACCTTGCCCAATAAAGAAAAGCACGACATAAATTTTCTTTACCACCTGATCCACCTGCCCGGCCTCCTTCACAGATTGAATTCCATTTGCCACTTTCCCGCCCATTAAACCAAACAATTAATATCACCCTGGAGTCGACAGTTATCCTCTTCACTATCAACCACATGGCCAATTTTTGTGTCATCTGCATATTTCCCAATCATGCCACCCACATTTAAGTCCAAATCATTAATATATATAATAAACAGCAAGGGCCCCAACACGGAGCCTTGGAGAACACCACTGGAAACTGCTTTACATTCACAAAGACATCCATCCACCATTACATTTTTCTTCCTGGTGCTGAGCCAATTTTGGATCTAACTTGCCACATTCCCCTGTATCCAATGGGAACACACTTTATTGACCAGTCAGCCATATAGGATATTAAATGCCCTCTGCCCTCACAGGTAAGCGTAAAAGATTTTACTGAAGGAAAAAGATTAGGGGAGTTCTCCCTGGTGTTGTGGTCATGATCACATTGCTGTTTGTGGGATCTGACTGTGCGTTAACTGGTTGCCACCTTTCCAACATTACAGCAGTGTTCACATTATACATAGTACTTCATTGGGCTTTAAGCCCTGTTGAGATAACCTGCGGTACTACATAAATGCAAGTCTTTTTTCTTTCTGGTGTATCATGCCGTGTAAGTAGCTTCAGGGCAGAAAATGTAACTTCTCAGATGCAGCTGTGAAAGTGCTTTTGCCAGGGGTCATGCAAAGGGGGGGGGGGGAAACCATTTTGAAATGGAGCAACACAAGCCCCTTAGGCAGGGCTGCTAAGGGGTACTGATAGGAGGCGGCCAAGATCCCATGCAGAGCCATTCACGAAAAGGCTAATAATGTTCACAGCTCTGGTAAGATAAGAGCAACGTGCTGGGGGTGGCACGGTGGTGCAGTGGTTAGGCTCACGGCGCTGAGGACGTGGGTTCGACCCCAGCCCCAGGTCTCTGTCCGTGCAGAGTTTGCAAACTCTCCTGTGTCTGTGTGGGTCTCACCCCCACAACCAAAGATGTGCAGGGTGTTATAATGTATATCATGGTGCAGCCACACACTGATGGACACACAGTGGGACCAATCAACACACACAACACCGCAGCCAATCACCAGTGAGAGCACACGCACTATAAAGACAGGGGGCATCAGAGTTCCCGCTCATTCGAGCTGCAGCTAGATAGGAGGACAGAGCTCACAGCCTGCAACACAGACATTCACCATGTGCTGAGTGCATCGACTGGTTAGGACAAGGCAAATGTCTTTAGTTAAAGCTATTCACCCACACTCTGAGTATGTTTAAACAGTTAGTGATTCAATAAAATAGTGTTGCACTATTTCTTTTTTTTTAATTTTTAATTATTTTTTAATTTTTTAAATAATTTTTTTTTATTCTCCTCCTTTTTCACATTTTCTCCCACATTTACATCCATCAACAATAAACAATAATCAGCAAGATATGTCAGTCCCCATAATAACAACGATCCCATCTACCCACCAACCCCCAAACCTCAACCCGCATGTTTACATAAACAAATGACAAAAAGGAATCAGGAATTACCTGTAGTCACCCTTAATCTTACACAGCTCCCCCCCACCCCCAACGTAAAGTCCTGGTATACACGTATACCAGCTCCAGCCCACTGCATCACCCGCTTCTGCTTGGCCCAGCTCAGGACCTTCTCCTTCACACTGTACCTACGGAAGCACAGAGTCACTGCCCTTGGCGGCTCACTCGCCTTTGGTACAGGCCTCCACGACCGATGGGCCCGATCCAGTTCATATCGGGAGGGATCCTCCCCCTCCTCCAATAGTTTTGCCAGCATCGCGGCAAAATACTCAGTCGGCTTCGGTCCTTCAACTCCTTCGGGCAGCCCCACAATCCTCAAATTCTGTCGCCTTGATCTGTTTTCCAGGTCTTCCATTTTTCCTCGCAGATCCTTGTTAGTGTCCATCACCTTCCACATCTCTTTCCCCATCGAGGCAAGTTGATCACCGTGCTGCAATAACGTCTCCTCCACTTCCTTCAGCGCCTCCCCTTGCTCTCGCACCTCCGCCACTGCGCTCGCCACCTCCGTCCTTACCGGGGAAACCGCCTCCTCCACCAGCACACTCAAAACCTCCCTCATCTCCTTCCTCACCGTCTCCATGCATTTCGCAATCTGCGCCAACTGCTTTTCAAATTCCGCAGCCATCACCTTAGTTATTTCTTCAGCCGTAAGCAGTGCGGCCTCCCTTAGTGCTCCAGGCTCCATTTTCCTTGGTGACCCCGCGGTGACCTTTCCACTCCCCGACGGACCTTCAGCTGTTTTTTTTCCGGCCGTTTTCTTGCTCACCCTCGCCATTTTTCTTTGTTTTTTCTTTCCTCCTGTGTCTTCACTGTGCCTCCTCCGTGCCTTCTCCCTGCTTCTGCCGCCTCCGTGGACCCTGGGATTGGGCTTAAAGCCCCGAAAGTGCCGTTCCCGAACGGGAGCTCTCCATTGTGCGGCCGCCTCCTGCCCGCCGTCACCGGAAGTGAGTGTTGCACTATTTCAAGTGTTGGTGACCTGTACGTGATCCAGAACACTCAGCACATCATGATACCAGGAGTTGAGGGATATTAGCACTTCTTAGAACTCCCTGCAAGTGATCTGCCTTCCACCAGCATTCCGTCATCCTGCAACATGGACAACATCAGCCCACCGCCGCCGCTCCGCATCGCCGGCAACCTCGGGGCCAACTGGAAGATTTTCACACAACGCTTCCAGCTCTTCCTCGAAGCCACAGACAGGGAGGCCGCCTCGGATACCAGGATGATTGCTCTCCTCCTCTCCACGGCCGGGGACCATGCCATCCACATTTTCAATTCTCTCACCTTTGCGGATGATGAAGATAAAACGAAGTTCAAGACGGTCCTCCTCAAGTTTGACACTCACTGCAGCGTAGAGGTGAATGAAAGTTTTGAGCGCTACGTGTTCCAGCAGCGTTTGCAGGGTAAGGATGAACCTTTCCAATCCTTTCTCACGCACCTCCACATCCTTGCGCAGTCTTGCAACTACGGGCCCACCTCCGACTCCATGATACACGACCAGATCGTTTTCGGTGTTCAGTCGGACCCCCTACGTCAGCAGCTCCTCAAAGTAAAGCAGCTCACCCTAGCGACCGCCATCGAGACCCGTGTCTTACATGAAAACGCCACAAGTCGGTATTCCCATATACAAGCGGCTGAAACGGCGCAGCAAGGTCCCCACGAGGCGGAACGGGTCCAAGTGATTGAGCACCTCCAGGGCCTCAGCCTGGATGAGGGCGGCCATTTTGCGCGCTTTTCACGGACTCCCACGCTTGTGCGCACCAAACGAGGGGACGGCGACGTTGAGGAACGTAATGCACTGGCGCGCACCACGCATGACCGCACCGCTCATGCGCGGTGGCGCAGCGAAGGTGCTGATGTCACGACGTGCGGAAACTGTGGCTCCGCCCATTTAAAGTGGCAATGCCCTGCAAAATCTCGACAATGCCTACGATGTGGCAGACTTGGCCACTATGCTGCCTTATGCCGAGCAGCTCAGCCTGCCAATTCATATCGCTTCAGCCAGCCTCGCAGGAATGTTCGGGCAATTCAACCCACGGTCACCGAGTCCGATGCGGACCTCCCACACAGCAGTGACACCGAGGACCCGAAGGCGCCTTTTCGAGTCGGTGTCGTAATGAAAAACAGGTTGTCCCCGAAGCAAAGGCACCAGCCGCTGTCGGTATACAGCATCGATCCAGACGATGAGTGGTGTGCCACCCTGACGGTCAACTGGTCCCAAATACGATTCCGCCTGGACACTGGTGCCTCCGCCAATCTCATGGCGTGGTCTGGCCTCCAAAGCCTTCGTGTCAAACCAGCCATCCTTCCATCAGCCTGCCAGCTATTGGATTATAATGGCAATGCCATTGCTGCCAGCGGCTCATGCCAACTTGAAGTGACGCACAGGTCACGCAAAGCCATCCTTCCTTTCGAGATTGCGGGCTCCTCGAAAGACTCCCTGCTTGGCGCACAGGCGTGCAAGCTGTTGAACCTCGTTCAGAGAGTGCACTCTCTCTGTCCTGATAACACGTCTGCCTTCCAGGACGCTGACTTCAGGGCGCAACTCGACGCCATCATCGACCAGCACTGCGACGTCTTCGAAGGCATGAGCACGCTCCCATATGCTTACAAGATCCTACTCAAACAGAACACCATGCCTGTGGTGCATGCACCTCGCAGGGTCCCAGCACATCTTAAGGACCGCCTCAAGCAGCAGCTGCAGGACCTCCAGGACTAAGGAGTGATCTCCAGAGTTACGGAACCAACCGACTGGGTCAGTTCCATGGTGTCTGTAAAAAAGCGTTCCGGCGAGCTGAGAATTTGCATTGATCCCAAGGGTCTGAATCGCAATATCATGAGGGAGCATTATCCAATTCCCAAGCGCGAAGAGATCACTTGCGAGATGGCTCGTGCCAAGCTCTTCACCAAACTCTACGCCTCGAAAGGATTCTGGCAAATCCAGCTCGACAAATCCAGCAGGAAACTGTGTACATTTAATACCCCCTTTGGCAGATATTGTTACAGCAGGATGCCGTTTGGGATCATATCTGCTTCAGAAGTGTTCCACAGGATCATGGAACAAATGATGGAAGGCATTGAAGGTGTTCGCATCTATGTCGCAAAATAATCATTTGGTCCACCACCCCGCAGGAGCATGTCAGTCGCCTCCAGCGCGTGTTCAAACGCATACGTGAGCAGGGCCTACGCCTCAACAGAGCCAAATGCTCGTTTGGTCAGACGGAACTCAAGTTCCTAGGGGACCACATCTCCCAGTTGGGTGTGCGGCCGGATGCGGACAAGGTGGCTGCCATCACAGCTATGAAAACGCCAGAGGACAAGAAGGCGGTCCTCCGATTTCTGGGCATGGTCAACTTTTTAGGGAAGTTCATCCCTAACCTCGCCTCTCATACCACGGCTCTCAGGAACCTGGTCAGGAAGACGACAGACTTCCAATGGCTTCCTGCCACGAGCGCGAATGGAGAGAACTCAAAACCAAACTCACCACGGCACCGGTCTTAGCTTTCTTTGATGCAGCAAAAGAGACCAAAATTTCGACCGATGCCAGCCAATCCGGCATTGGGGCAGTGCTCCTGCAACGCGATGTGGCCTCATCGTGGGCCCCCATTGCATATGTGTCACGCGCCATGACCCCCACGGAACAGCGCTACGCACAGATAGAAAAGGAGTGCCTGGGCCTTCTGACCGGTGTCGTCAAGTTTCACGATTATGTGTACGGCCTTCCTCAATTCACCGTCGAGACCGACCATCGCCCGCTGGTCAATATAACACAGAAAGACTTGAACGCCATGACGCCTCGCCTCCAGTGTATTCTTCTCAAACTCCGGCGATAAGACTTCCAGCTGGTATACACCCCAGGCAAAGACCTCATCATTGCCGACGCTCTCTCCAGGGCTGTCAACACTCCATGTGACCCAGCGGGATTCGTCTGCCATGTTGACACCCATGTGGCCTTCGTGGCCTCCAATCTACCTGCCACGGATGAACGCCTCGTCCAAATTCGCTGCGAGACAGCGGCTGACCCTTTGCTACAACGTGTCATGCGCCGCCTAACAGACGGGTGGCTGTTTTATGCCCACAGTTCTATAACGTCACAGATGATCTGGCGGTAGTAGATGGTGTTCTCCTGAAACTGGACCGCATTGTCATCCCGCACAGCATGCACCAGCTTGTCCTGGAACAACTACACGAGGGCCACCTTGGCGTGGAAAAGTGCCGCCGACGGGCCCGAGAGGCAGTGTACTGGCCCGGCATTAATGAGGACATAGCCAACACAGTGCTCAACTGCCCCACTTGTCAGCGCTTCCAGCCGGCCTAACCACGTGAGACCCTGCAGCCCCAAGAGTTGGTCATGTCCCCTTGGACCAAGGTGGGCATGGACCTGTTCTACGCGCTGGGCAGGGACTATGTTCTGATTGTAGACTACTTTTCAAACTACCCGGAGGTGGTACGTTTACACGACACCACATCGTCTGCAGTCATCCGTGCTATAAGGACACCTTTGCTCGACACGGCATCCCACTCACTGTGATGTCGGACAATGGCCCCTGCTTCGCAAGCCAGGAACGGTCCAACTTTGCCAGGAGGTACAACTTTGTGCATGTGACATCCAGTCCCCTGTACCCCCAATCCAATGGCAAAGCGGAGAAGGGCGTCCACATAGACAAACGGCTCCTCTGCAAGGCTGCCGATGCTGGGTCCGATTTCTACTTCGCCTTGCTGGCCTATCGCTCGGCCCCACTGTCCACTGGCCTGTTGCCAGCCCAGCTGCCCATTGGTCACACCCTGAGGACGACGGTGCCATCCATTCATGTCCCAGACCTCGACCACGTTCCGGTCCTTCAAAGAATGCAGCTGTCTCGTGCACAGCACAAGGCGGCTCATGACTCCCGTGCAGCTGATCTCCCTGCTCTGGCTCCAGGTAACAACGTCCGCATCCATCTTCCGGATGGCAGCTAATCTGCAACCGCTGTGGTCATTCAGCAGGTGGCCCCCGCTCGTTCCTGGTTCGTCTACCGGATGGCTCCATTGTGCGCCGCAATCGATGTGCCCTTCGTCTCGTTCCGCGCTCGCTACGTGATCCTCCACCATTGCCACGCCCTCCTGTTGACCCTGACCTGGACTATGCAGAGATTCCGGTCACTCTGCATCCTCCTCACTCTGACACAGTCCAGCCCGTTCCTCAGCCAGCAGCTCCCGACCCACCCTTGAGGGGGTCAACCAGAATTCGTCGCCCAGCTCAGAGACTTAATTTGTGAACTTTGTGGGCTTATGGACTTTCTGATTTGTTCTGTACTTCCGTTTAATCGTTCAAGTGGTTTGTATATAGTGTTCATCTCGTTATTTGTGTGACACTGTTTTTCTGCACCAGACACCTTCCCATGTAAATAGCTTAGTTTTCATGTACATAGTCCTGTAAATATTTCGCACACACGTAGTCAGGAACATTCACCATACACTATTTATTGCCACGCAGGTACATTTTTTATAAAAGGGGGGATGTCATAATATACACCAGTGTAGCATGGTGCAGACACACACTGATGGACACACAGTGGGACCAATCAACACACACAACACCGTAGCCAATCACCAGTGAGAGCACACGCACTATAAAGACAGGGGGCATCAGAGTTCCCGCTCATTCGAGTTGCAGCTAGATAGGAGGACAGAGCTCACAGCCTGCAACACAGACATTCACCATGTGCTGAGTGCATCGACTGGTTAGGACAAGGCAAAGGTCTTTAGTTAAAGCTAGTATCGTATTCACCCACAGTCTGAGTATGTTTAAACAGTTAGTGATTCAATAAAATAGTGTTGCACTATTTCAAGTGTTGGTGACCTGTATATAATCCAGAACACCCAACACATCACAGGGTAGGTAGATTAGCCTTGCTAAATTGCCCCTTAATTGGAAATATAAAGAATTGGGCACTCTAAATTTATTTTTTTTAAAGAGCAACTTACCACAAGAGCAACTTGAAGAGTGCAGAGGCAAAGCTGTCTGCAGTCTACAATGACCCTTCCTCCACAATCTGCAAAAGCTCTTGAAATTGGCAATGGCAGTGAAGCATTTTGGTGCCTCTGACAATTGTTCCTTTGCTCACATACTTACATTTTTTCACCCTACTAAGGCACTCATGGAATTGTGTGTTGGGCGCACATATTATCACACCCACTCTGGGCTGCAATATTGAGAACAACATAGCACTACATTTATTGGTAATTGGTTTGAATTTGGGTCAGCCATTGATGTATTTTCAGATCAGTAGTCAGTCACTCCTACATGTGGTTTGAGCATTTGACTGTGGTGGGAATTGTCTCACACTGCCCTCTATCGACTTGTAAGGCAACAGGGCCCATAGGACATAGGATTTAGTATCAGGAGTAGGCCATTTGGCGCTTTGAGCCTGCTCTGCCATCCAATAAGTCCCTGGCTGATCTCGTTGTGATCTCAAATCCACGCCCCTGCCTGCCCCCCATCCCCCCATAACCCTTGACACATTTGTCAATCAAAAATCTGTCTAACTCAGCCTTGAAAATCCATCCAACTCAGCCTCCACTGAAATGAAATGAAATGAAATGAAAATCACTTATTGTCACAAGTAGGCTTCAATGAAGTTACTGTGAAAAGCCCCTAGTCGCCACATTCCGGCGCCTGTTCGGGGAAGAGAATTTCACAGAGTAACGGCCCTCTGAGAGAAAACATTGCTGTTAACCTCAGTCTTAAAAGGGAGACCACTTGTTCTTAGGCTCCCTCCCCTAGTTCTTGTTTACCCCTAGTTCTTGTTTGAGAACGACCCTTGTGACTGGAACTTGATATTCATGCCTTTTGTATGTATTTCTTCACCCCTTGAAAGGCAGACAATATTAACATTGAATGAGGAAAAGTTTCAATCTAATCATTAAGCTGCTTTATGGGAATATTCATTAACAAGGAAACTATGGGCACTCAACACCATGCCAGTTTGATGGGTCACCTTGCTACATTTCTACAGAAACTCTTCCAATTATCGCCCAGCAATTCGAACTCCTCTATCAAACCATCCTCTGTTCTTTTACACCCGCTTCATCTGTCCTCATCCCTGTCCTGCAGCTGTTGACTCGCACAGGATGTGGTAGCCCCAGCAACAGCCCTTTAAACCCCAAGTTTAAATCTAATCCTGGACATTAAGTCATTAGACTACCAAGAGAAGTTTGGTGGGGTGGAACCTCTGGCTGTCAGTCTGCTCCAGCCTTGGCCAGCGCCCAAAGCCCCAGGGACAGGGATTATTTGCAGAACTGGAATTGGTGGGAGCACCATTTGTGCCCGCACCCACCTGACCGTGGCCAGGCAGGAGCCGACAGAAAATTCAGAGTGGCACTGGTAAGGTCACCAGAGCAGTTCTGGCAGAAGAGGAAAGATTTTTTTCTAAAAGGATATTTTCCTATTGCTGTTAGGTGACCAGCACTGTGGATCCCCTTCCATCAGCGTTGTATCCTGGCAATGCACCCATGCTTGGATCACAGTGGGCATGAAAGTGGCTGACTTCGCGCAGGTGGTGTCAGCCTGTGGCCCCCACTTCCTGTTGTGATGTCAGCACAGCAAGAAGTATCGAACCTCATCCCCAGCGGAGTCACCAACCAGTGGCAGCCCTGGATGATTTTCTCACGACCTGGCCAAGAACAGTGAAACCAGCCGTGATGCTCTATCGCGATCCCAGCCATGATCAGCTACCACGGTACAAATTGGGGATGAATCCTGAGATCTCTCTGTGCTGTCTACTTCTAAGTCTGCACCAAATGCTGCATTTACCAGCTGAGTTGTCGGAGATCCTCGGTAGGTTTATAGCCAGGCCAAAAAGTCAATGGGTGGGATTCTCCGACCCCCCCGCCGGGTTGGAGAATCGCCGGGGGGCGGCATGAATTCCGCCCCCGCCGGCTGGCGGATTCTTCGGCGCCGGAGAATTAGCGGGGGCGGGAATCGCGCCGCACCGGTCGGCGGCCGCTGGCAGCAGTGCCCTCGGCGATTCTCCAGCCTGCAATGGGTCGAAGTCCCGCCAGTTCTATGCAGGTCCCGTCGGCGTAAATTGGAGTAGATCCCTTACCGGTGGGACCTGGTGGCGCAGGCGGGCTCCGGGGGGGAGCAAGGCGATTTGGCCCCGGGGGGTGCTCCCATGGTGGCCTGGCCCACGATCGGGGCCCACCGACCCGCGGGCGGGCCTGTGCCGGGGGGGGCACTCTATTCCTACGTGCCTGCCGTGTAAGCCTCCGCGTTGGCCGACGCGTAGGTGAACCCCCTGCACATGAGCGAGGATGACGTCAGCAGCCGCTGACACTCCCACGCATGCGCGGACCTGCGCCGGCCGGCGGAGTCCCTTCAGTCCCGGTTGGCGCGGCGCCAAAGGCCTTCCACGTCAGCCGGCGGGGCGCTAACCACTCTGGGGTGGGCCGAGCCCCTGAAGGTGCGGAGCATTCTGCACCTTTGGGGCGGCCCCACACCGGAGTGGTTCCCGCCACTCCGTCCCGCCGGGTCCCACCGCCCTGCCGGGTACGGGAGAGTCCCACCCATAAAGCAAGTGGTTGCTGAACAGGACACAAAATCCTTGTTGCTCCTTCCCCATCCCCAGCAATACCTGGGCACCATCCTACCACCACACACTGCCCTCACTCCACTGGTCGATGGGATCATCACCCATAAAAATGAAATCTGCTGAAGCGTTGCAAAAAACACAGATTTCATTTCGGGGTGAGAATCTGTCACCAACTGACTCTTCGGGGGAATCGATTTGATAGCCTTTGTAAATGGGCGTGTGGGTCACAATGTGGCAGACCGTGCATCGTAGGTCATTGCATTTAATCAAGGCAGGGTTCGACAGCACAGGACCCATTGATTAAATTACAGACTGCACTCCAACTTTATGCTGTATGCTTAATATTAAGATCTCTGCATGCCGCCGGTGCTCACTGTGCTGTTCATTGGCTGCACACTTCAGCAGAGGGTCTGAAATTCCAACTTCCTAAGCCTCTGCTTAAAGCTAGCCTGTATATTACACTGTAACTTGGTGAGGTACCCTCAATAACGAAGCTTAGAGATTAAACTGTAAAGAAGGCTGTTATAACCTGCCTACTTACCATTGGCTGGGGACTAATGACTATCCCACAATCCTGTGGGAGTATGAGCTTCCCCAATGAGGGGGGCGGAGAAACCACGAGTAAACTCCTCGTATAAATAAAGCTGGCCAGTTCAGGAACCAGGAGGAAGGAGTATGTAGCAAGGGAAGTTACTGCTACTGTTATGTATATATGTTATAGTAAATAAATGTCATTACTTTGTATCCTTAAAACTCGTGCTGGATTCTTCGTGGCCCTTACAAAACTGGCGACGAAGGTTAAAGTGAATAGCTGTCTACACTGCTGAAGCCACCTCCCTGGATTTTTGTTGGATACAGGTTGGAAGTTGTTTTCTATTATACCATGCCTCTGTACGGACTTTTGGATGTTTTTGATGCTGCGCTGGAAAGCTGGAACCAGTACACACAACGGATGCGTTACTATTTCCGGGCAAACAATATCACCGAAAACGAGCGCCAGGTGGTCATATTGCTCACCACCTGCGGCCCGCATACGTTTGGGGTGATTAGGAGCCTTACGTACCCAGCTGCGCCGGACACCAAAACGTTTGATGAACTTGTGAATATAGTGGGGCAACACTTTAACCCAACCCAGTCCACGATAGTCCAGCGTTACCGGTTTAATACCGCTGAGAGGACCCCTGGAGAATCCCTTGCTGATTTTCTATCCAGGCTACGCAGGATTGCGGAGTACTGTGACTATGGTGAGACCTTGTCAGAAATGTTACGCGACCGTTTGGTTTGCGGTATTAACAATGCAGCCACCCAGAGAAAGTTGTTAGCTGAGCCAACATTGACTTTTCAACAGGCCATTCAAATAGTCTTGTCCCGAGAGAGCGCAGAGCGAGGAGTACAGGAGCTACAGGGAATGGAAGTGCATGCCTTGGGGCGCAACCCTTTCTGTCCAAAAATGTCCCCCCGCACTCCTGCGGTACCTTGGGCGAGGCAACGTCCGGACCGATGCCAGTGGCCAGCGGACATTCCTCTCCGAAGGGAGCCTTCTCCAGAACCAATGGATGAGGAGCCATGTCCGTGTCAGACTTGTAGACGCCGACCCCGTCGCGGACGGCGGTCCTGGGGACACCAGAGGCGCCGTCGTTCCGACCGAAACTGGGACCAGCCCAGGGGCCGTAACTGGGACCAGCCCAGAGGCCGTACCTTCCATGTGGATGAACCTGCGGCGACTACTCCTGAGGACGTGGAGACGGAGGACGACTGCCTGCAGCTGCATTGTGTGGCAGCTCCCCGTGTGGCCCCTATTAAGGTGACAGTATGGGTCAATGGCTACCCGCTTGAGATGGAGTTGGATACTGGCGCAGCGGTCTCCGTGATCGCCCAGAGGACATTCGACCACATCAAGCAGGGTATACAGACCCTTACATTAACCGACTCACAAGCCAGGTTGGCCACCTACACGGGGGAACCACTGGACATTGCAGGAACTACAATTACCCCTGTTGTCTATGGACGCCAGGAGGGGCGTTTCCCACTTATCGTGGTGCGCGGCCATGGGCCCAGCCTGTTGGGTCGGGACTGGTTGCGCCATTTGCGGTTGCAATGGCAGCACATCCTCCAAACAGTTTCTGAAGGGTTGACTGAGGTGCTACGACGATACCCAGATGTATTCCAGCCTGGTTTGGGGAAAATAAAAGGGGCCGTAGCCCGTATCCAAGTTGAACCAGGAGCCACGCCGCGCTATTTCCGGGCGCGCCCAGTGCCTTACGCCTTGCTCGAGAAGGTAGAAGGGGAGCTCACTCGTTTGGAGAGTTTGGGTATTATCAGGCCCGTCCGTTTTGCTGACTGGGCAGCACCGATTGTACCTGTAATGAAGCCAGATGCCACAGTTTGCTTGTGTGGCGACTATAAACTTACAGTGAATACAGTTTCCCGACTTGGCCGATATCCAATGCCTCGCATAGAGGATCTCTACGCGAAGCTTGCAGGTGGACTCTCGTTCACAAAATTAGATATGAGTCACGCCTACCTGCAGTTGGAGCTGGACCCTGCCTCCCGACCATATGTAACGATTAATACACACTGGGGCCTGTATGAATATACACGGTTGCCCTTTGGAGTATCCTCTGCCTGTGCAATTTTTCAAAGTGTTATGGAGGGCATTTTGAGAGGTTTACCACGTGTGGCTGTCTACCTAGATGACGTTTTGATTACAGGGACGTCGAAGCAAGAACATTTGGAAAATCTGGAGGCTGTCCTTAGACGCCTTTCGGAGGCTGGAGTCCGTTTACGTCACACAAAGTGCGTATTTCAGGCAAAGGAAGTAGTCTACCTAGGTTATCGGGTGGACCGCAAAGGTCTGCACCCCGTCGCAGAGAAGGTGCATGCAATTCAACATGCCTCCGCCCCGACAGACACTTTGCATCTTCGTTCTTTTCTCGGTCTCGTAAACTATTACGGGAAGTTCCTCCCCAATCTGGCAACTACGCTGGCCCCGTTGCACCTTCTGCTAAAGAAAAATCACACCTGGGTTTGGGGTCCGCCGCAAGAAACCACTTTCCGGCGGGTAAAACAACAATTGTTGTCGTCTGGGTTACTAACCCACTATGATCCTGGAAAGCCTTTGCTCGTCACATGTGATGCATCCCCGTATGGTATTGGGGCCGTCCTGTCCCACAAGATGGAGAACGGGGCCGAGCGACTGATAGCTTTCGCCTCCCGCACATTGACTGCAGCGGAGAAAAAGTACGCGCAGATCGAGAAGGAGGGCCTGGCAGTGGTTTTTGCAGTGAAACCAGTACGTGTACGGCCGCCATTTCACTATCGTGACTGATCATAAGCCCCTGCTGGGACTTTTCAAAGAGGATAAGCCAATACCGCCCATTGTTTCTGCACGGATCCAGCGCTGGGCTTTGTTGCTTGCTGCATACGAGTATTCTCTGGAGCACAAACCAGGTACGCAGATAGCAAATGCCGACTCACTGAGCCGATTGCCTTTATCAACCGGCCCCATGTCGACCCCCACGACCGGTGAGGTGGTTGCAACCCTAGATTTTATGGACACCTTGCCTGTCACGGCATCACAGATCCGTGAGTGGACCCAGACGGAGCCAGTCCTGTCAAAGGTTCGGCACATAGTCCTGTATGGTGGGCAGCATAGACAGCTCCCAGGCGAGTTGTGGGCATTTTCCTCCAAGCTGTCAGAATTCATCGTGGAAGACGGCATCCTCTTGTGGGGGACGCGTGTGATTGTCCCGGAAAAAGGCCAGGAGCTGATACTATCAGACTTGCACAATGGGCATCCAGGTGTGACCCAAATGAAAATGTTGGCCCGGAGTTATGTCTGGTGGCCAGTCCTCGACACCGACATTGAGAAGGTGGCCCAAAACTGCTCCATTTGCCAGGAGCATCAGAAGCTTCCGCCGGCCGCGCCCCTACATCACTGGGAATGGCCAGGGCGGCCTTGGGCACGCTTGCATGCAGATTTCGCAGGCCCTTTTCAAGGATCCATGTTGCTTCTACTAATTGACGCCCAGTCCAAATGGCTAGAGGTGCAGAAGATGCAGGGGACAACGTCCTGCGCAACAATTGAAAAGATGCGTTTATCGTTTAGTACGCATGGCCTCCCCGAGGTGCTGGTCACGGATAATGGCACTCCATTCACAAGTGAGGAGTTTGCTAGGTTCACAAAGATGAACGGCATCCGCCATATCCGCACTGCCCCTTACCACCCGGCTTCAAATGGGTTGGCAGAGCGCGCAGTGCAGACATTCAAAAGAGGCCTAAAGAAGCAGTCTTCCGGATCAATGGACACGAGACTGGCTCGCTTTTTGTTTACGTACAGGACCACCCCCCATGCAGTGACTGGGGTAGCTCCCGCAGAAATCCTAATGGGCCGGAGACTTCGCGCCCGCCTTAGTATGGTTTTCCCGGACATTGGCGCAAAAGTACGGCGCACAAGAATGGCAGGGACAGGGATTTTCTCGGCATCGACCGATTCGGCAGTTTGCGCCCAGTGACCCAGTATTCGTTCGGAATTTTGCTGGTGGTGCCCAATGGGTTCCTGGTGTAATCTTTCGCCAAACGGTCCCTATATCTTACCAAGTGCAAGCCCAGGGTCGTCTCCAGCGAAAACATGTAGACCACGTTCGGTCCAGAAGATCATCCCCTCAAAAGATTCCCCGCCCCCAGAGCTCATTTCAACAGCCGCAGAGACCAGAGACAAGGGAAGGTAGTCCTCACAATCTTCCACTGGTGCCTCACTCGAAGCCTGCGCAGGTCGTTACGGGACCGAATGGAGATAGAGACGCTGACATGACGGAGGCAGCAGACTCTGACTCCGAGATGGAGACACAGGATGCATCAGAGGGGGAATCCTCGGGTCCACGGGCCGTGGATGTACAACCGTGCCGTTCATCACGGAAGCGCCGGTCTCCGTCTCGTTACACGCCGCCTGATCCAGCGCCGCGTGCAAATGGCGTCCGATCTGCGGCCAAACGAGTCCGACGCCCTCCTTCGCCAGGGTCTTCGGTGGATTCCTTGGACTTTGGGGGGGGAGGGATGTTATAACCTGCCTACTTACCATTGGCTGGGGACTAATGACTATCCCACAATCCTGTGTGAGTATGAGCTTCCCCAATGAGGGGGGCGGAGAAACCACTAGTAAACTCCTCGTATAAATAAGCTGGCCAGTTCAGGAACCAGGAGGAAGGAATATGTAGCAAGGGAAGTTACTGCTACTGTTATGTATAAATGTTATTACTTTGTATCCTTAAAACTCGTGCTGGATCCTTCATGGCCCTTACAAAAAAGGCTTTCTTAGACTAAGAACTATGTTAGAGCTGAGACAAGTGCTGACTGCTACACAGCCCATGAGGCAGCCCTTTATATATGGCTCACAGATGGGCGGAGCCAGAGGCGGAGTCCCCAGGGTTCCAAGCCCGGTCTTAAAGGGGACATCACCTTACATGATGATAAGGCAGTAACCGTTCATCACACTTGGGCAGATGCTGGGAGTCATTCCCAAACTGAATCTGTCCCGGGAAACAGTGAGGACTGGCATAACATAGCAGCGACGTTGCTCCAAGATTTTCTGACACTGTACCGGAGGTTTGGAGCAGCAAGTGGAAAGAAGGAGAAATATCTTGCATCTGCATGGGAGTGGGAGGCATTCAGGCATTCAAAAGGCAGTGAGAGCAGAAAGGCATAAAGGTCAGTGCAGGTGTCAAACCTCAGGGACCTGGCCGCAGTGTTGCAAGAAATATGATGCCTTCACATGAGTGGTGAAGATCAGTGAATGTATCTTTCGACGCTAAGCCCTTCTCGCTGCACCACTAGCTTCAGTCACGGCTCAATTCACTGCACACCCAACACTCATCTGGTGAGAAGTTCTATCAGTCAGGATTCAAACCTTATTTTCAAAAGCTTTACCTCATTCTCACACACGCATCTCACACATACGCACACTTCTAGCTATTCAATCACGGCAGCCATCTGGCCAAAGGAGATTGCTTGCCACTCTCTGATACACATCAGTTTCTCTTGCAGGACAATGGGGTGGCACACAACCAGAGGCAGCAGGAGCTAATCAGCTGTGCTTGCTTGCATGTCCTAACCGTGATGGAGAAGATAATACTGGCCGTTCGTAGAATTGCCATGACTGAGGCCGGGACCAGTGGCAGGGCTGAACCCATTGAAGGTGGAGGTATCCTCATAGCTAATTTTCCTTCTCACATCCCCCCCCCTCCCCCCTCATCCCACACTCTCTTCTGATTCACAAGCATTAACTGGTGTAAAACATGCACCCTGTATTTCCCCCCCCCCCCCCCCCCCCGCCCCATCTCTTCATCACAACAATACTTTTGTGCGTTTTTAATTTCTGGTACCCAAGAGGTGAAATCTCACCAAACAGTGGGAGGCCAACAAGAGAGCGATGTGAAGATGCAGAAACATTGCTTGATTTCCCCCTCGCACCCACCAGCTCAGATACTAACAGAGTACAAATGTTAGAGAATAGTTTAGATATTGTATCTGCATGCGGTGAAACACGAGGACGAAGCAGCCAGGAAAGGCGTGGAGAATAACGCAGAAACCAGCTCACCAAAAGGTGAGGTCTACGTCAGTGGGGAGGTGTACAGCAGAAAACTGATGGGAGTGCACAACAAAATGTTTGGTGCAAGCCCGCCAGAAAGCAAGTGTTCAACGTCAAGGAGCATGGAGGAGTATGGTACCCACCTAGCACAGAGCTTTGCACAGACCTGGAGTCACCCATTCCAAGATGAAAATGGTGACCACTTCCATTCTCACACTTGTGATGGAGCATGTGATAGCCAGACTCGTAACTCCCATCGGAGCACAGGCAGCAGCCACCCACCCAATATTTGAGCCCTGCACTGGAAGCTGGGACAGCTGCCAACATGCCTCCAGATACCAAAGAGACTTTCAGGGTCTCAGCAGTCCTGCTATTTGTTCGATAAAGAGATTAAGTCTTGGCCCAGAGCTGCTCAAGGTCGTTCTGCGAGGCTATCTGCAGTCTCCTCCACTGAAAGTCAGCAGCCTTACTCCAGTCTTGTAGCAGCCACTGGTGTAACAATGTGTAAGAGAAGGAGTACAGGCGAAGACACAAGAAGACAGATGCTAAAGGGAATGCACAAGGTTTACAATTGTATGGCAAATGGCTTGATTTCATTTTAAAATTTGGTTTTGAATGTTTATTTTGTGGTGGCTTTTATGTTTGTTTGTGCGGCCACGGGTCACTGTCCCCAGCCCTGGGTCACCATCCCCGGCCCCGGGTCACTGTGCACGGCCTCAGGTCACTGTCCACAGTCCTGGGCCACTGCCCCGGGTCACTGTCCAGAGCCCTGGGCCACTGTCCCCGGCCCCGGGTCACTGTCCCCGGGTCACTGTCCACAGCCCTGGGTCACTGTTCCCGGTCACAGTGCACGGCCCCGGGTCACTGTCCCCGGCCCCGGGTCACTGTCCCCGGCCCCGGGTCACTGTCCCCGGCCCCGGGTCACTGTCCCCAGCCCCGGGTCACTGTCTGCGGCCCTGGGTCACTGTCCCCAGCCCCGGGGCACTGTCTGCGGCCCTGGGTCACTGTCCCCAGCCCCGGGGCACTGTCCCCGGCCCCGGGGCACTGTCCCCGGGTCACTGTGCACGGCTCCGGGTCACTGTCCCCGGCTCCGGGTCATCGGCCCCGGTTCACTGTTCCCTGCCCCGGGTCACTGTCCCCGGGTCACTGTCTCCAGGTCACTGTCCCCAGGTCACTGTCCACAGCCCCGGGTCACTGTCCCCGGCCGCGGGTCATCGTCCCCAGCCCCGGTTCACTGTCCCCGGCCGCGGGTCACTGTCTGCGGCCCCGGGTCACTGTCCCCAGCCCCGGGTCACTGTCCCCAGCCCCGGGTCACTGTCCCCGGCCCCGGGTCACTGTCCACGGCCCCGGGTCACTGTCCGCGGCCCCGGGTCACTGTCCCCGGGTCACTGTCCCCAGGTCACTGTCCCCGGCCCCGGGTCACTGTCCATGGCCCCGGGTCACTGCTCCCCCCGGCCCCGGGTCACTGTCCATGGCCCCGGGTCACTGCTCCCCCCGGCCCCGGGTCACTGTCCATGGCCCCGGATCACTGTCCATGGCCCCGGGTCACTGTCCCCGGCCCCGGATCACTGCCCCCGGCCCCGGATCACTGTCTATGGCCCCGGGTCACTGCTCCCCCCGGCCCCGGATCACTGCCCCCGGCCCCGGGTCACTGCTCCCCCCCGGCCCCGGATCACTGTCTATGGCCCCGGGTCACTGCTCCCCCCGGCCCCGGATCACTGCCCCCGGCCCCGGGTCACTGCTCCCCCCAGCCCCGGATCACTGCCCACAGCCCCGGATCACTGTCCATGGCCCCGGGTCACTGTCCCCGGCCCCGGGTCACTGTCGCCGGCCCTGGGTCACTGTCCATGGCCCCGGATCACTGTCCACAGCCCCGGGTCACTGTCCACAGCCCCGGATCACTGTCCATGGCCCCGGGTCACTGTCCCCGGCCCCGGGTTACTGTCGCCGGCCCCGGGTCACTGTCCCCCCGGCCCCGGGTCACTGTCCCCCCCCGCCCCGGGTCACTGTCCACAGCCCCGGGTCACTGTCCACAGCCCCGGATCACTGTCCATGGCCCCGGGTCACTGTCCCCGGCCCCGGGTTACTGTCGCCGGCCCCGGGTCACTGTCGCCGGCCCCGGGTCACTGCCCCCGGCCCCGGGTCACTGTCCCCGGCCCCGGGTCACTGTCGCCGGCCCCGGGTCACTGTCTATGGCCCCGGGTCACTGTCCCCGGCCCCGGGTCACTGTCGCCGGCCCCGGGTCACTGTCTATGGCCCCGGGTCACTGTCCCCGGCCCTGGGTTACTGTCGCCGGCCCCGGGTCACTGTCGCCGGCCCCGGGTCACTGTCCATGGCCCCGGATCACTGTCCACAGCCCCGGGTCACTGTCCACAGCCCCGGATCACTGTCCATGGCCCCGGGTCACTGTCCCCGGCCCCGGGTCACTGTCCACAGCCCCGGATCACTGTCCACGGCCCCGGGTCACTGTCCCCGGCCCCGGGTTACTGTCGCCGGCCCCGGGTCACTGTCGCCGGCCCCGGGTCACTGTCGCCGGCCCCGGGTCACTGCCCCCGGCCCCGGGTCACTGTCCACAGCCCCGGGTCACTGCCCCCGGCCCCGGATCACTGCCCATGGCCCCGGGTCACTGCCCCCCCGGCCCCGGATCACTGTCCATGGCCCCGGGTCACTGTCCACATCCCGGGTCACTGTCCATGGCCCCGGGTCACTGCCCCCGGCCCCGGGTCACTGTCCACATCCCGGGTCACTGTCCATGGCCCCGGGTCACTGCCCCCGGCCCCGGATCACTGTCCATGGCCCCGGGTCACTGCCCCCCCGGCCCCGGATCACTGTCCATGGCCCCGGGTCACTGCCCACGGCCCCGGGTCACTGTCCCCGGCCCTGGGTCACTGTCCACATCCCGGGTCACTGTCCATGGCCCCGGGTCACTGCCCCCGGCCCCGGATCACTGTCCCCGGCCCCGGATCACTGTCCCCGGCCCCGGGTCACTGCCCCCCCTGGCCCCGGATCACTGTCCATGGCCCCGGATCACTGTCCACGGCCCCGGGTCACTGTCCCCCCGGCCCCGGGTCACTGTCCCCGGCCCCGGATCACTGTCCCCGGCCCCGGGTCACTGCCCCCCCCCGGCCCCGGATCACTGTCCACAGCACCGGGTCACTGCTCCCCCCGGCCCCGGGTCACTGTCCACATCCCGGGTCACTGTCCATGGCCCCGGGTCACTGCCCCCGGCCCCGGGTCACTGCCCCCGGCCCCGGATCACTGTCCCCGGCCCCGGGTCACTGCCCCCGGCCCCGGGTCACTGCCCCCGGCCCCGGGTCACTGTCCACATCCCGGGTCACTGTCCATGGCCCCGGGTCACTGCCCCCGGCCCCGGATCACTGTCCCTGGCCCCGGATCACTGTCCATGGCCCCGGGTCACTGCCCCCGGCCCCGGGTCACTGTCCACATCCCGGGTCACTGTCCATGGCCCCGGGTCACTGCCCCCCCCGGCCCCGGATCACTGTCCCCGGCCCCGGATCACTGACTATGGCCCCGGATCACTGTCCACAGCCCCGGGTCACTGCTCTCCCCGGCCCCGGGTCACTGCCCCTGGCCCCGGATCACTGTCCCCGGCCCCGGATCACTGACTATGGCCCCGGATCACTGACTATGGCCCCGGGTCACTGCCCCCCCCGGCCCCGGATCACTGTCCATGGCCCCGGATCACTGTCCATGGCCCCGGATCACTGACTATGGCCCCGGGTCACTGCCCCCGGCCCCGGGTCACTGCCCCCGGCCCCGGGTCACTGTCCATGGCCCCGGGTCACTGCCCCCGGCCCCGGGTCACTGCTCCCCCCGGCCCCGGGTCACTGTCCATGGCCCCGGGTCACTGCTCCCCCCGGCCCAGGACCACTGTACATGGCACTGGGTCACTGCCCCCGGCCCCGGGTCACTGTCCACGGCCCCGGGTCACTGTCCACAGCCCCGGGTCACTGCCCCCGGCCCCGGGTCACTGCCCCCGGCCCCGGGTCACTGCCCCCGGCCCCGGGTCACTGCCCCCGGCCCTGGGTCACTCTCCCCGGCCCTGGGTCACTCTCCCCGGCACCGGATCACTGCCCCCGGCCCCGGGTCACTGTCCCCGGCCCCGGGTCACTCTCCCCGGCACCGGGTCACTGTCTATGGCCCCGGGTCACTGTCCATGTGGAATTTTCACATTCCACCTGTGTCTGCGTGGGTCTCATCCCCAGAACCCAAAAAGATGTGCAGGGTAGGTGGATTGGCTACAATACATTGCCTCTTAATTGCAAAAAAACAATTGGGTACTCTAAAACTTTTTTTAAATGTTTGCATTGTGGCCAAGTGTGATGGTCAGTGACAGGGAAGGAATAGTGTGGGATAGTTGATGAATAGGGAACTAATGTTCACACAAGAGCTGGACACTGAGAAAGTGGAACCAAAGACAAATCACTGGTATTTAGCTATAACTAGCCTTTCTATTAGACAATACACAGGAGCACTGATGTGAGACACAAATTTATGTTACAGGAGAATGCAAACTTATCTCTATCTTGCTGCAGTCTTAAGAATTTTAAATGGAAAGAACAAACATAAACTAAGGTTCTATCACAATGGTAGAAATCATTGAGGATCTATTGTTTGAAGAGTCCAGAATTAATAATGTACAATACTTTCTTCAAATAACGATTATATTCAACTAATCTACCATGTCAGTCAAGGATAATTAACCATGGAAACGGCATAAATATGCAGATCATGCCTTCTACCACTGAGGTTGTCCATTTTGGTAGGAATAACAGCAAAAGGGATTATTATTTAAATGATAAAATATTAAAACATGTTGCTGTGCAGAGAGACCTGGGTGTGCTAGTGCATGAGTCGCAAAAAGTTGGTTTACAGGTGCAACAGATGATTAAGAAGGCAAATGGAATTTTGTCCTTCATTGCTAGAGGGATGGAGTTTAAGACTAGGGAGGTTATGCTGCAATTGTATAAGGTGTTAGAGAGGCCACACCTGGAGTATTGTGTTCAGTTTTGGTCTCTGTTGTAACCTGCCTGCTTACCATTGGCTGGGGACTAATGACAATCCCACAATCCTGTGGGAGTATGAGCTTCCCCAATGAGGGGGGGCGGAGAAATCATTAGCAGACTCCCTGTATAAATAAAGCTGGCCAGTTTGGAACCAGGAAGGAAAGAGTGAGCAGCAAGCAAAGTTGCTGCTGTTGTGTATACATATGTTATTGTAAATAAATGTTATTACTTTGTATCCTTAAAACTCGTGCTGGATTCTTCGTGGTCCTCACAAAACTGGTGATGAGGGTTAAAGTGAATAGCTGTCTACACTGCTGAAGCCACCTCCCGAGATTTTTGTTGGATACAGGTTGGAAGTTGTTTTCTATTACACCATGCCTCTGCACGGACGTTTGGATGTTTTTGATGCTGCGCTGGAAAGCTGGAACAAGTACGCACAACGGATGCGTTACTATTTCTGGGCAAACAACATCACCGAAAACGAGCGCCAGGTTGACATATTGCTCACCGCCTGCGGCCCGCATACGTTTGGGGTGATTAGGAGCCTTACGTACCCAGCTGCGCCGGACACCAAAACATTTGATGAACTTGTGAACTTAGTGGGGCAACATTTTAACCCAACCCTGTACATGATAGTCCAACGTTACCGGTTTAATACCGCTGAGAGGACCCCTGGAGAATCCCTTGCCGACTTTCTATCCAGGCTACGCAGGATTGTGACTATGGTGAGACCTTGTCAGAAATGTTACACGACCGTTTGGTTTGCGGTATTAACAATGCGGCCACCCAGAGAAAGTTGTTAGCTCAGCCAACATTGACTTTTCAACAGGCCATTCAAATAGTATTGTCCCGAGAGAGCGTAGAACGAGGAGTGCAGGAAATACAGAGAATGGAAGTGCATGCCTTGGGGCGCAATCCCTTCCGTCCAAAAACGTTCCCCCCGCACTCCTGCGGTACCTTGGGCGAGACGACGTCTAGATCGACTCCAGTGGCCGTCGGACATTCCTCCCCGAAGGGAGCCTTCTCCAGAACCAATGGATGAGGAGCCGTGTTCGTGTCAGACTTGTAGGCGCCGACCCCATCACGGACGCCGGTCCTGAGGGCGCCAGAGGCGCCGTCGTTCTGACCGAAACTGGGGCCAGCCTAGGGGCTGTGCCTTCCATGTGGATGAACTTGCGGTGACTACTCCTGAGGACGTGGAGACGGAGGACGACTGCCTGTAGCTGCATTGTGTGGCAGCTCCCCGTGTGGCCCCCATTAAGGTGACAGTACGGGTCAATGGTCACCCGTTTGAGATGGAGTTGGACACTGGCGCAGCGGTCTCCGTGATCGCCCAGAGGACATTCGACCGCATCAAGCAGGGTATACAGACCCTTACATTAACCGACACACAGGCCAGGTTAGCCATCTACATGGGGGAACCATTGGACATTGCAGCAACGACGATGATCCCTGTTGTTTATGGATGCCAGGAGGGGCATTTCCCACTTATCGTGGTGCGCGGCCATGGGCCCAGCCTGTTGGGTCGGGTCTGGTTGCGCCATTTGCGGTTGCAATGGCAGCACATCCTCCAAACAGTTTCTGGAGGGTTGACTGAGGTGCTAGGACGATACCCAGATGTATTCCAGCCCGGTTTGGGGAAAATAAAAGCCATAGCCCATATCCAAGTCGAACCAGGAGCTATGCCGCGCTATTTCCGCGCCCGGTGCCTTACGCCTTGCTCGAGAAGGTAGAAGGGGAGCTCATTCATTTGGAGACTTTGGGTATTATCAGGCCCGTCCGTTTCACTGACTGGGCAGCACCAATTGTACCTGTAATGAAGCCAGATGCCACAGTTCAATTGTGCAGCGACAACAAACTTACAGTGAATACGGCTTCCCGATTCGACCAATATCCAATGTCTCGCATAGAGGATCTCTAAGCGAAGTTTGCAGACGGACTCTCGTTCACAAAATTAGATGAGTCACGCCTACCTACAGTTGGAGCTGGACCCTGCCACCCGACCATATGTAACGATTAATACACACCGGGGCCTGTATGAATGTACACGTTTGCCCTTTGGAGTATCCTCTGCCTGCGCTACTTTTCAACGCATCATGGAGGGCATTTTGAGAGGTTTACCGCGTGCCGCTGTCTACTTAGATGACATTTTGATCACAGGGATGTCGGAGCAGGAAGATTTGGAATATCTGGAGGCTGTCCTTCGACGCTTTTCGGCGGCTGGAGTCCGATTAAGTCGCACAAAGTGCGTCTTTCAGGAGAAGGAAGTAGTCTACCTGGGTTATCGGGTGGACCACGAAGGTTTGCACCCCGTCGCAAACGGCGAGGTGCGCGCGATTCAGCAGGCCCCCGCCCCGACAGACACTTCGCACCTTCGTTCTTTTCTCGGCCTCGTAAACTATTACGGGAAGTTCCTTCCCATTCTAGCAACTACACTGGCCCCGTTGCACCTCCTGCTAAAGAAAAATCACACCTGGGTTTGGGGTGAGCCGCAAGAAATCACTTTCCGGCGGGTAAAACAACAATTGTCGTTGTCTGGGTTACTAACCCACTATGATCCTGGAAAGCCTTTGCTCGTCACATGTGATGCATCCCCGTATGGTATTGGGGCCGTCCTGTCCCATAAGATGGAGAACGGGGCCGAGCGGCCGATAGCTATCGCCTCCCGCACATTGACTGCAGCGGAAAAAAATTATGCGCAGATGGAGAAGGAGGGCCTGGCAGTGGTCTTTGCGGTGAAACGTTTCCACCAGTACGTGTATGGCCGCCACTTCACTATCATGACTGATCATAAGCCTCTGCTGGGACTTTTCAGAGGGGATAAGCCAATACTGCCCATTGCTTCCGCACGGATCCAGAGCTGGGCTTTGTTGCTCGCTGCATACGAGTATTCTCGGAACACAAACCAGGAACGCAGATAGCGAATGCCGACGCACTGAGCCGATTGCCTTTATTGACCGGTCGAATGTTGACCCCCATGACCGGTGAGGTGGTTGTAACCCTAAAGTTTATGGACACCTTGCCTGTCACGGCATCACAGATCCGTGAGTGGACCCAGACAGAGCCAGTCCTGTCAAAGGTTTGGCACATAGTCCTGTATGGTGGGCAGCATAGACAGCTCCCAGGCGAGTTGCGGGCATTTTCCTCCAAGCTGTCAGAATTCAGCGTGGAAGACGGCATCCTCTTGTGGGCGACGCGTGTGATTGTCCCGGAAAAAGGACAGGAGCTGATACTTGCACAATGGGCATCCAGGTGTGACCAAAATGAAAATGTTGGCCCTGAGTTATGTCTGGTGGCCAGGCCTCGACACCGACATTGAGAAGGTGGCCCAAACTGCTCCATTTGCCAGGAGCATCAGAAGCTTACGCTGGCCGCGCCCCAACATTACTGGGAATGGCCAGGGCGTGCTTGCATGCGGATTTCGCCGGCCCTTTTCAAGGATCCATGTTCCTTTTATTAATCGGCGCCCAGTCTAAATGGCTAGAGGTGCATAAGATGGTAGGCACAACGTCCTGCGCAACAATTGAGAAGATGCATTTGTCTTTCAGTACGCATGGACTCCCCAAGGTGCTGGTCACGGATAACGGCACTCCATTCACAAGTGAGGAGTTTGCGAGGTTCATGAAGATGAACGGCATACGCCATATTCGCACTGCCCCTTACCACCCGGCTTCAAATGGGTTGGCGGAGCGCGCAGTGCAGACATTCAGATGAGGCCTAAAGAAGCAGTCTTCCGGGTCAATGGACACGAGACTGGTTCGCTTTTT
Organism: Scyliorhinus torazame; assembly: GCF_047496885.1. Classification (NCBI taxonomy): domain Eukaryota; kingdom Metazoa; phylum Chordata; class Chondrichthyes; order Carcharhiniformes; family Scyliorhinidae; genus Scyliorhinus; species Scyliorhinus torazame. Next base: position 45,600,638 of record NC_092709.1, on the reverse strand, counting down.
GTTTTCGTATAGGCCCACCCCCCGTGCGGTGACTGGGGTAGCTCCCGCAGAACTCCTAATGGGCCGGAGACTTTGCACCCGCCTTAGCATGGTTTTCCCGGACATTGGCGCAAACGTACGCCGCACACAAGAACGGCAGGGACCTGGGGTGGGATTCTCCACAAACAGCGCAATGTCTGCTACCCGGCGCCAAAAACGGCGCAAATCAGTCCGGCGTCGGGCCGCATGCACGAGATCGTCAGCGGCCGCTCACGCATCCCCGTGCATGCGCAGGTGAGGGGGTCTCTTCCGCCTCCGCCATAGTGAAGACCATGGCGAAGGCGGAAGAAAAAGAGTGGCCCCACGGCACAGGCTCGCCCGCGGATCGGTGGACCCCGATCGCAGGCCAGGCCACCGTAGGGGCACCCCCCGTGGCCAGATCGCCCCGCACCCCCCCAGGACCCCGGAGTCTGCCCGCGCCGCCTTGTCCCATCGTTCAAAAGGAGGTCTAATCCACGCTGGCTGGCGAGGGTTGACAGCGGCGGGACTTCGGCCCATCGCGGGCCGGAGAATCGCCGGGGGTGGGCTCGCCAACCGGCGTGATTCCCGCCGACCGGTGCGGCGCGATTCCCACCCCCGCCGAATCTCTGGTGGCGGAGAATTCGGGACACAGCGGGGGCGGGATTCACGCCAGCCGCCGGCGATTCTCCGACCCGAATGAGGGGTCGGAGAATCGCGCCCATGGTTTTTCTCGGCATCGGCCGATTCGGCAGTTCGCGCCCGGTGACCCAGTGTTCGTTCGGAATTTTGCTGGTGGTGCCCAGTGGGTCCCTGGCGTAATCTTTCGCCAAACGGGCCCTATCTCTTACTAGGTGCAAGCCCAGGATCATCTCCAGCGCAAACATGTAGACCACCAGAAGACTATCCCTTCCAAGGATTCCCCGCTCCCGGAGCTCATTTCTACAGCCACAGAGATCAGACACAATGGAAAGTAGTCCTTACAATCTTCCTCTGGTGTCTCACTCAAAGCCTGCGCAGGTCGTTACAGTACCGTGTGGAGATAGAGACGCCGAGATGACGGAGGCAGCAGACTCTGACTCCGAGATGGAGACACAGGACACATCAGAGGGGGAATCCTTGGGCCCACGGGCCGTGGACGTCCAAACGTTACGCCGTTCATCACGAAGCGCCAGTCTCCGTCTCATTACACGCCGTCCAATCCAGCGCCTCGTGCAAATGGTGTCCGGCCTGCGGCAAAACAAGTCCAATGCCCTTCTTCACCAGGGTCTTCGGTGGATTCCTTGGACTTTGGGGGAGACGGATGTTATAACCTGCCTGCTTACCATTGGCTGGGGACTAATGACAATCCCACAATCCTGTGGGAGTATGAGCTTACCCAATGAGGAGGGCGGAGAAATCATTAGCAGACTCCCTGTATAAATAAAGCTGGCCAATTTGGAACCAGCCAGGAAGGAGTGAGCAGCAAGCAAAGTTGCTGCTGCTCTTGTGTATATATATGTTATTGTAAATAAATGTTATTACTTTGTATCCTTAAAACTGGTGTTGGATTCTTTGTGGCCCTCACAAAAGTCTCCTTACCTGAGAAAGGACGTACTGGCGCTGGAGGGTGTGCAGAGGAGATTCACTGGGTTAATCCCAGAGCGGAAGGGGTTGGATTACGAGGAGAGGTTGAGTAGACTGGGACTGTGCTCGTTGGAATTTAGAAGGATGCGGCGGGGGGGGGGTCTTAGAGAAACATATAAAATTATGAAGGGAATAGATAGGATCGATGCAGGCAGGTTGTTTCCTCTGGCGGGTGAAAGCAGAACTAGGGGGCATGGCCTCAAAATAAGGGGAAGTAGATTTAGGACTGAGATTAGGAGGAACTTCTTCACCCAAAAGGTTGTGAATCTATGAAATTCCTTGCCCAGTGAAGCAGTTGAGGCTCCTTCATTAAATGTTTTTAAGATAAAGATAGATAGTTTTTTGAAGAATAAAGGGATTAAGGGTTATGGTGTTCAGGCCGGAAAGTGGAACTGAGTCCACAAATGATCAGCCATGATCTCATTGAATGGCGGAGCAGGCTCGAGGGGCCAGATGGCCTACTCCTAGTTCTTATGTTCTTATAAAATGGGACTATAGCCACTCGTAATTATTTTATTTCAGCGATTGTCACCGACATCTGGTCCTTGTTGAGAATAACATTAGTCAGAGAAGAAACAGAGACTGAGAAAGGGAAAAGCATCCAGGTCCCATCATGCAACAGCAACAGTCACAGTATAGCCATGTTGAAGTGCTGAAGTCCATAAAGTCTATTTGAATGACCACCAACAACCTAAGGTGAAAACCTACTTTATGTGGCTAAAGCAAAGAAAGTGAATACATAGGCCCAAACCTTTTTCAGATTTGGTTCCCTTATGTTGCCATAATTTCAGTCGAACGTAAACCATTTGGACTCAAGAATTGGAAGGACAACTGCATCAAATTGGGGATCCAGACAATATTGCAGCAATATTGCGACAAAATAGAGGAAGATATTAATAAACTTGCAGATAGGCCTGTAGTTGCCAAAATAATTTCAATATAGATCACTGTGAGATAATGGGCGGGATTCACCGTCGGCCAATGCCGAAATCGCGAACCACGATTGGGCAGATTGCGGTAGACACCAGTTTGACTCCAAATCGGGATCCTCTGGCACCCCAAAAATGGCTTAAATGCATCGCTCGTCGCGCAGCATTTAAACACCGTTGGCATATCATGAGCGGGCCTGACCCTCTATTCTTCAGGGGCTCCGTGATTCACCACCTCCGATGAACCGAGCCACCGACAGCGCGCTTCACTTATGGTCCCAGCAGACGGGAACCCGATGTGGCGGCTGTGGACTGTGTCCAGCCCCGCCACAGTTGGGTGGGAGCCAAAATAGGTAATGCGGAGCTCCTGCCAAATTTAAGAGCAGGACCTCATTATCATTCTCCAATTGTTTCTCATCTGGAAGTGGGATGAATTGACAGCTTGGCCAGCCATCAAGAGGGAAAAGCATTGGTGGGAGGCTATAACGAGGGACATTTCTGGACAGTCCCTGGCAATCAGGAGAGCTTGCTTGCAACTTTGGCATGGGGGAAGAAAAGACAGAGAGAGGCCACTTGGGGCGGGCAAGTTAGAGGCCGCAATTAGCAGCCAAAGGTTTCCTCAAGAGGTTGAGGAGAGTACACCAGACCCTGTAGGCCCACAAGGAGTGCTGTAAAAGCCCTGGACATTCTGGAGCCGACAGCTCTCACCTCTATTTCACTGCTGGATTCCCCGAGAGGGAGGGGCGGTTTGGAATATTGAGGTCTAATAATTTAAATGGGGCACATAAGTGAAGAGGTTATATGTCATTCTATGTAAGCGTGGAGGCAACCTGATTACATCCCAAAACAGGGTTCCAACCACACTTCCAGTGAAGTTACAGCGGTTCCGAGGATATTGTTGGGTATAGTCTATTCCAAGTGTCTGCATCTTACCTGTGTTAACAAGATTCACAGACTGAGGAGCACTTTCAAACCGCATGCCAGAGGAGGTCATCAATTAATACAATCCTAAATTTCATTATATCTTGACCCTTATATTTTAAAACGCTTACAATAATTGACAATTTCTTCATCCTTTCCAATTTTTTCATCTTTACTTTTGATTCTCTTCTTTGATTTCCATGCCATTTTCTCTCTGGTATCTCATTGACCATTTGCAAACCTGAGTGTGACAGGCTGTTGATTTAAATGGAATATCCCACCCAGGCCAATCCTGCCCTCAGATATAATACACCTTCCAGTTTAGCAATCAGGAGAAGGGAACTGAATAACTCCCCAGCTCACCGAGGCCCATTTTAGCACCGTAGCCAGGCACGGATCTACTACGAAACTAATTAAGCTCAAGCTTCAGGGCCCCTAATCCCGGAGGGGCCCCAGAAGCGACTTTAGTCCAAATTGCTTAAAAATTTTGGGTCTACTGTATGAGAAGGGTTTTTTAAAAAATAATAATATTAATAATATAGTGTAATTCAATACAAAATAATAGTTAAAATAAAAATTAAAGATTATTAAAGTATCATGTAGGCTAGCCGTAAACAAAAAAAAAACGTTCAAATTAAGGATGTTTCATTCTAAATATATTTAATATAAAATAATTATAAATAATTTAAAACACTATTAACATTTATGACAGAAATACAAACAGTAGATGACGTGTCGTAACGAAAAAGGGGAGCCGTTGAAAAGGCAATCACAATGCTAACGTGAATTTTCAACGTGATAGCACACGCGATAGCGATCTAGACAAGAACTTTTTTCAATAAAGTGTTCATAAGGATACAATATTTTAATTACCCCTACTCAAAAATAAATGTTATATTTAGAAAAGTAAGGTAAATAATAAAGGTGAAATAGTGTTAGATTAGCCTAAGCCTTTTGTGTTTATGAAGAGGTGAACGGAAGGTGGGCTACTACCCTTATGAAAAATGTAATAAAAGGGTGAATTTGTGTTAAATTACAGGTGTTTATTATGAAAAGTGTTCAAATAATGGTAAAATTGTGTTACATTACCTTAGCCTATGGGTTTTGGTGGCCTAGTCTTGCCTAACTTAGTCTAGCGTAGCGTAGGCTAACTTGAACATAGCCTAGTTTAGCCTATTTAGCTTATTTATTATAAATCTTAAAAAATGGCGCTTTACTTTCTGAGAAGGGGTTTTTTAAAAAATCTTTTCTCAGAAAGTAGACCTAATTTTTTTTTCCTTTCAAAGCATGCGACAATAGTCACACGACTCAAATTGATTAATTTTTTGTTGTATATATTTCAACAATCCCAAAGTTTGAGAGTCAGGAGCACAGATGTTGTAAAGGTGGTGTGTCGCGGTAACTTGGCTGTTCTGCTGTGGCTAATGTAATTTTTTTCTCTTTTTAACAGAGGTCAAGACCCTAAAGGAATAACAATGAGTTCACGAAAGTACTTAAGTTGGTATCAAAAATGCAAACTCAATGAAAAGCGATCTGACAAAATTTCTAAATGTCAAAAACTAACAAACTATTTTGCAATGTCAAGTTTGTCAACACCTACAGTTGAAACAAGCCAAGCAAACACCATTGAAGCCAGTGCACAAACCGTGGGCGCTCTTTCTAGCAATATTCAACCCACTGTTGACACTTTTGATACAGATGACGATCACAGTGGTCAACATGAAAGTACCGCGGAACAAGCAGAGACTGAGCAGAAACATGAAACAGGAAGCAAATTCAGTGATTTTAAAGAATACAGTGACCTCAAAAACTGGCCCATAACAATTGATAATGATTTCATACAGAATTGTTCAATGCAAGTCATAGGTTTTTTTCAAAATAAAAAACCAGATGATGTATATACTGAATCAAGCAGGGTTTACAAGGAGCAAAACAGAAATTTCTCAAACAAATATTTTGAAAAAAGATTGAAAAATGGCCAGATTGTGATGAGATCGTGGTTAGTTTACTCAAAGAGCAAAGGCTGTATATACTGTTTTGTTTGCAAACTCTTTTCTAAATGCCAAACATCACTTACAACAGGTGGGTTTTCTGACTGGATGAATGTACTCAGAACTCTAGAGCATGATGAAGACAGCATGGAACATAAGAGGACGATGTTGTGTTGGATAACAAGAAAGTCAAATAAAAATACAGTGGATCAGCAACTTGAAGAACAGATGAGAAAAACCATACAGTACTATTTTGAAGTACTGAAAAGAGTTGTAGCTATTATAACGTTTTTAAGTGAAAGAGGTTTGGCATTTAGAGGTCATGAGGGGAAGTGGGGCTCACCAAATAATGGAAACTTCATGGGGGCCATTGAACTGATTGCAGAGTTCGACCCATTTTTACATGAAAATCTCGAGAAATGTAAAAATGAAAAAGTAAATGCTACTTACCTATCCAAACCTGTGTATGAAGAATTGATAGAAATCATGGGAAAACATGTGCAAGATGAAATTGTGAATCAAATCAACAACCTAGACACCAAATACTACTGTATTATTGTTGACTCTACGCCTGACTTGACACATGTTGACCAGTTAGTAATTGTGGTTCGATACTGCTATAATGGAAAATCCTATGAGAGATTTTACCGATAGAAAACCATTCATCCGCGACCTTGTTCAACAAAATACAACAAGTCCTGGGTGAACATAAGCTTTCACTTGAAAATATCCGTGGTCAGTCCTACGATAATGCATCTAACATGAAGGGCTCGGAGAAAGGGCTGCAAGCACTCTTTAAAAACATTAACAGGTACGCAGACTATGTACCATGTGCAGCCCATTCACTTAACCTTGTTGGAGAAAAGGCAGTGTCTACTGTACCTGAAGTTGTTGACTATTTTGGCATTTTGCAGGAGCTGTATGTTTTCTTTTCTGGATCTCCACGAAGATGGGGGATTTTAAACACACAGGGCAATCTACATTTTTCTCGAAAGAGCTTGGGCGAAATTCTCCGTTATCGGCGCAAAGTCCGCCGATCGGCGCAAATCCGACCTGCATCACGCCGCCAAAAACGTCGCGAAGTCTCCGGCCTGAAATGGGCTAGCAGCGACGTACGGGATCCGCGCTTGCTCACGTGGTACACGCCGTGCAGCGTCATACACGCCACACGGCGTGACGGCTCATAAGGACGCACTGCTCCCCCCCCACCCAACCGGAACACCCGACCGGATGGCCGGCCGCCGCTCAGCCCCGAGGTTCCAGTCACGGGATGTGGAGGCGTTCCTGGACGCAGTGGAGAAGAGGAGGGAGGCCCTGTATCCCGGGCACGGCCGCAGAGTTGCCCCACGCCACAGCTGGCGTCTGTGGAGGGAGGTGGCAGAGGCCGTCACCGCTGTGGCCCTGACACCACAGACAGGCACCCAGTGCCACAAGAAGGTGAACAACCTCGTCAGAGCAGCCAGGGTGAGCCTACCCCCCCACTGCCCGATATCCATATCCCCCCCTCCCCCATATCCCGCCTCCCCCATATCCCCCCTCCCACATATCCCCCATCCCCCATATCCCCCCTCCCCCATATCCCCACTCCCCCATATCCCCCATATCCCCAAGTGAATCCAGCCCTAACCTTAACCTCTGCAAACAAGCGTAACCGATGGCGTGCATTCATATACCTGCCTAACACTGTTGCCTTTTACCCCTGCCACCACCCCCCCACAGGAGAAGCACGCACACAACAATAGGGAGCATGTGAGGACTGGAGGAGGCCCCGCTGATGAGAGGCCACTGACCGAACACGAGGAAAGGGCCCTGGAACTGGCTGGCGGACCTGACGACCGGGAGGTTGCTGATGCAGAGGTCGGGGGCATACTAGCAAGTGAGCCACCGACAGCCCGTCCCCATATCCCCCCCTCCCCTATATCCCCCTCCCCCATATCACCTGATCACTGCCTGCGTGTCTAACCATGCATGCTTCATTGTGTATCGCAGGAGCAAACGTCGAGGCACCCATCCCCGTAGATGCAGACCGCCCGCAGGATGCCCCTCGGAGGCCACGGGAGACGGAGAGACCCGGACCCTCCAGCATGCGACGCCCGCAGGATGCCCCTCGCACACCACGGGAGACGGAGAGACCCGGACCCTCCGGCATGCGACGCCCGCAGGATGCCCCTCGCACACCACGGGAGACGGAGAGACCCGGACCCTCCGGCATGCGACGCCCGCAGGATGTCCCTTGGAGACCACGGGAGACGGAGAGACCTGGAGCAACAGGGAGACGACGCCCCCGTCTCGTGCGGGTGCGACGACGCAGGCGTGTGCCACCCAGCGACGAGAGGGGCAGCCACAGGCCCCCGTCACAGCCGTGCCAGGACACCACTACCCAGGACACCACTACCCAGGACACCACTACCCAGGACACCCCTACCCGGGACAGCACTACCCAGGAAGACGCAATACCGAACAGTGACACAGAGTGGATGGGTGGAGACGAACCCCCACCCCAAAGTGCCATGGACTCAGAGTGGGACGAAGAGCACGACACAACGCCACTGCTGTCACCAACACCCTCCACCATCGCAGAAACACTCACCTCGGTTGGGCACTTTAGTGATGAGGCGTCTGGTACACTCACTGGTGCGCACAACACAGCCATCCCGGTACAGCAGGTGGAGGTAGGAGCAGCAGAGGGGCCGGGTGGTCGGAGGGCAGCCCAGCCCAAGCGAACATCTGCCGCCCAGATGGATCCCGGGTTCCTGGAGTTACCACACCCACCCATAGATCCGATGCAACCACCGAACCGGAGACGAGCGAAGAGGGTGACGGCCGGCTTGCGGCGGCTGCAGTCGCAGGTGGAGGAGTCCACCCGCGTCCAGGAGCTGGGAGTGGTGCCGGTCATGCGTGCCACCCAGGCCGCCACCGCACGGGTGGCGTCCGCGGTGGAGGCAATGGGTGCGACGGTGTCAGACATGGGGAACGGTTTGCGAGGCCTGGGGCTTTCCGTGCAGGCGGCGTCTGTGGCCCAGGACATGGCTGCCCTCTCACAGGAGGCCATGAGCCAGTGTCAGCGCCAGATGGCAGAGGCGCTCAACGCCATGGCCCAGTCTCAGCAGTCCATAGCCCAGTCTCTGCAGGCCATGGCCCAGTCTCAGCAGGCCATAGCCCAGTCTCTGCAGGCCATGGCCCAGTCTCAGCAGGCCATAGCCCAGTCTCTGCAGGCCATGGCCCAGTCTCAGCAGGCCATAACCCAGTCTCAGCAGGCCATAGCCCAGTCTCAGCAGGCCATAGCCCAGTCTCGGCAGGCCATTGCTGAGGGCATCGGCGCCATTGGCCATGTGCGAGCCGGCGTCGCACAGTCACAGACAGGGTTTGCCAATCCCCTGAGCTCCATGGCTGCAAACCTGCAGACCCCTGTCGATACCAGCACGGGCCTCCAGGACTGGCAGCGCCAGATGTCGGGGGGGCGTCGGATGGCCAGTCCGTTCGCATCCCCCACCCATGTAGGGGCCTGGGGGCCATCGGGCACCCCGAGGGAGGAGGAGGTGCTGTGGTCAGTCCCGGGTCCCCCTGTAGGGGAGGTCCCGGAACACCACGACACCTCGGACTCCCCCGCTTCCGTCCCAGGTGCATCGGGTGGGCAACGGGCAGGACAGGCTGGCAGCTCGCCATCCCAGTCGCCCGGGACGCAGCCTGGCCCATCTAGGCCAGGACGCCCCAGGAAACGGCCGCCAAAGGGATCCCGTGTCAGAGGGCAGGAATCACAGGAGTCCACCTCCAGTTCTGCTGTACCGTCTGGGGAACCACGTAGACGTAGTCAAAGGGCCCATAAGGCCAAACAATTAGACACTGAGTAAGTTGGCACGGGTGCAGGACACAGAAGAGTTTTAGGGGCTAGGGCACGTGCATGAACTCCTTTGGTTATTAAAGTCAATGTTACACCTACAGAAGCCGCCTTTGTGCTCTGTCCAAAGCGTGCGGGGGTGTCATGTACGTTGAGCGCAAGTGTGTGTGTGTGAGGGGTGGTCTTACCTCAGCCCCAGGTGAGTCTGCCCCCTTCCCCCTGGGCCGCCATCAACATCCCCCCCGGGCAGAGGACGGGACCGTGCGCTGCAGTGTCACAGCCGCATGCAGGGATGGTCCGGGTGGATGGTGGTACTGTGGCCATGGGTCAGACATAGTCCAACGATGTGGAGCCAGGAGCTCATCGCCGGGCGGGTTGTCATAATCCTCCATGGCCTGCAATAGACACGCGTCCACCGGCAACTGTGTGAGCCCGGCCGTTGTGCTGCAGGTGGATCGGCAATGGGGGGGGTGGTGTGCATGCGGGTGGGGTGGGTGAGGTTGGGGAGGGGGGTGAGGGTGCTGGGTGGGTGGGGGGTGTGGGTGGTCGGCTGTTGCCATGGTGTGCGGTCTGTGGCCATACTACCCAATTCCCACACCCATCTAGTCAGTGAAGCGGGCGGCTATCAGCCTGTCCCGTGCCCGCTGGGCCAGCCGGTAACGGTGGACAGCCACCCGCCTGTGTCTAGCCCGTCTGCCCTGACCATTGCCCCCATCCCCCTCATCTGGGGAGGACTGCACCTCTTCCTGCTGCTCCTCCACTCCGCCCTCCTCTGCCTGCGGCACATCGCCCCTCTGCTGGGCTATCTGACCGATACTGGAGGGCGCCCCCAGAGAGGTCCAGGCACCTGAAACGCATCTTCAGCACGACAAAGCACCTCTCTATCACTCCCCTTGTCGCTACATGGGCATCATTGTAGCGGTTCTCCGCCTCATTGCGTGGCCTCCGTACTGGCGTCATCAGCCACGATCGCAATGGGTAGTGCCTGTCGCCCAGCAACCAGCCCCTCAGCCGGGGATGGCGTCCCTCGTACATGCCGGTCATGGATGACCACGACAATACGTATGAGTCGTGTACACTGCCCGGGTAACGGGCGCAGACGTGCAGGATCATCATGCAGTGGTCGCAGACCACCTGTACGTTCATCGAATAGGTCCCCTTCCTATTGGTGAACACGGCCCTGTTATCTGCAGGTGGCCGCACGGCGACGTGCATCCCATCAATCGCGCCCTGGACCATGGGGAACCCGGCCACGGCAGAGAGGCCCACGGCCCGGGCATCTTGGCTGGCCCGGTCCACAGAGAAGCGGATGTAGCGGTGCGCCATGGCATATAGGGCGTCTGTCACTGCCCGGATGCACCGGTGCACCGATGTCTGCGATATGCCGGACAGGTCCCCACTCGGTGCCTGGAATTACCCCGTTGCATAAAAGCTCAGGGCCACCGTAACCTTGATGGACACGGGGAGAGGGTGTCCCCCGCCAGTGCCACGCGGTGACAGGTGTGCCAGCAGGTGGCAGATGTGTGCCACGGTTTCCCGCCTCATCCGGAGTCTCCTCCTGCATTCCTGGTCCGTGAGGTCCTGGTATGACTGCCGGGGCCGGTACACACGGGGCGCCCTCGGGTGCCTCCGTTGCCGTGGGGCCGCGACATCCTCCTCCACCTCCTCGTCCTGTCGGTCAGGTGTCCCTCCAGCCTGGGCGGCTGCCGCCTGCCCCTCTGCGGCAGCCTGCGCTGCCTCTCTGGCACGCTCCTTTTCCTCCTCCTCATCCAGGGCAACATAGACATTAGCGGCTGCCGCCACGGCGGCCAACATCGCTGGCTGATCGGAAAACATGATGGCCTGGTTGTGGGGGGGGGGGGGGGGACACATGTCATCATTGCCCATACCCCCTCCTCCCCCCAGACAGGTGGCATGGACCGCATGGGTCCAACTGTTGGAGGCTGGCACCTGGCCAGGTGGACCAACTCACTTGCCCTCGCACCCCCCCTCCCCGGCACGGACCCCTCCATCCCCCTCCCCGGCACGGACCCCCCCCCATCCTCCTCCCCGGCACGGACCCCCCCATCCCCCTCCCCGGCATGGACCCCATCCTCCTCCCCGGCACGGACCCCCCCATCCTCCTCCCCGGCACGGACCCCATCCTCCTCCCCGGCACGGACCCCATCCCCCTCCCCGGCACGGACCCCCCCATCCCCCTCCCCGGCATGGACCCCATCCTCCTCCCCGGCACGGACCCCCCCATCCTCCTCCCCGGCACGGACCCCATCCTCCTCCCCGGCACGGACCCCATCCTCCTCCCCGGCACGGACCCCATCCTCCTCCCCGGCAAGGTCCCCCCATCCCCCTCCCCGGCACGGACAGCATCCTCCTCCCCGGCACGGACCCCCCCACCCCCCTCCCCGGCACGGACCCCATCCTCCTCCCCAGCACGGACCCCCCCATCCCCCTCCCCGGCACGGACCCCCCCATCCTCCTCCCCAGCACGGACCCTGTCCCCCCATCCCCCTCCCTGCACTCCCCCGGAGCCCAGCCCACTCTAACCCCCCCCCGCCGCACACACACACACACAACCCTACACACACCTCTCCCCACACATTCAGACTGCGGCCACGCCATCGCCTGCCCAGCGGCCAACCCCCCAGGCCGTCACCCACCTCCACGCTGGTCGGCGTAAACCTGGAGCTCAGGTTGACGCCGATTAAAAGGAGGTTTGATTTACGTCGACGTGACCGGTCATCACGTCGAAGGGACTTCGGCCCATCCGGACGGGAGAATATCGGCAGGCCCAAAATCGTCTGCCTTGCGCCCACCCGTGCCATTCTCCGGGGTCTGCGGTGCCATTGACGCCCCGCCTACTTTTCTCCCTTCGGAGACTTCGGCGGGCGGCAGGGGCTGAATTCACGGCGGCCAACGGCCATTCTCCGACCCGCTGGGGGGTCGGAGAATGACGCCCCTTAAGTGTAACTAGATGGTCTGCACACTATGAAGCAGCCCGGGCAATTAAACATGGATATATGGGTATTTTACAAACTCTCAAACATATTTTTGAAGACTCAGAAGAGAAGCCTGAATGTAAACGAGATGCAAAGAATTTATACTACAAGTTGGTAAAGCTGGAATATGCTATATTAACAGTCGTTTGGGAAGAAGTGCTGGAGCGTTTCAACAAAACAAGTAAGAAACTCCAAACCCCCGGTTTTGATGGATTTGAAGGTTATCTTCTGCTATCATCTTTACTTTCGTTTGTTAAAGAACTCAGAAAATTCAGCCGATAGGATTGCACACTATGGGCGAAATTCTCCCCAAACAGCGCGATGTCCGCCGACTGGCGCCCAAAACGGCGCCAATCAGACGGGCATCGCGCCGCCCCAAAGGTGCGGAATGCTCCGCATCTTTGGGGGCCGAGCCCCAACATTGAGGAATTTCCGCCCCGCCAGCTGGCGGAAACGGTCTTTGTTGCCCCGCCAGCTAGCGCGGAAATGACATGTCGGGGTGGCGCATGCGCGGGGGCATCAGCGGCCGCTGACAGTTTCCCACGCATGCACAGTGGGGAGAGTCTCTTCCGCCTCCGCCATGGTGGAGACCGTTGCGGAGGCGGAAGGGAAAGAGTGCCCCCACGGCACAGGCCCCCCCCCCCGCGGATCGGTGGGCCCCGATCGCGGGCCAGGCCACCGTGGGGGCACCCCCCAGGGTCAGATCGCCCCACGCCCCCCCCAGGACCCCGGTGCCCGCCCACGCCGCCTTGTCCCGCCGGTAAATAGGTACTCTACGCCGGCGGGACAGGCAATTTATCGGCGGGACTTCGGCCCATCTGGCCGGAGAATCCAGCGGGGGGGCCCGCCAACCGGCGCGGCCCGATTCCCGCCCCCGCCGAATATCCGGTACCGGAGACTTCGGCAACCGGCGGGGGCGGGATTCACGGCGGCCAACGGCTATTCTCCGACCCGCTGGGGGTCGGAGAATGACGCCCCATGAATCAGAATCAAAAGGTTTGTGTGAAGATATCACCGCAAGTTATTCTGATGCTTCCAAGCGCATTGTTACAAGGGAATTTTCAGATGGAACAAGTGGTATTGCTTCTTTGAGAGGAGCTGGCAAATTTAGGAAAGAAGTTCTATATCAACTCTATGACTGCTTGATAATCCAGTTATGCAAGAGGATTGACCCAAATGAGCAGATTGCAAAAAGGTTCAAGTTCCTCTCAGAATGGGTGAACAATTCTGAAATTGATGAGGACAGTATTAAACATAATATTGTATTACAAAGATGATACTGACCACAAATTAGTAAACAAGTGTTATCAGTTCAAAGAATATTTGCACCTTAGGAAATCCCAGAACACAGAAGAAAATACGCCATCTAAAATGCAATGTGCAGAAGTTCTTCAGCTTATTTGTGAGCAACACCTAATTGAAGTGTTCCCCAATATTACTCCTGCGCTTAAGCTGTACTTGACAATGCCTATCACGAGCTGTGAAGCAGAAAGGAATTTTTCAAAGCTATCCTTTATAAAGAACAAATTTCGGTCTACCATGACTGAAGAGCGCTTAAATTCTTTATGCATATTGCCTCGAGAAAATGACATTGCAAGGAAGCTCTCATATGACAAAACTATATGTGAATATGTTGCTAGAAAAAACAGAAAAAAGAGCATTTTGTAAAATGTGCTTCATGTAGTATGTATTCTCATAAGTGTCTAAAATAAAAGATTATATTAACTGTGGTCGTTTCTATGTTTTATTTCATCATTCTATGATGCATCATGCATGTACATAACATTTCCCTAATTTTCATCCCCCCATAACTCGAAAACTGTAAGGCATAGGAATTTTTTATTCACACCAGTGACTTTGACATGTGAGATAATCCAGTACAGCAATTTTAGTCAAAATCTGAGATGTATGGTTAAATTTTTTTTTAAATTTGTGGTGATCTGTCGTGGAACAACCCCATTGAAGAAGATAACAGTGGTTACCCAGACCTCGTTGCTGGTTGCGAAGGGGCCCCCATAACAGTTCAAGCTTCAGGGCCCCAAAAATGTAGGTCCGCCACTGACCGTAGCTGCTGCCCCACTTGAGATCAGTGGTTCAGGATTTCTTCTGTGTATGACTTAATACTAGACCAGGGAGTGATTCTTACCCAACAGGGCATATGTCTTTTAAAAAACAGTCCACAGTTGTAAATATGTTTTGATGAATTTTCCTGCAAAGGTGACTGGAAAAGCAACCAGGAATTAAAATATGGAGGTTGTGTTAAGCAATTGCGTCATGAGCAGGTTTACATGGGCCCTGGCTTGTGCCACCAACTACATTACATCACGTTGTGGAATATGATTACACACTTGTTCATTAGGCTGTATCCAGACTGCAGTGGTCTAGCCATTCTAAATGACATTATTGGTCCAAGCTTCAGGTCTGCCTGAGGTATCCTCTTATGGTTATTCTTGTAGGAGGTGCAGCCCAGTAACTTTAAAAAAAATGTGTTTTATTGCAAACATGTGTAAAAAGAACCATAATATACACAACACACTTCACAACCTCACAATCCTCAATTTGTACAGATTTTCCCCTTTTTACCCCCTACCCGCCCCATCCTCACGCGACGAACAGTTCCTCAAAGATTGTTACGAACAACCCCCATGGGATATATATACTGGTTTAGCTCAGTGGGCTAGACAGCTGGGTTGTAATGCAGAATAAGGCCAGCAGTGTGGGTTCAATTCCCTTACCGGCTGAGAATTCTGAATTCTCCCTCCGTGTACCCGAACAGGCGCCGGAATGTGGCGACTAGGGGCTTTTCACAATAACTTAATTGCCATGTTAATGTAAGCCTATTTGTGACAATAAAGGTTATTTAAATTTATGCTGGGGGAGCAGGGAGGCAAGAGGGCGGAGAAGGTCAAGGAGAAATGGGAAGCCGAGTTGGGAGGGGAGATCAATTGGGGAGTATGGAGTGAGGCACTGCATAGGGTAAATGGGACATCCTCTTGTGCAAGGATGAGCCTGATACAGTTTAAGGTGGTGCACAGGGTGCATATGACTCGGGCGAGAATGAGTGGATTCTTTCAGAGGGTGGCAGATGAGTGTGAGAGGTGTGGGCGGGGGCCAGCGAATCACGCGCAGATGTTTTGGGGTTGTGAAAAATTGGGAAGATTCTGGGCGGGAGTGTTCGCGGTATTGGCCAGGATAGTGGAGGAGGAGGTGGACCCGGACCCTTTGGTGACGATATTTGGGGTTTCAGAGAAGCCGGAGCTCATGGAGAGGAGGAAGGCCGATGTCGTGGCCTTTGCCTCTCTGATTGCACGGCGGCAAATTTTACTGGAGTGGCGGTCGGCATCGCCACTGGGGGCAAATGGCTTGGTTGGGTGACCTATGCGACTGCATGTGCTTGGAGAAGATAAAGTATGAGTTAAGGGTCTCTGCAAGGGTGTTTAAGAAAAAGTGGGGGATGTTTGTGACCATGTTTGAGGAGCTGTTCGCCGCATGGGATGGTGGGGGGGTGGGTGATAAAGGGAACAAATCGGTACAGAGTGTATAGTTGATTGTTGTGAAGTGTGCTTCCCAGGATATTTACTTGCAGTAACCTGTTTCGATACATGTTTGTAATTTTTAAAAAATTTTAATGAACAACCCCCACTGTGTCACGAAGCCCTCCTCCGCCCCCTCAACTCGAATTTGACCTTTTCCAATCAGAGTGTGTCATACAGGTCTCCCAGCCAGGCCGCCAACCCAGGTAGTGTATCGACCTCCAATTCAGCAAGATCCTTCGACGGGCAACTAGAGAAGCAAAGACCACGACATCGGCCCCTTCACCTCCACCAGCTCTGGCATTTCCGATAGCCCAAAGATTGCCACCGTTGGGTCCGGCCTGACCGCCACCCTCATAATTTGGGTCATCCAAAATACCACTTCCCTATAACTGTCCAGCTTCTCACAGCTCCAGAACAGATGCTCAGGATTCGCCGGCCCTCGCCCGCACTTTATGCACCCTATGCACTACCTTGAACTGAATCAAACTCATCCTCGCGCAAGAGGAGGTTGAATTCACCCAAGCATCACCTCACACCAGAGTTCCCAGTCTATTCCCCCCCCCACCCCCCCCCCCCCCGACTCCTCCTCACACTTGCTCTTAATCCTTACCCCCTGCTCCCCCAACCACCCATATATATGTTCCCAACCCTACCCTCTCCCAACTCGTCCAGGAGCAGCAGTTGCTCCAATAAGGTGTACCCAGCAACCTGGGAAACATCTTCCACTCCTTTTGTGTAAAGTGCTGCACCTGCATATACCTAAATTAACTCCCCCTCAGCAATTCAAACCTCTCCCGCAGATCTTCAAATCCTGAAAACCGCCCTTCAAGATATAGGTCCCTCATCATCTCCAGTCCCGCTTCCCTCCACTTCCCATCCATCCCATCCATCTCCCCCGGCTTAAACCTGAGGTTCCCGCACAGTGGCATCAGCACCGACATCCCCTTCAACTTTTAAAAAATATATTTTTTTAAAGTTTTATATTTTTACATTGCACACAAAGATAGATGATACAGTTACGGTTTAAATGTTATTCCTTTTCGGCACCGCTCCCCTTCACCCTGCCTTTGACCATTGCGTGCCCCCCCCCCCCCCCCCCCCCCCCCCACCGTCCCCCGCCACCACTTCCCCCCCTACTTTTCTTTTTCTCCCTTTTCCGGGTCTTATCCGAGGCCCTTTACTTATCCCCTCCAACTTAAAGTGCCTCCTCAGCTGATTCCACACCTTGACCATCGACTGTACCACCGGGCTCCCCGTAATCTTCCTGGAGCTTACAGCAGCTGAGCCGTCACCATGGCCCTCAAACTAGATTCCCTACAGGACTCCTCCTCCATCCTGACCCACTCTGATCCCTCTCACCCCATCGCCCCACCTTCTCCACATTCACCACCCAATAGTAGTGTAGCAGGTTCGGTAGCACCAACCCCCCTTTCTCTGCCTCTGTAGCAGGGCCCTCTTTACCCTCGGCACCTTCCCTGCCCATGAATCACCTGAATCCCCAAGTACTTGAGCCTTTCCCTGGCTACCTTAAATGGCATTACCCCAAAGTTAGCCCCCAGCCCCACCTCATTCACCAGAAACACTTTGCTCTTCCCAACATTTAACTTGTACCCAGAGAAGGCCCCAAACCTCTCCAATATTCCCATTATCCTACCCATACCCTTCAGCGGGTCTGACGCAAACAACAGGTTGTCCGGGTACAGCGACACCCAGTGCTCCCTACTCCCCCTCACAATTCCCTGTCACTCCGCTGACCCCGCAGTGCAGCCCAAAACTCCATGAGCTCGTCCCATTCATGTATACACTTACCAACGGAGCTACACATAACAAGCGCACACATGCCACAAACCTCAGGCCAAACCCAAACCTACCCAAGATCTCAAATGAATACCTCCACTCCACCCGATCAAAAGCCTTCTCTGCGTCCATAGAGACAATGAACTCCGGCACCCGCCCCACCGACGGCATCATAACCACATTTAACAATCTCTTGATGTTGCTGGAGAGCTCTTGTCCTTTACAAAGCCCGTTTGGTCCTTCGCCTCCACCCGTAGCACCCATCTCTCCATTTCCCCGCCACTAACTTTGCCAGCACTTTCACATCTTTGTTCAAATGGGCCGATAAGACCCACACTCCAACGGATCCTTCCTCTTCTTCGGGATTAGCTTGATCGACGCCTGTGTCAGTGTCTCTGGCAACACCTCCATCTCCAACACCTCACTAAACATCCCCAACAAATGTGGTGTAATGCTGCCACAAATGCCTCATCAAACACGCCAGAAAGCCATCCGGCCCTGGAGCCTTCCCCGACTTCATTCCCCTAATGCTGTCAATCACCTCTCTCAGCCCTAGCGGCTCCTACAACGCCTGCCTCCTCTCTTCCTCCAACCTTGGAAAGTTCAATCTATCCAGGAACTATCCCATATCCCCTTCCTCTCCATCTGGCTCCACCCTGTACAGATTCTCGTAGTACCCCCCGGAACACCTCATTTATCCTCCCCAGCTCTGAAACTACCTCTCCCTTCCACCCTTTAAAGTTTCCCTGGATGCAGCCTGCCTCCTCAGCTGGTGCGCCAGCATGTGGGTCGCCTTCTCCCCATATTCATATTGCACCCCCCTCACCTTCCTTAGCTGCCCCACTGCCCTCCCCATCGTCAACCTATCAAACTGCCCTTGCAACATCTTCCTCTCTGCCGGCAACTCTTTGGTGACCACCCCATATATCTTCTGCCCAACTCGACTATCTCACCCAACAGCCATCCATGCTCCTTCCTCCTCCTCCTGTCCCTGTATGCATTAAACAAGATCATCTCCCCTCGGACAACCGCCTTCAACGCCTCCCAGAATGTGGCCGCTGACACCTCCCCGTTCTGATTGATTTCAACATACTCCCTGATCACCTGATCCACTAACGAACCCGAATCCAGCCTCTATCCGGCCTCTGCACCTGCCCCTCATTGAGCCTGACCTCCAGCCAATGCGGCGCATGATCAGATATCACACTTCCCGTATACTCCACTCCCACCACGCCCAACAACACCGCCCGGCTCGCCAATAAGAAATCTGGGGCGAAATTCTCCTACCCGCCCCGCCACATTTCTGCGTCGACCGGCCGGCGGGAGTCTCCGTAACACCGGCCGGTCAATGGGGTTTCCCATTGTGGGGCAGCCCCACGCCGTCGGGAAACCCCCCGGTGCCGGCAGAACGGAGACTCCCGCCGGCGGAGAATGACGCCCCAGGTCTCAAATACACCTTATACATGTGTGAGAAGGAGTACTTCCTCCCCCGTGTGTTCTTACACCTCCACGGATCAACCATTCCCATCTGTTCCATAGACCCTCCCAAATCCTTCGCCATCCTCAACCTTCCCATTGACCTGGGGCTCGACCTGTCCACCCTCGGTTCCAACATGCAATTAAAATCTCCATCCATAATCAATTGGCGCATTTCCAAATCCGGGATCGCTCCCAGCAAACCCCTCACAAATCCCACATTATCGTAATTCGGCGCATATACGTTGACCAGCACCACTGGCGTCCCCTCCAACACCCCACTCACTATTACACATCATCATCCCGAGTCTTATACTTCTTTGGCCCCACAAACCCCGTACTTTTGTTCAACAAAATGGCCATCCCCCACGGCTTTGAGTCAAACCCCAAGTGGAATACCTGTCCCACCTGTGGTGATATGCATCACTGTAAATATACAAGGGGTATGTAAATACACTACAACTAAGTAAACACTAGAGGGAGCACCAGAGCTGTCATGACATGCAGGCATACAGCTAATGAACACATAGAATAGGACACGACCAATGAGCAGTCAAGACACTCAGAAGTGACACTACCACAAGGGGGCATTACAAAACCCATATATAAAAGGACAGGGCACACATGCTCTTTCTCTTTCCACAGGCGACACTTAGAGAGAAGGACAGGGGCAGGTCACAAGCATCACACCCACCACGTGGCTTAGAGCAGACCGGTTAGTTAGACTGAGTTACTATAGCAAGATTAGCAGGAGAGTCGAACTCATAGAGAACTATGCTAATGGTTCAATAAATCACATTGAACTTACTTCAAAGTCTGGAGTATCTTTTGGTCAAAGCTGCATCGAGTTGCAGCCTGTGTTATCCCGGAGTACATAACACATCATGGTACCAGTTGTGCCTGTTGAATCTATATAGTTCAACTCAGCAAGATCCGTGACTACCAGCAACAGCACCCAGACAAGATGATTGAGATTCCGGTTCCTCAGCAGCTCAGGTACCACGGCAATCTCAGTGCCAACTGGCGTGCATTCAAGCAGAGGTTTGAGATCTACATGGTAGCATCCGACCTAGGTGGCATGGACGATGCTGAGAAGATATTCACCATTGCGGGTGAAAGTGCAACAAAAATCTTCAACTCCTTCAGGTACTCCAAAGGGCAGGACAAGAGAGACTTCCAGGCAGTCCTGGACAAGTTTGAAAACTACTGCGAGGTAAACACAAAAAAATCGGTAAAACTGGCGCCTATACTCACCACGAGGCAAAGGTAGGCTTGCAGCAGAGGCAAACGGCAGTTTTGATTGGCAGCCATCTTGCACAAGGAGCCGCACATGCGCAGTTCCCCAGAAGACGCGAACCGGCAAAACAGTGCTGTGTGCATGCGTGAGAAGCTGCGCATGCGTAGTTGCGCAAAGAGCGCATACTGAAGGAAAAGCAATCTGCGCATGCGCAATCCATTCCTACGCTCTATGTCACAAGCATCATGACATCAGAGGCCCCGGACCACGCCCACTTTAAGTGGAAATGTCCGAAAATAGTGAAAAATTCATTTCATTTCATTTTAATTTCAAAACAGTTTTAAAGCCACAAAACACAATTCTTTCACCAGGAAAGACAGCACAATGCCTGAACTTCGACCAGTAGCTGAAAGTAGCCTCCACGGAACCCTGCAACAAGCAGTTAGAACGCCCTGAGAGATGATTTAGTCCTTGAAGACTACGACTCAGAAGATGATTTCATCATTGGACATGGTGACCTCAGTACCAAATCCGAACCGCAATGAGATGTGTTGTCCATTGAAGCATCCGGCACAGTCATGAACGAGTTCTTCAGATGTGAGGATCCTCAGCCCAGCATAGACGACATCCCGACCCATGAGTACAGGATTCTGCTGCGGCAGAGAGCAGTACAAGCTCACAGAGAGCGGCCTGACGCCAAGAGGCAGAGAGAGGTACAAGCCCTCAGAGAGTGGCCTGATGCCAAACCAGTGGTCCACGCACCACGAAGAGTCCCCAACTCCACACAAAGAGTGGTCCACGCACCACGAAGAGTCCCCGACTCCACACAGAGAGTGGTCCACACACCACGAAGAGTCCCCGACTCCGCACAGAAAGTGATGACAGACTCCACAGCGAGACCACTGCACGTCTCCACACAGAGCACACAGAAAAACTCCACAATGAGACCATTGCACGACTCTGTTGAGTGCGCACAGATCGACTCCACCGCAAGACCACTGCACGACTCCACACAGGGAACGATGCCAGATTCCACAGAAAGAGCGGCACAAGCCTCCACAGCGAGCTTGTTGACAGACTCCACGATGGAAGCAACGCAAGACTCCAGAGCGCGGTCTTTGCATGAACAAGATCATGAAGGTCTAGCAACCCTATCTGAGCGACCAGCAGCAGACGATGCAAGTCTGCCACGCTCAAGTGCACAGCGAGACGACTATGACAGTCTATCACGCTCACGTGAACAACAAAAAGACTATGACAGTCTACCCAGATTATTTGAGCCACCAGAGGAAGACTCTGACAGTCTACCCAGCTCATCTAACCAACAAGAAGACACTGAAGGTCTACCCACTGTATGTGCGACAAGTGACAAAGGCTTCACAATTCCCATACAAGATCTGCGACATCTCAGCGAGACTGACAGATCTCAGCTAGTATGTACAGAGGCACTCGACAAGCAAAGTGAGGCTACTAGTGACTCCAGTGACACCACGTTAATTCAACCCTCATCTACTCGAGCCTCTCCACAAGAACCTGAAATGACTCCAGACGGGGAGCATCAAGAAACCAAAGGTAATTCAAGTGAACCAGGAAGGGCTCCAGATGGGGAGCATCGACAAGCCAAAGATGATTCAAGTGAACCAGACATGACTCCAGACGGGGAGCGCCGAGGAATCAGAGATGGCACGCTCAATGCAACAGCAGATGCCACAAAGGACACTGACACAAGTAACTTTGTGAAGGACTCAAATTCTCCACTCGGAATGGTCATTGAGCGCAACAAGCACAACACCAAAACCTACAGAAACAACAACGCTGACAACAACAAGAAGCGTACCAAAGGCACTAAGGTCAACAACAAGCATGACAAAAACAACAACACTGGAACAACGACTGGTACGACATGGTACAACTCTGCAAATGCAGGACACTGTGACAGCACAGCTCAAGACAATGGCAAGTGTGCAGACATACCATGGCGTGATAACGCATCTTACAAGTTCACGTTTGCTACACTACCAACGAGCAGACCAGCTTTCAAGGCAGCTGATATATGGCATCAATACCGCAAACACAGACCAGTCCATGTCAGACAGGAAAGATTACATCAAGAATCGCTACCACAAGCATCAAAAAAAAAGAGTCCAAATCAGACAACAAAGTGATTTGACCATTTGAACACCTCCTGATGACTTCTTGGTTCCTTAAGCACAGGGACACTGACGGCGTTCACAAGGAAATTACAACATCAACATCGACACTTCAATAACAAAACAAGAAAGCCACTCGACTGTATAAATTCATGAACTTTGGACTCATACATATTACTTGGTATTGTATAATCATCACTGTCATCATGACTTGTACATGTCATCGCTTATCTACCTATTTTGTTCAATTTTCTTTAACAAGGTACAGAAAATATGTAACATGAAAAAAGGGGGGATGTGGTGATATGCATCACTGTAAATATACAAGGGGTATGTAAATACACTACAACTAAGTAAACACTAGAGGGAGCACCAGAGATGTCATGACATGCAGACATACAGCTAATGAACACATAGAATAGGACACGACCAATGAGCAGTCAAGACACCCAGAAGTGACACTACCACAAGGGGGCATTACAAAACCCATATATAAAAGGACAGGGCACACATGCTCTTTCTCTTTCCACAGACGACACTTAGAGAGAAGGACAGGGGCAGATCACAAGCATCACACCCATCACGTGTCTTAGAGCAGACTGGTTAGTTAGACTGAGTTACTATAGCAAGATTAGCAGGAGAGTCGAACTCATAGAGAACTGTGCTAATGGCTCAATAAATCACATTGAACTTACTTCAATGTCTGGAGTATCTTTTGTCAAAGCTGCATCCAGTTGCAGCCTGTGTTATCCCAGAGTACATAACACATCACCACCCATGCCTTCCTCAACCTAACCTGGTCCTTCACTCAGAAGTGCGCCTCCTGTAAGAAGATCGCCTCCGCCTTTAATCTCCTCAGGTATGCAAAAACACTGGACCTCTTAACCAGCCCATTTAACTCCCGGACGTTCCACGTTACAATTCTTACCGGAGGCTTATGCCTCTACTACCCCCTTCCATCTGCCATCGTCCCCCTCCAGCCCCCCTCCTCTAATACCACCCTAAATCAAGCCCATCCAAGATGGCCCCACTCTTTTTCCATGAACATGCTCAGTCTACAACCCTGCCATGTCACAATCACCCCTCCCCCTTCCCACCCCTCCTTCCCCCATCTCCCCCCTTCTCCCTATCCCCACCTGGTCATCTTTTTCCGGCATCCTCCCCCACCTCACCTCTGTTCATCAGCATATCCTGCCAGTGTGGCAGCCTCCACTCAAAGGCCCCCTGCATTCCCCCATACAAGCTTAGAGAGGTATAACTCCCCAGAGTACAATAACATCAACAAAGAAAAGAAACAACCCCCAACCTCCGGCAACATGCAACAACATCTATAACCTAAACCTTTATAGATGCAGCTCATCCATCTGACACCACCTCTCAGTTCACCCCCAGTATATGGTCCCTTACAAAGTAATGCGTCTCTTCTGCCGTTTCAAAATAGTACTCCCGGCCTTCAAAAGTGACCCTCAGTTTCGCCGGGTACAGCAACCCAAACCAGAGGTGGGATTCTCCGACCCCCCACCAGGTCGGAGAATCGCCGGGGGGTGCGGCGTGAATCCCGCCCCCGCCGGCGATTCTCTGGCCCACAATGGGCCGAAGTCCCGCTGCTGTAATGCCTGTCCCGTCGGCGTGAATCAAACCACCTCCCTTGCCGGCGGGACCAGGAGGCGCGAGCGAGCTCCGGGGTCCTGGGGGGGTAGTGGGGCGATCTGGCCCCGGGGGGTGCCCCCACGGTGGCCTGGCCCGCGATCGGGGCCCACCAATCCGGGGGCGGGCCTGTGCCGTGGGGGCACTCTTTCCCCTCCATGTCAGCCATAGCCTCCGCGATGGCCGACGCGCGGAGGTGACACCCCCTGCGCATGCGCAGGGATGACATCAGCAGCCTCTTATGCCGGCCGGCGTACTCCGTTTGGCCCCAGCAACCACTCCGGCGCGGGCGTAGCCCCTAAAGGTGATGGCTTGGCCCCTAAAGGTGCGGAGAAATCCATACCTTTGGGGCAGCCCGACGCCGGAGTGGTTCACGCCATCCATCCTGCCGGGACCCCCCACCCCGCCAGGTAGGGGAGAAGCCCGCCCCTGATCTGCCATCAGTACAACATCGCCTTGGCCCTATTGAGTCCTGCTCGGATCTTCGCCAGCTCCGCACCAATATCCTGATATATTGGAACACCGTTCCCCTCCTATTCGTTGTCTCACTTCTCCCTGGTGCATCGTAAGATCTTCTCCTTCTCCACGAATTTGTGCACCTGTGTGACCACTACCCGTGGTGTCTCCCCGGATCTCGGCCTTTGCCTTAATGACCTGTGCGCCCTGGCGACCTCTGGGGAACTTGTCCAGCACCTCCTCCTCCACCAACCCGGCCAGCAACCTTGATACATATCCCATGGTGCTCATTCCTTCCACAGCTTCTGGCAGCCCCATGATGTACAGGTTCTGCCTCCTGGACCAGTTTTCTTGCTTCTCCACTCTCAGCATAGACTTGCATAGTTGCATAGGTGCATAGGTCCCCCAGGATCCCCAACTCCAAGGACACAATCTGATCGTTCTGGTCAGACACCACCACCTCCACCTCTTGTATCTTCACCCCTTGTGCCTCAAGGCACTTCTCTACTTGGTCCCTCAGAGAGGTTATACTGCTCCATTGATGGCCTTTGATCAGTCCCCATGCGTCTCCTTCCTTTGCTGTCCAAATTCATCTTTGATGAAGGCCATCAACTGCTCCATCTGGCCCTTTCCCAATGGCGACAACCATTCCGCCTCTGCCATTTTCGCAATTGTTGTTGAGCCACAGGTTCCCTCCAGTTCCTGTAACAGGTTTTTAACTGTTTTTGCCGGGTCTGGAAGCCAGTAGACATACTAATCTTGGGGAGAACCTCTCCCTCTACACCTTCTGCACCACTTTCCTGCCGGAGCTACCCCATAACGGGTATAAAATGCCCAAAACAACGCCTTCAATCCAGAGCTGCTGTGATCACTCACTCCATGGCCACCACCAGAAGTCCTAATAACTAATTATGAATGGCTAATGCAGCACTGTAACAATGGGGCCACTTTATAACCTGAATTTAATATCACATCTTCCGCCTCTGCTCTAACGTACGCTTCTCCAACCTTTCTGAAGATGGGCTGAAGCAGTTTTGTAAGATAAAGTCCAAATGAGTGTCAACTAGGACATGTTGCAGAATAACCAAAGAAGAGATATTTTATATGCTCCCAGAATGTAAGAGATTGTCCCTCTGACATCTTTCCCCTTTCAGAGATTCACCTGTCAATAAAACTTGCTACATCTCCTCTCCTGTTGAGATATCGGTCACAAGACTCCATCTCCTGGTATTCTCAAAATAAACAGAACCATTATGGCTGGAGGAGTCTTGACTCTCATTATCTCTGTTTGAATTTGTAGCGCACAAAGACTCCATGAGACGAATAGAGTGAAGTCGATGAGGCTTTATTAAGCGTGTCTGTTCCCCCGCAGCTCGATAGTAAACTGGCCTGCGGGGGAAGACTCCGGCTTCTTATACTCCGCCTTCAGGGCGGAGCTTGAGGTCAACGGCCAACCAGGACCCGGGATCTGTCAGCCAATGACATTAGGGCTTCCAGTCCCACATGACCCCCAATACATACTACCACAGAATTAAACTGTGGGAACATTCCATATCTTCGCTGCCTGCAGCTGGTTACATTTTATTAGATCTGTATTAATTCACCTTGTTTTAAACCATAATACTTAAGCTTAAGTCATTTCCGAATCTTTTCCCCAAAGAAGAAAATAATGAAGAAATAGAAGCTTGGCAATCATCAAACAGGTATGTGGCCATGGGCTGATCAGCTATATTCATGTTGCCCTCATAAAAAGATTATAGCTCACTTAATGAGTCAGAACTGGATTTTTGGAACTCATTTGCAGAGACGTATAGAACAGCTGACATTATGGGACTTTGATATGCATTAAGTGTCAAGGTTTTTTACAACAAGAGTTACAGAAGACTGAGGATGCTGATCAATTTGCACAGCAAATAATTATAGATAGAAGACATTATTTGCTGAGGATTTATTAAACTTTATCATATATTCTTGGCATGCATATATGGCTTGTTATTTATTTATGATCACAAAAGATAGTAGACATCCTAATTATCGCTTATCAGCTTGAGCAATGGACTTTAGACCATAAGACCATAAGACATAAAAGCAGAATTAGGCCACTTGGCCCATCGAGTCTGCTTCGCCATTCAATTGATTGATATGTTTCTCATCCCCATTCTCGTGCCTTCTCCTCATAACCCCTGATCCCCTTATTAATCAAGAACCTGCCTATCTCTGTCTTAAACACACAGTGATTTGGCCTCCACAGCCTTCTGCGGCAAAGCGTTCCACAGATTCACCACCCTCTGGCTGAAGAGATTCCTCCTCATCTCTGTTTTAAAGGATTGTCCCTTTAGTCTGAGATTGTGCCCTCTGCTTCTAGTTTTTCCTACAAGTGGAAACATCCTCTCCACGTCTACACTATCCAGGTCTCTCAGTATCCTGTAAGTTTCAATAAGATCCCCCCCTCATCCTTCTAAACTCCAACGAGTACAGACACAGAGTCCTCAGTCATTCCTCATACGGCAAGCTCTTCATTCCAGGGATCATTCTTGTGAACCTCCTTCCTTAGATACGGGGCCCAAAACTGCTCACAATACTCCAAATGGGGTCAGAACAGAGCCTTATACGGCCTCAGAAGTACATCACTGCTCTTGTATTCTAGCCCTCTCTATATGAATGCTAACATTGCATTTGCCTTCCTAACTGCCAACTGAACCTGCATGTTAACCTTAAGAGAATCTTTGATGTGGAGTTGCTGTGTTCCCTGTCCCTTAGATTGAACTGTTCGAAGAGATTTGTAGGTCTTGTGAATTTTTGCCTTCTCTTTCACCATTTTCTTTCTGTGCTTTTAAGAGACAAGCCATTTTTAAATGTTCAGAAATTTGAGCGCTTGAATTTCCGATATGAGCTCCTGAGTGCAAGACTCCAAACAGGGGTCAAAAATTACCCTTTATGTTAAAGTTTGAACTGCTGTAACCCTTGCAAAGCTTCTATGTTGTAGTCTTTTGCAGTTGTGTGCACTTTTGAATTTCATTGATATTTTTATCCTTGGTAAGCACAATTGATTGTCTGTGTATGCTTCCAAATATTCCTCTGAATTCTGTCACAAGTGTGAAAAGAAATATTTTTGGTAAATGTTTCCTTTGGTGTCAACTACTAGTTCCAAACTTCACCATGTACTGTGTAGTAAGAATCATTATTTGTATATTCCAAGCAAGAATTCTCTGGGTAGGCAAGGTCAGTTTGAATAATTGCAACTAAGACCTGGTTGGATATCTTAACTTATCATGTGAGATTTTACTGTTTAGGAAGATGGTACCAGGGCAGATAATCAAATGAGGAACCAGGATTTGGATGTGTACTAAGTTCTGCTTATCTCCCCTCTCCTTTCTGCAATTCTGATGGAAGAGGGGGATGGACACTTCTCCTGCTGTCTCCTCCACCTCTCCTTCTGACACATTAAAGAGGCAGGACAACAGGATGGTGTACACTCCAATAGATAACCAACCAGTTCCACTTTTAGTAGCATTAAGGTAAAGAATCCCCAGTGTGATCAGTTATCATTAGCAAAAAAGCTGCAGTGAGATTGATATATATTTTTAAATAAACGTGGGGATCTTCAGCCCAATTGGCCTGCCCTTGAAGCAATAAGATGCCACATAAATTCCTGGCACAGCATGTAGGTGGAATTTAGTGGAGGTGATGGGGGTCGTGGCCGTTGGATGGAGAGACAGTGAGATTCCTGCATCGCCTCTTTCTGGAGATGACCCACTGCACCATATCTTAAGCATTTAAGAGGCCAGCAATGGCCCCTTCCCCAGGATCAAGGGTCACAGGGGTGAAAGTCCTGCTGCTGGCATGTCCTCTATACTTAGATGTCACTGGAAGGGCAATGGCTGTTGCCAATACAACACCCACCCGAGACCTCGGGTTGAGGAGGGACCCAGGCACAGGCGGGTGATGGTGGAAGGGGGTGGCAGAGTGGGCTCATGGGAGAGGGGTTTTGGTAGTGAGGTCACGTCCCGGATATAATTGGTGGGAAGGTGATGGGATCCTCACACACCAACCTTGTGCTTGATTCGGGCCACTCTGACACCAAACCCACCATGTGCGTCTGCCCGGAATGTCATTCAGGACACAAGTATCCTCCTCCTTTGTGCAAACATACAGATCCTTGGGATTTGGGAATTGTGTCAGGACACACGAGCAGCCAGAAGTTCCCCATCCCCACCATCCCCCAATCACACTTCCAGCAAAGCAATCTCCCAGACTCCAGTCCCGATATATTACATGTACACAGGAATGCCATAAAGCAGAGCAACAGGAAAATGCCTTTATGTTATTTCAAATCCTTGGTTTAGAAAGGCAGTTTGGCCCAGTTACCATGTGCAAATTTTAAAAAATTCTTTCATGGGGATTTGAAGGTGTAACTTAAAAGATATCTTAGGGGCAGGATCCCTTTGTGGTGAAATATTAGACACAAGTGGCCTGCCGCCAAGGGAAGAGGTAAAGGTGCCCGCTCACAGGCACATGAGGCCACACACGTGTTCTGTTCCAGAGAATGCAATTGAAGATGTTAATGGGGCAGCCTGCAGAAAAAGGCCGATGGGTATTCACAGAGAAATGCTCAGTACATTGCAGGCCTGCCAGAAAGCCTGTAATCACTGTTGACTAAATGGGGGAATTGGGCACCAACCATGTGTAGAGCTTGGAGGTCAATCCTATTACCACACTTGTGGACCCAACCACAGTGTAACATCTGATGGCCAATGTCTCAGCTCCCATTGCAGCAAACACCAAAGATACACAACATCTAAGTGCTGCAGTCAAAGCTCAGGCTGAAGTCATGCATGTCCAGCTTGCTGCCATTGCAAGCTCAGACTGCTGTCACTATGTCTGCAGATACCAGCGCTCAAACAAACTAGCAGGGTCTCAGGACAGTCCGGCGATCTGTCCTCCAACAGATTATCAGAAATGCTAGGGCATCACTTGTGGGGAGGGCAGGGAGTAGGAGGAGTCAAAGTGGTTCCTTTCTCAGGATGACAGCATTTGTGCTCCAACCATTACAATTCCACCAGTGCCCTTGCTGTTACTGGTCAGCCAGGCAGCTCAAATTGTTGCTGCCCATGTCAAGGTTATGCCATCCAAAGCTGGGCTTTCCAAGGTCAGAGCTGCATGTGATCATCATGCAGTCTCCTCACTAAATGCCAGGAGCCTTCCACAAGTCATGCTGCAGCCATTGGGGTAGCACTTCATAGGAACACCAGGTCAGCTGAGAACGTGCAGAAGATGGGCTCTAAGGGAATGGAGTTAATTGGCTTTTGTATGGAATGTGGTGAACCACTGTAATAGGAGATGTGAGGTAGGACCTGCACTACAGGTTCGCCGGTAGCTCCTGCCGGCTGGCTCCGCCCAGGGAGAACTGTATAGACCTCCAGTGCCCTGCCATTTCGCCAGCTGCAGCAGGAGGCCTCGCATCTGACTGTAATAAAGCCACAGTTGTACCCAACTTTAGTCTTTGTGCAATTGATCGTTCATCAATTTATTACAGTCAGATTTTTCACAGAATGGATATCAGAATTAAGCCCGATGGCCTGCAGCTGGATCCGCACTCGCCCGACGCCAGGAAAGACTTTACTCACTGGCTAGCATGTTTCGAGGCCTACATCAACGCGGCGGACCCCGCGCCAACGGAGGCTCAGAAGATCAACGTCCTGTACTCCAAACTGAGCTCCAGCGTGTTCCCGTTGATCCAAGACGCTACGACTTACACAAAAGCAATGGAACTCCTCAAAGAACACTATGCACAGAAGGCGAACACGCTCTTCTCCAGGCATGTACTTGCCACCCGCTCACAGCTACCTGGTGAGTCCATCGAAGACTTCTGGCGGGCTCTAATTCCACTCGTCCGGGACTGTGACTGTCAGGCCGTCACGGCCGCCGAACACGCGAATCTCCTCAAGCGCGATGCCTTCATGACGGGGATTGCGTCGGACCGCATCCGAGAACGATTGCTAGAAGGGGCCATGCTTGAACTGGCGGAGACGAAAACCTTGGCGCTCTCCATGATGGGCGCATCCCGTAACATACAATCGTACCTCTCCCGCCACGTTGCCCACCCTTCTACCCCTTCCTACCTCTCCTGGATCCCGCCGACAACCTCCTCAGCCTCGGCCCTGCCTTCGCAATACGCCTGCGCCACACGCCGATCCGCGCACCCCGGGGGTCCCCGCTGCTACCTCTGCGGTCAGCAGAAGAATCCCCGCCAACACTGCCCGGCCTGCACTGCAGTTTGTAAAGCCTGCAGTAAAAAGGGCCACTTTGCGGCTGTGTGCCAGACCCGCGCAGTCGCTGCGATCGCACCCGCTATCGCCCCCTTCCTTCACGCCAAACGCACAATGGGAGCCGCCATCTTCTCCTCCCGGGTCCATGTGTGACCAATGGGCGCCGCCATCTTGTCCCCCTTCGGCCACGTGCGCCCCATGGGCGCCGCCATCTTGTCCCGACCCCGCAATGTGCGCATCATGGGTGCCGCCATCTTGTTCCCCACAGGGTCCCCGGACATCCCGACATCGGAACCGCACACGCTCGCTACCCGAAGCATCCGATGGCTACCCGCAGCTCGCTTCGATGACGCTGGACCAATCTCGCCCGCACAACCTGGCCACCGCGTCGACGACGGTTAAAATCAACGGCCAGGCGACCTCGTGCCTGCTGGACTCCGGGAGCACCGAAAGCTTCGTTCACCCAGATACGGTAAGGCGCTGCTCCCTCGTGGTCCACCCTGCCAATCAAAGGATCTCCTTAGCCTCCGGATCCCACTCCGTCCCGATCCGAGGCTTTTGTACAGTCACCTTCACGGTCCAGGGCGTAGAATTTAGTAACTTCCGCCTCTATGTCCTTCCTAATCTCTGCGCTGCACTCCTGTTGGGCCTGGACTTCCAGTGCAACCTCCAGAGCCTCACCCTCAAATTCGGCGGGCCCTTAACCCCCCCTTACCGTTTGCTGCCTCACGACCCTCAAGGTCGATCCCCCCTCCCTTTTTGCCAATCTAACTGCGGACTGCAAGCCCGTTGCCACTAGGAGCAGACAGTACAGCACCCAGGACAAGACCTTCATCAGGTCCGAAGTCCAACGGCTGCTTAAGGAGGGTATTATCGAGGTCAGCAACAGTCCCTGGAGAGCCCAAGTGGTAGTGGTTAAAACTGGGGAGAAACACAGGATGGTCGTGGACTACAGCCAGACCATCAATCGGTTCACGCAGCTTGACGCGTACCCCCTCCCACGCATATCTGATATGGTCAATCAGATTGCGCAGTACCGGGTCTTCTCAACAATTGACCTGAAATCCGCCTACCACCAGCTCCCCATCCGGAGGTCGGACCGGCCATACACTGCCTTTGAGGCGGACGGTCACTCAATTGTACCATCTGGTCAAAGCTCGCAATCTGCCCTACTCCATCGACGAAGTAAGGACAGTCACCAGTGACTGCCAGGTCTGTGCGGAGTGCAAGCCGTGCTTCTACCAGCCGGACCGTGCGCGCCTGGTGAAGGCTTCCCACCCCTTTGAATGCCTCAGCGTAGATTTCAAAGGGCTCCTCCCCTCCACTGACCGTAACACATACATTCTCAGTGTGGTCGATGAGTACTCCAGATTCCCCTTCGCCTTCCCGTGCCCCGATATGATGTCTGCCACCGTCATCAAGGATTTCATGCAACCAACTTCGCCCTGTTCGGCTTCCCCGCCTACATCCACAGTGACAGGGATCCTCATTCATGAGCGATGAGCTGCATCAGTTCCTGCTCAGCAGGGCCATAGCCTCCAGCAGGACGACCAGCTACAACCCCCGGGGAAACGGGCAAGTAGAACGGGAGAATGGGACGGTTTGGAGAGCTGTCCAGCTGGCCCTACGTTCCAGGAACCTCCCAGCCTCTCGCTGGCAGGAGGTCCTCCCTGACACTCTACACTCCATCCGGTCACTATTGTGCACCGCCACATGAATGTGTTTTCACCTTTCCCAGGAAGTCCACATCCGGGGTGTCGCTCCCGACTTGGCTCGCTGCTCCAGGACCGTTCCTTCTCCGTAGGCACATCCGATTCCACAAGGCGGACCCCTTGGTGGACAGGGTTCACCTGCTCCATGCCAACCCTCAATATGCCTACGTTGAGTTCCCCGACGGCTGCCAAGATACTGTCTCACTCAGGGACCTGGCACCGTCAGGTCCCACCCCAAAACACCCTCCCACCAATGCGCCCCCCCCCCCACCTCCCACCGCGCCGCCAATATTGACCTCACCAGACCACCCCCCCTCCCCTTTTCCGCACAAGAGGACGAAGAGTACTTCGGCACACTCCCGGAGTTCCCCGATGACTGGCCAGCATCAGCACCGCCATCGCTGCCACCTCCACCACCGCCAGCACCGACTTCGCCACCACCGTTACGCCGCTCCCAATGAAGCACCGGACCGGCTGAACCTTTGATGGACTCCGGACCGTCAACATGGACTTTTCTTTCCCTACCACTGTACATAATTGCACTAATTGTATATAGTTTCACATCACCCCCGCTGGACTCATTTTTAACAGGGGGTGAATGTGGTGATCCACTGTAATAGGAGATGTAAGGTAGGACCTGCACTACAGGTTCGCCGGTAGCTCCTGCCGGCTGGCTCTGCCCACGGAGAACTGTATAAATATGCATGACCTCCAGTACCCTGCCCTTTCGCCAGCTGCAGCAGGAGGCCTCGCATCTGACTGTAATAAAGCCACAGTTGTACCCAACTTTAGTCTTTGTGCAATTGATCGTTCATCGTGGAATATGGGATGGATTGACTGAGAAATTTGGTTTTGAAGGTTTGCTTTCTGGTAGTTTTATTTCAACCTTGTGGTTAAGAGGGAAGATAAATGGTGGGGCTTTTGTTGAATGGGGAATTGGGGTTGCCTTAACTAAAATCACAATTGGATGAGCCAATCACAGATAGTGTCTTCCCTGCCTCATTCACCTCTATCTCTTCCTCTTTCTCTTCCTCCCTCTGCTCTTTCTTCTCCTCCTCCCCCTCCTCAGATTCCCACACTATACTTGGTGGAAAGGGCTGTGGCCACGTGATGATGAAGCTGTAGAAGATGCAGCAGACAATGAAGAATCACAGCATGTGTGCTGGTGAATTAAGCAGAGCTACTGCAGAGCTCTCCAGGCACTAGAGGCATTGTTTAAGTGTCACAATTATCTGCTCGACAAGGATGATGCACTGAGAATGGTCACACATGAGCTAGACATTGAGGCAGTGGAACCCTTCCTATTTGCAATATATTTCTGAATTTGCTTGCAACACCCGCAAAGCACGGTGTGCAGTCAGTGGCACCCTACACAACAGAGAAGTCTGCTATCCTGGCAAAGCTATATGCTCACTGTCTGGAAAGTGAGAACAGAATGTATTCCTCTCTATCAATGACCACGCTTATACAACAATGGATGACAGACTGCAAGATAATGGAAATGTTGCCTTCTCCAACCTGGAAGACGTTTAATGTGAAGAAGTTAATGGCTATGGTCTACAGAATAGAATAGAATTCCTACAGTGTAGAAGGGGGCCATTCAGCACATCGTGTCTGCACTGACTTTCTGAAAGAAATCCCTACCTAGGCCCACTCCCCGGCCCTATCTTTACAATCCCATAACCCACCTAAACTACACATCCTTGGATACTAAGGGGCAATTTAGCATGGCCAATCCACCTAACTTGCACATCTTTGAGGGGCGGCCCGGTGGAGCTGTGGTTAGCACTGTTGCCTCACGGTGCCGAGAACCCGGGTTCGATCCCGGCCCCGGGTCACTGTCCGTGTGGAGTTTGCACATTCTCCCTGTGTCTGCATGGGTCTCACCCCCACAACCCAAAAAAAGATGTGCAGGGTAGCTGGATTGGCCATGCTAAATTACCCCTTAATTGGAAACAAAAAGAATTGGATACTCTAAATTTATATTTTTTTAAAATCCTGAACATCTTTGGACTGTGGGAGGAAACCAGGAGGAAACCCACAGGGAGAAAGTGCAAACTTCAGACAGTCACCCAAGGCCGGAATTGAACCCAGGTCCCTGGTGCTGTGAAGCAGCAGTGCTAACCACTGTGCCACCATGACACCTTTACAGCCATTGTCATTGTTGTCCTCATCCTGCTCTGAGGCTGCAGGTCTGTTAGCAAAGGGTTTCAGAGAGTTTAGTGAAATAGAGACATTGCACACACAGTTCCTCACTGAGGTTCAAGTTAAGAGAATTACTCTCTGGACACATTGGGCGGATATAGTCTCCTGCTGAGATCCCTTCACCTTTTCCTCCTCCCATCCCTTTGAGTACAGAGTCCTGCTCTGTGTCTCCTCTGATCATTCTCCCTGTCATATTGCAGGCCAAGTGGGGTAGAAAGGTTTCCGTCCATAACTGGGAGAAAGTAGTCTGAGCTATTTTGGCTACCTGGGGTAGTTCCAAAAGTGAAAGAAACAGAGTTAACAATTCAGGTCAATAACCTTTCACCAGTAGGATCCTGCAGTCAGCCTGAATGCTCTTTGGTATAAGAAAAGGAAAGATCAGAGACATTTGTGCTCCATTTCATTAAGGGCTACTATTGCAAGGTGGACATTGAACGATAACAGGGATTGGGCTGAACTGTGGTGCCCACCTTGACCAGAAAGTCTGTTGGCACACATTGGGCAATATCAATCAGCCTCGTGCATTCGATTCGGTGACGTGATGAGGTCATTAACTCTTGCGCGAGGATTCTCGCAAGATATGCACTGCTCGGAACGCCTTGGAACGAGACGTCGCAATTTGGATCTTGCCCTCGCTGGGCGAGATCCAGATGAACATATTTAAGTCGTGTGGAGTTTGTACGTTCTCCCCTTGTCTGCGTGGGACTCACCTCCACAACCCAAAAAGATGTGCAGAGTAGGTGGATTAGCCATGCTAAATTGCTCCTTAATTAGATAAAAAAGAATTGGGTACTCTAAATTTATTTTTAAAAACATATTTAAGTGAGCCATTAGGTTCATTTAAATATGTTGCTGCCCAATTCTCCTGAATGAACGCCCGTGTGTGATAGACCTTGCTATGGTGCCGTTTAGCGCGGTTCCGCACAAATGTAGACCAGCTGTAAAGGCACTTGGGGGGGGGGGGGTCTTCCAGACAATTGGAGGCCCTGGGGTGGGGGTCGGGGGGGGTCGGGCTTGTGGTGATATGTATCACTGTAAATCTGTAAATACACAAGGGGTTAATGTAGGTACACTGCAACTAGGTAAACACTAGAGGGAGCACCAGAGACATCACGACATGCAGACATACAGCTAATGAACACATAGAATAGGACACGACCAATGGGCAGTCAAGACACCCAGAGGTGGCACTACCACAAGGGGGCAACCTATATAAAAGGACAGGGCACACATGCTCTTTCTCTCTTTTCCACAGGCGACACTCAGAGTTACAGGGGCGGATCGGAAGCATCAAACCCACCGCATGGATTAGAGCAGACTGGTTAGTTAGATTGAGTTACTATAGCAAGATCAGCAGGAGAGTCGAACTCAAGTAGGAGAATTGTTAACTGTCCAAGTCCAAACCTTCCTTTGTCAGAGTATACATCAAGGAAGCAGCTTATGCTACATGAAGAAGCATAACACAACAGGGCTGTGGGCAGGGTGGCACCACCCTGGCACTCCCTCTGCCTCCCAGGCACCTTGGCACTGCCAGCCTGACACCTTGGCATTCCCACCCTGGCAGTGCCATCCTCATATACAATCCATTTTCTTGTGTTCCAACGGCTTGTATCTCACAGCCTGAGAGAACTTTTACTTTGCTATGCTGTGTAGGTATGCCACCAAGTATGGTACTCCAAACACCTTCAATTAACATTTTCTATGATTCCCAAAACACCGCGTGAGCCAGCAAAGTTCATTCTTCAATCCTGGGATTAAAGGGCAGCAATGTTAAATAGTGACTTTTACAGTAATCAAAAAATGCAAACCACTCCAAGCAAGCTTCAATACATTGCTCCAAAACTACAGCCTTAATTTCCCACAGATTCCTTGATCCATTTAAATAACCCAAAACACAGTTCAACATTCTTTTTAGTAAACTGCTCGTTCTCTGAAATCAGTAACCATTCGGTTGAAACTGCACTGTTACCTCAGAGGTGTCTGTTTTAACTAGTAATCCATCATTAATTTGTGTGCTATTTTCTCATTCAGCTTCTTTTTGTCCCGTGCTGGAAATTAGTTTTGAACGTTAACTTGCTGCTTGGTGACTAGTTTTATTCTTCTCCATTTAACAAAACAAAAACTCAATTACTGATGATATTGAAAAGAGGTTGGGATTAAAGGTGACCAGGAGAGAGGACTTGTGGGAAAGAGTCAGAACAGATCCTGCAGGAATAGGACTGCCTAAACGAAAAGTGATGGAGAAGGCGATGTTGAGGCACTAAAAACACGAGAGTAGAATTCCACTGCAGATAGTGCTGGCACATGCGATACAAATGTTTCGTAACTCCATCTGTCAATCATTATTGACCAATTCCTATGTTCCTACTGTTCTGAATGAATCCTTACTCCAAATATTCACGAGGGAAGACATGACCAACATAGCCTCCCCAAACAAACACATTCCAAGTAAAATCAACAACGCTGTAAGTGAGCTAGGAGTATTAGACCGGCTAAAAACAATCCCGAAACGGTCCCCAAGGATAGAGGGAATTTATTCCAGAGCACTCAGAAAAACAAGGCAGATTTCTGCTGCAGCGATAATAACTATGAGGGATTCAAGGAACTGTGGGAAGGTAACAGGCTAATGTAGTGTTCATCTTTTTTTTTAAATCACAAAACAGGAAACTGCAATATCGACCCTTTGGTTTACTTCAATTCCATATCAGATAATAGGATTGACTAACAGAAGTAAACGTGAGGACAATCTATACTATAACAGTCTAACAAATAGTGGTCAACATAGTTTTAGGCAGGAGAGATCTGTCGGACCAATCTTTGAATTCCTGGAGGAAGTGATGATCCAGGTGTGTTGTGGGAATCTTATGAAGGGACATATCTCAACTTCCAAAAGGTTTTTGATGAAGTCTCACGTGAAAGGCTGTTAATTAATCACAAAGCTATGAGGATCCAGACCTCGGGTTCTTATGAATAAGGGGTGAATAAGAATGAATAGGTGAATAAGAATCGAGTATAAAAACTGGTAAGTCATGCTACAGTTGTACAGAACCTTGGTAAGGCTTCACTTGGAATACTGCGCACAATTCTGGTCGCCACACTACCAGAAGGATGTGGAGGCTTTGGGGAGGGTGCAGAGGAGGTTTACCAGGATGTTGCCTGGTCTGGAGAGTGTTAGCTATGTGGAGAGGCTGAATAGACTTGGACTGTTTTCATTAGAAAGACGGAGGTTGAGGGGTGACCTGATAGAGGTCTACGGGATTATGAGAGGCATGGATAGAGGTGGATGGGCAGGCACTCCTCCCAAGGGTGGAGTGGTCAGTCACCAGGGGGCATAGGTTTAAGGTCCGTGGGGCAATATTTCGAGGCGATGTGTGAGGCAGGTTATTTACACAAAGGGTGGTGAGTGCCTGGAGTGCATTGCCAGGGTAGGTTGTGGAAGCAGATACATTAAAGGCGTTCAAATGTTATCTTGACAAACACATGGATAGGATGGATATAGAGGGATACGGCTCAAGGAAATGCTGAGTGTTTTGGCAAAGGTTAGTATCATGACCGGTACAGGGTTGGAGGGCCGAAGGGCCTGTTCCTGTGCTGTATTGTTCTTTGTTATTTGTTCTTTGAAGTTAGGTAACATTACCTTTTAGAGATGTTATGTCAAGTACGTATATTTTCCGCTTTGCTCTTTATGCCTCTGCATCATCCAATCCTTGGAAATATCAGCCTGCAACTCATCTGGCTCTCTCTCATCTGAGTTTACTGCCCAGATCTCAGCCTCTATCTCAACTCTCTGACTCATATTCATTGCTTTCCGCCTTGACTTTGTTTTCTCTTTCCAGTCTCACTACATCCATCGTCAACATCAAAATGCAATCTCTCAAAATTTCCTTAAGTTGCTCTCTATCCATATTCCCCTTATCCTTCCCTACCTCATTACGTTCTGGGATTACCCCAGCAAACGACCTCCTTCAAGTCACTTACCGCGATCTTGCCGTTAGTCTATGATTCACCGTAACATTTCTACATCTACTGATTTGTCCATCAGCGTTGATGCATTTTCCCACGGTTTAGCTCACTTGGCTAGACAGCTGGTTTGTGATGCAGAGCAAGGCCAGCAGCACGGGGTCAATGCCCGTACTGGCTGAGGTTATTCATGAAGGCCCTGCCTTCTCAACCTTGCCCCTTGCCTGAGATGTGGTGATCTTCAGATTAAATCACCACCAGTCAGCTCTCCCCCTCAAAGGGGAAAGCAGCCTATGGTCATCTGGGACTATGACAACTTTACCTTACCTTACACTTTCACCACCACCTTTGATGGCATTTTCCCACAATAAAACCAATAGTCTTTCTCATCCTTTGCCTGATATATCCCCCTCATCACCCCTCCTCCCCCACCCAACCACACCATCTTTGATTCCTTAAACCTTAGGGACACAGATTTGAACTTCTTAGGTGGACAATTGGTTTTACCATCCATCACTAGATTTGGCTCGATGACATAAAACATTATCTGATCCTGCATTTCATCACTGCTCAAAATTTGTAGATTATCCAGCGAGGCAAAGGTAACACCAGCTTCTCTTCCCCATTATAAACCATCTTCTTAAACAACCCTTCCCTGCCTTTTTCATCTTCTCCTCGAACAATAAGTGCAATGACCTCATGCATTTGTTTTGTCACAAAGATCGAAAACATCCATTCAGCTGCCATTATTTGTTCCCTCTCTTTCAATAGCCTGTCAGGCCAAACCTCCTGCAGGATTCCCCGCTAGCCTAATCCTGAATTTCCATCTTTCTCTGGTTTCTCTCCTATCCCCCCTCATGCCCTCTCCAAGTTTGTTCTGTTGATTAAACGCACCTCATGATCTAGATCTTCTCCCACTAAACTGCTGACCATCCATTTTTCCATTCTTGGCTTCCATGTTATCTGATAATATTAATGGTTACCTCTCCTAAGGTACCATTCCCTTCTCCTTCAAACTTGCGGTCATCAACCCTCTCCTGTATATCTAAACCTTGATCCGTTCATTCTTGTAACTAAACGCCCCCAAACCTCACCATCTCCAACCTCTCTTTCCTCTGCAAACTCCTTGAACATGTTGTCACCTCCCAAAATTGTGCCCATCTTTCTCGGAATTTCATGTTTGAATCCCTCCAATCAGGTTTCTGTTCCCGCCACCATTGCTGCTGTCACAAATGACAGAGCTTGATACTGTGACAAATGGCACATCCTTCTCAACCTGCTTGCAGTCTTTGACATGGTTGGTATTACCATCTCTTCTCTAATGTCTCTCCACTGTCAGCCAGCTGGATGGGGTACACTCGCCTGCTTCCATTCTGATCTGTCCAGTCACAGCCAAGCAATTGCCTGCTGTCTTCCTTTCCCCCTCTTGCACTGTTACCTCTGATGATGTATCCTAGTCACCTTCTTATTTGTCAACTACATGCTACCATTTGGTGATGTTATTCAAAAACATAGCATTGGTTTCCACATGCATGCTGAAAATACACAGCCCTGGCTTACCACTACCTCTCTCTACCCCTCCACTGGGCAGGAATAAGTGAGGTCCTCGCCAGGATTCTGTCAGTGAAGGTGGAGTATGATGTGGAGATGTCGCCGTTGGACTGGGGTGGGCACAGTAAGAAGTCTTACACCAGGTAAAAGTCCAACAGGCTTGTTTGAAATCACTAGCTTTCGGAGTGCAGCTCCTTCATTACATGTTATACTTGACCTCGAGATGAGATTCCTCCCAGATTTTTATACCTTCGCTAAGAGGGTCTATTCCTACCTTTCTGATATTGTCATAATCTGCCCTTGTCTCAGCTGATCTGCTGCTGAGACTCTCATCCATGCCCTCTTGTCTTGACTATTCCAATACACTTAGGTCCGTCCCTGGATCCCCCCGCCACCAACTTGAGGACATTTAAATCTCTGCTACATGTGTACTAACTCACACAAAGGCCTGCTCACCCATCTCCCCTGCACTTGCTGGCTTACATTGGTTTGCATTTAAGCAACATCTTGATTTTAAAATGTTCACCTTTTATTCCAAATCCCTCCATCACCTTGCACTCCCCCCGCCACCTGCATCCACCCCACCACCATCTGTGTAATGTCTGCCAGCCTAACAGCTCCCTGAGATCTCTGCCTCCCCAAACTCTGACCTCTTGAACAGTCCCAATTTGAATCGCTCCACCGTGAGAGGCTGTTCCTTCAACTGCAAAAGTCCGAAGCCCTGCAATACCCTCTTCGTCTTTCTACCTCCTTAGTATATTCCTTAAAACCTTCCTCTTTGACCAAGCTTTTGGTCACTTGACTTAATGTGTGTGGCTCAGTGTCAAAAATCTTTGCTAGTGCTTGGAAAATGCCGTTGGATATGTTATTATGCCGGGGATTCTAAAAGCCTGAGTTCGCTGAATTCAGTTTGTTTGTAAGACCATGGCTTCCCCTGGGTTTACCAGGTACTGATGGGTGGCACAATGATGAACGCTGATCCATGACCAACCAAACTTGTAGATACCCAGCTCAACACAACAATGCGTATCATCTCGGTTACCGTCCAATCAGCTCACCTCCCCTGACTCCCGGCCCTGAGCAACATCTCATTCCTTCACATAGGGAGGGAGATAGCTTCCAGACAGGGGACTCTTTTCTAGGGGGTTTGTGGGGGGGTTTCCTTTAGTTACGAGGTCAGTGGGGGGTCCATTGTTAAGTAATGGGTTAAGAGACATTCCAATTAGTTGTCTCATTTATGTTAAGTATCCAATAATTGATACTGATATGTAAAGGGGCTTCAGGTGGCCTTTGTGTCAGGTGATGTGATGATAGAGTTTTGTGCAGAGTCTGTTAAAGTAAAAAAAGGTGCTTGTGAAAAGGAGCAGAACCTTTGACTATACAACAGCTAAACGTCTAACAAATGGTAGCAGAGGATAGTTGCTGTGCAAATGTGAAGGTTTGAAAGATACAACTTTTCCAGATCAAACCAAGGAGTGAGTGAGAAGAAACAAAAAAGTATATATGGCTGAACCTAGGATAAAGATGGCCGGATATGACTATCTCCCCTTATTTTCTGAAAGGGGATCGAATGACCAATGGAGATGTGCAGTAGTTGTGTGGACTAAGGTAACTGCCTTGGGAAAGAGAAAACAAGGTATGGCATTGGTTCTTTCGCCATGGTTCTTTCTCTACCTTCTGAGAGTAAAATCCGAAGCAAAGTGTTTTCTGAGCTGGAATTGGAAGAGTTAGACTCAGAAGAAGGTTTGGAGACTCTATTACATTATATGGATAAGATTTATAAAAAGGATGACTTGTTAAGTGCGTATGAAGCATGGTCGGAATTTGATTGGTTCCGGAAAACAGAGGATGTTTCTGTTGAAGACTATATAATGGAATTTGGCAGACTATATAAAAGGCTGCAGAAACACAACCTGGAATTTCCACAGTCTGTGTTGGCCTTTAAATTACTTGACTGTGCCAGAGTGAGCAACATGGATAGGCTCCTGGTTTTGACAAGAGTTCAGTTTGCGGATAAGGATACCTTATTCGTTCAGATGACAGAAGCTTTAAAAAATGTTTCTGGGGAACCATTCGATTCCGATGGCTCTGCTGACCCAAATAGGTCAGTCTGCAATGAAACAGAATATGGAAGATACACTCCTAACAGGATGACAAAATCGTACGGCTACGAACAGGTTCCAAGGCTATAGAAGGAGATCGGGAACCGGAAATTATGAAGATAGAAACCCAGTTTCTACAATAGGAAGATGAACCCCAGAAATGCATGGGGCATGATAAATCGATGTTTTCGATGTGACTCTCAATACCATTATGCTTTCAACTTTCCAACACGTTATAATAGTGTTTGAAGGTTAACATGACATGGAAGAGTCAGAAGAGGAAAAAGATAGTGACCAGAAAGAAGGCATTGCCCTATTAACAAGCAGTTTTATGCCGGTAGTGAGGGTGTTGGTTGCAGAATCCTTCAATTGTGCTATATTAGACAGTGGCTGCACATCTACTGTGTGTGGAATTGACTGGTTAAAATGTTACCTGGACTCCTTGAATGCTGAAAATCTTAACAAAGTTAAGGAATTTGAAAGTTCCACAAATTTCAGGTTTGGGGGTGATAATACTCTGAAGTTGCTGAAAAGAGTGGTGATCCCTTGCAATATTTCCGGAGTGAATCATTTCATTAGCACGGATGTTGTATCAAGTGAGATACCTTTGCTTCTGAGCAGACCGTCGATGAAGAAAGCACGCATGAAACTGGATATGGAACAGGATAAGGCAACAATTTTTGCAAAGACGGTGGACTCACAATTTACACAGCCGGGACACTATTGTATCCATTACTGACAAATAATATTTCAAGTACAGTTGTTAAGGATGTGAAAAATTTATTAAAGGATGCAGGGGTAAGGGATGACGATTATACTAAACTGATTGAACAGGTTAGTGATCGCTGTGAAGTTTGTAGAAAGTACAGAAGGACATCAGCACGACTGATAGCAACCCTACCTTTGGCCTGGGATTTTAACAACATTGTAGCCATGGACCTTAAGATCTGGGATAAAGCCAATAATATATTTATTTTGCATTTTGTAGATTTAGCAACCAGATTTAGTCAATCAACGATTGTACGAAGTAAAGAAAAGAGAGTAATTCTCGATCAAATCGTGGAGAAATGGATAGGGACAGGAATGGGCCCACCGGCAAAATTCCTTACAGACAATCGGGGAGAATTTGCTGATGATGAGTGCCCACCGGCAAAATTCCTTACAGACAATCGGGGAGAATTTGCTGATGATGAGTTTAGGGATATGTGTGAAAATGTGTGAATATCACAGTTATGAAAACGGCTGCGGAAAGCCCATTTAGTAATGGTATGTGTGAAAGACTGTGCTGTAATCGATGACATGCTCCGGACAATTTTGGCAGATAGACCGAATTGCTAGCTAAATTCAGCTTTATCATGGGCGATTAGTGCAAAGAATTCATTGCAGATGGTTGGGGGGCTATAGTCCCTATCAATTAGTGTTTAGTAGAAATCCTAAAATTCCGTCCATTTTGGATGACCAGTCTCCAAAATGGGAAGGGACTACAATGCCTTTGCTGAGCATTTAAATACATTACATAGAAGTAGAAAAGTTTTTTGGGAAGCAGGAGTCTCTGAAAAAATTCGCAGAGCTTTAAGGCATAATGTACGACCATCAAATACCGTTTTTCAGCAAGGAGACATAGTATACTATAAGAGAGGCAAATTTAATGAATGGAAAGTCCCAGGGAAAATCATAGACATAGATGGCAAAACAATTATTTTGCAACATGGCAATTAAACTGTTAGTGTACATTCATCAAGGATAATGGGTACAGATTACAAATTTTCAAATTTAGACAGAGCAGGCAGGCATGACGAGGAACCAGGGTCATCTGGTACACATGTGTTACAGAATTATGAGGACCGGTTAACTGATATTGACAGGGTTTCTGTAGAGGAACACAATACTTCTGATGAATTAGAACAGGCCATTTTTCCGAAAGGACAACTACCAAAAGTTGGTACAAATGTGACATACTTGCCTGAAGGGTCTAGTCAATGGAGGGATTCAACTATTATTAGTAGAGCAGGGAAGGCCACTGGAAAGTATTAACATTGGTTGAATGTACAGCATTCAGGGGAGGGAGTCAAGACAATGGATTGGGAATACGATGTTCAAAAATGGAGGGCACAGAAACGCAGTGTCAGTTCAGATAGTACATCGAATAGTGGACAGGTCCACAGGAAAAGGTCGAGAACTATTGAAAGGACATCCCACAGCAGAAGGGTAAGATCAAGCAGCAGTACAGAACGAGATACCAGGCGGGAGTAGGTTATCAAGGTCTCGGAACATGACTAAGATTACGAATACTAATAGGAGTAGAAGCCCACATTCAAGTGAGATTTTGGTGGCTTCCAATAAATTAGATGAAAAAGTTATCAAAGATGCCAAACAGCAAGAATTGCATAGTTGGAGTGAATTTGGGGTATACACGCAAGTACCGGATAGGGGACAAAGAGCTCTATCCCACAGATGGATTTGCACGGAAAAGGTTCTTCCAGATGGAACTTATAAGGCAAAGGCCAGGCTTGTGGCAAGGGGTTTTGA
The DNA here is from genome assembly GCF_047496885.1 of Scyliorhinus torazame. NCBI lineage: Eukaryota > Metazoa > Chordata > Chondrichthyes > Carcharhiniformes > Scyliorhinidae > Scyliorhinus > Scyliorhinus torazame. Next base: position 45,555,713 of record NC_092709.1, on the reverse strand, counting down.
AGAAAACTTAGAAGATCAGGATTTAAGGGTAGATTCACCTATGGCAGGAAAGGTTATTTTAAAGATCTTCTTGGCTCTATTAGCCACAAAGGCATGGGAATGCAAATCTATAGATATAAAAGCTGCCTTTTTGCAGGAGCATCAGCTTCAGAGAGACATTTTTCTCCATCCTCCTAAAGAGGCAGCTAATACAGTAGGGGTTGAACTCTGGAAATTGAACAAATGTGTATATGGATTAAATGATGCGTATGGAGTCTGGTATTTTCAGTATGGTCAGTTTTGTTAAAGTTAGGCTGTTGCCAGTTAAAAGCAGATCCGGCAATGTTTTACTGGCGCTATAAAATAAATCTTTCTGGCATCTTTATGATGCATGTCGATAATCTTTTGTGAGGTGGGGCTAATGATTTCGAAGCTATTGTAATCTCTGGTTTGAGGAAAGAATTCAGGGTTGGAAGTCAGGCTTCCGGTACATTTAAATATATTGGACTGGAAATCGGACAGACTAAGTTAGGGGCAACTTTACGTCAGCAATCTTATTTGGAAAGCATCAGCCCAATAGCAATTAGTCGTGGCCGGGTTTCACAAAAATACGCACTGGTTTCAAAGATGGAAAAAGAGCAACTGCGAAGTTTAATTGGGCAACTGAATTGGTTAGGTAGGCAGACTAGACCGGACGTGAGTTTTGATGTCTTAGAGTTGAGTACAAAAAAGAATAATCCGAAAGTGGAAGACATAATAGGAGCAAATAAAGCATTGGTCAAACTAAAAATGCAGGAGTGTGTTTTGAGGTTCCCGGTTTTAGGTGACCGTAGGCACTTGAAACTCATAGTTTATAGTGCCTATAAACGTATGGACACTATAGGACATATAGCGTCCTATGCAAATTTATGTGATGAGGTTTCAAGCGCAGGAGGTTTTATAATTTTCCTTTTGGGGAACAATGGTAAATGTTGCCCTCTTGTGTGGGAAACAAAGAAAATAAGGAGAGTGGTCAAAAGCACTTTAGCTGCTGAGACGTTAAGCCTTGTAGAGGCGGTGGATATGGCCTTTTTTATATCTCATATAATGACAGAAATGTTGGGATTAGGGGATTCGGGTAATATACCTATTGAATGTCACATTGACAATAAATCCCTGTGGTAAAATGTGCACTGTACAAAAAGTGTCAATAAAAAAAGGTTAAAGATAGACATCGCAAGTTTGAAGCAGATGTTGGACAGAGGGGAAATAGCAAAAATTAAATGGGTCGACAGTAGCTATCAATTGTCTGGCTGTTTTACAAAAAGAGGGGCTAGTTCACAGAAACTTTTGGATATAGTTAATGAAGGGTGCCTGTTTCTGTGACTGTTTTTTTTCTTCCAAAGATAAAAAAACAAAGATGGGGGGAAATTGTGTGCATGTTTTTGTGTTTCTTGTCATTTTATTTTAACCTATTTTTTTTTTCTCCAAGGAAGTGGAGACTGTTAAGTAATGGATTAAGAGACATTCCAATTAGTTGTCTCATTTATGTTAAGTATCCAATAATTGACACCGGTATGTAAAGGGACTTCAGGTGGCCTTTGTGTCAGGTGATGTGATGTTAGAGTTTTGTGCAGAGTCTGTTAAAGTAAAATAAAGGTGTTTGTGAAAAGGAGCAGAACCTTTGACTCTTTATAAAACAGCTAAACGTCTAACATCCATTTAGATAGGGGGTCTCCTATCTAGGCTGTCTCTGTGGGAGTCTCCCTATATAGGGGTCTCTATGGGGTCCCTTTAGCAAGGGGATCTCTGGGGGGTCCCTTTAGTTAGGGGTGTCTCCCTATGTAGGGGTCAATGTGAGGGAGTGAGGGAGTCTCACTATGTGGAGGGTCTCGGGGGGGGGGGTTCATAGCTAGGGGGTCTCTGAGGGTGGGGTCCCTTTAGTTAGGGGGTCTCCCTATCTTGGGGTCTCTGTAGGGGGGTCAAACTACCTAGTGGGTTTCAGGGGTCCCTTTAGTTAGGGAGTCACTGTGCGGGGGCTCCCTACATCGGGGATCTCTGGGGGATCTCCCTATCTAGGGGGTTCTCCATATCTAAGGGGTTTCTGTTGCTGTCTCCTGTTTTAAGGGGTCTCTGGGGGGGTCTGGTAGGGGAGGTGTGGGCTGATCCTACATTGTGGGGGGGGGCAGTGGCCCTCCGGCGGACTTTGAGGACAACTCCCTTAAGGGGTTTACCCCCTTGGTCCATGGAAAAGTCCACCACATCAGAGCCATGCTGCGAAATACCAATAGTGATTTCCGCCCATGTGATTCCCTGCCCAGAAGATCGGAGAAACAAGGGCCCGGAGAGTCTGGTGCCCGAGCCGCTAAGGGGATCCAAATGGGTCATTAGAACGTGTTTGCATCTGTTAACACACTTCCGCTTGCATGCGATCCCGCCACTAGTGGGGGGCTGGAGCATAGTGGTCTGTTCGGCGCCCAGTGCAAACCTTGATTTCGTTCAGACACCCAATTCTCCACCTGATCGCAATCCGTGTTTCCGGCGTGGGTAGAGAATCCAAGCCAATGTGAGCAGTTGGGGTCCTAGCACAGATCCCTATGGTACCCCACTAGTCACTGCGTGCCAATCAGAAAAAGATTCATTTATTCCAATTCTTTACTTCCTGTCTGCCAACCAGCTTCCTATCCATCTCAAGACTCGACTGGCAATCCCATGTTTTTTAACTTTGCACAGTAATCTGCTGTGTGATACCTTGTCGAAAGCCTTCTGAAAGTCTAAATAAACCACATCCACTGGTTCTCCCTGATCAACTCTATTAGTTATATCTTCAAAGAATTTCAATAGATTTGTCAAGCATGAAGACTGCCCTCTGACAAAATTCAGAGAGCTCTATTTAGTCACCGTGGAAACGATTGCCTGGCTTGGTCATTACTGCACACACTTTAAAAAATGCTATTTGTTGTTGATGTTACTAATTGGCATGTTTCAGGGCTTAGTGTTGGGAATCCAACCTTTTCTAATTCACATAAATCACCTGGATTCAGAAAATTAATACAAAATGTTTAAATTGCAGATGATACCAAATCAAGAAGAGGGGTGGAATACACTAAACTGATCAGAAAACACAGAAGAAGCTGCTCAAAATATGTACACAGGCAGAACAATGTCAGATGAAATGTAACCATAGCAAGCGTAAAATGCTACTCGTAGGAGAGACAAACAGATAAATACATGTACACCATGAATGATGTCAGAACAATTAATTAAACATTGGAATGTTGTCTTAATCCCCTAGACAGTGACTCCGAACCAAATTATTTGAGGTTGAGGACTGCTTGCAACCTTGGTATTGTATTTGACCTCGAGATGAGTTGCCGACCATTCGTACATGCCATCATTAAGGTTGCCTATTTCCACCTCCATAACATTGCCTGACTCCACCCTTCCTCAGCTCTTCTGCTGCTGCAACACTCATCCATGGGTAGAATCTGCCAGCCACATTGTGCCTGAAAGTCATCGCGCAGCGGCGCAATGTGGCCGGTAAATGCCAGGAGACCCGCTCTCCCGGGATCTACCCGACCCGCTACACCTTGTGAGATCTAACGCGATCTCGCGAGATGTCACAATGTGAATCCCGCCCATTGTGGGCAGGATCACTTTTTGACAAATCTGCATATTAGAGCGAGACTGCGCATCTCACTCTAATATGCAGTTCTCTAAGGTATCTATCTCCTTCGCCTTGGAGACCTTGGGCAAGCGCCTTTCTGTACTCATCCCCACAAATAGGGACCAGGTGGAACGCACTTGTGGGGTCTCCCAGCGGGACGGAGGTCCCCAGGTGCTTGCCCTTTGGGCAGGGTGCTACTCTGGTACTGCTGGTGTCAGCCTGGCATCCTGGCAGTGCCAGCCTGGCACCCAAGGTGCCCAGGTGCCACTGCAGCAGTGCCAAGTTGGCATTTTTGTAGTGACAGGGATTGGTCCTGGGGTGCCATGTGCACATGAGGTGGGATGTGGGGGGTCTGCGGATCCTCTTATAGGTGAGTTGGGGCTTTGGGGGGAGTTCAGGGGTTGTGTCGGGCGATCGAGACATCAGTGTGCCATTTAGAAATGGCGTCCCGAACGCTCCCTGGACTGAGGAGTTCTGGCGAGCAGCGCTCCTCAGTGCAGAAAACGGGAATGAGTGCGGCCTTGGCTGCACATTCCCCGCTGAGGCACCGTAGTCGCATTAGATAACGCTGTGTTTCTCGGCGCTGTGAGAACCGGCAACACACGGCTAAATGCGCTCACTACGGGCCTCTGTTCCCATTTGGTTAGATCGGGCCCCATATCTTTCCTACCTTTGGACTTGACCATCCCAATGCATTCCTGGTCAGGCTCCCACTATCTAACCTCTGGAAACTTTAGGTAATCCAAAACTCTGCCATCCAAATTTGTGCGGAATCCCATTCAATCATCACCTTTGTGCTTGCTGTTCTAGACTGTCCCTCAGCTGAGCAACAGCTCGATTTTAAATTTCTCCTCCTCGTTTCCAAATTCCGCCACCACTTCACCCCTCTCTAACTAACTCTGTAATCTGCTCCAGCCCAACAACTGTCCACGATTTTGATTTTGGAAGTTTTGTTTCATAAATTTAGAGTACCCAATTCTTTTTTCCAATTAAGGGGCAATTTAACGTGGCCAATCCACCTATCCTATACATCTTTGGGTTGTGGGGGGTGAGACCCACACAGACACAGGGAGAATGTGCAAACTCCACACGGACAGTGACCCAGGGCTGGGATTGAACCCGGGTCCTCGGCGCCATGACAGGGCAGTGCTAACCATAGCGCCGCCGTGCCGCACACTGATTTTGGCAGTTCGAACGAAAGTTCATCGACCTAAAATATTCCTCTCTCCACAGATGCTGCCTGACTTGCTGGGTGTTTCCAGTATTTTAATTTTACTTTCAGATTTCCAGCATCCACAAATTTTGCTTTTGCATAACTGCACGAGACATCCACATTCTTCAGTTCTGGCTTTGGTGACTGTGCACTCAGCTCTCTGGGTCCTGAGCTATAACATTCCCTCTCTAAACCTCCTCTCCCTCTACCTTTCTTTCTTCCTTGAAGACATTCTTCAAGATGTACCTCTTTAACCAAGCTTTCCACCATCAGCTCCAAAAGCTCCCTATGTGACTTTGTGTCATATTTTGTTTGAACACACTCCCCTTGGCTGTGTGGGTTTCCTTTGGGTGCTCCGGTTTCCTCCCACAGTCCAAAGACGTGCAGGTTAGGTGGATTGGTCATGCTAAATTGCCCTTGGTGTCAGTTAGGAGGGGTTATTGGGTTAAGGATATAGGGTTGAAGTGAGGGCTTAAGTGGGTCGGTGCAGATTCGATGGGCCAAATGCCCTCCTTCTGCACTGTATGTTCTATGTTCTGTCAAACACCTTGGGATATTTTACGATGTTAAAGGCACTATACGAAGACAAGTTGCTTTTACAGTCAGTGATGAACTGAAAAAGACTCAGGAATCTTAGTAGATTCAATGCTAAATCTAGAGGTAACCAATGCAACACAGCAATTGAGAAAAACAACAGTCGGCAATGTTGAACTATATTGTTAAAACAGTAGAACATAAATCAGTGTGGCAGCACGGTGGCATAGTGGTTAGCACTGCTGCCTCACGGTGCCGAGGACCCGGGTTCGATCCCGGCCCCGGGTCACTGTCCATGTGGGGTTTGAACATTCTCCCCATGTCTGCGTGGGTCTCACCCCAACAATCCAAAGATGTGCAGGGTAGGTGGTGTAGCCACCTGGGTTGGCCAACTCCCGATGTAAAATGGAGGACAGCAAAGGCTGCAGGGAAATTCAGCCAACAAAGGCAGAAACCAGCAGGTGCAAGTTTACTGTGTATTAAACTCCGCAAAAGCCCAGACAGCATCGATACAAGCAGCCATCTGCATAATAATGTAGCAGCCATCTACATACTGATGAGCGATCCCCGGGAATAATCGCAACATTTGGGACAAACAAAGCTAAGCTAGACTCCCCGGCGACCAGCAGGAGCCAACACAAAAGAGGTTAACGGACACCTCAAGACCGCCCATCGATCAGGGAAATGCTCCAGTATTGGAGAAATCGAACCAAGCGATTGGAACGAAGTCGAATGACTTGGAACCAGGTACAGGGTCCGCCCCGAAAGGCGGGAAGCCCCTGGGGACTATAAAGTTAAGCCCCCAAGTTCAAATCGTTCTTATTGACAGGGTCACTCAGCAATGCAAACCAACCCTTGAGAGTGAACTGTCCAAGCTGCCGCATCACTGAAGTAAGTCTCAAGTCGACGCTCGCTACGAGAGGGGCGCTCCTAGCTACCAGTCCATACCGGCTTTGAATCCCGCAGTTTCAGAATCCGAACGAAAGGCCATTTGTTCCCCTGACCTGGTGGGCCAGTCCGAAGCTAAGTATAGGCCTGTTAGTTGTAGAAGTAGCTTAGAAGTAGAATTTATGCATGAGTAGCGATTACTGTGTATAATAAATGTGCTTTGATTTGAATCTTACTAACTGGTGTGTTGAGTTATTGATCATTACTTGAACTTGAACCTCGTGGCGGTATCATAAAGATACCTGGCGACTCGAGAGCAAAGGTTATAAAACAGAGCCAATTGAACCAACTAAAAGTTAGCAACATATTACTGGTGACATCGTGACGGGACCCGAACTAGAAGTGGCTTAACCACTCCGGGAGAACCCAATAATGTCAATTAGAGATCCAACTGGGTGCAGAAAACCACAAGTGTTCAAGCAGTTCTGATCAATCCTCATAATTCGGAAGTGTGTGTATGCATGCGTAACTAACAGGGCTATATGGTAAAACTGATAGATTTTTTTGTTGCGACAAAACTGTCGGGAGTTTGTATTTCGGAAATTAGCGAAAGCCGTACCCGTATTTACAGCACCGCCTTAGTCCCCCTGTTCCAAATTTAAAAGAAGCATTCAGATAAGAAAGATGGCAATGCAGGCAATGCAGCGCCTCATGAACCCAGAAGAATTTGCGGTCGCGGCGACCAGCAGCAGTAGAGTAGGACAGTGTCCCGTATGGGAGGAAGAAATCAGGAAGTACCTCAAAGGGAAAGGATGGCCCCTTTGGAGCGAATTCTGTAGCAATGAGGAAACAGGTCCCGGGAGTATAGGACATACTTGGTGGGAGAACCTGAGCGAGATTCATAAGAAGAGCTTAGGGAACGCTCGCAAGCCGATGGCAATCGTGTCCTGTTTGGCACAATTGCGAGGCACAGAGGAGGTCGTTAGGACGCTCCGGAAAGAGATAGAAGGCATACATCGAATGAGTAAGGTCGGTGTTAGTGAGGTAGAAAGGGAGAACTTAGAGTTGAGGAGGAAGTTGGCAGCAAAAGACGGAGAGGTGGATGATGCCAAGTGTCTGGCGCACTTAAGCAGCTTCCAGTCCCAGTATGAAAAGGCCTATCAGGACACGCAACGTGCATCCTGGTACGTGAAGAAACCGAGAAGCAGGTAGAAGCATTGCAGAGGCAGTGTAGTGACCTGAAGGCAGCGTTAAGCGCACTCCATGCTGCCACCGCGGAGCAAAGACAAAGCTCATTAGACCACGCAAAATGCCGGAAGCAGATTGCAGAGCTGCAATCGCTGCTTTCAGTTCAAAAAGGATTCCAGGAAACCTTTGGAGCAAAATTAGATGAGGAAGACGGCCCTGATTGGGAAGAGTTAAACGAGACAGCGCAGAGATATGTTCAGGGAACATGTGCACAGAGAAAGCCCCAAAAGAGAAAAGCGCCCCAACCCCCCACAGAGCAGATAGTTCAGGCTCCAATGAACCCAGTCACCATCCCCCGCACAGCCACATCGGACGATACGGAATTTCTGTACACCACCCCCTTAACAGTGACCCAATTACGGGACGCGTGCGAGAAAATCACACCGTTCCTCTCCACCTCAGACCCCCACCATTTCTTTGCCAGAGTAAAGCAGCAGGCGACCATGTACGGCGTGGATGAGCGAGAGCACGTAAAGCTCACAAATTTAAGTTTAGACCCTTCGGTCGGAGCAGTCCTTCCCGACCCACAGAATGTAGGAGGAGGCACCCTTGCAGAAATGCATACCGCGGTCCGAGACACGATCGGTTATAACCGGAGTGACCCCGTAGATGGCCTCAATAAATGCAGGCAAAAGAAAACCGAGCACCCCACAGCGTTTGCTGGGCGCCTGTGGATCCACTTTGCAGCAGTTTTTGGAGACCTAGACCGCGCCCATTTGTCCCCAGACAACATGGCCCACATCCTTATCTCCCATGCCACAGAAACAGGACAAAAAGCTTGCGCGAATTATGATCTCTTAGAGGAGGCTCATAACGAGAAATGGGTCGTAAAAAGATTGTCCCGCACCTGGGAGCAGTCTGTACAAAACAAACCCGCAGTTATAAATCCCGAACAAAAGCAGGCAGAAGCAGACAAATAAGCCGTTAAAACACACCAGAACCCCGCATGGGTAAATGAAAGAAAGAACAGCCCCCCACAAAAGTCACAGGAGTGTTACAACTGTTGCCATTTAGGAAAATTTGCAAGAGAGTGCAATGCCCCACGAAAGCCACAGAGAGCCCAGCAGAAGAGCACTCTAAGTAAGAATAAGACAGAGCCCATACATAGTGTGAGCACCCGTTCAGATCAGACGGACCTGAACGGAACGGACTGACGGTGTTTGGGCTCCCCCAGTTGGGTCTGCGATACCCTTTGGGATAGCTCCGGACGACCGGTAGTTGCAGCAAAAATACGGGGACAGCCCATCGCGTTTCTCTGGGACACAGGAGGGTCCCGCACCACAATAAATTCCTCCACCATGTTCCAAAAGGACACGTGGCCCACTACAGCCACTATCACCCTCAGCGGCTTTACAGACCACTCACAGCAGGGTCACATCACAGCCCCTGTACCCATTCAAATCGGCAACATCACCACCAAGCACCCCATAGTTTTGGTTGACCTGCCCCACACAGCAGAACACATTCTGGGAATAGGCTTCATGAACTCCCACCACCTTTCATTTGATCCAGTCAACCAGTGTGTCTGGAGAATGGCAAAATCTGCAAGAGCCCCCACAACGCTCACAATAGGTGAATACGCCAACAAAATCAGCGCAGAAGGCGAATTTTGGTTTAACCCGACAACACTTAGCACGGACAAGCAGGTTAGGGCAGTTTTACAGAAGAACAGGACAGCATTCGCGACCCACAAGCACGACTGTGGCCGGATGACTGGTTCAGTACAAATCACAGGATCTGATCCTAGACCCCAAAAACAGTATGGATTTCCCCAAGAGGCAGAGGGAGAAATCTCCAAGGTAATAGAAAGCTTTTTCGAGCAGGGCGTACTTAGATCAGTAGCCTCCACTAATAATGCTCTGATTTGGCCAGTGAGAAAGCCCGATGGATCATGGCGACTGACCATCGATTACCGGGAACTCAACACAATCACCCCCGCAGCAGCCCCCACGGTGGCAACAAGTCCCGAGACCATGCTCAAGCAGGGAATCAATTCCCGATACTTTACGATTTGGGATATCAGTAATGGATTCTGGTCCATTCTATTGGCAAAGGCGTGCCAGTACAAATTTGCCTTCACCTTTAAAGCACAGCAGTACACGTGGACATGCCTGCCACAAGGATTCCACAACTCCCCGTCCATGTTCCACCGACAGCTGGCAAATGGTTTATCAAAATTTTCTCGCCCCGAATGTCTGGTCCAGTACGTAGACGACCTACTACTGCAGACAGACACCAAGGAAGAGCACATTGAGCTTCTGTCTGAACTCCTGGAACTCCTACAAACAATTGGATGTAAAGTTAACCCCAAAAAGGCCCAAATTCTGGAAAATAAGGTGATATATTTGGGTACAATTATCACACATGGTAAACGCGAGCTCGAGCACAAAAGGATTGACTCGATTGCTAAATTGCCCCTTCCCCAGAACGTTTCAGCCCTCCAGTCGTTTTTAGGACTGGTTGGCTACTGCCGAAACCACATTGACGGTTTCGCCAGCAAGGCAGCACCCCTCTCAGACCTCCTAAAGAAAGGAGCCCCCTGGGAATGGCTTCCGCAGCATACGGATGCTGTGGACTCTTTGAAACAAGCACTCATAGCAGCCCCCGCACTACAAGTTCCAGACCCGCTTTCCCCCTTCGCGATAGAGATAGCAAGCACAGACCGCACCCTTTCGGCCGTGCTCCTTCAGGAACGGCACGATCAGTTAAGGCCCGTGGCTTGCGCCCCCAGAGTTTTAGATGCTGTGGAGCAGGGATTTTCAGCCTGTGAAAGGCACCTGCTTGCAGTATTCTGGGCAGTACAGTATTGTTCGTACATTACCGGACTCAACACCATCACAATCCTCACAGAACACCACCCCACCTAACTTTTACTGGACGGACGACTCAAGGACGGTACAGTTAGTCAGATAAGAGCAGCCAGATGGACCCTTCTTTTGCAGGGACGGGACATCACTGTTAAAAGGTCAAAGACCCACACTTTTTTAGCCGACAACTTACAGTACCCCGGAACCCCCCATGAATGTGAAATTATCTCTCCACACCATAACACAGGCCCCTTTATTGCTAAAACACCCCCCAGAAAGATAGGTAGTTCACCTCAGAGCCCCAAGCACATAGACACGTGCGAACCCATAAAGATATATGTGGATGGATCTTCCACAATATTAGAAGAGAAGCGCATAACACGATGCGGTATTTATGTTGAGGACGCGCCCTAGAAGAAATAGCAATAAAACTTCCAGGACACTTAGGCGCGCAGGCAGCAGAACTTGCGGCCATAGCATACATAGTGGAACACCCAGATTCCTTCCCCAGCCCAGCAGACATATATTCGGGCAACAGCCTTAAAGAATTCCTACCCCTGTAGAAAGCAAGAGGATTTGTTTCCGTAGACGGAAAGCCCCTCCCTTCAGCCCCATTGCTCCGTCATATTTTAGAGCGAGCACAGAACAGGACTTTTGGGATAGTCAAAGTTCGAAGTCACCATTGCTCCTCCCCCCCTGGAAATGTGAAAGCCGACGCACTGGCTAAAGCAGGTTCCAGGCACGGATATTTTTGGACACCCCCCGAAAGCGCACCAGTGAATGCAGTTCAGGTCTCGCAGACTAAGATCGAGGAGTTAGTGCAGACCCAGAAGCAGGACAGCAATCTCAGGGAGATTTTAAAAGGAAACTATCCAGCACCCTACGAGAGATTTAAAAATGCTCTGACCACACATGACGGTGTGGTGTTAAAAGACACCCTTTATGTGGTTCCTGAACAGGACAGGAATCAACTGATTTGTTTATTCCATGACAGTCATGGACATCAGGGAATCGATCCCACTACAGCCCACCTCAGGCAGCTCAGCTGGTGGCCGAGTTTAAAGGACGATGTAAATCACTACATTGAGAATTGTCTTATCGGGGACTTCTGGTTGCGGCTATGCGGAGCTAAGCCGCACATTCGGCGGCTCCCGCTAAAACGGACTTTTGGGCTCTCTTGAGGAGCCCCAACGGCAATTTTTTCGACAACATCTAGTGTGGGAAGGTGAGCAAGGTCCCCCCTCCATAGTATATGGATTGGACCAGGAGTGGAGTGGTCAAAAAAGCGTTTTTGGAGCAGCGAAAAGTGCGAGGGAGAAAGAACAAGATGGTGGCGGGCGTAGATCAAGTGGCATGAGTGCCGGAGCAGCAGGAGTTTCTCAGCCGCTGCTTTGAGGAGCTGAAGAAAGAGGTGCTGGTGCCAATGCTGACGGCGATCGAGGGGTTAGTGGAGACCCAGAAGGCCCAAGGGGCGGCGATCCAGGCGGTGCGGGATCTGGAGGGCTATTATTGGGCAGCCAACGTAGCGAAGATCCGTAAGTGGGTTATAGAGGGAGCGGGGGCGGCATGGAAGAGGTTGGAGATGGCATCCTGCAAAGGAACGAGCCTGAGGGCACTGGTGACGGCATCGCTGCCGCTCTCGCCGACAAGGTACACCACGAGTCCGGTAGTGGCGGAAACGCTAAAGATCTGGGGGCAGTGGAGACGACATAGGGGTGAGATGGGAGCCTCGGTGTGGTCCCCGATCCGGGAGAACCACCGGTTCGTCCCAGGGAGGATGGATGGGGGGTTTCGGAGCTGGCATCGGACAGGGATCAGAAGGATGGGGGACCTGTTTATAGACGGGACATTTGCGAGCCTCGGAGTGCTGGAGGAGAAGTTCAGGTTACCCCCGGGAAATGCGTTCAGGTATATGCAAGTGAGGGCATTTGTGAGGCGGCAGGTGAGGGAATTCCGGTTGCTCCCAGCACAGCGGATCCAGGACAGGGTGATTTTGGGTGTATGGGTCGGAGAGGGCAAGGTTTCGGCGATATATCAGGAGAGGGAAGAAGAGGGGAGGCTCTGGTAGAGGAGCTGAAGGGCAAGTGGGAGGAGGAGTTGGTGGAGGAGATTGAAGAGGGTCTATGGGCGGATGCCCTGAGTAGGGTTAATTCCTCTTCCTCATGTGCCAGGCTCAGCCTGATACAGTTTAAGGTTGTTCACAGAGTGCATATGACGGGGGCGAGGCTGAGTAGGTTCTTTAGGGTGGACGACAGATGTGGGAGGTGCTCGGGAAGCCCGGCGAATCACGTCCACATGTTTTGGTCGTGCCCGGCACTGGAAGGGTTCTGGAGGGGTTTCGTGAGGACTATGTCCAAGGTGGTGAAAGTCCAGGTCAAACCAAGTTGGCGGCTGGCATTATTTGGGGTGGCGGACGAGCCGGGAGTGCAGGAGGCGAAAGAGGCCGGCATTCAGGCCTTTGCATCCCTGGTAGCCCGCGGAGGATCTTGCTATTATGGAAGGACGCAAAGCCCTCCAGTGTGGAAGCCTGGATAAATTACATGGCAGGGTTCATTAAGCTAGAGAGGATAAAGTTTGCCCTGATAGGGTCTGCGCAGGGGTTCCTCAGGCGGTGGCAACCGTTCCTTGACTATCTCGCGGAGCGCTAGAAGGAGCTCGGTCAGCAGCAGCAGCAGCAACCCAGGGAGGGGGGGGAGGGGGAGGGGGGATATTTCTTTCGGGGGGGGGATATTTGGGTGGGTGGGAGAGGGGGTTTCTCCCAGGTAATATTTGTACAAACATAGGGGAGGGTTAATATGTGCAGGAGAAACACATTGTATAAGTTCTGTACTATGTTTGTTTGATATGTTTATGTTTTGTTTTGCTCTTTTGTCTTTTACTTTTCTGTTACGGGGGCGGGGGTTTAACTGGTTGAAAATTTTTGTTGGAAAAACTTTGAATAAACATTTTTTTTTAAAAAGAGAATTTATTTAGGTTGCCAACCCTCTGCTATTTACATCCTCAAACATTTGGATGGTAAATCGCACAGCCTGCGAGACGGCTCGCACTGGTTCAGTAATTGTAAGTGTGTCTTGTCCTGAAATTCAGTTTTTGGAAAGAAAAATGAGTGAGTCACACATAGTGATCAATTATAAAGGGAGTAATTGGCACTAAAAGACAGACAGCCTATCATACGAGATATTAAACCAAGATAGTAAGAGACACTATGCTTGATTCCACAGAACTCCAGAAGCTCCAGGACCAGAGAAGAGAAGAGAAGAGAAAGAAGAAGAACCATGAGGACATCCTCCGCGTGGCTCATAACCCTAATGGACAGTTGGTTGCGCGCGAACGCAAACCCCCTGACCTCAACTCCCCCAGCCGTTAATGTTTCACTTCCCCACAGTACCCAGAGCCCAGTCACAAGCGACACCACATCATCCTGGTGTGACAGGTTTATAACCTGGTACTCCCTGTCCTACGTGATAGAATCCCTGTTGGTATTGGCGATACTCTGCAGCATCGTGCAGACTATTCGTCTGAGAAAATGGAGAAGGAGAGCCTACCGCGCTCGCACCCCGGTATATAGGATCAGATCCCCGATTTTCGGATACGACCAGACCCCCGACCCCTGCAATCTATAATAAAGAGCATTCGTTTGCGATTTGTTGACAATAAAGAAATGTCCATGAGCAATTGTACAATCCTGAGCTTGACTGTCAAGCCAGGAAAATGAGTATAAAACTGCTATGATTTTGTTTGTATGGTTTAGGAAGTTAGTGTGATGAAATGTTTGAGTGAGTGTAGTATATTAAGGATAGTTAGAGGTTCCCATTTTCTTGTTTTGTAATGCATGTCCCTGTTTGACATAGTGCCCCTCAGGATTGTCAGTTAAAAATGTTTTTTGCATAGTTATGGTCAGTGTAGAGGCCATAGAAGAGTGCTCGCCGGGTCAGGGAATGAAAACCAACACAGTTCTGTGATCCTTCACGCTTCACGTTAGGATCACAAGGAGGGAGTGGAGCCACCTGGGTTGGCCAACTCCCGATGTAAAATGGAGAACAGCAAAGGCTGCAGGGAAATTAAGCCAACACAGGCAGAAACCAGCAGGTGCAAGTTTACTGTGTATTAAACTCTGCAAAAGCCCAGACAGCATCGATACAAGCAACCATCTGAATAATAATGTAGCAGCCATCTACATACTGATGAGCGATCCCCGGGAACAATCGCAACATTTGGGACGAACAAAGCTCAGCCAGACTCCCTGGCGCCAGCAGGAGCCAACACAAAAGAGGTTAACGCACACCTTAAGACCGCCAATCGATCAGGGAACCGCTCCAGTATTGGAGAAATCGAACCAAGCGATTGGAACGAAGTCCAATCACTTGGAACCAGGTACAGGGTCCGCCCCAAAAGGTGGGAAGCCCCTGGGGACTATAAAGTTAAGCCCCCAAGTTCAAATCATTCCTCTTGACAGGGTCACTCAGCAACGCAAACCAACCCTTGAGAGTGAACTGTCCAAGCTACCGCATCACTGAAGTAAGTCTCAAGTCAACGCTCGCTACGAGGTAGGCGCTCCTAGCTACCAGTCCATACCGGCTTTGAATCCCGCATTTTCAGAATGCGAACGAAAGGCCATTTGTTCCCCTGACCTGGTGGGCCAATCCGAAGCTAAGTATCGGCCTGTTAGTTGTAGAAGTAGCTTAGAAGTAGAATTTATGCATGAGTAGCGATTTACTGTGTATAATAAATGTGCTTTGATTTGAATCTTACTAACTGGTGTGTTGAGTTATTGATCATTACTTGAATTTGAACCTCCGGCGGTATCATAAAGATACCTGGTGACTCGAGAGCAAAGGTTATAAAACAGAGCCAATTGAACCAACCAAAAGTTAGCAACAGTTGATTGACCACGCTAAATTGCTACTTTATTGGAAAAACGTAATTGTATACACTAAATTTTTAAAAAAGATTATAAATCAGTGTACGGTGGTATCAAACCTTGTAATGGTCAGACCACACCTTAAAGTGCTGGAGGCCAAATGGAAAAGAGCTACGGGAATTGCCCCAGATCCAGGAATCTGAGTGATGGCCAGGTTTTCATGCCTGGAAAGAAAGCATCCGAGATGTGATCCTGCAGAGGTGCATAAGACTGCTATAGGTACAGAAATACCCAAAATATTATTTTGAACTAAAAAGTGAGAGTAACAAGAGAATGCAGGTTCAAAACAGTAAATTGCCATTCCAAATATTAAAATAAATGCTGGAAATCTTCTGTCGGATTGGCAGTATCTATGGAGAGAGGAACCGTGTTGAAGGTTTAGGTCGATGACCTTTCATCGGTACTGCCTTTTTCATCCAATTATCTCACCATCTTTAGCAACAGCTCGTGCAAAAAATGTGAAGTACAAAAAAAATTTTAAAGGCCAAATAAAATATTGCCTCAAATATATTGGCCAGGGATATTCATTATTGATGTATTTTATTAAACTAATTTGAGATTTTGAAGAAATCTGATGGGATGAATGTCTTTATTTGTCCCTCCTGTTTTTCTCTGATTCTGATATTTTCTTTGTTCTTTAACCACATCTCAGTCATGTTTCATTTTGCAACCAGATAGTCCATTTTACGCCTTAACTTTGTTCCGGAAAGAAGTCAAGAGTCCTGATCCCAGAGGTGATCTGTCTCACAGTTTAAGCTTCACATAGTCCTGATTCCAGAGACAATCCATCCCATATTTTAGCTGCCAGAGTGTAAAGAATGTGTTGTGTGTTTTCATCCGAATCCTGAATTTGTTCGTTGCTGAACCCAAGTCCTGACCTTGCTAAGCCTCTATTTCACATTTTATTTGCGTTCCTGGAGAAAGTCCACTTAAATCCATCTAGGTTACTGATTTGCCCACTGCAGGTACTAGTTTGATAAAATCAGAGTTTCCTTTCTTCAGCTCCCTCCTCCCACCCATCACCCCCAACCCCCCCCCCCCCCCCACTCCATTTAAACTACAGGCAAAAGCAGTCTCAGTGTAGCTAAAAGACTGCATGAGTGTGACTACCAAGAAGGAACAGGACAGAGAAAGAAGCTTTTGTTATGGGGAGCAGCTTCATTATCATGAGAACAACGAGACTGCTGAGATATCAATACTGGCTTCACACGACCTGAGTGTTTACAGTGGGGAAACTCTGGTATGAAAGTGATATGAAACCCAACTCTGAAGAGGTAAGTTTTCCTTTAAGTTCAGTTGGTTTAAATTTACCAACTTTACTGATGATGCCTCCAAATTAGTCTCTCAAATATTATGTTGTGAACAGCATCCACACCACTCTGATGTCCTAATCCAAGGCATGCCTGCAGAATACTCTTATTTAATTACCAGCTTTCATCCTGTGTGCTGGGTACCGCACATAGGGAGAGCATGGGTTTGAGTCAGACTCGGTGCATATAGTCGTTCAAGCCACTCTGTCATCGGGCTTTGATTCCAAAGTCACACCAAAATTTGGAACTAATCGTAGTGCACATCTGTAGTGTATGCTGTAAGTATTTTTCATCTATTAAAGTTGAAATGATACCAGAAAACCATGTTTTGTCAATTGAGGTTTGATTCCAGAGTGAGTCCATAATTCTGGTAAGAAGAAATGATCCATAATCTATTACTTGAGGCCAAGGGTGTGACAACTAAAAAAGTCTGTGTATTTATTCCAGCCCATGCAGTGAATCCAGGCCATATGTTTGCATTGACTATTTTGGTATCATGTTTCCCCCCCCCCCCCCCCCCCAGTTAGGTAGATTAATTCATGTGCTGGTTCTCAGCCTCGAGTGCTCTCAATCATGTAGACAGTCTGCGGTACTTCAGTTTTATGCTTGACTCCGATCCAATCTATGATAGTGGTCTCAGTTCTATAGTTAGTTGATCTATACCACGTTTTAGCCATGATCTAGGAGCTTGATAACTTCATGAAACCATGCTGGCTCCATTCAGTCCAATCCAATAAATATTCCACCACATGTTTTAATTGTGATCTGAACCTGTTCTGCGTTTTATTCCTGGTTGTGGTGTATCTGTACTCGATAATGCCCTGTCCTGTACCACCACCTACCCAAGTGCGTTCTTCTATGTATCCGTTCTGGTTCATTAGGTGTACTTTCTTGTTTGATTATTAATGCAAATTTGTTAAAGTGTAGTTTACATAGGATTAAGCCTCGGGCCTCTTGTGTAATAGATATTACCATGGGGACATTAGAAAATAATGTTTTCATACTTAAAGAGTAAAGTCGGGGGCGGGGGGGGGGGGGAGGAGGGGACTCTTACACCTTGGCCACTGCAAATGTATTCAGATATACTAGTTTTTATCATATCCTACGTGCTTTGTTTCAGTCTGAATAACTTAGGTGGATAACAACAACAACTTGATTTATATAGCAGCATTAACATAACATTTCCCAAGATGCTTCACAGAAGGACTTTTCACAGTAACTTCATTGAAGCCTACTTGTGACATTAAGCGATTATTATTATGTGACACTGAACCGCATAAGGCAGTATTAGGGTAGATGGCCCAAAGGATGGTCCAAAGAGATAGATTTTAAGGGGCATCTTAAAGGAGAAACGAAAGATAGAGATGTAGCGCAGTTTAGACAGAGAATTTCAGAGCTTACGGCATAGGCAGCTGAGGGCTTATCCACCAATGGTACACCAATTAAAATTGGGGATGCTCAAATGGCCAAAATTAGAGGGATGCAGATATCCTGAGGAGATTGCAGACATAAGGGGGGGAGGGATTCTCTGGTGCCCGACGCCGATATTGTAATCGGCGATTGGGCGGAGAATCCCTTTTTACGACTGAATCGGGGGTGACGCCTGTTTTCGGACGCTCCACCTCATCCAAAACGGCGTCATCGGGGAGTACGCCGCACGCCGTTGGGACGGCTTCAGGACATCACCTGAAGGCCCCCCCTCGATGCTCCGCCCCCGATGGGCCAAGTTTCCGACGGCGCAGTTCACTGCTCTCAGTTTTCGTTAACCTCTCGTGGCAGCTGCGGACTGTGTCCAGTGGCGCCACAGTCGGGAGGGAGCCGTGCCGCTGGCCGGGGGGGCTTCAGTGAGGGCTGGAGGGACTGGTGGAGGGTGGTCCAGGAGTGGCGAGGGTGGGGGGTCCAGGGGGGCACTGTCTGGCAGGTCAGGTCCCCATGCGGCTGGCGCCATGTTGTATGGCGCGACCGCTGCAGGTCGTCGCTGTGCGCATGCGCGGCCACGGACCCGGCTATTCTTCGGCTATTTTTGCCGCTGGAGCCGGGAGTTTTACCCGGCACCGCTGCTAGTCCCTCACCGGTCCCGGAAATTGATGAGGGTTTGGGGCCAATTTTGGCATCGTAAAACGCCACTGTTTCCACGCTGGCGTCGGCACTTAGTCTCAAAATCGGAGAATCCAGCCCAAGGACTTTGATTCTCTGTTCCTTCACGCAGGCGGGTTTCTCCATTCCCACTGTAGTCAGTGGAGATTTGTCTGAGCACCAAAATTCTCAATCCTCTCTGGCAGCGGTAGAGAGGCGGACTCACAGTGGAGAATCCCACCCAAGGACTTCAGTAATATCATCCAACATGGGACGAGGCCATGGAAGGATTTGGAAACGGCATGGCAGCACGGTGTCACATTGGTTGGCACTGCTGCCTCACAGCCCCAGGGACCCGAGTTCAATTCCAGCCTTGGGTGACTCTCTGCGTGGAGTTTGGATTGGATTGGATTTGTATATTGTCACGTGTACCGAGGTACAGTGAAAAGTATTTTTCTGCGAGCAGCTCAACAGATCATTAAGTACATGGGAAGAAAAGAAGATACATAATAGAGCAACACAAGGTATACAATGTGACTATATTAGCACCGGCATTGGATGAAGCATACAGGGTGTAGTGTGAATGAGGCCAGTCCATAAGAGGGTCATTTAGGAGTCTGGTAACAGCAGGGAAGAAGCTGTTTTTGAGTCTGTTCGTGCGTGTTCTCAGACTTCTGTAATCTCCTGCCCGATGGAAGAAGTTGGAAGAGTGTGTAAGCCGGGTGGGAGGAGTCTTTGATTATGCTGCCCACTTTCCCCAGGCAGCGGGAGGTGTAGATGGAGTCAATTGATGGGAGGCAGGTTCGTGTGATGGGCTGCGCGGTGTTCACGACTCTCTTAAGTTTCTTGCGGTCCTGGGCCGAGCAGTTGCCATACCAGGCTGTGATGCAGCCTGATAGGATGCTTTCTATGGTGCATCTGTAAAAGTTGGTAAGGGTTAATGTGGACATGCCGAATTTCCTTAGTTTCCTGAGGAAGTATAGGCGCTGTTGTGCTTTCTTGGTGGTAGCGTCGACGTGGGTGGACAAGGACAGATTTTTGGAGATGTGCACCCCTAGGAATTTGAAACTGCTAACTATCTCCGTCTCGGCCCCGTTGATGCTGACAGGGGTGTGTACAGTACTTTGTTTCCTGAAGTCAATGACCAACTCTTTAGTTTTGCTGGCATTGAGGGAGAGATTGTTGTCGCTGCACCACTCCACAAGGTTCTCTATTTCCCTCCTGTATTCTGACTCGTCGTTATTCGAGATCCGGCCCACTATGGTTGTATCGTCAGCAAACTTGTAGATGGAGTTGGAACCAAATTTTGCCATGCCGTCGTATGTGTACAGGGAGTATAGTAGGGGGCTAAGTACGCAGCTGTGCGGGGCCCCGGTATTGAGGACTATTGTGGAGGAGGTGTTGTTGTTCATTCTTACTGATTGTGGTCTGTTGGTCAGAAAATCGAGGATCCAGTTGCAGAGTGGGGAGCCAAGTCCTAGGTTTTGGAGCTTTGATATGAGCTTGGCTGGGATTATGGTGTTGAAGGCAAAGCTGTAGTCAATAAATAGGAGTCTGATGTAGGAGTCCTTGTTGTCGAGATGCTCTAGGGATGAGTGTAGGGCCAGGGAAATGGCGTCTGCTGTGGACCGGTTGCGACGGTATGCGAATTGCAGTGGATCAAGGGGTTCTGGGAGTATGGAGGTGATGCGCTTCACGATCAAGCTCTCGAAGCACTTCATTACGACTGAAGTCAGGGCTACCGGACGGTAGTCATTGAGGCACGTTGCCTGGTTCCTCTTTGGTATGAAGGTGGTCTTCTTGAAGCAGGTGGGGACCTCGGAGTGGAGTAGGGACAGTTCAAGATGTCCGCAAACACCTCTGCCAGCTGGTCCACGCAGACTCTGAGTGCACGACCAGGGATCCCATCCGGGCCCATCACCTGCCTAGGGTTCACTTTCAGGAAGGCCGATCTGACCTCGGAAGCTGTGATGGTGGATATGGGTGAGTTATGGGCTTCTGGGGCACTCGACAGCGGATTGTTGGTTACCTGCTCGAACTTATATGATGCATTGAGTTCATCGGGAAGGGGTGCGCTGCTGCCGGAGATACTGCTCGGCTTCGCTTTGTAGCCCGTTATGTTGTTTAGTCCTTGCCACAACTGCCGAGAGTCTGTCTGTGACTCTAGCTTGGTTTGATATTCTCTCTTGGCACCTCGGATGGCTTTGTAGAGGTCGTACCTGGATTTCTTGTATAGGTCAGGGTCATCTGACTTGAACGCCTCAGATATGTCCTTCAGTAGGGAGTCAATCTCGCGATTGAGCCATGGTTTCCGGTTGGGGAACGTACGTGCTGCTTTCTTTGGCACGCAGTCGTCCACATATTTGCTGATGAAGTCTGTGACAGTGGTGGCATACTCATTTAAGTTGGTCGCTGAGTTCTTAAATATGGACCAGTCCACTGTCTCTAAGCAGTCACGTAAGAGCTCTTCTGTTTCCTCAGACCAGCACTGCACGACCTTCTTAGTTTGCACGTTCTTCCAGTGTCTGCATGGGTTTCATCTGGGTGGTCCGGTTTCCTCCCATAAACCAAAGATGTGCAGATTAGGTGGATTTGCCATGATCAATGCGAGAGGTTGTGGGGATAGAGCAGGGGAGTGGGCCTAGGTAGAATGCTCCTTCAGAGGATTGGTGCAGATCTGATGGGCCAAATGGCCTCCTTTTGCACTGTAGGGAAAACAAGGGTAGAAATTTTAAAATTGCTTAAAGCTATGGGTGAAAGGGATGTGTTGCGATTAAGGACGTGGGCAGCAGAATGTTTGATGGTCAAGTTTATGGAGGATGGAATGTGAGAAGCCAGTCAGGAAACCTTTGGAATAGTCCAGTTTAGAGGTAACAATGACATGGATGAGGGTTCTATCAGCAGAGGAGCTGAGGTGAGGCAGAGTTGAGCGATGTTGAGCACCCCCCTGTGTCTCCTCCACAGATCCTTAGGGCCACCGCTACCACCGGACTTGAGGAGTAGCGCGCCGGCGAGAACAGCAGCGGTGCCGTTACGAGTGCCTCTAAGCTGGTGCCTTTGCACGAGGCCGCCTCTAACCGCTCCTACGTTGATCCCTCCCCCAATACCCATTTCCTGATCATGACTATATTAGCCGCCCAATAGTAGCTGCAAAGATTCGGCAGCGCCAGCAACCCCCCCCCCCCCCCCCCCCCCCCCCCCCCCCGCGGACTGCGCTCTAGATCCAGTCCCTTTATTCGCGGGGTCTTATTTGCCCATACATGCCCAAAATGATCTTGTTCACCTGCTTAAAGGACTTAGGAATGAAGATGGGAAGGCACTGGAAGACAAACAAAAATCTGGGGACGACCGTTATTTTAACGGTCTGCACCCTCCCCGCTAGAGAAAGCGGGAGCATGTCCCACATTTTAAAGTCCCCCTCCATCTGCTCTACCAACTGGGATAAGTTAAGCTTGTGGAGGGCATCCCAGTTCCGAGCCACCTGTATACCTACGTACCAAAAGCTCTTCTCCACCAGTCTCTTTTCCTGCCCTTTAGCTTGGATCACGAACATCTCGCTTTTCTTCTCGTTTAAGTTGTACCCCGAAAAATTGCCGAAGTCCTTCAAAATCTCCATGACCTCCCCCATCCCCTCTACTGGGTCCGAAATATACAGGAGCAGATCATCCGCATAAAACGAGACCCGATGCTCCTCCCCTCCCCCCGAACCAACCCCTGCCAGTTCTTTGAAGCCCGCAGCGCTATGGCCAATGGCTCTATTGCAAGGGCGAATAATAATGGAGAGAGGGGGCACCCCTGCCTCGTCCCTCAATGGAGCCTAAAATATTCCGACCTCACCCTGTTCGTGCATACACTTGCTATGGGGGCCTGATAAAGTAGTTGGGCCCACCCTATGAATCCCTCAACGAATCCAAACCTTCTTAGCATTTCCCACAGGTACTTCCATTCCACCCGGTCAAAGGCATTCTCTGCATCCACCACAGCCACTACTTCTGCCTCCCCTCCTTCTGAGGGCATCATAATAATGTTTAGGAGCCTCCGTACATTGGAGTTCAGTTGCCTGCCCTTGACGAAGCCTATCAGATCCTCCCCTATCACCCCTGGGACACAGTCCTCAATTCTAGCGGCCAAAATCTTGGCCAGCAATTTGGCATCCACGTTCAAGAGCGATATCGGTCTATAGGACCCACATTGTAGCGGATTGTTCTCCCATTGAGAATGAGTGAAATCGAAGCCTGTGACATTGTTGGTGGGAGGGGCCCTCTTTCTTTAGCCTCGTTAAAGGACTTTAGCAGGAGTGGTCTCAACAGTTCCAAACATTTATTGTAGAATTCTACAGGATAGCCATCCCACCCAGGGGCGTTGCCCGACTGCATACTCCCTAGGCCCTTAACAATCTCCTCCAACTCTATTGGGGCCCCCAGTCCCTCCACCAGGTCCTCTTCCACCTTTGGAAACCTCAATTGGTCCATGAATTGCTTCATCCCTTCCCCTCCCGCCGGGGGTTCTGACTCGTACAGTTTACCATAAAACACCCTGAAGACTTTGTTCACCCCCTCTGGGTCCATGACCGTATTACCATCCTTATCCCGAACTTCCCCAATTTTCCTGGCCGCCTCCCTCCTACGAAGTTGGTGCGCCAGCATTCTACTCGCTTTCTCCCCATATTCATAGACTGCCCCTTTTACCTTCCTCAGCTGTGCTACCGCCTTCCCAGTGGTCAGCAGATCAAACTCCCCCTGCAGTCTCTGGCGCTCCTTCAATAGCCCTGTCTCGGGGATCTCCGCGTAACTCCCGTCTACTCTGAGTATCTCCTCAACTAGCCTTTCTCCATCCGAGAACACGCGAGCCCTCTTGACCGGCCCATTCAGTCTCTTCACATTCCACGTGATCAGCCTGGACGCGGGGTTAACCCCCCCTCCCCTGCCGACTAGCCATCCCCTTTTTTCGGCCAGCCACGAGCCCGTGTCTCCCGCTTACTTGAGCCCTCCCATTGGAAGACCCGCCCCCCCCGACTCTCCATCTGTTCCCCCAAGTTGACTCCTTTTCTGTCAGTAAAGCAGCAACCCACCCCCCACCCCCCCAACAGCCCCACGATCCCAATCCCCAAGTCAAGCACCAGCTTAACACTAACTCTCCCCCCATTACGCTGTAGCCACCTGGGTTGGCCACTTCCCGACTTAAAATGGAGATCCGCAAAGACTACAGGGAAATTCAGCCAAGCCAGGAAAAACTAGCAAGTGCAAAGTCTCATGTGTATTAGAACTTGCAGAAGCCCAGACAGCACTGAAACTTACAGCCATCTGCATACTAATGAGCGATCCCCGGGAACAATTGAAACATTTAAGGTGAATAAGGCCAAGCCAGACTCCTCGGCGCCAGCAGGAGCCAAGACAAAGGAAAGCCAACGGACACTTAGGGACCGCCCAGTGATCAGGGAACAGCTCCAGTATTGGAGAAATCGATCCAAGTGATCGGAACGTAGTCCAATCACTTGGAACCAGGTACGGGGTCCGCCCAAAGCCCCTGGGGACTATAAAATAGAGTCCCCTAGTTCAATTCGTCCTTCTTGACAGGGTCACTCAGCAACTCGAATCAACCCTTGAGAGCGACCTGTCCAAGCTGCCGCATCAACCAAGTAAGTCTCCAGTCAACGCACGCTACGAGATAGGCGCTCCTAGCTACCAGTCCATACCAGCTTTTGAATCCTGCAGGCTCAGAATCGAACGAAAGGCCATTTGTTCCCCTGACCTGATGGGCCAGTACTGAAGCTAAGTATAGGCCTTTTAGTGATAGAGAGTAGTCTAGAAAGTAGAGTTTATGCATGAGTACTGATTTACTGTGTATAATAAATGTGTTTTGATTTGAATCTTACTAATTGGTGTGTTGAGTTATTGATCAGTACTTGAACTTGAACGTCGTGGCGGTATAAAGATACCTGGCGACTCTAGAGCAAAGGTTATAGAAACAGAGCAAATTAAGTAAAGATACAACGGGCAACATTTAAGAGCCAACCAAAAGTTAGCAACAACGCTTCCGGGAGTCAGCTGACCCACGCTGACCCCGGACGCTCTCGCCTCTGTCTCTGATCATCCTGTTGCCTCGTTATTCGGGCCCCTCCCTTCCTATGGAAAGCCCAATTTAACTGCCTTTACAGCCCCCAAAGAATATTTTCCACACACCCCCGCCCCCAGTGGTAGAAAAAAAAACCCAGGCGCTAACCCGGCCCCACAAAAGAAACGGCTCCAGATGCCTGAAGAGCAGCCCTATGTATAGGGCCCCTCTCTCCCCTCTGCGGCCGAACTCCACAAAAGCCGAGAACATGGTCAGAGAAACAGGGAACAAAAAGGGAAACAACATAACATAGCTCCCTCCGGCTATCAAACAATTAACATTACTCCCAATCTTATGTTAGGGCAGCATCATGTTACCCCTCCCCACCAGAGCGTTTCGTCCCAGTGTTGCTGTCCTTTAGCTCGAGTCCAACTTTTCCTGTTTGATAAATGTCCACGCCTCGTCCGGTGTATCAAAGTAGTGGTGACGATCTTGATACGTGACCCAAAGCCTCGCCGGATGCAGCTGTCCGAACTTCACCCCTTTGTTGTGGAGGGCCGTCTTAGCACGGTTGAATCCAACGCGCCTCTTGGCCTGTTCTGCTCCCAGGTCCTGGTAAATGCGAATTACGCTGTTCTCCACCTGCTGCTCCGCTCCTTTTTAGCCCATAGCAAGACACGTTCCTTGTCTGAGAAGCGGTGAAATTGTACCACCATAGCCCTCGGCGGTTCGTTAGTTTTGGGCTTCCTTGCAAGGACTGTGTGCGCCCCGTCCAGTTCCAGAGGCCGAGGAAATGCCCCCGTCCCCACCAGGGTCCTCAGCAACATGGTCACAAATGCACTCGCATCCGACCCCTCCACACCCTCAGGGAGGCCCAGAATTTGCAGATTTTGCCTCCTGGACCTGTTTTCAAGGTCTTCCAACCTCTCCTGCCATCTCTTATGCAAGGCATCATGCGCCTCCACCCTGACGGCCAGACCAAGTATCTTGTCTTTGTTATCCGAGACCTTTTTCTCGATCTCCTTGATTGCCTTTTCCTGCATCTTCTGAGTCTCAACCATCTTCTCCATTGAGGTCTTCATCGGGGCCAGCATCTCCGTTTTCAGGTCAGCAGAACAACTTCTAAGGAACTCCTGCTGTTCCCGTGACCACTGGGCCCACGCTGCCTGATCCGAGCCAACCGCCATTTTGTGCTCCCGCGCCCGTTCCACCCGCTTCTCGGTATTTGCTTGTTTCGCCGTCTTACTCCTGGTCCCTTCCATAAACTGATGCGAGGAGCCTTCCAGTGTTGTTTGACTGCCGAATTTTGCCGAGGAGGAGCCGCTAAAATCCTTAAAAGGGCCTGTTAGTCCGTTCGCGGCGGGAGCTGCTGATTTCGCGACCTACCCGCGCATGGCCGTCACCGGAACACATTTTGGATTTTCAATCCTATTACAGTACACCCTGGAAAAATCAAGCTCATTGTGTCTTGTGTTTTAATTTCTATCTTGTTGGAGTGATGTGTCCAATCTTTTTGTGACAGTGAAGCTGCTTTATGCCCTGTCCTGTTGATCGACCGTATCCAAAGCACTAGTCTTGATCCTGTAGATCGCACCCCAATATAAACTTATCCAGATGCCGACATGTTGTTGTATGCGATCCTGTAGCATCTCATATTTTACTTTTGATTTATAATGTAATATTATGTACTCTAGTTTATTCTCAGTCTTATAGAACGTCTTTGATTCTTTTCATTGCCCGTGAATCTTACAGAACTAATGTTTCCTCTGTTTTCATTGATGTCATATAAAGAATAATTGTCTTTTTTCTTTCTTTCTATTATTACATAGTTATGACACAGTCTGGTATTCTTGTCTGCATCCTGAAGGCTTGATTTTGTACCCTTGTTATAGTTCAGTTCTTCTGTGCTGAATGTCCACTCTTACAAATTTATATTCTTCCATGGGCGGAATCTTACAGCCCCGTTGTGGCGGGGGCAGGGCTGCTCAAAACTTCAATGGCTTCGGCAGGACCGGAAAGTCCCGCTGGTGGGAAGGGATGGAAAATTCCGCACCATGGTTTCTATCAGTCGCACAGATTTGCATGATCCATTCTTTTTGCTTTGGTCGTGCGATCTGCAGTGCTCTGAATTTTTCTTTTTAGCCCCGACATCTTAAAGCTCTACTGTGGATTTTAGTCCCAACCTGTCAAGTTACATTGAGTGGAGAGTACAGAAACAGGCCATTCAGTCCAAATGGTCTATGCTGGCATTTCTGCTCCACAAGAGCCGCCCATTGTACTTCATCTAACCTTATAAGCATTTCCTTCTTTTCCTTTATGCCCCATGTGTTTATCCAGTATTTCCTTTAATGCATCCATGCAAATTGCCTCAATTACTCCATGTGGCAGTGAGTTTCACATTCCTTCCACTTGTTGGATTATGCCATTTCTTTTGAATCCCCATTTGGATGTTTTCTTTACTACCTTATTATTGATGGCCTTTGCAATCACTCTCTGCTGTGGGGGTTTGATACCATACACTGTATCAATTTCTTTAGTCCTTATCTTGTAAAGAGTTTTTCTTCACTAATCTAGCATTTTACCCAGCTCCTGTAAAATCAATTAATTTGGTTTTTATTCTGCAAAATTCCTTAATTATCTCTCTTCTTGACCTTAATCTTATAAAATTGCTCAGTTCATGACTTATCAACTCATTTTTTTCACCTTCTGCAGAAGGTGGTGACTCCCGCTGAGGTGTGGACCAGTTATTACCAGCACTGCTCAATTGTCCTCTGATATTTGCCAGTTTTAGTGGTAAGAATACAGGAATTGCAGCAAGATAGAGCATGGGAGCCTCCTACTTACAGATTATTGAGATACACGCATTTACTATCAGTGATTGTTATTTTAATATATAACTAAATAATTTCAGTAATGAAAAGTTCGCTAAAATATTTTATTCAACAACAATAACATCAAGGTGAAAGCAAATTACTGCAGGTGCTGGAACCTGGAACACAAATAGAAAAAAATGGACAATCTCAGCAGGCCTGGCTGTCTCTGTGCAAAGAGAAGGGAGCTAACGTTTCGGGTCTGGATAACTCTTTGCCAAAGTTCAATAACATCAAGTTGCATTCATTTGGTGCTTTAACACAGCTTATTGATTGCAGGGATTGAAACATGGAACTCTGGGAAAGCTGGGTGTGAATTTGGAGGCAACGACAGATTCGAGGACTTAAGAGAGGAAAGCGAGGTTGTAGAGGGGAGTGGAGGGGGGGTGGGTGGCAGTTTGTAGCAATGGAGAAATCAACAGGTTTTTTTTGAGGAGAGAAGTTATTCCTACTTTGATGAAGTGGGGCAGTGAGAGGGGTGGGGTGTTCTCTCTAGGAGAGAGAACCATGAAGAATATCAGGTAACGTGAAAGCCAAGCTGGACAGTGGTTTAGTGGAAATAGGGTTGAAGTAGCAGGAGGTGGGTTTCATGGACAAGGTGAGCTCAGAGAGGGCATGAGGGACAATAGGAGAGTAACTGGAGAAAGCAGCATGGTCAGAACTTAGGTGGGGGAGAGTCTTACAGAAAGTTAGTTCCTGTGGGCAAGGGCAAGAGAGGGAAGAGGCAGAGCCAGCTGCTTGGATGGCCTCAATCTTAGTGACAAAGAAGCACGTGAAACCTCGCATTTGTTGTTGAAGGTGAGGGCGGAGGATGGTGTTGGATTTTTGTTGCATTGATCACACTCATGCAGAGTACAGTGCCCAGAATCACAGTTTATGATCAGTACAGGGTAGGGTTTCATAGCCATTCACAGAGCATGCTGGGAACAAGCGGCGAATTCCTTTCCTGCATTGACGTAATCGACCTGATTAATACCGATAATCTGTTTCACAAAGGAAAGGTGGCATCTTCTGATGGAAGTACTCAATAGCTCTGGGTGCTCTACCTTTCCCAGCTCATTGAACTGCGACCTCGTGCTCTTCCTTTCCCCGTCTATGGAAGAAATTTAAACAAAACCTTCTCTGACTGGACACTGCTGCAATTTGTACAGAAACCGACTGGTGTTCTGCTTTTGAAGCACGCCTGTTTAAAAATTAGAGTTTTAAATATTTGAATTAAGCAGAGCATATTGTTGATTGTAAGACCAGCTGGGATGTTATGAATTCAATAGCAGGAATCGGCTGTGTCATGATATGCACTCATGTCCATAATGAGATACAGACAGGCAGTGACAGACACCCAGTACAGCCAATCAACACACAGGACAGAACACAACCAATCACCAGGCAGAACACTAGAGGGTGGTCTCCCACTATAAACCACACGAGGCATCAGCACTCTGTCTCTTTCAACTTGTGACAACTGTAGTGACAGTCAGGGTGTATATATCAGTTAGCACCTTCTACACGTGGCTCAGAGCTAGTCTGGTCTAGTTAGTTATAATAAGCACGCTTAGATTAGTAGAGTGTCAAACTCACAGCGAACTGTGTGCACTGCTTAACAAGTTCAATAAAGCGTATTGAACCAACATCACAGTTTGGAGTCTACTTTCAAGTACAACTGCATCCAGTTGCAGTCCGTGTTACCCCAGGGTGAATAACACAACATGGTACCAGTAGTCTACTTTCTCTAAGTGGCTTACCTCGAGTGATTCCGTGATGACCAGCGAGTGCCTTCCAGCGGCATGGAGAAGATCCGGGCCCCTCCACAGCTACGGATCTCTGGCAACCATGTTACCCCAGGGTGAATAACACGACAGGCTGTGGTTCAGTTAGTAGCACACTTGGCAGAGTCAAAGGTTTTGTGCTAAGTCCCAATCAAGAGACTTGAGTGCAAAAATCTAGGCCAGGACTCCAGTGCAGTGCTGAGGCAGTACTACACTGTCAAAGGTGCCACCTTTCAGATGGAGATGCTAAACTGAGACTTTTGCTGCTCTCTAAGACCACATGAATCTATTTCAAAGAAGAGCAAAGGAATTATTCCAGTATCCTGACCAATATTTATCCCTTAATCAGAGTAATTAAAAGCCGATTATCTGGTAATTACCATATTGCTGTTTGTGGGAGCTTGCTTTGTGAATGCTGTGATTCCTACAACAGTGACTAAACTTCAAAAGCGCTTCATTTTCTGTAAAAATGTTTAAGGTTCTATGTAAATGGAAATCTTTCTTTTATAAACACGCAGTCTTCTCACCTGTACTTTTAAGTATTCAGAACGCTAATTTTAAACAGGAATGCCTTTAAAGTGCTTATGGGTGGAATGCGTACAGCTGGTTTTACAGTTTACAGCATACTCTTCTTGCTGTCAGTGATGTTCGACTATTGAGATATTTTTGTGAGTTAAAAGATCTTTTGAGTGGAATAAAAAACGATCAATGCAGATATGTTAATCAGTTACGATTACGGCCAAATAGGCGCCTACCCAAATCAATCAATATGACCGCAATCCACTCTACACCTTCAGTCACTCTTACTTCTTTCTGCTTCAAATGTCTGACTAGGTCCAATAAATATTCTAATTAATTATGTTGCTGAATTTATGATCTATTTTAATGTGCCAATATTTTCCCTTACCTTTTCTCCCCAAATCTTTCTCCCCCTCTTTTCTTAGTTACATTCAGGGAAGCCA
Organism: Scyliorhinus torazame; assembly: GCF_047496885.1. Taxonomy (NCBI): domain Eukaryota; kingdom Metazoa; phylum Chordata; class Chondrichthyes; order Carcharhiniformes; family Scyliorhinidae; genus Scyliorhinus; species Scyliorhinus torazame. The sequence continues at coordinate 45,525,439 of NC_092709.1, read as the reverse complement.
TAGAACATAGAACATAGAAAATACAGCACAGAACAGGCCCTTTGGCCCACGATGTTGTGCCGAACCTTTGTCCTAGATTAATCATAGATTATCATTGAATTTACAGTGCAGAAGGAGGCCATTCGGCCCCCTGAGTCTGCACTGGCTCTTGGAAAGAGCACCCTACCCAAACTCAACACCTCCACCCAACACCAAGGGCAATTTTGGACACTAAGGGCAATTTATCATGGCCAATCCACCTACCCTGCACATCTTTGGACTGTGGGAGGAAACCGGAGCACCCGGAGGAAACCCACGCAGACACGGGGAGGACGTGCAGGCTCCGCACAGACAGTGACCCAAGCCGGAATCGAACCTGGGACCCTGGAGCTGTGAAGAAATTGTGATATCCACAATGCTACCGTGCTGCCCTTAAGAACAAATAAATCTACACTATATCATTTTACCGTAATCCATGTACCTATCCAATAGCTGCTTGGAGGTCCCTAATGTTTCCGACTCAACTACTTCCACAGGCAGTGCATTCCATGCCCCCACTACTCTCTGGGTAAAGAACCTACCTCTGATATCCCTCCTATATCTTCCACCTTTCACCTTAAATTTATGTCCCCTTGTAATGGTTTGTTCCACCCGGGGGAAAAGTCTCTGACTGTCTACTCTATCTATTCCCCTGATCATCTTATAAACCTCTATCAAGTCGCCCCTCATCCTTCTCCGTTCTAATGAGAAAAGGCCCAGCACCCTCAACCTTTCCTCGTAAGACCTACTCTCCATTCCAGGTAACATCCTGGTAAATCTTCTTTGCACCTTTTCCAAAGCTTCCACATCCTTCCTAAAATGAGGTGACCAGAACTGTACACAGTACTCCAAATGTGGCCTTACCAAAGTTTTGTACAGCTGCATCATCACCTCACAGCTCTTAAATTCAATCCCTCTGTTAATGAATGCGAGCACACCATAGGCCTTCTTCACAGCTCTATCCACTTGAGTGGCAACTTTCAAAGATGTATGAACATAGACCCCAAGATCTCTCTGCTCCTCCACATTGCCAAGAACTCTACCGTTAACCCTGTATTCCGCATTCATATTTGTCCTTCCAAAATGGACAACCTCACACTTTTCAGGGTTAAACTCCATCTGCCACTTCTCAGCCCAGCTCTGCATCCTATCTATGTCTCTTTGCAGCCGACAACAGCCCTCCTTACTATCCACAACTCCACCAATCTTCGTATCGTCTGCAAATTTACTGACCCACCCTTCAACTGCCTCATCCAAGTCATTAATGAAAATCACAAACAGCAGAGGACCCAGAACTGATCCCTGCGGTACGCCACTGGTAACTGGGATCCAGGCTGAATATTTGCCATCCACCACCACTCTCTGACTTCTATCGGTTAGCCAGTTCGTTATCCAACTGGCCAGATTTCCCACGATCCCATGCCTCCTTACTTTCTGCAGAAGCCTACCATGGGGAACCTTATCAAATGCCTTACTAAAATCCATGTACACTACATCCACTGCTTTACCTTCATCCACATGCTTGGTCACTTCCTCAAAGAATTCAATAAGATTTGCAAGGCAAGACCTACCCCTCACAAATCCGTGCTGACTATCCCTAATCAAGCAGTGTCTTTCCAAATGCTCAGAAATCCTATCCTTCAGTACCCTTTCCATTACTTTGCCTACCACCAAAGTAAGACTAACTGGCCTGTAATTCCCAGGGTTATCCCTAGTCCCTTTTTTGAACAGGGGCACGACATTCGCCACTCTCCAATCCCCTGGTACCACCCCTGTTGACAGTGAGGACGAAAAGTTCATTGCCAACGGCTCTGCAATTTCATCTCTTGCTTCCCATAGAATCCTTGGAAATATCCCGTCAGGCCCAGGGGACTTGTCGATCCTCAAGTTTTTTAAAATGCCCAACACATCTTCCTTCCTAACAAGTATTTCCTCGCACTTACCAGTCTGTTTCACACTGTCCTCTCCAACAATATCGCCCCTCTCATTTGTAAATACAGAAGAAAAGTACTCGTTCAAGACCTCTCCTATCTCTTCAGACTCAATACACAATCTCCCGCTACTGTCCTTAATCGGACCTACCCTCGCTCTAGTCATTCTCATATTTCTCACATATGTGTAAAAGGCCTTGGGGTTTTCCTTGATCCTACCCGCCAAAGATTGTTCATGCCCTCTCTTAGCTCTCCTAATCCCTTTCTTCAGTTCCCTCCTGGCTATCTTGTATCCCTCCAATGCCCTGTCTGAACCTTGTTTCCTCAGCCTTACATAAGTCTCCTTTTTCCTCTTAACAAGACATTTAACCTCTCTTGTCAACCATGGTTCCCTCACTCGACCATCTCTTCCCTGCCTGACAGGGACATACATATCAAGGACACGTAGTACCTGTTCCTTGAACAAGTTCCACACTTCACTTGTGTCCTTCCCTGACAGCCTATGTTCCCAACTTATGCACTTCAATTCTTGTCTGACAACATCGTATTTACCCTTCCCCCAATTGTAAACCTTGCCCTGTTGCACGCACCTATCCCTCTCCATTACTAAAGTGAAAGTCACAGAATTGTGGTCACTATCTCCAAAATGCTCCCCCACTAACAAATCTATCACTTGCCCTGGTTCATTACCAAGTACTAAATCCAATATTGCCCCTCCTCTGGTTGGACAATCTACATACTGTGTTAGAAAAGCTTCCTGGACACACTGCACAAACACCAGCCCATCCAAACTATTTGATCTAAAGAGTTTCCACTCAATATTTGGGAAGTTAAAGTCACCCATGACTACTACCCTGTGACTTCTGCACCTTTCCAAAATCTGTTTCCCAATCTGTTCCTCCACATCTCTGCTACTATTGGGGGGCCTATAGAAAACTCCTAACAAGGTGACTGCTCCTTTCCTATTTCTGACTTCAACCCATACTACCTCATTAGGGTGATACTCCTCAAACTGCCTTTCTGCAGCTGTTATACTATCTCTAATTAACAATGCCACCCCCCCCACCTCTTTTACCACCCTCCCTAATCTTATTGAAACATCTATAACCAGGGACCTCCAACAACCATTTCTGCCCCTCTTCTATCCAAGTTTCCATGATGGCCACCACATCGTAGTCCCAAGTACCGATCCATGCCTTAAGTTCACCCACCTTATTCCTGATGCTTCTTGCATTGAAGTATACACACTTCTACCCATCTCCGTGCCTGCAAGTACTCTCCTTTGTCAGTGTTCCCTTCCCCACTGCCTCATTACACGCTTTGGCGTGGAAATGCCGTTGTTGGACTGGGGTGAGCACAGTAAGAAGTCTTACAATACCAGGTTAAAGTCCAACAGGTTTGTTTGGAATCACTAGCTTTCAGAGTGCAGCTCCTTCATCAGGTGTATTTGGGCACTCACCTGATGAAGGAGCTGTGCTCCGAAAGCTAGTGAGTCCAAGCAAACCTGTTGGACTTTAACCTGGTGTTGTTAGACATTCAGGGAAGTCTTTAATTGTTTTGAAAAGTCCCTCGGGAACTTCCTGTAGTTGAGGATGAGCTGCACTAAATACTTCTGACTCGCTGATGTTGGTTCATCTGAACCAATTGGTGAGTGCCCAAATACAGTAACTACCTGGTGATCAATCACTTTGCTGTTTTTATCTTAGTGTGATTACAAGAGAACGAGCCTCAGATGAATGTGTTGAAAGAATTGGATCTCTCTTTGTACGTTTTACTAAGCTCCCCAACTTGATAAATGCTTCAGATTTGGCCTTAAAGAATGGTTGAATCCTGTTGACTATAGTGATAAGGGAGGGTCTGATGGTTTTGCTTCCATCTGAACTTGGTGTTTAAAGAGGCAGGGCTGCACCACCTGATGGCCATTCATCCAGGCTTCTCCTCAGGCTGTTGGCTGCACATAGCACATATTTAGAACCTTTCTGCTCATTAAAGGTGAAAAACAAAATGCTGCAGATGCTGGAAGCCTGAATTCAAAACAGAAAATGCTGGAAATACTCAGCAGGACAGACAGCATCTGTGGAGAGAGAAAGAGGGTTAGCGAGCAGGATTTACCGACCACCTCACCGCGTGTTTTCCGGTGACGGCCCACCAGCGGAATCTACCAAACCCGCCGTCGTCAATGGAATTTCCCCGTAAAAGCACCCCTCATCGCCAGGAAATCCATGCGCCGGCGTGGGACCGGAATTTCCCGCCTGAACACTCAGTAAATGCCACCCAATATTTCAAGACCCATGAGTTTTCGTCAGAAGGCTTTCTGTTGTCGTTACTGCTCGCTGGGTGTCTGTGAATTAAAGCAATTAAACCGGTGGAAGTTTTTAAATCTCATCAAAGAAGATGATCATAGTAACTTGCAGACACCATGATATAGTGAGGCATGAGAGGTGCAAGCTGTTCTGCAATCCTAGTCAAACTGGTCTGTCAACAGAATAACCCCATAGTGGTACTTTGTTGGTCCCAGGCTCCAGATAAATTAGGAAATATGGAGGGAACTATGGAGCCAAGCTGAAAAGTGCTACTCTGCTATCCAGTGCACAGTGCTGCTATTTGTATGTTGCCTGACTGAGCATGACTATATGTGTCTCCACACAGTTTACACAGACATCTCTGTATCGGGGTCTTCGAGAGGCCCAACTGAGAATTCTCTCTGCTTTGCTCCAGAATTGGGACAAAATGCTGTGACAATTGAATGTTGACACAGGCGCCTAAAACCTCCAAACTCACTCGCTGCTGGGATTCTCTGCTCCAGGTGAAAGTGAATGGAGTTTTGGCTGGAACCCCAAATTCTCACTGACAGCGCGCAGCAACAGATGAGATTGAAGAATCCCACCCAGAGGCTGAGATGGACGAGCAGGATGCTGAATAATTGAGGGTTATAATTTGGTGAGAGCGTCTGCAGATTTGGAACATGTTATGATCTCATGCAGAGCACACACAGCGGCCGGGGATTCAAGAAGTTAACTGTGGCATCACATTCTGGGTGACGGGGACAGCTTCTTCTTTCTATAAATGTTTAATACTTTGTTTACTTTGTCCTGCACTTCTTTCACTATAATATTGGCCAATCCTGTCTCCTCTACCAGTGATCTCCATATGTCATTGTCCAAAGAAATAGGGTATGTGGGAAGAGCAGACAGACCCTGTTGATGTGTGTGTGAAACCAGAATGGCATAGCGTTTAGAACTGAAAGTTACATCTCCTTGTAAGGGAGTGAATGCAATTGAACCCTCAGCACTTCAAGTGTATCTGAAACCTGACCTCAAAGGCTGCGGCTAAGTCATTTAATAATGGTTTTTGTTAGGACAGTAGCTGCACTGGGACAGCAGGAAAATTGGTTGGCCCAGCCCTTTGAAGAAAATGAAGAGTACAGCTGGTCATAGGGCAAGTACTTTGAAATGACCTACACAATCGGACAGCATGCTTGAAGGAGGGCCGATCTGCCAGTGTTAACTAATGCTCCTCGGACTGCTTTCAGAATCTCGAGCTGCTCCTTTTGGAGATCTCGATTGGTACATTTTATGAGGTGCCAAAATGTGCAATGTTATGAACAATCTGTCCAAAAGCACCTGCCAGTTGGGGAGAAATATATCTGTGCAGCTGATGCCGTGCTGCACAATCAGTCAGTCCAAATAATTCAGTGGCATCACATTACTCACATTAAACTGCTCCAAATAAATTCCAAGCAGTTCTAATGTAGTGTCCAAGGCTCTCTCTCATTTGTGCTCCTTTGCTGGTATATTCACTGTCCCATCTGCTTGAATGCAGCCTATAGCCCTTCAAGGATTAGATCCAGATGTGATATTTTCTTCAGAGGACCTTGCAAAGCAAATCATAATTTCAGTGCAAAATACCTTTGTCACTTTGGGGTTAACAATATTTCCTTGTTCTTAGCTGGTTCTGAAAGTGACAGTCAGCTCAAAATGCTGGTCAAGCAGACTTGAGGTAATTGTGAAGTGTCTTTTTTGCTTGCTTCTCTGTGTAGTTATACAAGATGCGTACAGATGTTCATGACTGATTGCTCTGGTGACTCAACCTCAGTGGACGTTCTACATGTGTGCCAGGAGCTCGCTTTTTTTCTGCTGAAGTTAAAGGCAATGCTCTGGCAATTGGAAGATTTGGCATCTGGCTATCAAAGGCATGGCTCTTATTTAGGCTCAGCTTTAGTGTGAGGTCATTGGTTACATCCCTTTACCTTCTGTCCACTTGTAATTGATTGGTTCATCACAATTGGGAAACAATGGATCTCTATTTGAGAGAGAACATGTTCCTCTGCTGCATAGAGGGTCACCATCCCATAGGCCAGAACCAGTCTGTGTTCAGCTTTATCCAGGTTAATCTAACCCTAACAATGCAGAAGAAATGCTGCTGGAGATGGAAAACGCCTCCAGATTTCTGAGGGTGCCATCAAAGTGGGCTATGGCAACAGCTGCACCCTCTCTCTCTCCTAGCCTTCAATGTGCTTCACACATTGGAATATTTAGTAGAGTTCCTGCTTTGAGTTTCTTTTTAAAAATAAATTTAGAGTACCCAATTATTTTTTTCCAATTAAGGAGCAATTTGGCATGGCTAATCCACCTAACCTTCACATCTTTGGGTTGTGGGGGTGAAACCCATGCAGACATGGGGAGAATGTGCAAACTCCACACGGACAGCGACCCAGGGCTGGGATTGAATCCGGGTCCTCAGCGTCGTAGGCGGCATTGCTAACCACTGCGCCACCGTGCCACCCCTGCTTTGCGTTTCTGACAGTGTAGAATGATACAAAGTAATTTATTGAGACATATCATGACTTGTGGGGAATAATGGTTGGTGTAGATCCATTTACATGCTTCATCATTTAGCTGACATGTTCATTGTTCATTGTCAATTGTATTCAGAGTTCTGGACCAGAGCAGCAACATTTTTTCTTCCTATTCTTCTTGGGACAAACCCCCTCCGAATTCTCCATAACCAATGAATGGTATAAACTCTTCCTTCCACCCCCCTTGTGGTTGTTCGGTTGACATTCAGGTCGAGAACTTACATTCATCTCAGTGCGGAAAACGCTTGACTTGCTGCCTGATATGGGTGCAGGACTCAATAAGAAGCCATGTCAGGAGCACTTAAAGTTAAGGGGGGTTGGTATATTCACCTTAAGAAAATAAAAACTTATCACTGCCAGTTACCCAAGATTTGCGAAACATTTGCAGATTGTTGTTGTTGAGACCGTGTCCTGGTGACCAGCTTTATTAAGAATGGCCAGAGAACATCCTTCAGCAGAAATATTATTGTTTATATTGCAAATATGTCTTCATCTGTCCACAGCAGAGAAGGACTTTCAATGAAACACACATCGTTGCAGCACGGGGTCATACAGAGAGGTGACTGTTGTGGTGGGAAACTATGGAAACCCCAATCAGAGCCGTGGTAGCTCTAAATTTGCTGATAGGCTCAAGAATGAGTTTATCATCAACAGGCAATACAGAAGAACATCAGTCTCTGATTGGTGGACTCCCCTTTAGAGCGGCAAAACAGTTTGCCAGACATTGAGAGGTGATGGAGACTTTGAGCAGTTCAGACACGGATCTCCTGAATTGGTGTGAAGTTTCTGAACTTCCATTGAGTAAAAGTTTAAAGCAGCAGCCAGGTTTCTGGTGTTTTGTCTGCCGGGCAACCGAAGGCAAAAGTGAGGTTGCAACGTAACAGTGGGGAGTAAGCCTGCGAAGTCTTCAGTGAGGTGAGGAGGAGGCACTGGCCAATGGCCGTTGTGATGTATGTAGGAATTTCAGGTGTATATAGATATTCGGTGCAGTAAGGGTTAAAACCCTCGGTTAGTGTATGTGTGACTGCTGCAAACATGTTTTATAAGAAATCCTAGTTTGAAAGGCATTTATATTTTAGAAGTAGGTGGTGCAATTAAAGCATCGTGAAAAAGCTTGGGCTAATGTATGTTGTTTGCATTATTAGACGGAGCTAAGGCATCAGGTATTTTGCATAAAGCAGTTCAGTTGTGAGCTGAATGAAGTTGTGACCAAAAGTGAAGCACTTTGTCCTCATTGCAATTCAGTTAAAAGAGATTAACAGTCTTTAAAGCAGTGCAGATTTGTCTGAGAACAAGAGAAGCTGAAACCAGCTGAAACAGCTTCTGAAGAAATACAGCCAGAGCTCTTTCTGCATGGTTCTAACAGGAGTCAGATCTTGCCTTTAAAGCAGTGTCAAAAGATCTTTCTTTCTCAAAGAGCATCTCTGTAAAGTAAGTATTCCTGGGTGCCAATGGTATAATCGTGGATTGAGAGATGAGATTTTCTTTTCCTGCTGTTTAAGTGGGAATAAAGATAGCAGTTAAGGGTACTATATGCACTGTATTGAGTAGTTTTGTATAAGGCGTGCTTGTAAGCTAGTTTCTTGTTTGATGTTCAAAATATTTTAATACTGTTTTAGTAATAAAGTTTGTTTTAATATAGGGGCGGCACGGTGGTGCCGACGTTAGCACTGCTGCCTCACAGCGCCAAGGACGCGGATTTGATCCTGGTCCCGGGTCGCTGTCCATGTTGAGTTTGCCCATTCTCCCCATGTGTGTGTGAGTCTGACCCCTGCAACCCAAAGATGTGCAGGGTAGGTGGATTGTCCATGCTAAATTGCCCCTTAATTGGAAAAAAGAATTGGGCAATTTAAATTTTTTTTAAAGTTTGTTTTAATATACCATATCCTTATTTCTTTGTGTAATCACTTGTGGAGCAAGATATCCTTTCCTCACAGTCTTACAAATTTTTTTTTTAAATTGGGATTTCTGTCCAGTATCCCAGCCACTGTTGGGGTCCGGTCTAACATCGCAGTACCGTTGAGGGGAGCAGCGGGTGACTCTCAACCTCCTGGCCAGGGCTGAGGGGGGTGAGCAACCAACCAAAAAGAACCGAGGCCAGATAGCCAACAGCAGCAACCAGGCAGTTAGACAGGGTACACATGGGCATCAAGGATCAAGACTCGAGGCCCGGCCACACGAGCGAGAGTCGACAGGTGTGAAGAAGGCCAGGCAAGTGCCAGTGTCATGTCTCAGGGAATCGGGGAGCAGCGGTCAGTGGGGTGACTCGATCCAGAGCCAGAGGCCAGGGGCTTAGAGTGAGGGCACTGGGCAGCAACCAACATCTTTCTTCTTGTTATTTTTGCATAATGAATTCACTGACTTCTTTTGTGTCAGCCATTTCTCCCACTGAGCGATTGAAGTTGCTTTTATGATACCCGGCTTTGTTGCTATATTTATTTGGTTATAAATATGGCGGTCAATATGATCGCATTTCTTAATCCTAATTATGTGTATACTTTCAGAGTCGCCAGGTATCTCTCGATACCTCCACAAGGTTCAACCCGAATACCGATCAAAGAGCCAATACACCAGTTAGTTAGTTCAAAGTCACTACTATTTATTTACACACAGTAAGATCTACTCATGCACGATAATACTACAAACTAAACTATCTCTATCAAACTAAACTATCTCTATCACTAACACCTATACTTAACTTTGGGTGCCCATTTAGTCAGAGGAACAATGGCCGTTGTTCGGATCTGAGGCTGTTGGGTTCGAAGAGGTAACGGGAGTACAGCTAGGGTCGTCCGTCTGGTAGCGAGCATTGACCTTGAACGTACTTGCTTCTGGTGATGCTGGTGGAAGGGTCTCTCCGCTTGAGAGCCGAATCCAGGAGGCTGAATCTCTGGTGGGGGTTCCTTCTTATACTTGGGAGGGGCTTCACGTGTTTTTAGGCGGGCCTTAAACTTGGTCCCAATTAATTGGGCAGCTTCTTGATCAATGTCATCGATCTAAACCAATAAAAGGGGTGGGTGCCCTGATGGCTGGGTGTGTCCTCGGTGGCCGTTGGCCTTGCTTTGTTTGTGTCTTTCGGTTGGGGTACTGGTGCCGGGATGTCTGCGACAGTATCGGCTACCTGAGTGTTAGTCTTTGTTCCCGGAGATGGGCCATCAATATGTTAATCGACCCAGAGTTTCGATTCCGTCTGCTGACTGCCTTACAAATATACATTCAGGCTCTGTGCCTGCTTGTTGCTTTGTATTGTCCACATTGCCCTATATTCTCTGTGAGTGTCCATTTTGTATTCTGAAAGTAGCCATCCCAGATGGCTACAGCTTACCTTGACCACCCATCAGGGCCGGTCTTAACGTCATTGTGGGCGGGGCTTGATATCATTGGGGCAGGGTTCGATGCCATTGGGGCGGAGCTCGGTGCCATTGGGGTGGGGCTCGACATCATTCGGTGGGGCTGCCAGATCACCAGGGAGTGGGGTGTGACTTGGGGCCCCCACAAAAAGGAGAACCCGGGGCTTCCAAACGTTTAAGTCCGCCTCTGGTCTGCAAAAAACAGCACAAATCCAAACCCTACAAGCTTACGTTTAGGTGATTAAAGGACTCATCAAATATACTATCAAACTTCACTTACTCAGTAATAACCTGCCAATCAGTTTGTGTTCTGCCAGGTCCCCTTAGCTCCAGACCTCATTGCAACCTCAGTCCAAACAAGGACTGAATTCCAGAGGTGAAGTGTGAGTGGCTGTCCTTCAACCAAGAGAGACATTTAGAAGGCTGAGTAAAACTGAAGTAAATGAGGATTAGAGAAAAACCATTCAGACGCTCAGGTCATACTGTCATGTGAGAGTACCTTTAAGAAATGGGTGTTTTTTATAGCATAACTGTAGTGGGTGTACCTTTAAGAAATGGGTGTTTATTACTGCAGTGATGTCAGACAGTGGGTGGAGCTGGGCTGTCTGTCCGCTTTACTTCTGTTTTTGAGCAGGCTGCTAGAGAGTGAGGTTTTAGGTTCATTTTCAGAGAGAAGAGCTGCAGTGAAAGCCAGCAGATGTGCATGGATCTCTCTACAAGCTAAAGAATGTTAATTTGGATGATTTCAAAGGGATAACTGCTCTCATTAGAGAATTTAAACCTGATCTCTGTGTTAAAAGGGTCTTTTGTCTTCTGGATGTTGTTTGGGAATATGTTAAGGGTTATTTAGTGTTGTCTTCTTTGGGGGTTGTATTTGAATTGATGGTTGCTAAGTTGTTCACTGTATGTTTTAAAAAGGTTAACTTTAGTTCATAGAATAAACATTGTTTTGCTTAAAAAAATACTTCTCGATTTCTGCTGTACCACACCTGTAGAGTGGGCCGAGTGCTCCCCATACCACAATCTATTAAAATTTGTGGGTCAGGTGAACTCCATGATACACTTTGGGGTTCTCTAAACCCTGGCCCATAACAAATTGGGGACAAAAGCCTATCTATTGGGCTGGCTTAGTGAACTTAAAGACTGTGAGGGGTGAACATATTGTTTTTCAGGTATGGTATTCCAGTTTAAGTGGGGAGTGTGTTGTGGACAATGGCTCTTTCAGAGGCTCTGAAGTTTTTGGGGATGGAGACGGTCACGCAGTACCTTACGGACAGAGACTAAAAGCAGACTGTTAGATTTGGCAAAAAACATTGCAGTTAACATTACCTGACAAAACGCGAAACGATGAGGTAATTACGGTGGTGGCTAAGCATTTAAAGTTGCCTGAGATACAGTTTGACTCATTGGAAATGGCTGGAACATGAGAAAGAATTAAAGCAGCTTGAATACGAAAGAGAGAGTGAGAAAAGAGAGAGAGAGAGGAAAGAGAAAGAGAGAGATAGAGAGAACAAAGAAAAGGAGAGAGAAGAAAGGAGAAAAGAAAGAATAGCCCTAGCAGAACAAAAAGAAAGAGAAAGGGAGACACAGATCAGGGAAAAAGATAAAGAGAGAGTGTTTGAACTTCAGAAAATGGCCATGAAACATGACAGTCAGTTAAAATTGGCAGACGTAAAAAGAAACATACAGTTAGATGATAGTGATGAGGATAGTGAGAAAGAGCATCATAGTCGAAGGCTTGGTGGGGATCTATTTAAATATGTCCAAGCATTGCCAAGGTTTGATGAGGAGGTAGAAACCTTTTTCATTTCATTTGAGAAGGTAGCTAAACAAATGAAATGGCCACAGGACATGTGGGTATTACTGATTCAAACAAAGCTGGTAGGTAGGGCTAGTGAAGTGTTTGCATCACTACCGGAAGAGGTATCTGGGATGTATGAGGAGGTGAAAAAATCCATCTTAGATGCATATGAACTAGTGCCTGAAGCCTACAGACAAAGGTTTAGAAATTTAAGGAAAGAATTTGGTCAAACATACATGGTGTTTGAAAGGCTCAAACAGAGTAATTTTGTCGGGTGGATAAGGAAGGGCTTTGAAAATAAACCAAACATATGAAGCTCTCAGAGAAATTATACTTTTGGAGGAGTTTAAAAATTCAATTCCTGATGTAGTGAGAACTCATGTGGAAGAGCAGAGGGTTAAACTGTGAGATTAGCAGCAGAAATGGCAGATGATTATGAATTAGTTCATAAATCAAAGCTTGGTTTCCAACATCAGTTTCAGCCTGTGAGGGATAGAAACTGGGGACTTGAGAAATACTCAAGTGGTAAAGGTAAAGGTGATCTGATGGGAGATAATAAGGAGAGTGTACCTCAGATTAAAAAAGAAATCCAGAAGGATGGAAAAGAAATGAAAAGTTTCAAATGTTTTCACTTGTAATAAACTAGGCCATGTAAAGTCACAGTGTTGGTGGTTGAAGAAAAGCACTGGGAAGGCTGATGTGGTAAAATAGGATAAGACAGTGGGGTTTGTTAAAGAGGTAAAGGGAAGCCCAAGTGAAGCGAAGGAGGTGCAAAAGATTGTACAGCCTGATCAAGAGGTGATTGATAAGAAGGTGCCAGATCTCTTTAAAGAATTTACTTGTGTGGGTAAAGTTTACTCATGTGTATCAGGAGGAGTAGGTAAATAAGTCACAATTTTAAGAGATACAGGAGCTAGTCAATCTTTAATGGTAAGAGATGAGGAGTTATGTAGTTTGGGAAGAATATTGCCAGAAAAGGTGGTAATATGTGGAATTCAGGGTGAGAGGAGTAGTGTTCCATTATATAAGGAAAGGTTGGAAAGTTCAGTGAAGAGCGGCGAAGTGGTAGTAGGAATAATAGAGAAACTATCTTGTCCAGGAATACAGTTTATCTTGGGTAATGATATAGCTGGATCGCAGGTGGGAGTGATGCCTACTGTGGTTGATAAGCCAATGGAAAATTAGACAACTGAAGTGTTGAAGGACGAGTATCCTGGGATTTTTCCAGATTGTGTCGTAACAAGGTCGCAAAGTCACAGGTTAAGACAAGAGGAGAAATCAAAGAGTGAAGATGAAGTTGAAGTGCTATTATCAGAAACAATTTTTGATCAGATGGTTGAAAAAGAACAAGAACAGGTGGAGGATGAGGCGGATATTTTTAGTTCAGGAAAATTGGCGGAGTTACAACAGAAAGATATAGAAATAAAATGGACGTATCAGAAAGCATATATGGAAGAGGAATCTGAGTATATACCAGAGTGTTATTACCGTAAAAGTGATGTCTTGATGAGAAAATGGAGACCTTTACATATGCAGGCGGATGAAAAGTGGGCAGACGTTCATCAAGTAGTATTGCCGGTAGGGTATAGAAAGGAGGTGGTGCGAGTTGCACATGAGGTACTAGTGGGAGGTCATTTGGGAATAAGGAAAACTCAAGCTAAAATCCAGAAACATTTTTATTGGCCTGGACTACATAAAGATGTAGTTACGTTTTGTCAATCATGTCACACATGTCAAGTGATAGGGAAACCTCAAGCAGTGGTAAAACCAGCCCCCTTAATACCCATTCCAGCATTTGAGGAATTTTTTACAAGGGTCCTAATTGATTGCGTAGGACCGCTTCCTAAAACGAAAAATGGGAATCAATATCTTTTGACGATAATGGATGTGTCTACTAGGTTTCCAGAGGCCATTCCAGTACGTAATATTACAGCTAAAAAGATTGTGGAGGAGTTACTTAAATTCTTTACTAGATATGGACTACCCACAGAAATACAATTGGATCAAGGATCAAATTTTACCTCAAGGTTATTCAAAGAAGTTATGGATAGCTTAGGAATAAAACAATTTTAATCAACTGCGTACCATCCAGAATCGCAGGGAGCGTTAGAAAGGTGGCATCACACATCAAAGACAATGTTGAGGGCTTATTGTCACGATTATCCAGAGGATTGGGATAAAGGAATTCCATTCGTACTGTTTGCAATTAGGGATGCACCTAATGAGTCAACCATATTCAGTCCTCTTGAACTAATTTTTGGTCATGAGGTAAGAGGACCACTTAAATTGATTAAAGAAAAATTGGTGAGTTACAAATCGGTAATTATATTATTGGAGTACGTGTCAAATTTTAGGGAACGATTAAATAGAGCAGGTGAATTGGCTAGACAACATTTGAAAGTTGCACAAAATGGGTAGCGGACAAGAAATCCAAAGTTCGTAGTTCTGCCAGTGGAGATAGTTTTAGTGTTGTTACCAGTGTAGGTGAACCTTTAAAAACAAGGTTTTGTGGACCTTATCAGATTGAAAGGAAATTAAGTGAGGTGAATTATGTGGTAAAAACACCAGATAGAAGGATGACTCACCGAGTGTGTCATGTGAATATGCTTAAAAGGTACTTTGAAAGGGAAGGAGAGAAAAAGGAGGAGGTTTTAATGATTTTAACTAAAGTGACAAACCAAATCCAGATGACTGTGAATTTAACATACCACAAATTAAATTGGAAAATGAGGATGTTCTTAAAAATTGGGATAAATTGTTGAGTTACCTTCCAGAGGAAAAACGGACTGACCTGAAAGAGTTCTTGATATCACATGGGCAAGTTTGTGGAGATAAATTGGGAAGTACTAAAATGGCTATACATGATGTAGATGTGGGAAATGCTGTTCCAATCAAACAACATCTATACAGACTTAACCCTTTAAAATTGGCACAGGTTAACAAAGAGATTGAGAGTACGCTTAAAAATAGCATAATTGAAGTGGGTTGCAGCCAATGGTGCTCACCCATAGTGATGGTACCTAAATCAGACGGTACCCAATGGTTGTGTGTGAACTATAGAAAGGTTAATGCAGTTACAAGAACGGACTCTTATCCTATCCCACGTTTGGAGGATTGCATTGAGAAAGTGGGACAATCAGCTTTTATTTCCAAACTGGATTTACTTAAAGGTTACTGGCAGGTACCTTTATCAGAAAGAGCGAAGGAGATTTCCGCTTTTGTGACTCCAGATGGTATATACCAATTCAAAGTTATGCCATTTGGTATGAAAAACGCCCCAGCCACATTTCAACGGTTAACTAACAAAGTTGTTTGGATTACCCAATTGTGCGGTATACACGACGATCTGGTAAATTTCAGCCAGACATGGAAAGAACATTTAAACCATCTGATGGAGTTATTCGATCGACTTCAGGAGGCGGGTTTGGTGGTAAACCTAGCCAAAAGTGAATTTGGAAAAGCCCAAATCACTTTCCTTGGCCATACAATGGGAGAGAGGGTCAAATGGTCCCACGGGATGTGAAAACAAGAGTTATTGGGGAGTTTTCGATACCCTCCATACAACGGGAAGTAATGCGATTTCTTGGTATGAGTGGATTTTACCGGAAATTTGTACCGAATTTTAGCAGTGTGGTCGCTCCACTGATGGACTTGCTCAAGAAGCATAACAGATTCCAGTGGACAGCGGAGTGTCAACAGGCATTTGACGGCCTGAAGGCTGTGTTAACCACTGCTCCTGTGTTAGCCATCCCAAATTATACCCAAACCATTCAAAGTGGCTGTTGCTGCGAATGATGTGGGCGTAGGTGCGGTGCTTCTACAAGACGACGACGAAGGGCTAGAGCGGCCTATTGGTTATTTTTCAAACAAATTGAATTCTCACCAGAAAAAGTATTCAACGATTGAGAAGGAGACTTTGAGTTTTGTGCTGGCTTTGCAACATTTTCACATTTATGTGACCAGCAATCCGTCTGACACCATTATATATACTGATCATAATCACTTGCCATTTTTGGAGCGATTCCGGAATAACAATGTAAGGCTGTTTCGCTGGAGTTTATTGTTACAGCCATTTCATTTAAAAATAGTACATGTGGCAGGACGAGAAAACGTGATAGCCGATGCTGTGTCACGAATGTGATGAACAGAAGCAGGTTCAGTTGGAGAAGAAGAACAAAAATGGACTATATTATTATACTTGTTTGCGTGTGTTGTTTTTTGAAATGAAAAAGTATATTTACTGTGTGAATTTCTTAAAGGATAGTGAAAAGGTGAAAAATGAAACCATTTTGAAGTTGATGGTTTATTTTTTGGGGGGAGAGGTGTCATGTGAGAGCACCTTTAAGAAATGGATGTTTTTATATAATAACTGTAGTGGTGCACCTTTAAGAAATGGGTGTTTATTATTGCAGTGATGTCAGAGATTGGGTGGAGCTGGGCTGTCTGTCTGCTTTACTTTCATTTTTGAGCAGGCTGCTATGGAGTGAGTTTTTAGTTTTGTTTTCAGAGAGAAGAGCTGCAGTGAAAGCCAGCAGATGTGCATGGTTCTCTCTACAAGCTAAAGAGTGCTCATTTGGGTGATTTCAAAGGGATGACTGCTCTCATTAGAGAAATTAAACCTGATCTCTGTGTTAAAAGCGTCTTTTGTCTTCTGGATGTTGTTTGGGAATTTATTAAGGATTACTTAGTGTTGTATTCTTTGGGGGTTGTATTTGAATTGATGGTTGCTAAGATGTTTATTGTATGTTTTAAAAAGGTTAACTTGAGTTCACAGAATAAACATCGTTTTGCTTAAAAAAATACTTTTCGATTTCTGCTGTACCACTCCTGTAGAGTGGGCCGTGTGCTCCCCATACCACAATCTATTAAAAGTTGTGGGTCAGGTGAACTCCATAATACACTTTGGGGTACTCTAAACCCTGGCCCATAACAATACCTGACACAAAGAAAAGGATAAACAACACCACCTCCACTGTGCATACTTAGCCCCCTACTATACTTATACACACACGACTGTGAGGCAAAATTTGGCTCCAACTCCATCTCCACATTTGCTGATTACACAACCATAGTGGGTTGGATCTCAAACAATGATGAGTCAGTGTACAGGAGGTATATAGAGAACCTAGTGGCGTAGTGCAACAACAACAATCTCTCCCTCAATGTCAGCAAAACTAAGGAGCTGGTCATTAACTTCAGGAAGCAAAGTGTCGTACACATTCCTGTCTGCATCAATGGGGCTGAGGTGGAGGTGGTTGACAGCTTCAAATTCCTAGGTTTGCACATCACCAACAATCTGTCTTGGTCCACCCATATCGAAGCTGCAACCAAGAAAGCACAACAGCGCCTGTATTTCTTCAGGGAATGAAGGAAATTTGGCATGCCCACATTGAATCTTACCTATTTTTACATTTGCACCATAGAAAGCATCCTATCTTTCTGCATCACAGCCTGGTATGGCAACTGCTAAGCCCAAGACCGTAAGATACTACAGAGAGTCATGAACACAGCCCAGTCCATCACGCAAAACCGCCTCCCATCCATTGACTCTGTCCACACCTCCTGTTGCCTTGGGAAAGCGGGCATCATAATCAAAGACCACTTCCACCCACGTTATTCTCTCTTCCAACATCTCCCATCGGCAGAAGATACAAAAGTCTGAGAACACACATTAACAAATTCAAAAACAGCTTCTTCTGCACTATTACCAGGCCCTCATATGGACTGAACTGATCTCTCCACGCATCTTCTCTACAGTTGTAGCATTACACTCCGTATGCTTCACCCATGTCTGTGTATTTGTGTATTTATGTATGTCCTATGTTTTTCATGAATGGAGCAATCTGCCTGGACTGTACGCAGAACAATACTTTTCACTGTACCTCGGTACACGTGACAATAAATCTAAATCTAAAATGGTTATAGTTTCTGAAGGTTAACTATTTCAGCCTATCATTACTCCATTCACCTCATTTGCTTTGACAGTGCTTCCCACTTTTATGACTTACTGTTCTAATCTACCCCACAGTTACATTCCAATCCAAAACATGTACTTTGTATGGTATTATAATTCTTGTGTTTTTCTCTAGCCCATTTTTGGCCCTTTGCACTTGACTCTGCCTCGTATGTAGTAATATTGTTATTGTCCTGTACGGGCTGAGATTATTCATGAAGGCCTCACCTTCTCAAGTTTACCCCTCGCCTGAGGTGTGGTGATCCTCAGGTTAAATCACCACCAGTCAGCTTTCCCCCTCGAAGGGGAAAGCAGCCTATGGCCATCTGGGATTGTGGTGACTTTACTTTACTTACAGTAATATAGTTTAATCCTGATCCTTGAAGAATTTATCTGTCCCATGTTTTAGCCCTGAGCCTTTACAGTTTCTCTTATCATAATTTCTGAGGCCAGTTCTTTTGGTTCAGTTTGTTCGCCTTCTTTTGTCCTAATCCTGTAATGCGTTTGTGACCCGTCACGTCCTGGATTAGTCTGGATCTATATTTAACTGATCCTCTGCTACACGTTATCAACCCTGAAGATGCACGGGTATCCCGATGTTTGTTACATTCCTTCTTAACTGATCTACCCCATGTTTTATCGCAGTCCTGATCTTGTAAAGTTTCCTTTTTCTACAAGTATTCCCTGTTTTATATATGCAGGCTGTGCCCTGCTTGTGTCTCAGCTCTTACCAGCTACTCTCCAGAGTTTT
This sequence comes from Scyliorhinus torazame, assembly GCF_047496885.1. NCBI lineage: Eukaryota > Metazoa > Chordata > Chondrichthyes > Carcharhiniformes > Scyliorhinidae > Scyliorhinus > Scyliorhinus torazame. The sequence continues at coordinate 45,506,777 of NC_092709.1, read as the reverse complement.
GTCTTGATCCTGCAGGTGTTTTGTTTAACATTTTAGCTAGAAGCTTGATTAAAACACTTCCTGAACGTCTGTTTTATCTTCTGCTTTTAAGATAACCGTATTGATGTCTTCCCCGTAATGTACCCGAAGTTTGTTGATTTTCTCCCTGACCGTGGTTACTTGGTCATTTTATTATCAGTGATTTTTAACAATCCATGTCAGCACTTTTTCCTTGACAGTCACGTCAGGCCCTCGCTTGTCGGCTGGGGAGGCTTCACTTCTGAAACGGATTTTTCTCCTGCCCTAATTGGGATGAGCCAGTTCAGCGGAAGGAATCCAGCCACTGAGCTGGTCATCTGTCTGTTTGTTTCTCTTCCCGCACCTCGTGGGGCGCAGGGCAGAACTTCCATCCGTTCCATTGGAAAGGTATTTCCTGGAACTGGTGGTTAGCCTCATGAGGGGGGGGGGGGGGGGGGGCACCACTTCCCATCAAGCACGGTCGAGCGCGAGTCTCCCCTCCCTTACCGCACTTGTGGATGGGCCCCACAAGCGATTTATGACTGGGCGTGGAGCCGGTGGTCTTCATGTCAATGTGGTTTCCGGGGATATCCCCGCTCCCCCCGCCCCCCCCCCCCCAATTATTCAGCCCCCAGTATTAGATTAGTAGAATTTCCTCCAACTATTTATTGGAAATCCAAACAAGCCATCATCTTTGGTCCCCCACTACGAATTTTGCCCGCTGACCATCGTTTCCATATCTGTCTTGTCTCTCTCTCTATCTGGAAATCGACTGAAGCTAAGCTTCATCAACCACAGGCATGTTGCTTTCCACCGCGAGGTGAGCTTCCGATCCCACATCGAAGACCACTTATATTACTGGTGCCTGAGGGAAGCCACGTGTGATCAAAGTTTCCACCTTTATTTGGAGAATTATTCATTTTTATAATAAGGCTCCTGACAGACAATTTTTTCAATGCTTTCCCAAAATCCATGTACACTACATCTACCGTGTGTTGGTAATTTTTAGAGAAACTGCTATGCATGTCTTGCCAATTGCCCGTGGTTCTCCCTGGCCTTTCTAAGAGTTTATTCATTTGATTTTTAAATATAAATTCGAAGCGTTTGCCCAAACATGTTAGATTAACTGGTGTCTAGTTGTCCGGATTGCCTTTCTCTACCTTGGCATTCTGCAGTCCCACAGCACGATTTGCATGTTTAAAGGGGATTGAAAAACTGTGCTGAGGACCTCTGGCACCTCCCCACTGACTTCTGTCAAAAGCTAGAATGCTTGCCATCCGTGTTCAGTGACTTGTTCACCTTGAGTTTTATTCTCACACCAATTCCTTTTATATGTGTAATGCTGTCCACTGTGTTGACCGGATTTGGTTATTTCTTCTAATTAAGAATATCCTTGACTCTGTCTCATGTTTTAGTACCAATCCTGCAGAATTTGCTTCTTAAGTGTCTTAATCCTAATCCAGCCAAACTGGCTGCCCTGTTTTGTCCCCTGTGTCTGTTGAGCTACACTCTTCTATGTTTATTCCTAATCTTGTAGCTGGGACTCACTCGCATAGCCAAATCCTTCCTGTGCCTGCCCTGCTTCTTCCAATGGACCAAATCTCATAGTCCTTGTTCTTCAGCATATTGAGGATTTTTGGTCCAGATGTTTTAGAAATTACAGCTCTGGAGCTCTCCAGTACTTTCACCCATTGTCATGGATCATTAGTATACACAACCCCTTGTTTCTGCTCTGTTCTCCCCCTAATCATTTTTGCTGTCCCAATCTTGCGGCCAAGCCCCGGCCCTGTATTTTTGTTGAACACTCTCCGTTTTGTACAGAGCTGTATTGTACTCTATGCTCGGTTTCTTCTCTGCTCTCCCAATTGTTGCATCGATTCTCATCGTGTTTAGCACTCTTACACTTTTGTAATGCCACTCTTGTAGCTATGGGTTGTTCTGGTTATCACCCCACCACCACCTCTATTCTTGTGATAGTCCTGATATAGGCTGAACTCTGTGCCAGGTTTTCACTTTTCCAATGATTCTTACATTGAAATAACAATGGCAAATTGCATTTATATAGCACCCTCCCAGTATCAAGATGGCTCAAGGTGTTCCACAGGAATACTATCAAACAAGTTTGACCAGGCCATATAAGGAGACATTAGGACAGGTGACTAAAAGCCTAAAGACTAAAAGATGCAGACTTTAAGGAATAGCTTAAAGGAGGAGAGGTGGAGACTTTTAGGGAAGAAATTCTTGAACTTGGGACCCACAAGCGAAGGCATGGCTGCCAATGCACTGCTGGGAAAATCAGGGATGTGTAAGAGGTCAGGATTGGAGGAGCACAGACATCTCAGACGGTTGTAGAGCTGGAGGAAGATACAGAGATAGGGATAGGCAAGGGAATTGAAAGATTTCAAAAACAGGGATGGAAATATTTAAATTGTCATTATTGGACCAGGAACGATGGACCAACATGGAGGACGATGTGCGAACAGGACTTGTGTCAGTTAGTGTATGGAACCAAGTTCTCTTTCAGGCCTATCTTTTTTTATTTCTATCTGCTCCTCTATAGATCCTGATGCGGTACCCGTGCACCGACCTCAGCCTCCCTTTGGGGTTCTTTGTGCCCTACTTGGTCCCTTTTCTATAGTGTGACTATGTGCTGGGGGGGGGGGGGGCGGTGCTGTCTGTCTTTTTAATTTAATTAATCCCAATCCTCATCTGTGCTCCGTCTCAGAGTTTGTCTCTGGTTGTCTGTTGTTTTGTTACTCTTGATTTCATTTTCTTAATGTCTTGGAGTTTACCTCTGTCCCTCAGTGAGTGCATTAGTCCTGGTTCTGTACCGAAACTCTGTGCCAGGTCTTCCTTCTGACCCTGTGTTGCATTACTTTTGGTCTTGTTTCTTGACTATCACATAGCCTCTGTCCTGCTCTTTTGGTGATTAGTCCCGATTCTGTTCATTCACTCTGCCCCCGGACCCAGCCTCTGATTCTATTTCCATAGGCCCGAGGGTTTCTCTCTATCCTTTGGTTGTCGTTCAGCGGCACTTGTTTATTATGCACACTTCCCCTCACTTTCTCTCTCCTCTTTCTAATGTTACATTGACCCCGATTTCTGACTCTCCACTCTTCGTTAATTTGCCACACCTATTCGATTTCCAAGATATTCCAGGGGATGAGGAGGGCGGCCGTCACCATCCGCCCCCCCCCCCCCCCCCCGGCGGCCGCCTCCTCCTCCAGAATAGTCCCGATTCTGCATCTGAGCTCGCATCCGGACTCACTTTGATCCCGGAGCAATCGCGGCGAGTCCTGATTTTGCATCTGGAATCCGCCCCAGAGTTTCCGCCTGTCCCTCCTCTGGTTGTTGTGGATCCTGATGCCAGATGCCTTATACTTCGTCCCTGGATTTCCCACTGCCCTGTTTTTTTTTGGAGGGGGGGGGGGGGGTGGAACCAGTGACTCTTGTCCTCTCGAGCCCTGTGATTGTTTGTGAATCTGATGCATTAGGCTCTCTTGGGTTTGGAGGAGGGCGGTGCATTAAGTCTTGATTTCTGTATGTGTTTGTACATATATATATAAATTTATATTTAACGCTGTGTCGAGATTTCTTTAATTTAAAAAAAATCATCTTCCTAACACCACCTCTGCAAACACCAAACAACCTGAAGAGACAGTGGCATTAGTCCTGATCCGAAGCTGGGCTGAGCTCTGTGGCGTGTGTTGCTGGCTGCCCCTGTGTCTGTTCACGGCCTCTCTGGCTGATGTTTACTGTGTGATTGTCCCAGATTAATCCGCTGGCATGGTGGAGGTGAGAGTGGTGGCTGTGGCTCTGGCGGTAGTGGTGTCAGCAGCAGCAGCAGCAGCAGCCAGCCAGCAGCAGCAACAAGCAGCAGCAGCTCGCCGTCCCTGCCGGCTTCCGCGATCGCACTGAGGAAGCTCCTCTCCCGGGCAGAAACGCCAGCATTTCTCCACCATGTGTGCCGCGGAACGCCAGCAGCAAACGGAGACCCGCTTCTTCAGACACACCGCCGGGCAAATGTAAACAGCTCCACAACAACCCCCCCCCCCCCCCCCCCCACGCTCAAAAAAAAAACTTTATCCCTCGCTCCACCCCACCAACAAAACAAACAACAACAAAAAAAAGCAAGAAAAGAAAAGCGTTTTCACGATTGTAGGATGATTGCTAATAGCCGGATCTTTACCGTGGAGTTGATGGAAAAAACAGTGGAATACACACCAGGACCGCTTATAATGCAGCGATTAGTACTGTGGTGAACTCGAGAGAAGGCGCGGGGGTTGCGATGAGTTAGTTATCGCAGCCCTTCTTTCTTTTCAGTTTTTGTTTAGTTGATTGCTGCTTTATTTAATTCTGAAGGCAAAACGCCAGAGGAAAGCCCGCCGCTCGTCCAGCCCAGCTGGCTTTGGATTGATTGTCCAGCGGGATTTTAGACAGGCGCGCACAACTAACTAGACACCAACACCTTTTACAGAGCGTGAGGAAAAGTTGTCCTGAATAATTGTTCGGAAGGAGGGGGGGGGGGCACCTTTTTTTTGAGGAGGACGGGAGGGGGGAGTTGGGGGAAGAGTGGGGACGAAACAACAACAACAAAAGGAGGAGGATGGGGGATTTTGTGAGCCCCGGGGCTGCGAACGGCAGCAGCCCGGGGATGGGAGCGGCGGCGGCCGGGAAGCCGGGCAGCGGGAGCGGCGGCATTCCCAAACACAGCACGGTGGTCCAGAGGCTCCGGCAGAGGATCGAGGGCTTCAGGCGGCACCACAACAACTGCGAGGTGAGGCGCCAGCAAACGCAGGCTCAGCAGATCGAGCTGGACCGCCAGGAGACCTTGACGCTCCACCAGCGGTGCCTGGAGCTCAAGGCGAAGAAGACGGGCAAGCACCGGCAGCAGGACGGCGCCTTCCGGAGCAAGCACTGCGAGGCCGAGCCTCCTTCCTCGGCTCCGGCCGCTACTCCGGACCAGAGGAGCAACACTCTGATCGCGGTAGGGGCAAACTTTTCATCCCTCTTTCTCCCCTATCCTGCTGCCTGCTCTCCCAGTTTAAAGGGCAGGATGCCTCCACTGTCATTGGCCCTGGGTGGGCAGGGGTGTTGGGCTGTTGTACACTTTAAAAGGGGAGCACCTATATTTATAGCTTTGTGATGGGTAACTTGTCTCTGTGTTTTTTATATATATAAACCGCAGAGTTGAACAAACCGCAGAAGTTTCAAGCAAACTTGAAATTGGTGTCCTACAAACACGGTATCATTAAAAAACAACCCTTGCAGACATTGACCATGGATATGTATGGGAAATGAGCCTCTTGTTGTGACATTTGATTCGGGGGAGCACTTGACCGTTTTGTTTCAATGTCTTTGCGCCTCTTTTCCTTCCTAAGGGATTTTGCGAATCTAGCTCCCGCGTGAATTTCCCCGCAGCGAGCCCTTCACTTTCCTGACTTTCGTATTAATCATACCTCCTGCAACAACATTGCCATCGCGGAGGGGGTGAGAGGGGTTGTCTCTCTGGCGAGAGAGCACTCAACCTTCAGGCAGGAAGCTGGCAAAGCCTGAATGCAGCTACTTGTGATACAGTGAAGTGCTCAACTTCCACCCCCCCCCCCCCCCCAATTTAAAAAAAAAAAGCAGCTCCTCGCTGTCCCCCCCCCCCCCAAGCAATCGAACCGAGATGTTTTGATCGCGCCAATCTACTCTCGTTTCCTGCCCGAGTAAAAGGGGGTGTTGCTCTGCGGCTTGAATTTAAAGAGGTGGGTGGGACTTTTGCTGTTGGAAGGAGGGGGGAAGGAAACAGCTGAAGTCCCCATCCTGGAGAGAGAGAGAATATACACGAACACGTTCAGAGGGACAGCTCAAGTTTCCACTGCACAGCTAGAGTTCAGTGTTAGCTGAACATTAGCGAAGACTGTTAATATTTACTTATTCAGCATTGGTTAGATTGTTTCAACAGCCTGTGTGTGTGTGTCTTGATGCACGAAGCCAGGCATTGACTCGAGGAAGGGAATCTTTGGAGGAATAGCCAGAAGCTGGTCAGAGGAGTGGGCTTAAAGGAATCAAGGGAGGTGGACAAGTGGAGAACTTTAGGCAAGGGCACTTCAGAAAGTGGGGTCTGAGCTGCCGCTGAATAGCACTGGCAAAGGAGTGACAATGCACAGGAGTTTGCAGGGAGAGGAAATGAGTTTTTTTGTCGGGGGGACTGGTGGTGGAGGAGGTTACAAAGTTTGAGAGGCGAAGGCCCATAATGGGATTTAAATATCAAAATTAGAATTTTAAACTTGAGGTGTGGGCACATCATAGAATTTACAGTGCAGAAGGAGGCCATTCAGCCCATCGAGTCTGCACTGGCTCTTGGAAAGAGCATCCTACTTAACCCCACACCTCCACTCTATCCCCGTAACCCTGCAACCCCATCTAACCTAAGGGCAATTTGGCATGGCCAATCCATCTAACATGCACAACTTTGGACTGTGAGAGGAAATCGGAGCACCCGGAGGAAACCCACGTACACACGAGGAGAATGTGCAGACTCTACACAGACGGTGATCCAAGCCGAGAATTGAGTCTGGGACGCTGGCGCTGTGAAGCCATAGTGCTAACCACTATGCTACCTTGCTGCCAGCTGATGTATGTTAGCAAGGACAGGGATTGACTGGTAAGTGGCAGTACAGCACTCTCATCAGTTGTGCGCTGCACTGTATGGTCTGCTTGGTTGTGGGGCTTGAACTCCCGATCTTCAGACTCTATTAGGCATGAGCAAGGGTTTCAAGAACAGATGGGCTGAGTAGGGAGAGAGAAGGTCAAGGCTACAGGGGTGGAAGTGGATATCCTTTGTGATGGAATGATGGAATCTGTTGAAGGTTGCATAAAGGTCAAGTAGGATGAAGATAATGCATCACAGTCACAGCGAATATAGTTCATGACTTTGGTGAGGGCCGGTTTGGTGCTGTGGGGAGTGTGAAAATCTAATTGGAAAGGTTCAAATGTGGTTTTGTAGGAGTGGTGGGAACCGAGCTAGGAGACAACAGCTCATTCCAGAACATTTCACAGGAAAGAAAGATTGGAGATGGGATGGTGGTTAGTGCATTAAGAGGGATCTGACCAGGGTGCGACTATGGCAGATTTCTGAGATAGGAAGACAGTATCTGGATATGAAACCATTTGTGATGTATAATTAAAATGGAAGCCATTAAAGGAAGTTGGGTGATCGGGTGTTTAGTGGGAAGGAGTCAAGGAAACAGGGAGCAGGACATGTGGATAAGGTGATTAGAGAGGCCACTGTGGAGGAACTAAAAGAGACAGGTATTCAGGGCTGGATTATGGATAGGACCGTGAGAAAGTTTAGTTTAGTTGGAAAGGAGGAGGTGATAAAACAGGGAAGGCTGCTGAATAGATAGTTTGTGTTCTAAGAGATTTTTTTTTAAAAATCGCTGAACTTCTTGCAATTGAGGTAATGACAGGGGTAAGAGATGGGGAAGGTTCACTGGGGATATAGGAGTCAGAATTGGGGAGGGCGAGTGAGGAAGCAGTTGAGAAAATTGTGGTGAATGGGTGGGCAAAGTCTAGGCAGTTTGGTGACAGTGCAGTCATAAAGAACTTTGAAAAAATAATTTTTACAGGGATAATGCAGGTGGAAGCGTGGATTTCATATCAATTAGCATAGCCAAAACAAGTAATTATGGCAATCTCACATCATAACATCCAATGCTGAAAATGCACAGCTGGTTAAGAAAAGGCAGGTTAATATTTTGAGTGTAGGTAGATCCTTGGTGTGATTCAAATCCTGCTAATTTTCTCTGGGAAGAGAAATTACTTTTGGTATTTTGGTCCTTTTTTGACTAGATTGGAGACAGACATAAGTGTAAAGGATGATTGTTGGTAAACCTAAACAGCACTGGGGAACCTTTCAATGTGAGTCGGTCAAAATGGAAAGGGAGTGATTTCAGTTGCTTCCTTTATCTTAATTTAAATCTTTTCATATCATTCTAAAATCAGATCTTAAATTGAATATATTTCAATGCAGTTGTAAGTCAGAACCTCTCCAGCTGCAGGCTATACGCTGGTACTGATTTTAATTGACTTTATGGACCCATGGTAGATTTGCACCCCATAATCGTTTGCAATTTGTCTGTGTTCCCCCATATCACGCTTGTAGCTCTGTTCACCAGTTGTACAGGTTGGGCCTTTCCCCTGGTGTTTGTTCTCACTGCTTTTTCTCTGAAATCTGTACTTCTACAAAGCCTGCGAAAGTGTTGATCAATGTTATCAGGAGAACTTTGCTCAATCTACTTAGTCCGATTCGAATGCAGATTGTGGCTATGGATCTCCTTATGCTGATGGCCATAGGTCACTACAGGACTTACACTTGGGATTGTTCTCTACCATTCACAGCATATTGAAAAAGGCAGAATCTTAAGCAAATTCAAATGGAATCTAATGTTATTTTTGTTTCATTTACACTGCTAGTTAGGGGTTGGAGGAGACACAATCTGATTTCCTGCCTCTGTGCGGTGACTAAGTGCCTTGAGCATGTAGATCATATTTGATCTCTGGGCCTATGTTGAGAGAGTTGATCTCAGCCTGTGAACAATGTGCCCTGGGACCCCAGAGCTAAGAAGTGGGTTGGGGTGAGCGGTTAAGGGTGACAGTCAATCAGAGTTTCCTCTCGCTATCCAATCCAATGATTGTGCTGGTGCATGTGTGCGTGAATGTCAAAACAGTCTGATTGAATCCGAAGGGTGGGGGGGGGGCTGTTGATGGAGAGGTATAAACTCTAGCAAAATCAGGTGGAATCTTTCAATGTTTAGTAGGTTAAAGTATAAAACCACTGTTGTGTATACTCATATGCACAGGCAGGCCAATAAATGAACGGTTGCTATTTATGCAAAATACGGGTGCTTGTATACCCCAGTGTGAGTTGACACTTTCAAGAGAGCACATCAGGGGGAAAAATTTTAAGCAAACATTTGTGCACATTTTTCGGTATTCTGTCCAACCTCGGAGAAGAGCTGCTGTTTCAACAGTTGGAAGAGTGTAATTGGAATCAGTAATCATCACAGCAGTGAACTGTGTGCCTGATTTCGCTATCTTCCATGTCTTGGGGAAAAAAAGCAAAGCAAGTACAGAATCCCATGTTTTGAGTTCAAATTCCAGCATATTTTACACAGGTATAGGAAGCCTCCAGCTGATTGAAATAGGAAGCACAGCCGCACAGTTTAATTAGCTCAGTTCCTCTTCTCCAGGATGAAATACATTGGGATGTCCATACTAAGCCTTTGGAAATACTGTGTAACCATAGAGTCGAGATTGTCGAACTTGTTTAAGGAGTGACAGCCTTCAGCCATTTATTTATTAATGTCATGTGAACAGACTGATCCAGGCACTGTGATACTGAGTGCAGAGTCATTAACTAGAGCTTGGTGAGCAACTGAGATCACTATTGTACTGTATTAGCCTCTGTTAGGATTGAAAAGATAAATCTGCGAGAAGAGCTGCTGGACAGACTGGTGGCACCCAACTGGAAACAAATTTTTCCCCTCATGAAGCCATAACCTCCTCCTTGGCTATGGTTCTGAGAGTGGTCATCCACTCTCCAGTACTTCATCTTAGTGATTGGACTTTAGATTTAGATGGTCAGCAGATTATTGGACCATGGCTGGCACTGCAGCCAAGAGGAATCCCTATCCTCCACGGATACACACTTCCAGCAGGAAGAAGCTCCAGGAGCTGAATGGCTGTATGCTGTCTCACATTTGGGAGTGCAGGGCACCAGTCACTCATTGTCAGTGCTTTGTCAGCTTACTCACATGTTGTGATTGATTCGTTTTGATCAGGCAGCCCAGCGTTCATTTAGTTTAGAAGGTCCGACTCCCATTTTTCTCTTCTTCTGAAGGCACTGCCTCTTGCTCGGGTTATGGTTCCACTTGCGCTCCACCGGTCAGCACTTAGTAAGCACCGGTAAGAACTTTGGCAGCATTTTTTTCTTCTTCCCTTAGAATCAAATAATTCACAGTACAAAAGGAGGCCATTCAGCCCATCGAGTCTGCACCGGCCCTTGGACAGAGCGCCCTATTTAAGCCCAGGCTTCCACCCTATCCCCGTAACCCGACCTAACCTTTTGGATACTAAGGGGCAATTTAGCATGGCCAATCCTCATAACCTGGACACCTTTGGACTGTGGGAGGAAACCGGAGCACCAGGAGGAAACCCACACAGACACTGGCAGAAAGTGCAAACTCCACACAGACCATCACCCGAAGCCGGAATCGAACCCGGGACCCTGGAGCTGTGAGGCAGCAGGGCTTGCCACTGTGCCTCACCCCAACCTCTTTGCCAGCTGAGAATGGGCATTTCACCAAAATGGGAGTTGACCCTGGGATCTTTCAGTTCATTTGGTATCACACTTAACCAAGGCAGCAAGGAACTGGAGCTCATATTGCAGTGCGGATGAATAGTTGAGGCACCAAATTTTAGTTATTCTTCTCTTTGCTTTTCAGCTGGTGAAGTGAGATCAATTTAAATTTTGGACCCACATTTTAAGTGGGTAACTTGCACAAAACAAGCAGGAGTTGGTTAAAGTGTGCCGATCAGGGTTATATGCTGGTAGTCGGACCTGGTTGCATATTTTCTGGTGATGTGTGCATAGTACGCGAATTGCATACGAATCACCGCATTGAGCGGCCTAACTGGCGATGCTTAAAGTGATAGCTGGAGGCTGCTCAGAAAATACTCCTCTTGGCCCCATAAAAATCTTCTAGCTTGCTTCTGGTAGATTGCCGACCCGTTTTCCACCCCGGGTTACATTGGCCTCCCTTTGGCATCTGCAATTTGCTGGAGACATTTAGATAAGAGCTGAACCTGAAAATGGTTCTGGTGTCCGACTGTGACCGTCTGTGGGTGTGGACAATATCTCACCTGTTTTTGGCCCAACTTGAAAATCACTGCTCCCACACAGAGTTGTAGCTGATTAAATGCACGTTTTAGGAATATTCCTCTGGAATGTCCTCTCGATCAAACTTTGGAAGATTGGCAGAAACCTTTGCACGGACATGTAATTAGGTGTTTCCATTGATCCAGGAGCCTCAGGATAGGCCATTCAACCCTTCAGCCCACTTCCACCACTCAATTGCATCATTGCTGATCTGTACATTTACCCATATCACTTAATATCCTTACCTAATAATTACTTTCTACTGTTATTATGGCAGCCGTTCAGGAGGATCCACAAGGAAATTTCTTGTGATGGTTACTAGTTCTGTTGCGAGGACCTCGATAAAGTGCAACGGTGAAATTTGAATGTTGCACCGACTCAAAATAAAACTTCCCAACATCTCAGTTTCAGATTTGGGGGAAGGTCTGCTCGTAGTGACTTCTTTAACTGGTGGCAGGAACAGTTTGTCATGATGAATCTGAAAGTTCTTCACAAAGAAACAATTCGGCACAGCACTGAATTGTGTTAGTCTGAGTGCAACATTTCCTGGAGTAGATTCGTACTAGTTCACCGCACAAACCTAATAACAGCATTAAGTGTACCTCATTGTACTGTTCCATAGAAACACAGGAGGTGACCTGTGTAAGGAAGGAACAGTTGAAGAGGGAACCCCCCCCCCACCACCACCCCCCACCACGTGCATAAGCAAAGGACAATTACTCCTCCTTGTCAAATCAGTTACACAGTCCTGCGTTGACTGGTGTGTTGCTCGAATGATTGGCTTTGATCAGTGTTAATTTTATTTTATAAGCTACCCCTTTCAGTTTTCTCTCTTTTCTTAACATACTGACTCTTTCCGGCGCGGGGGTCTTCCATGGGTGCTTTTGCTATGTGGGACTCACTTGCACACTAAGTCATCAAGGAGGGCCTCATGGAATGGTGCTAGGACATGGAGCTGTCTTTCTTGCCCATGGTATCCTCACTGGGCATTTGCTTGGGAATCATTTACGTGGTACTGCCCATATTTTAGCAATGGCACAGCAGCCAACTGGAGGAAGCACCAAGGGAATCCCTGGTGACTACATACTCTTCGCTCTGTCAGCATTATATGGGCCCACGAGTACAGCTCTGCACCGAGCATCTCCTATGCTTCCCCAAAATCCCAGATTAAAAGAGAGCGGTAGGAAGGAGCACAACATGTACTGGAAAGTCAGTATTGTGCCTTTCGTTTAACCCTCCTGTCCACCCCATTCTTACTGTGGGGATCGGCGAGTGGGTGTAAAATTGGTGCTGTAGGCGGGAAGTCAGAGGTAAGGCGCCAGAGAGGGAGTTTTTTTATGTGCAACTTTGGACAATGTCTGGATGCAAGCTGTCATTTGTTGGGAGGGGTTGGGCGTGGAGTCATCATTGCCGAGCTTGAATCTGTCCTTCCTATTTTATACACCCACTACTGTGGGTTGCTGGGCAGCAATTGAGAATAAACCAGCTTTACCCCTCAGTGCTGAGGGCACCAAGAACAGATTGAAATTATTGAATTAATTTGGATTGAGCTGGTTTAACATTTCACTCCCCCAGTTTCCGTCAGTCAACAGTGGGGTTTCGCTCCACTGTTACATTTACAGTGCAAGTACCATCGCCTTCCTTGACTGACCTTAGGACTGAGAATGCAGCTGACAGTAGTGTGCGATCTGTGGTTTCCCCTCAATTTATTGTAAATTAAGCTTTTAGAACAATGACGATTGCATAAGTAGGACTCTCAGCTCCTGATTGGGCTGTGCAATGTTAAATATTTACTGTACTTAACCTTAAAGAACTGAACACTGTCTAAAGAAGTACAGAAACATTGCCTTTCAAGTGCCGTACAATAAATAGATAAGTGTCTGTTTCATTAGTAGTAATTATTCAGTTAATTCACACTAAAAGAACATTACTCTCTTGGGCCTGTTACTGCAGGGTGGAGTATACATACAAGCTGAGAGCAGACTGGTCTGCACTGAAGCTGGGCATTTGTCCCTGTGTGGGATACAACTTACGTGATGTTTTGTTCTGTACCCACAGGAATTCCTTGCCCTGTGAGTATTTTGTTTTCGGGAGTGATATCTGTAGAGAAAATCCAGACAGCAAAAGACAAGATTTGAACGTTCAGGCTCCCCCTCAGTACCCTAATTTAACATATGACTAGTTACAGTAGGAAATGTTTAATCTGCAGTGTTCTGAAGATTTTATGTTGTTACCAGTGAGCAGGTTGGAGCTGCGAGGACGAGGAAGGTTGGTTGGGAGGGGTTGGGGAGGCAGTGCTGTGAGGGGGAACTATTTTGGACAGCAAAAACAGACGGTTGTTTTTGTTAATACAGTCAACAGTTCCTGTTGCTTGGAATGCTGTGGAATGTGGCTTGAATGCACCAGTGACCATATTGCTTTCCACCCCCTCCTCCCTTAGTAAATTCCAGATAACAAGGCCTTGCTTGAGCATTCACAGCAGAGTCTCCCACCATCACGTTTTATGGAAATTTGCACAAATGGAGAGTGCCCAATTTATTGCTCTTGCCTATATGGCAGAGGGATGAAGAAAAATACAAAGTTAAAAGAAGAATAACGTAACCTTTTATCCAAGGAAGCAGTAATGTGAGGCTCCTGGTAGAGGTTCATAATCAAACACAGATAACGCGCAGGGAAACCTTCGTCACACACACACAATTTGAATTGTGCTCTGTTGCTTTTGCATCAGATATCAACAAAATCTCTGCTCTGTGATTGGTGGGCGGGAGACAAGTGGTCTCTGACCCCTTCATTTGAAGGGATGTCTCAATTCAGTGTCACACTTCCGGTTATCTGCCAGGCAGGCCATCAACGAACTGTGCCCACTGAGGCGAGTAGATTTGAATGACCAACGGCCTAGGAATGGAAGCTAATTCTTTCTGATGAGCAGCAACCACACCACCGAATGTAAATGTTCGTCCTTGTTTTCAAATCCCTCCATGACCTTGCTCCTCCCTATCTTTGTAACCTCCTCCAGCCCCACAAACCTCTGAGATGTCGGCACTCCTCCAGTTCTGGCCTGTTCAGCATTCTCAGTTTTTGTCACTGCACTATATTGGTGGCAGTGCCTTCAATCATCCCTGCCTCACAGTTGGTAATTCCCCTCCCTGCCTCTGTACTTTGCTTTCCTTCTTTAAGATCCTCCTTAAAACCTCTTGGATCAAGCAAATTGCGGGTATTTCAGTCAAGATCTTCCAAAATTTACTTGATTCAGGAATTGTCCTCTTAGTTTGAAATAGTGCCAGACACACCATCTGATGTGTGGAGGGGGGCACAGAAGAATGGTGAGGGGAGATTTTGGGAACAAAGTTGTTGAGACTGTAGGGTGTAACTGGGGACAGGAAGTTCACTTTCAGACGCTTCATGTGGTACACCAGTTTTTACATAATGTCTAGCTTCAAATCTGCTTCATGAGGCCCATAACTACGGCGTCTTTGATAATGTCTGTTGGGAGTTCACAATGCAGATCGTGGGTCATGGTCACTGTCTTGCAGTTACAGCCTGAGGGAGCTGGAGTTGATAGTAATTGTGAATTGGGTTGTGCTGTTCTTCTGCAGCTTTCGGTGTTGATGCCACTGTTCTTCACGTGGACACTCTCTTTGAAGAAGAAGAAGCCTAAAGGACTGAGTGTAGGACATGGTTTAAAAAGTGTAGGAGATGCGCAGCACGGGTTCACAGTGGTTAGCACTGCTGCCTCACTGTTGTAGGAGAGGAAGCTGAAGCACATTGCAAAGCAATGGCTGAGCAACATTACGTTTGACTTTTAAAAGCCTGCAGATAATCGGAGGAAGAAAAACATGAAGGATTAGGGAATAGGGGGTAACTGGTTCCATTCCTTTAGAGTCCTGATAAGGGCTAGAATTTGAGCTGCAAACTGTACAAAGAATCTTGATTTTAGCACAGTGGGCATGTTTTTGGAGCATAGGAGGAACAAGGGAAGACATTGCACAGGTGTGAAGGCCATGACTGTATAAATAATATCGAGAGGGCTGAGGAAGGTTGATTTTTTCAATGCCCCTGGGACTGTACCTTTGGTTTAGTTACCCTTTTAAAGGAATGTCACTTCCTTTTGCTTCAAACCAGGTTGGTCTATTGGCAGCATGGTATCTTGCTTAACTTGACCGAGGCCCATTCTGAGCGGGAGCATTCACTGACCACTTAAATTATCTGATCAGCCCAGTGTACTTAGTTGCACAGTGTATTAGTCAATTTCGTTTACTACCCCTCATACTGTAGTCCAAGACCCATCAGACGCCGGCTGGGAAATAATACCGTTGCAAACTGGGAGCCAGTTTGGTCTTGGCACCTTCCAGCAGTGATGACTGTTGGAATAAGAGTAGGCCATTCAGCACCTTGAGCCTATTCCTACACTTAATGGGCTGGATTCTCCAATCCCGCAGCAGAGTGTCCACGCCGTCGCGTTTTATGACGTCATGAATGGGCCGCTCCCACAACTAATTCTGGCCCCTCCAGGGGGCCAGCATGGCACTGGAGCACCGTGGGAACCACGCATGCGCAGTTGCGCCGGTGGCAACGAGGACATGCGCAGTGTCACCGGCGCCAACGCGTGCAAGCGCAGTGGCCTCCTTCAACGTGCCTGCCCCGACGCAACATGGCGCAGGACTACAGGGGCCGGCACGTAGGAAAGGAGGCCCCCAGCCACAGAGGCTGGCCAGCTGATCAGTGAGCCCCGATCGAGGGCCAGGCCATATCGGAGGCCAGTACTCTGGATAAAATTTGCGATTAAAACAAAAACATTCTGATGATCCAAGCATAGCTAGCAAGGTCAGCAGTTATTACCCATCTCGAGTTTCCCATGAGAAAGCAGGACTGAGCTTTCTTCCCCAACCTCTGCAGTCCATGTAATGAATGTACTTCCATGGAGCTGTTTGATAGAGTTCCAGGGTTTGAACAATGAAGGAACAGCAATATATGTTCCAAGTTTGGATGATGTACAATTTGGAGGGAAGCTGCTGCCCTTGTCCTTCTAGGTGATACCCAAGAAACTGTGACAAGTTGCTGCAGTGCATCTTTTAGATGGTACATGCTGAGGATATGGTGCACTGATGGCAGACGGAGTGAATTTGCAAGGTGGTGCATAGGCTAACAATCAAGCAGGATGCTTTGTCCCGAATGATGTTGAGCTTCTTGAGTGTTGCTGCTGCATTCTTACAGGCAAGTGGGGAGTATTCTGTCACACCCCTCCTGAGGTCCCCATCATCACAGAAACCAATCTTCAACCAAGTCAACGCACAGTCTACATGATATCAAGAAACGGCTGCATGTATTGAATACAGCAAAGGCTATGGGCCCTGACAACCTTCTGGCTGTAGTACTGAAGGCTTGTGCTCCAGATCTAGCCACACCTCTAGCCAAGCTGTTCCAGTATAGCTGAAATATTGGCAATGACCCGACAATATGAAACATTATTCAGGCATTCTGTCCACAGAAGGTAGGAGAAATCTGATCCAGCCAATTGCTGCCATATCAGTCTGCTCTCAATTATCAACAAAATGATGGAAGGTGTCCTCAATGGTGCTATGAATCTGCACTTCCTCAGCAAAAACCTATTTCACCGATGATCAGTTCGGGTTCCACCAAGACCGCTTGGCCAAAATCAACAAGTGCCCACTTCCTAGCAGTGACACCCTTTTACTTAGATGAGCAAAACAAAATTTATTTTTGAGAGAGAAAATTATAATAATTTCAAATTGAACGCTCTCTTCGTTGTCTGGATATGAGCCGACTGCTTCTTATTCTTTCAGGATTAAACCTCCGTCAGCCAACATTTCACTGTCTTGACAGGTGTACCATTAATTATTTTCTCACGTAACCTAACCCCACCATAAACCCGCACCCCAAGTTGTAACTGGACAGTGTGCATTTAAAATAGGGAGGTCGTTCATCTTCTTAGATTCTGACAGTGTCTGTTCCTAACCTTCTGCAATGCATGATGAGCTTGCCCAAAGCAGGCAGGAACCTCATAAACATGTGTGAATTGTGTTCTCATGATGTGATTAGGGCCCCCTAGCTGTTTCCGCCTCTTTGGGAAAACCACAGACAAGACAGGCCCTTCAGATAAATGTCAAACTTTCCTACGGGGCCAGCAGCAGTACATCACAAGGAAAACTACGTACCCGACACCCATCCCAACCCACACCTACCCTCCCCAACCATCCCTCTCGTGAGAGCCTTTTGAAACTTCTTTCCTGTAATTGTGAGCCGGTAACTGGCCAAGAACCGCCCGCTCTGCATTTCCTTCATGCCTGTTCTCAATGAGAAATGGATTGATGGCGTTGAAATGGGAGCAGTGGTTTGAAATCACCATGGCCTCCTCCTGCTTCAGCCAGTTTGGAAACGAATAGCCTCAAACACCCACTCCCAGTTAAAATTCATTCCAAAGTTCAGGTGGAATCCACTCTTGTACAGCGGAATGAGCAAAAGAAATCCAGTGGGATCTGTTTAAATTCTGTAATTGAGTCTTTCCTACCCTGAACAAATAATAAATTATTAACATGGTTAAAAATAAAGACGATATGAAAAATATCTTTTTTTAATCTTGTGCAACCCAGGTGAATTGATCAGCTAGAAAGTTACACCTTTTACAACAAAAGAGCCCAACTTGAACCCAGTGGTGATGAAGCTGTATGCTGAGGATTACAGCGGAGTTATTTGAGTCTGCGGCTCTCTCTTAGCTTCTCTTTCATCAAAACATCTGTGATATCATTTAGGTACAGACTGTCCAGACATGTCTGACAGGGCTTGGGAAGGCAACAATCCCCAGCCACTGCAAAGGATATGTTACTGTTGTGCATGTTTTGCTTTGCTTTCACAAACTAATGCTATGGGTGGACTATTTCGAGAGTGCTTGGGGTTTATTCTCTTGCAAAGTCCCTTTTTTATTATTGTATTTGAGGGCTCTGGGGAAAGAAGCATTTTATGACAATGATGATTTGTCCAAGCCACGAAAGGAGGTGCAGATGTGTGTTAGGTCAAAATAGTTGTCTCGGGCTCCTGTTCAGTAGCGCAGCACTCAATGGTGGAGAATAGAGCATTTGTACCTTTTACATGTTTCACCCTATCTTGGAACATACTGACACAGTGGCCGAGATTTTGAAACATCGTGCCATTCCCAACATCATAACCAGTGTTGAGCACCACTTCCACTTTTTCTCTTTTGCCCTTTTCCATACGATTATAATACAAATTCTAAGTGCTAGCAGTGTACATGCAAAACGCGTGCAATTTTGCAGTGGGGGGACTTTTCATAGTTGAAACCATGACAATGCTGATTCTATGGATGGCCGATTAAAGGACTTCTGCTCAAACAGGGAGGCTCTGCATCCAATGCCAGGACTGTCCACCACTGGATGAGAATAGCATAATCTCTGCAGAAATGTCTGAGCATCGTATCAGACTAACCCAACAGTTCAGCAATGCCTCCCTGCATGTTCTCCTCCAGGCTATCAGGAAAAGATGGGGAAGATGCTCTTTCCTGAAGATGGTATAAGAAGGAATTCCCGCCAGACTGAGGCAGTCTGGGTGGCTAAGGAAGTGAGCAACTGTGGGGTCACCTGCCGAATCTGGGTCTAGTGCAGGAAACAGGTCAACGATCTGATCCGATCCACAAAGTTAAGTGAGAGTGTCTCAGCTTCAACAGGAGAATCTTGTGTGGTCACCAGTAATGTATATGTGCAAGTGGGCAGCTATGCCGAAGAGTTAATGTGTGATCAGCCTTTTGGGGCCAAAGCATCTGGAAGTTTAACTTTTATCATAGAATCCCTAAGGCAGCAGGGTGGCACAGTGGTTAGCATTGCTGCCTCACGGCACCGAGGTCCCAGGTTCGATCCCGGCTCTGGGTCACTGTCCGTGTGGAGTCTGCACATTCTCCCCGTGTTTGCGTGGGTTTCACCCCCACAAACCAAAGATGCGCAGGGTAGGTGGATTGGCCACACTAAATTGCCCATGAATTGGGCACTCTAAATTTAAAAAAAAAAAACATAGAATCCCTACAGTGTGGAAGGAGGCCATTCAGGCTTGCACTGATCCTCCAAATGAGCACCCTACCTAGGCCAACTCCCCTGCCCTATCCCCATAACTCCACCGGGCCTGCACATCTTTGGACTGGGGAGGAAACCGGAGCACCCGGAGGAAACCCATGCAGTCAAGGGAAAAAGTTCAAACTTCACACAGACAGTCACCCAAGGCCAGAATTGAACCTGGGCTCATGGAACTGTGAGGCAGGAGCCAGCAGTGCTAACCACTGTGCCGCCCATTTGATAATGACCAGATTCTTTTCTTTTAATAACGCCAACTGAGGGATGATCATTGACTAGGACTGCAGGGAGGACGTTCCTGCTTTACTTTGAATAGTGCCATGGATTCTTTTACATCTACGTGAGAGAGATATCTCCCCTGCACCTCCAACAATACTCCAAGTGCTGCAGTATCAGCCTCATTTTGTGCTCAGGTCTCTGGATTGGGACTTGGAACTCAGCAGTCCTTCTAACTCAGAGGTGAGTGTGCTGCCAAATGAACCACGGCTGACACTATTGGCGTCTGCAAATTCTGCAGCAGGTCCTCCTGTTTTTAGGAATGAAATACTATAGTCCCATAAATCATGTGATGTTGTGCACTTGGAATAAACTCCACATTGCACGTGTGCAAGATAATGTGAATTTATTACGTGCGGTAGCATGGTGTCACTGTGGCTGCAGTAAGACATGATGGTAGGTCATTAGAATTTATATATTATACCCATTGAAAAACATCCAGCAGAACAGCTACTGATTCTATCTGTCATGACTTGGGTTATGGCTGGAGAGAGCATCTCACGTAAGAGTACGGTGACGTACTGTAGTCACAGATCTGTTACTGCTGATAGTGATGGAACAAACTGAGATAATGAAATAATCTTATTGTAGAACACACAAGTAGAGAACCTTAATTGCTTTGGCTATAGTTTATTGATTAAAATATATATGTTTATGGGGGGGAGCAAGACTGAGTTATTGGTCATATATTTAAAAATACCTCATCATGAGTAATGAATTTATATATTATACTCATTGAAAAACACCCAAAAGTGAGCAGCCTGAGGTAGAGACATTGAATACCTCTCGATGGACACTGTGGGTAAGGTTTATAGCCTTTCCTCCGACCTCCTGCTCTCCGAACTGTGGGGGTAAGTTTGATGTTGTTCATTTCAGCAAGTGGAATTCCAGGAAGTCGTCTTCACTCCATCTCAAACTTTTCTCAAGCTGCCCAAGTGCAGCAGGGAGCACTTAGTTATTCTTGAAAAATTTTTTTTTTTAAGAGTACCCAATTAATTTTTTTCCAATTAAGCGGCAATTTAGCGTGGCCAATCCACCTAACCTGCACATCTTTGGGTTGTGGGGGAGAAACCCACACAGACACGGGGAGAATGTGCAAACTCCACACGGACAGTGACCCAGGGCCGGGATTCGAACCCAGGTCCTCAGTGCCGCAGCCCCAGTGCTAACCACTGCGCCACATGCCGCCCGCACTTAGTTGTTCTGAGCACTATGTGGGCAAGACTGCGTGCTCACGATGTTGGAACAATTTTGTGATGTTTAAACTGTCAAGTCAGTGACGGAGCTGGAAATCTTCGTGACATATTTAAGTCTGTTCTTGTGGAAATCGTCACCAGGATAATTGCATGAGGTGAGTGGATTGTGGCACAGTTGCCCCTCCCCCCCCCCCCATCTTGGTTAAATAAATTCCGTAAGCAAGGGATTGTGGAATGTCAAAAGCTTTAATAGTTTGTAACCAAATTTGTGTATAAACCAGTTTATCTCCAGGAAAGATGCGCAATCAAGCCAACCAGCTTTCAAAAAAGACTGACATGTCTGTCTGACGATAATTGAAATGAGATGTCACCTTACTGATTTCCCTGCTACCTCAAACTCTTGATTGAAGCAATGAAGAACACACCCTTTTAGTGTAGCAGAGCTGAGTGTTAGGTGTTTTGATGGACAAATTTGGCCTGTTTGGCTTGTCTTCAATTAGAAGGTGGATTGGTTACTCTCAGTATACTGGCACGGAACACCTGGAGCTTTCCACTGCTGTCTTATGAAATTACAGTTACCAACTCTTTTTTTTAAAAAAATTAAATTTAGAGTGCCCAATTCATTTTTTCCAATTAAGGGGCAATTTAGCGCAGCCAATCCACCTACCCTGCTCATCTTTGGGTTTTGGGGGCGAAACCCACGCAAACACGGGGAGAATGTGCAAACTCCACACGCAATGACCCAGAGCCGGGATCAAACCTGGGACCTCGGCGCCGTGAGGCAGCAGTGCTAATCACTATGCCACCGTGCTGCCCCACAATACCAATTGTTAATGTTAACATTGGATTGCTGGATTTTATTATTGAAAGATATTAAGACATATGGCACAGATGTGGGTATAAGGGAGATAGGTGTCAGATCAGTCATCACCTCATTGAATGGCAGAGCAGGCTGAAGCAGCTCAATGGTTGACTCCTGTTCCTATGTTCCTAACACCCTGTTACATTGAACGTTTTAGCATAATTTTCCTTGGCAGAACAGACCTGAAACAGTGGCCAACAACTGTTCTTCTTGACAATGGATGGTAGTGTCACTGATCTTGTACCCAGTAGGTGTCCACATTTTATGCTGGGTAATAATCAGCACTAGGCCTTGGTTCATTTCCCCATCTCAGCCCAGTTACTCCGTGACCAATTGTAGCACTTTTGTGTTCAGCCAGATTCAGGTCAGCGGCTATCTCACACACATGCCAGGAATCAAAGTGGGGATCTTTGTCATCTGCTTATATATAGTACACCATTACCAATGCCATTTAGCTACTGTAATTGGTTTGCAGTACTCTACATCAGCACAAAGCACAAGGAAACATCCATCTTACCACAGTTAGTGTCTTAATCCAAAAGGATGTTGTGGGCCATATTTACTCTGAGCAGTGTTTAGCCTATGAAGAGTAAATGTGGATTTTTGTTGATCCACCATTAAGGTCCCATAGTCACCATTAGCATACTGTTGGACAATAGCCTTTGAACGCATCTACAGATTAAATTGGTTCTAGTGGTCTGGAAGCGTTATAATGGGATCAGTCTGCAAACACACGGCCCTCACACTTTTCCACACTTATTTGATATGCGAGCCACAGTAATAAAACCTCATCTTAGCAAAGATTAAAGTGGACATTTTTTTGTTTTGTTTTAAACATATATAACTTCCTTCAATGGGTCATCTGAGGCATACAGACCAGGGAGACTGGTATGTACTCAGTTTGTGGAGCAGTGGTAGGGATGCTGCAGTTAGCTTTTGCACCATTGATTGAAAGGAGAAACATTCCTTTCCTGATCACTGCCCAGTTTGGGCTCAACAGTTACTTCCCCATGAATGAACAGCCTCATTGCCCAGGCTTACTCAGGAAGAGCGCCTAGTTGAGCATTGTCATCGGCAGCTATCCCTTAATAGAACATACAGTGCAGAAGGAGGCCATTCAGCCCATCGAGTCTGCACCGACCCACTTAAGCCCTCACTTCCACCCTATCCCCGTAATCCAATAACCCCTCCTAACCTTTTTTGGTCACGAAGGGCAATTTATCATGGCCAATCCACCTAACCTGCACGTCTTTGGACTGTGGGAGGAAACCGGAGCACCGGGACGAAACCCACGCAGCCACGGGGAGAATGTGCAGACTCCGCACAGACAGTGACCCAGCGGGGAATCGAACCTGGGACCCTGGCACTGTGAATCCACAGTGCTATCCACTTGTGCTACCGTGCTGCCAATCTGAGGATAACGTCCACTTGGGGCTCACTGGTTTCTGCCACGGGTCTTCATGTGACTGAACAGGCCAATTCGCAGCCCACCCAGATCTCTGGCCACGTAGGCACTTCCCATGAGACAAGTTCTCACCAACTTGAGTAATTGGTCCCAGGCACCTCCCAGTTCTTAGTATCAATGCTGCTGTGTTTGAAGGAAAGCTTTCGGATGTCTTTGAATTGTTTTCTTTGTCCTCCTCTAAGGCATATAGAATTATTTTTCTTCCCAAATCCGTAGTATGAACTTATGGAGTCTTGATGTGAGCAAAGGCCTACTAGCTTTGAAGGCCTAAGATGGAATACAAGTGGGGCTGCAGGCTTTGTTGTTTTCCATCTGTTTGATTGTTGCAGCTCTCCCATCAATGGTTGTTTACCCATGGGTTCCACCACAGGGTACTGGAGAATGACTTGGAGAGTATCAGCTGCCATTGTAGAATCATGGCTGAGGAATTGTTGAAAATATTCTTTCCTACTTTGACGGATGGTATTGTCATCCTTAAGAAGAGAAATCTCATCCTCTACGTGAAGGGATTTTGTCCATCTTGACCTTGGTCAAGATGGCCCTGGAGGCTTCAGAAAAATGCTGTGAAAGGGGGATGGTTTCTCTCGCATTCCCTGTCCAGTGTTGTACATCTGTGAGGCTGATTTGGCCTCAACTGTGATTTTCTTCTGAGGAAGCAACCTGCTAGCACTGATTTTCTGAACTTACTCAGGAAGAGTAACCAATTGAGCAGTAAACTAGGGAGCAACCTGCCCTATCAAATAAGTACTCTTGCCCTGTATAATCATCTTCAAGAGGGGAAGGGGGGAATTGAATGAGGAAAGAAAAAGATATGTATAAAGTGGAGAACACTTTGCATATCACCCATTTATATTGTTCACAGAGCAACGTTGCAAATTCAGCTAACGTGATGTAATATTACAGCTCACAGCACCACGCACAAATGCAGCTGACAAAAATAGAATGAATTATATGTGCTAAGTGTACCAAAGACTTCAATTAGAATACTTTGTCACTCAGAGTAATACCCAGACAAGTACAGCCTTTTTGTTTAATGTCATGTTTACAGTTGTATCAAAGTTATTTATTCTGTTAATGAATTTGATCCTGCCACATCCAAGATATGAATCCTGTGCATGCATTGGTAAAATAAAGGTTTCATCCTCCTGGGCAAAGGAAAATCACTGAGTGGGACCTCCCATGGCTAGGTTGGTAAATGCATGGCCTCATGTGGTACCATACCTTACAGAATGGGGAGGCTTGTGTTCAGTTTAGTGGTCAGAGATCTCAGTGCATCTTGAAAATTAGTTGTTTTTCCTGCTCTCAATCTCTTTCGAGTGGCTACTGCTGAAAAGTGTGCTTGCGTGGACATCAGGTAAGGAATTATGTAACCCCACCATGGAATAACCCATCAGGATGCATTGTCTAGACTCACACTGAAGCATAGTGAAATGAAAATGAAATGAAATGAAAATCGCTTATTGTCACAAGTAGGCTTCAAATGAAGTTACTGTGAAAAGCCCCTAGTCGCCTATTCCGGCACCTGTTTGGGGAGGCTGGTCCGGGAATTGAACCATGCTGCTGGCCTGCCTTGGTTTGCTTTAAAAGCCAGCTCTTTAGCCCTGTGCTAAACCAGCTGTCATCTGGAACAGAAGTTTGAGATGCAGTGGCAGCAGTAAGATCGTATCCCATTCCAAATTCATTAAAGGATCACTTTTAAAAATAAATTTAGAATGCCAATTGATTTTTTTCCAATTAAGGGGCAATTTAGAGTGACCAGTCTACCTAACGTGCAAATCGTTGGGTTGTTGGGGTGAAAACCACGCAAACACGGAGGGAATGTGCAAACTCCACACGGACAGTGACCCAGGGCCAGGATCAAACCTGGGACTTCGATATGTGAGGCAACAATGCTAACCACTGCGCCACCGTGCTACCTTAAGGAACATTCCTTAATCTGTTGTTATTGCCTGTTCCTATTTCTAACACAAATTCTTTCATATTTCTGCCATGTATTTGTTCAGCTTGCTAGCCCATTGCTGTCCTCGGCACAATTTGCCATTCCCTACAACTATTTCCCAAGTCCTGATCATTTGTGATTTATTTGTTTATACAATGAACAACGTAGCCCTCCCTGTGAATTGTCATTCTTCAATTTCGCTACAGTCTGAGAAGCTTCCTTTCAACCCTAGCTCCTTGCCTTCCAAACAAATGGATGGAAAGTGAAGCATTGTGGCTACTGATACCCTGACAGGCTGTCCCTGTGCAATCCATTTAATGCTGGGACTGCTCTTCCCCACCATACCCCCACCAGTATTTCTATGTGTTTTAGTACAGTAGCAATTTATTTAAGTACATGGTGCCTTTAAATTCTTTTGCATGACTGTGCATGCCCAGATATTCAAAATATCAACATAGCCTGGCCTGCACACGGACCTTTAGGTTACAGCTGTGCCGATTAGAGGGAGCGTTGCCTCTTTCCATGGAATTAGTCTTCAAATGTCCTGTAACACCCAGGAAAAAAAGAAGGGGTCTTTCAAAGGAAACAAGTACATTGGAGATATTTAGAAGAGGCATTGATATTCCTTCGGTCTTCACAGGATCATCACTGTTGTTTGGTTGACCTTGTCCAAACCTCTTGTTTTAGGCTATTCATCATGAGTACAGTCTGTGAATTGCATATAACTTGACAGCCAGCATCATTACCACAAACCACAACCGTGAACCTGCTCCTGACATTTTGGTGCTTTGCTGCAATATGCTCCGCCTCTTCCCCCCCCCCCCCCCCCCCCCACAGTTTAAGGGTACTCTTCCTGCCCACCATTCCATGTTGCTACTGTTAACCCGCCCCTTCCTTCCTGCTGGCAATACTAATGTTCTCTTCCATTCACACTGGAATCTCCCAATCTCAGTGCATCTCCTGGTTCTGCCATTCTCAGCACTGCTCCTTATGCTAGCCAGCGTTTCAAGTGATCAAATGCCAATGCACATTGTGGGTGTGAATTGTTGATCTCATGAGAGTTCCTGTGCACAGACTACAATGAAATTCAGTCATTAGAAGCAGCTGCTGAGGTTGGAACAAGTAGTGGTGCTAAGGGGGAAGTCAGGAACTATGCTGAGTGGACAGAGCGAAGCTGCCACAACACACTGTTCCACATTAATGTTATAGTTTCAGGAGCCAAGCTCACTCTGTATCACCACCCATCTAAACATTCAATATCATGCAGTGAAATTATTGCCACTCCACACTAACCCTTTAGAATTGATATCTGGGGTCTGTATCATCCCCCCCCACCGCAGTTAACCTTTAGCAGTAGGAGCTGCAAAGACAGTCTTAGTACCTGTTGCTTCAAGAATATGAGTGAGATAGCCTGAATCTATGGCCAGATACAGACAACAAGCCATAGTTTCAACACTCTGGATCACATCCATGTCAGGGTCCTCTTTGTGTTCCCAAATTGGAGCTTTAGATTTGTGGAAATTATAGAAAGTTGCACCAAATATTTGCTTCCCGTTTTTAAAGTTACTATGTTCCTCAGCAGGTGGAATGAGTGTGAAACATAGTTCCCAAACCACAACCAAATGCTGCTCTCCAACCATCCTTCCAGGTTATTTATTTATAGCTTTGTCTCTCCCAGCGGCAGAGAAGCTCATTATCTCGGCTCAGCAGCTCTGAGAACAGGACAGCTGGATGCTGCACCTACCCACTGGCAGCACCAACTTGCTTAATCTTTGACGATAATCGTAATGCCCCCCCACTTACAGTCAGTGCTGAATCCGAGGTGGGGGGGCATTACGATTATCGTCAATACTCCATTTCCAGGGAAGGAGCAAAACAGACACGGGTGGCATGGCAGCACAGTGGTTAGTACTGTTGCTTCACAGCTCCAGGCTCCCGGGTACGATTCCCGGCTTGGGTGATTGTCTGTGCAAAGTCTGCACGTTCTTTCCGTGTCGGCATGTGTTTTCTCTGGGTGCTCCGGTTTCCTCCCACAGTCCAAAGATGTGCAGGTTAGGTGGATTGGCCATGATACATTGGCCTTAGTGCCCAAAAAAGTTAGGTGGGGGTTACGGAGATAGGGTGGAGGTGTGGTCTTAGGTGGGGTGCTCTTTCCAAGAGCCGGTGCAGACATGATGGGCCAAGTGGCCTCCTTCTGCACTGTAAATTCTATGATTCTATGACATGGCTTTTGTTGCTGATTGCGGTCCATTGACTCCTTGCCCGGAGCCATCCCCCAGTGGGATAGTGAGCGTGTGAAGGTGCGATCAAGCTCTGCTACAAAGCTATCCCTATTCACTGGGTTGCTTATCCTCGCTGTCTAGACTTGCAGAGAATGAGCACTTGACACGATGCAGGAGAGCAAGGCAGGCAAGGAGTGGAGAAAAGTGGATGGGAAGTTGGAGGTGTGAGGGGTGGGGGAAAGGATTAATTTTAACTGGTTGATTATATTGTAGCAGCTTTGTTAGAAAATAGCAAAGTAGATTCTTAAATAGACAAAGCCATACTCCAGAACCTTCCCCAATGCCATTCATACCTCTGCAGTTTACAGATTCTCATGTTTGCCTCAGCAGTAATGCAATTCTGAACTTCCATTTGAAGGAAAGTTCTCTAGGGCTGCGGTTAATGATTCGTAACATTTAATATCCTATTTTCTGCCGTTTTAATTTTAAATAACACTGTATAAAAAGGGAGAAAAACAGACACGGCATTATAGACTTCATGTGTGACCTGGAGCAGATAAGTACATGTCAGAAAATCTGAGACTTTGCACTTTCAGGTGTTTCGTGAAGATTGATGTTCTGTTAATGGTATCTTAATCCATGGCACTGGTTGTGAATTTATGATATCTGTAGTCTTCGGCTATGTTTCTCAATCTGTGCATCCTTGGGAATAAATGGCAATGTAATGTACAAACGTTATTGCTGTGACTGCCAATCTAAAGATGTTTCTTTTTCACATCACCTCGGGGTGGGATTTACCGACCATCCCGCCAAGTGGTTTTCAGCAACGGAGGCCGGCCGCCAGTGGGATATACCAATCCCGCCGTTTGTTAACAGGATTCCCCATTGACTGCACCCCTTGTTGCCAGGAAACCCATGCGCTGGCGTGGGATCAGAATTTCCCGCCAAAATCCCGCCCAGTTCTCTGTATCATTCTTCTCCTCTTTCCTCGTAACCTGAAGTTTGTTAATTCCTTGCAGGCATGCCTGTTGCCCTCCAATACCGCAACCAAGTAGCCATTATTCATGTGCAAATAACAGTAGTAAGATATTCGACAAGATAGTGTATCGCACAGCTGAGCTTGATCTTGCCATCACTTGATGTCTATCGATGTGCACTCACAGGAGGTTAGAGTCTTAGAACAGTGATTGGGTCCTGGCTGAAAGACCTACTTCTAAACCTCTACCATCACTAATCAGCAGACCAATGGGTGACTGCACGAGATTTGTCTGCATGAGCCACCATCCGGTTTTGACCACTTTCCGCCATGTGACATTTCCCAGTTTCCTGGTTGAATTTAACACCTCAAGGGATTGGGATTGGGGTTGGGGGTAACAATTTTGGGAACGCTAGTCCATTTTTCCACACACAACTGCCGATGAGCATTTGATTTCCATTTCATATTTGTTTTCCTGCAAGCCGTTTTTCTAATATTCCCTAGTATCCCCATCCCCCTCACCCCAAGCCCCCTCCCTTCTCTCTTCCAAGTGGTAGCTAAGACCTGCACCCTGCTGTCTTATCAGGGTCACTCTGGCTGGCTGCTAGGAGATGTACAAGATAACTCCAGGTTTTCCTGGGATTTACCAATATGCTTGGGATTTACCAATACCCCCTGTTCGAGGCTAGATAGATGCTGCAATAAGGAGAAAGGAGACTGAAGGCTTCCTTGTGGGGCTGGAGGGAGCATTCCTACTTCTGCTCTACCTCGCTCACAGTGCTTTAAAATGCATATATCTCTGGGAGCCCGTGGCACTAATCCCATTTTTTCCCCAAGGTTTTCCCAAGCCATCAGAAACCACGTGTAGCAGTTAAATTTAATCAAGCTCCCAACTGCACTGGGAGAGTCAGATTTAAGTGTGCGTCATTCTTTTTTTTAGAAAGCATACTACCCGCTATAAACATGGCTCAAAGAGTGCTTCATATTCAAATCTGACCCTGTTTACATCATATATGCACTTTCAAGTAGGATATTATATAGAATCCCTGGCTGATTTATATCCTCCCCAAGTTCTTCATGTTCATCGTCAACAAAGCTCTGGCTCAGATCAGCTAACTAAACACAGATCAGAGAACAATACTGGGACATTTCTTATCTCTATGGTTCTGTACTATCCCACACAATATATTTGCCAGCTGAAATATTAGACAATATATTTGCCAGCTGAAATATTAGGGACTTGGGAAAGAGCCTTAGTGGCCGCAGTTTCCAGTTAGCTACCATCAACAACATAGAATCTTGGTGTAAAAACACCAAATTCTAGGTACAGTCAAAGAAGCCTGTCAGCATCTGTGGAGAGACAAACTGAGTTAATGGGCAGGATTTTCCCACCACCTTTGGAATCCTGACACCTGTCCTGAGCCCACACTTACCGGAGTTTCCCCAAAGATTCCTTCTGATTGGCCGCCTCTACACTCGCCATCCAATATTACTTTTACAATAGGGTTTTGACACTTTAGTTAATTTAGCACAGGGATCGGTTAGCCAGACCCCTAAAACTCTTCAGAACAGCAATGGTGCAGACATGATGGGCTGAATGGCCTCTTTCTGCACCGTAACTTTTCTATGGTTCTGTGGCTGACTTCTGTATTCATTTTAAGTCAATTAGAGCAAATTGCTGAGATGTCCCAGAGTTGCTGAATATGTGGCTTTTGTATGTTGGGTACTTTCTGTTGTAGTGGAGTTGCAGAAATAGAAATTAATGTTTAATTTTCCTTTTCCCTATCTGAATATTTTTCTTGTATTTTGTTCAAGACATTGGGTAAGATAGTGACAAAATGAATCAGGGAATACTGGCACCATTGCATCCCTCTCCCTCCAATATCACTGTAAATGTTGCTCACTCCCCAGCCACACGGAAGTCAACTAACTTCTCCTTTACTCCCAAACTGCATGTAGCTGATGGTGGTCAGGCAGGGCATGTGTGGGTCTCTGTCTAATTTCCAAGTCTCCTGCCCCCACTACCATCAATTGCAATGCTCACGAGAATAGGAGCGACCCCAGAGCAGAAGAAGGCGGCTCAATGGAGCCACCTTGGAAGGGGAGATCTCTGCCGCCTCTTGTGTTCCAAATCCTAAACTTGGTGTCTAAATTGATATGAAGCTCCAGATTATCTTGGCATTTTTTCTTCCCCTGCACTTTGCTCATTCACAACGCAACAAGGAGAAAGATTTGCAGTTAAGTAATAATGGCCGTAACTTCAGGACGTCCCAAAAACGTTTAAAAGACAATGGAGTACTTTTGAAATATATTCACTGTTGTAGGCAACCATGTAAATATTGGGGTGATTTCCCCACTCCTACACTATAGTGATGTGGGGTGTTTTACATTCATCTGAAGAGTCCTTGTTTTAACGGCTCATCCAAACGGGCCAAGGATGAGGCAGGGCTGAGGTAATGGTTCTGTGACATTGTTCCTTGCCCAATCACTGGTCTTTACATTTGGGCCTGAACAGTGATTGTTACTCTGAGAGACTGGTACCATCTTCGCCTGGCATCTGTATTCATGCACTTTCCAACAAGGTGCCTCTGGACAGTGAGCAGGACAGGAATACTGGCTGATTTTTCTTAAACGCAGGGACCTCTTGACTAATAATTGGCTGTGATCACCTAACTCAGCACAGAGCAGGGATTGGACCTAGGAGTTTCTCAGTCTGTATTACGATTAGAACCTCTTTGCGTGAGAATGGTCATCATTCCTGATGAAGTTTTAATTCTGTTACTTTAAGAAGCTATTTTCACTTGGAAAGCTGCCATTCGAGTCAAAGAGCAATCGTGTTTCGGGTGAGAACAAAGCACAAGGGAAAATTGTTTGAGGTTGGATTCTCGAAACGAGCAGCAAATCAGCCTGATGCTGAGCTAAGTTTTCATTTGGAATAGGGGGTTTGATAAAATCTCACCTTTTTCATTGTGAACTTCTAATTATACACAGGTATGGCTGACAGGCTGTAATTTTAGTTTGGAGAATACTCTTTACACGTGTGACTGTAATCCACACTGTTGACATCTAACTTGTGTTCTCATTTTAACACAGAGGAACAAATTATGTGTGAGTGGTGACCCTACTTTGTGAATTATAGATGTTGCTATATTAATTAGCTGCAGTAAAATACATAATGATTTAAAGCTCCAATTCCCAGCAGCAATGTTTAAGATTTAAAGACTTTATTTAAAAGAGAACACAGACTCACCCATCTTGTTTTAAATTGCCATGTAGTAGAGATTTGTTTTGTTGTATGTGTGTATGTTTATTCCATATAGGTAAATGGAAAAGGCCCAGAGTTTCAGCATGCCACCAAGGTGCTAAGTAATAGAAGAAAATATTATATCAATCCAGTTGTAATGGGTTGTTGTTGCTAGCTGACGTCAAGATGGATTCTGGAAATTCATGGCATCGTACCAGTTTAGGTCTAGACCTAAAAGGGAACATGTTTGGGACATGAGGAGAGACAGAGTTGCCTGCGATTGCACGACTAAGGATAGACTGAGGGAGGTGAGGAGTTCCTATAGTTTTAGGAGAGAGATTCGTTAAAAGGAAATTCTTAATAGAGGAGAGAGAGGTGGAAAAATTCAGGGTCTTAGCAACTGGAGGCATAGTGACCCATGTTGGATCAATGATGAGGAATTTAAAATTGAGGCATTGGTCAGTGCATACAGGGGCGATGGGTGAACGGGAATCAGTGTGTGT
The DNA here is from genome assembly GCF_047496885.1 of Scyliorhinus torazame. NCBI lineage: Eukaryota > Metazoa > Chordata > Chondrichthyes > Carcharhiniformes > Scyliorhinidae > Scyliorhinus > Scyliorhinus torazame. Next base: position 45,475,074 of record NC_092709.1, on the reverse strand, counting down.
TAAGATACAAACAGTAGAGATTTTGATGAGTGCAGGTTTATGTAGGTTGGAGGATAGGAGGCTGACCAAGAGAGCACTGGAATAGTCAAGTCTAGAGGTAATAATAAAGATGTGGATGAGTGTTTTAGCAACAGATACGCTGAAGCATGGATTGGATTGGGCATGTTGCTGAGGTGAAAGTAGGAGATCTTGGTGATGGCCTGTACATGTGGGCAGTTTATCTTGGGGTCAAACATGGCAGCAAGTGTGTGGACAATCTGGTTTATCCTCGGACAGTCTCTAGGAAGAGGTAATGGAGTCAGTGGCCATGGAATGGAGTTTGTGGTGGGGTTTGAAGACACAGGCTTTGGTCTTCCCAAAGTTCAGTTGGAGGAAATTTCTGCTCATTGTATGTCAGCGGTGTGGGTGCAGGAAGTGAAGCCATTGAAGGTGATTCTCTGGTTATGATGGGATAGATGAGAATAGAACCAGGTGAGTGGGGTCTCACCAGGCTGAAAGATGGTGGAGAGGCTTTGGAGGAGGATAGTGTGGTCAACCATGTCAAAGATTGCAGACTGGTTGAGAAGAATGAGGGGCAGTTAACCATGCACATAGGATGTCATTTGTAATTTTGATATGGGCTGCTTTATTTCAGTTGCTGCGAGAACCATGCATCCTTGCAAAACCTGACTGATTTTCCTTGCTTCAATTTAAACAGGAGGGAAAAGACAGCAGGTTCTGCAAAGATTACCTATGAGCCTTACCACCAAAGTTTTCTATCTGTGCCCCATCCAGTCAATGCTTAACAGTCAAAGACGAAAGTCTTCCCTATTGGGTTCAGAGTAGGGTGGAAATTGGTATGGGATATTTTCTATTCCATAATAGACGGGTACTCATGGAGTGAGCGCCCCACATGTGAGGTTACTGAACCAGCCTCAAAATGGGCTTTATGCCCCATTTCAGTATTTTAGGCAAGCTGCCAGAAAAACAGGAAAGTGTATGTTCTATGTTCTGAGTGCCTCAAACCTGTTCGACATCTCAGTTAGATTACCACTGCTTTTTATTTCAACTCAGTTTTTCCACCTTTGATCCACAATACTTGATACGCTTATTTAGCAAAAATCTGTCAAACTCCATTTTGAAAGTTATAATTGACTTTCATGTGGCTAATCATGCACTCTTCAGAGAGGAAATTTTGGATTTCAACAACAGCAGTTTATTTGTGCGGCACCTCTAATGTTGTAAAACACCCCAGCCTTTTAGATGAGGTTATTGTATGTACTTTGACACCAAGGTATGAACAGGTGTTAGGGCAGATGACCGTTGCCTTGCTTTGTCACTTGTCTTTTGTTTGAAAACTGCTACCCAATTTCACTTTTGAATCACCCTCCCCAATTTTAAGATTGTGCCCCTCGTTCCCTACCAGACAAACAGTATCTCCATATCTACACCATTGTACCTCTTTCTCAATTAAATCTCTTCTGAATCTTCTAAACTTAAAGGAGTACAAACCCAGGTTTATGATACCTGCCCTCATAACATAACCCTATGGGCGGCAGGGTGGCACAGTGGTTAACACACAGAGGAAACCCACACAGACATGGGGAGAACGTGCTAACTCCACACAGTCACCTAAGGCCGGAATCAAGCCTGGGTCCTTGGTGCTAGAAGGCAGCAAAGCTAACCATCGTGCCACCATGCCTTCCTTATCTTTGTATAATCTGCAAATTTAGCTACCCTGTCTTCACTCTCCCCATCCAATTCACTGATGTGTATTGTAAAAAATTGAGGTCCCAGCATAGACACCTACAGGACTCCACTTGTCACATTTTGCCAATCAGAAGGACCCAAATATGTATACTTATCAACATCCTGGGGATACCACTGACCATAAACTAGCTGAACTTGTCATATAAATAGTGTGGTTACAAGAGCAGGTTAGAGGCTGGGAATTCACTACGGCGAGTAACTCACCTCCTGGCTCTCTAAAGCCTGTTCGCCATCTACAAGGCAAAAATCAGGGGCGGGCGGCCCCCCCCCCCCCCCCCCCGGCGATTCTCCGGCTCGCGACGGGCCAAAATCCCACTGTGTCATGCCAGTCCCGCCGGCGTGAATCAAACCACCTACCTTACCGGTGGGACTGGCGGTGCAGGCTCTGGGGTCCTGGGGGAGGCGCGGGGCGATCTGGCCCTGGGGGGTGCCCCCACAGTGGCCTGGCCCGTGATCGGGGCCCACCTATCAGCGGGCGGGCCTGTGCCATGGGGGCACTCTTTCCCTTCCGCATCGGCCATAGCCTCCGCGATAGCCGATGCGGAAGAGACTCTCCCCCCCCGACCCCCCCTGCGCATGCGCGGGGATGACATCAGCAGCCGCTGACGCTCCCACGCATGCACGGACGTCCGCTGACCGGCGCAGTCCCATCGGCCCCACTGGCGTGGCACCAAAGGCCTTTCCCGCCGGCCGGCGGTGCGCCAACCACTGCGGCGCGGGCCTAGCCCCTCAAGGTGAGGGCATGGCCCCTAAAGGTGCGGATGTACCTTTGGGGCGGCCCGATGCCGGCGTGGTTCACACCACTCCATCCCGCCAGGACCCTCCGCCCCGCCGGGTAGGGGGGAATCCCGGCCCAGGAGTGTGATGGAATACGCTGCACTTGCCTGGATGAGTGCAGCTTCAACAACATAGAAGCTCAACATCATCCAGTACAAAGCAGCCTGCTTGATTGGAACTCCATCCACAAACATTCACTTTCTCCCCATCAACACACCACTACTACAGTGGCAGTAGTGTGTACCACCTACACGATGCACTGCAGGAACTCACCAAGCTTCTGAAAGAACACCTTTTAAATCCACAATTGTTACCATCTAAGGACATGGGAACACCACCACCTGGAAGTCCCATCTCAGCCATTCACCATCTTGACATGGAAATATATCGCCGTTCCTTCGCTGTCACTGGGTCAAACCCCTGGAACTCCCTTCCTAACAGCAACATGGGTGTGCCTACAACACAGACTGCAGGGTTCAAGAAGGCAGCTTACCACCACCTTCTCAAGTGCAATTAGGATAGGCAATAAATGCTGGCTTAGCCAGTATTGTCCACTTCCCATGAATTAATGTTTTAAAAAGGAAGTTACAAAGGAAGAGATTAAGTGGAGTGAACAAAACTCTGGTAAATGGTGTTCAATGTTATCTAATTTGAATGTGAGAGAAGAAAATTGGAAGAGTCTGCATGTTCTGGTGGAGTTAGGTGATCATGTACACAAATCAGTAAAAGTCAGTGAACAGGTACAAAAAGCAACCCAAAAGGCTAATGGAGGGGACTGAAATACAAATGGGAAGAAGTTGTACTACAATTGTACATAGCCTTGGCCAGACTCCATCTGCAGGTTGTGTTAAGTTGGGCGGCGTTCGGGGGGGGGGGGGGGGGGGGGGGGGGGGCTAGATAGGATGCTCTTTCACAGGGTTGGTTCAGACCCGATGGGCCAAATGACATCTTTCTTTACTGTTGGGCTTCTATGGAGGTAGGACAGTATGTTGTGAAGAAGACATAAGGAGTTTGCAGAGAGATATTGATAGGTTGAGTGAGTGGGCAAACATATGGCAGATGGAGTATAATGTGGAAAAATGTGAAGTTGTTCACTTTGGCAGGAAGAATAAAAATGCAGAGTATTTGTTGAATGAAAATGACTGCAGAATTCCAAGGTGCAGAGGGATCTAGGTGTTCTTGTGCATGAGTCACAAGAAGTTAGTATGCAGGTCCATCATACATGTAATCAAGGAAGCCAATGGAATTAGCTCTATTACAAGTACTATTGAAGATAAAAGTAAGATGTTATGCTTGAGTTATACCGGCATTGGTGAAATCACATCTTGAATAAAATGTGCAGTTTTGGTACATTATTGAAGGGAGGATGTAAATGCATTGGAGGCGGTTTAGTGGAGGTTTACTAGATTGGAATGAGCGGGTGACTGGGCTTGTTTCCACTGGGGTTTAGAAGAGTGAAGGGTGACGTGATCGCATTTTATAAGATCCTGAATGATCTTGACAAGGCGGATGTGGAATGGAAGTTTCCTCTCGTGGGTGAGGAAGGCACTAGAGGGCACTGTTTTAAAATTAGTGGTCGTTCTTTTAGGACAGTGATGAGGAGAAATACTTTCTCTCAGAGGGTTGTGCAACTTTGGAACACTACCTCAGAAGGTGGTGAAAGGGGGTCATTGAATATCTTCAAGGTGGATGTGGGTAGATCCTCGTTAGGCTAGAGAATCAAAGGCTATTGGGGGATTGGTGTCCCGGTAGCACAGTGGTTAGCTCTGTTGCTTCACAGCTCCAGGTACCCGGGTTTGAATCCCGTTTTGGGTCACCGTCTGTGCGGAGTCTGCACATTCTCCTCGTGTCTGTGTGCGTTCCCTCTGGGCGCTCCGATTTCCTCCCACAAGTCCCGAAAGACGAGCTTGGTAGGTGTATTGGACATTCTGAATTCTCCCTCAATGTACCCCAACAGGCGCCGTAGTGTGGCAACTAGGGGATTTTCATAGTAACTTCATTGGAATATTAAAGTAAGCCTACACTAATAAAGATTATATTATTATATGGGAATGTGGAACGCAAAACACAAGCAGATCAGCAGACAGAACAGGCTCGCGGGGCAGAATCTGCTCCTATTTCATATGTCCTTTAGATATTGGCAGAATTCAGAAATGCTAATACCATTGAATGTCAAGTGGTGATGGTTAGATTCTCCCGTTGCAGGTGGTCATAGCCTGGCACTTGTAAGCCTGGGCTGGATATTGGTCAGGTCTTGCTGCATTTGGACATGGACTGCTTTACTATCTGAGGAATTGTGAATGGTGTTGAACATTGCGCAATCATCAGCGAATATCCCCACTTTAGTGAGGTTAGGAGCTCATGACCCTGGCGGAACCAAATCTGAGCATCAGTGAACAGGATATTGCGAAGCAAATGCCGCTTGATAGCACTGTTGATGACCCCTCCCATCAATTTACTGATGATTGAGAATAGATAGATTGAGCAGTAATTAGTTGGTTTGAGTTTGTCCTGCTTTTCTTGTACAAGCCACTTGTCCACATTGCCAGGTAGACGCTAGTGTTGTAGCTGTACTGGAACAGCTTGGCTGGGGTATGGCAAGTTCTGGAGCACAAGTCTTCAGTACAATTGTCAGGGCCCATAGCTTTTGCAGTATCCAGTGCCTTCAGCCATTTCTTGATATCACGTGGAGTGAATTGCATTAGCTGAAGACTGACAACTATGATGCTGGGGAACTCTGGAGGAGGCCGAGATGGATCATCCACTCAGCACTTCTGGCTGAAGATTGTTGCAAATGCTTCACCTTATCCTTTGCGCTGATATGCTGGGACCCTCCATCATTGAGGATGGGGATATTTGTAGGGGCTGGTTTAGCACAGGGCTAAATCGCTGGCTTTGAAAGCAGACCAAGGCAGGCCAGCAGCACGGTTCAATTCCCGTACCAGCCTCCCCGAACAGGCGCCGGAATGTGGCGACTAGGGGCTTTTCACAGTAACTTCATTTGAAGCCTACTTGTGACAATAAGCAATTTTTATTTTCATTCCATTCCTCCAGGGAATTGTATAATTGTCCACCATCATTCACGACTGGATATGGAAGGACTGCAGAGCTTAGATTAGATTTAATGGTTGTGGAATTGCTTAGCTCTGTCTATCGCTTTTTGCTTATGCTGTTTGGTATGCAAGTGGTCCAGTTCAGTGGCTTCACTCGGTTGACACCTCATTTTTAGCTATGTCTGAGGGGAATGCCCTCCTGCACTCTTCATTGAACCACCCTCCTGCCCTTGGGATTATTGCAACTTTTAAGTACACATATCCCACCCTGTCCTTATTTAATCCACAGCAGGGTGAGGGCCACGCCATGCAGGTAGCCCGACTGCTTCAACTGCATGAGCTGGTGTTGGACAAGTGGGGGGGTGAAAAGAGGGGGTCTCCTGTGCCTCGCCAAGGCGGCCCTCCACGGTCATTTCCTTTCCTACCCCTTACCTTACCCAATGCCTCAAACCCAGTCAACAAACCCCTTATCCCCCTGGCTGAGACCTGCTCGCCAGGCCCTGCCGATACCCCAGACCAGTCTTCAGCCTGGCCTCCATTATCTCCTCTTCTTTGGGTCTGGCTGTTGTCCCAGCTGTGGCTACCATTCGAACATGGCATTGCTGGGGCTACAGAGCTGCAGGCCATCTGATTGGCCGGCAACTCTTTAAGGTGGGAATTCCTCCCCAGATGGGGTTGAATGTCTCATCTTTAGCCAACCTCCGAATGTTAAATAGTTACAGGACGGCTCCTAATGGTGTTGATGCGTACCTCTTTGGGTGGCAAGGTGCTATCTGAATGTTCCTGCCCATTGTGACAGAGATAAGAAGCTGACCAGATTAAGTGCCCGCCCACTGAACTGTCCATTGGAGTCAGTGCAGAATAGTATTGAGTGGGGTCGCATGGGTTCCCTACTAGGTGAATTAGATTAAAATTACCCCAGGTATCAGGTAGAAATCTTCTGCCAGGTGGCAAAATGAAAGAACAATGGGTGAAATAATTTGGAATACATGAGGTGGAATTCTTTTTTTAAATAATTTTAGAATACCCAATTATTATATTTTTCCCAATTAAGGGGCAGTTTAGTGTGGCCAATCCACCTAACCTGTACATCTTTGGGTTGTGGGATGTAATCCAGGCAGACACGGGGCGAATGTGCAAACTCCACACGGACAGTGACCCAGAAAAGGGATTGAACCTGGGTCCTCAGCGCTGTAGGCAGCAGTGCTAACCACTGTGCCACTATGTCACCCGGAGGTGGAATTTATTTACGCATGGCATGAACCTCTGCCTCCTTCTTCTCCGCTCCCCGCCCCCCCCCCCCCCCCCCCCCCCATCCCTAAAAGGCACAGTAAGAAGTTTTACAACACCAGGTTAAAGTCCAACAGGTTTGTTTGGAATCATTAGCTTTCGGAGTGCGGCTTCTTCATGCGCTCCGAAAGCTAGTGATTCCAAAACAAACCTGTTGGATTTTAACCTGGTGTTGTAAGACTTCTTACTGTGCCCACCCCAGCCAACGCCGGCATCTCCACATCAAGCCTAAAAGGCAGCATTTGTTTGAGCAGCTATCAGAGTCAGCAAAAGTCAGTATAAACATGAAAGTCAGTAAGGAGATTATAGATCTTTCCAGAGAGGGTTCACACGTTACTTTCAACCCTCTGTTTACTTCTTTGAAAACAAAATTGCTGCATTATTTCAAAGTGGTCGGTTTACTTTCATCATATTTGAATATTAGATGGCTGGTTCAGGATACACTTAAAGAAGGCTTTAGAACAAATGTGAATGAATGATAATATATGAGCTGAACTACAAAAAGCTATAAATTCTCTCTCTCAAAATGTTTCAAATTCATACGTTGGGTAAAAGCCTGCACAGCCCTGAAAAAGCCAGTGACACCAGAGTGACCTGATGTGAAAACACCAAATTTGTTAGCTATCCATAAATATTTCCATTATTGTTTCCCTTGAGTTGGAGGAAAGCACAGGTATATGGAAGGGTGAGGAGCAAAATCCAAGTGATGAAGGGGCAAAATCGCTGCAACATTTGTCGGAGAAATCCAGGAGCATGCTCCCTTGGAAGAGTTTGAATTTATGGTGCGATCTTCTGGCTGTTCACGCTGGCAAGATCTTTTGGTCCCACTGCGGTTTTCCCAACGGAGTGGGGTGGATTCAATGGGAAATCCCATTGACAGCAGCGGGTCCACAGAAGGTCCCGCCGCTGGCCAATGGTGGGTCGCCTCCCGCCACCGAGAGATACGCCACGGAGAGGCCGGAGAATCCCGCCGGAAAATCCTGCCCGATTCATTAAATATGATATGTTCTTGTTCATCTTTAAGGACTTCTCCATTTCACAACTTAAAAAAAAAGAAAATGAAAGCAACATGTGAATATTTGCCAGAGCAACTGAAATGTCACTTCCACAGATGTTACCTCAACAGTGATTCTTTCTTGAACAATTGTCCTCCTAGTTCAGAGAGACTCTACCCACTTTGGGTCCACCATGCTGTTCATCATTTGATCTTCATGCTTCAGTTGAAGGCACTCTCTCCTCTCATTTTTCAGTCTGTACTAGCATGCTTGTCCCTAACCAGCTCTTTTAAAATTGGTGTTATTTTTCCACCTCCCTCCGTTAACACTGCCATTGTCAACTTGCTACTTCACAGTTGATACCAGTTGCTCATGAAGGCCCCAGCTTCTCAACCTTGCCCCTCGCCTGAGGTGTGGTGATCCTCAGGTTAACCAGATCACCAGTCAGCTCTCCCCCTCAAAAGGGAAAGCAGCCTATGGTCATCTGGGACTATGGCGACTTTACCGTACCTTTACTACTCCCGTTCACTTCCTACCAAAAAGTGCAGCTCACAGCTCCTTCCTTCTTCTCCTGTCCAATAAATGTTAATCCCAACTTCTACCACTTTTCCACTCCCCAACAATGTCGATCATCTTTCTCTCACCTTTTATCTTATTTTCTCTTCTATCCCACCCCTTTTGCTGCAATCTGCCACCCCATTTTCTATCGTTGCTATCTATTTCCTTACATGTCTCTAATCACCTTTACTGCCATCCGTTACCTTTCTGCACCTTTCTGCACCTTGCCACCCCCCCCCCCCCCAAAAAAAAAGATCTCATGCCACAGAGAAGAACAGGCATGTAGTTCTTTCAGTAACATTCCAGCCAACATTTATCCCTCCCTGAATGCCAGCAAAACAGATTATCTGGTCCTTAATAATCCTGTTATGGTTCGTGGGAGCTTGCTGTGCACAAGTTGGCAGTCATGTATGCCTATATAACAACTGTGACCGTACATCATTGCCCATCAAGAACTATTGAGACACCGAGGGGATGTGAAAGGAGCAATATAAATAGGAGTTTGTTTTTTTCTTCTTTCTTCCTTTTCTCCCTCATAGCCATCTCCTCCCTCGCCTGCCTTTCCTCCACTGATTTCCATTTCCCCTTCTCTCCCCCTAAGTGATAATCCATTCCCCTTCCTTACTAGTGCTCGCTATTACCTTTCCTTTCCCCCTTCACTGACAACCATTTCCAACACTGCCCTCCGTGTCACTCCTGCCTGAGTGATTTCAGTCACCGCGTGTTGTAAATGGCAACTCCAAGTCCCATAAGAATTCCAACCTACCGTCTACATTTCTTTTAAGCAGCAGTTTCATGGTGTGAGACTGAGGAGAGAGGAGCTCGGTCCTACACTAATTATTTTTGTCTACAAGCATTGATGAGATGCTGATGTCGGTGTGAAACACTGACAGTTGCCATTTATGAAAATCACATTACTGTGCTGCTCTGGCACTTCTCTTCCAGTAATTCAGAGTGATTGACAGGAGTGCCCAGGATGGCAAAAAGTTAACAAAATGCACGCAAGGCTGGTAAGTTTAAGAGATATATTAGCTAATTGCATGAAAATCTTCCAAGGGATACAATAAAAAGGTCGGATATTGGTTTATTATACCCAGGATGAAAGAAAAACAGAAAGACTTGCATTTATAGGCACCTTCATGATTTCAGGGCATCCCAAGGCACTTTAAGCACTTTTTGAAGGGTAGTCACCATTTGTTGAATTCTCACTCTTAGCTGGGCTGTCTGGGTAGTCACTGACTGTAAATGAGATACTTCACCTTCGAGAAAGAAAGGCTAATTTAGGAGGTAAGACAGTGCATGTCACCGTTATAGCAAGTAAAATATATATTTTTCAATTTTTTTTCAATTAAGGAACAATTTAGCGTAGCCAATCCACCTACCCTGCACATCTTTGGATTGTGGGGGTGAGACCCACGCAGACACGAGGAGGATGTGCAAACTCCGCACAGACAGTGACCCGGGGCTACGATCGAATGAACCTGGGTCCTCGGCGCGGTGAGGCAGCAGTGCTAACCACTGCACCGCCGTGCCACCCACTCACAAGTAAAATACCTTAACATAAAACAAATTGATAGGATCATAGAATTTAAGACCAGGAGTAGACCACTCGGCCCTTTAAGCCTGCTCCGCCATTCAGTAAGATCATGATTGATCTGGTAGTGGTATCAGTTCAACTTTCTTGTCTTCCCCCAATAACCCTTCATGAAAATCTGCCTTGAATAAATGTAATGACCCAGCCCCCACTGCTCTCTAGTGACAGAATTCCACAGACTAACGATCCGCAGAGAAAAAATTCTTCTCATGTCAGTCTTCTTATTCCGTGTCCCCTAGTTCCAGTCTCCCAAAAGTGGAAACATCCTCCCAGTATCTACCATGTCAAGTCCCCTCAAGACTTACATGTTTCAATAAGATCACCTCTCATTCTTCTAAATCCAATGGGTATAGGCCCAACCTATGTAACATTTTTTCATAGATATGTCCTTCGTCCCAGGAATTAGTTGAGTGAACCTTTTCTGTCCGACTTCTAACGCAATTATATATTTTTTCCGCATAAGGAGGCTACAGCTGTACACAGTATTCCAGATCTGGTCTCACCGATGCCATGTGCACTGCAATAAAACTTCCTTACTTTTATATTCCATTCTCTTGCAATAAACACCAACATTCCATTTACCTTTCTAATCACTTGTTGTGCCTGCATACTAACTTTTTGTGATTCATGTATCAGGACACCCAGATCCCTCTGTACCACAGTTCTGTGTTCTCCTTTTAAATAGTATACTGATTTTCCATTCTTCCTTCCAAAGTGGACATGCTCACATTTTCCCACATTATATTCCATCTGGCAAAGTTTTGTGAGCTGTACCACTCACTTAACCTGTTTATGTCCTTTTTACAGAGTCTCCACCTCCTCTTGACATTTAGTCCCTTCATCCAAATCATTGATGTAGATTGTAAATAGTTGAGACCTCAGCACTGATCCATGTGGGACTCCACTTGTTACAGCTTGCCAACCTGAAAAAAAATATTTATTCCTACTCTGCTTCCTGTTAGCTAAGTGATATTTTATCCATGGTAATATGTTACACTCTACACCATGGGAGGGATTCTCTGATCCTGAGGCTAAGTGTTGACGCCATCGTAAATGCCATTGTGTTTCTCGACGGCGTCAACATGGCTTCAGGATCAGCAATACTGGCCCCTACAGGGGGCCAGCACGCACTGGAGCGACCCACGCCGCTCCAGCTGCTGATCCCGGCGTCAAATGGGCGCCGCGGGGTCTGCACATGCGCAGTGGCACCGGCGTCAACGCGTGCCTGCGCAGTGGCTCCCTTCTCCGCGCCGGCCCCGACGCAACATGGCGTAGGGCTAAAGGGGCCGGCGCGGAAGAAAGGAGGCCCCCAGCCCGTGAGACCGGCCCGCCGATCGGTGGGCCCCGATCGCGGGCCAGGCCACAACGGAGGCCCCCCCCCCTCACGGGCCAGGCCACAACTGAGGCCCCCCCCCCCCCCCCCACAGGCCGCCTCCAGACCCTTCTACGCCGAGGTCCTGCCGACTAAGAGCAGGTTAGAATGGCGCCGGCGGGACTCAGGTTTCCTGTTACGGCCGCTCAGCCCATCCTGGGCGGAGAATAGCTGGGCGGGGGGGCCGTAGAGTGGCCCCTGGCCGGCACCAATGACACCAATTGTCTGCTCTGCGGAGAATCATGTCGGGGCAGCGTGGCGCGATTCATGCCGGTCGCGGCGATTCTCCGTCCCGGCCCTGGGCTGAGAGAATCCCGCCCCATGTTCTTATCTTTTTTTAAAAATATTTTTTTATTCTCCTCCTTTTTCACACTTTCCCCCAAATTTACACCCAACAATAAACAATAATCAGTAACAAATGTAATGTCAATCCCCATATCAATAACAACGATCCCATCCTCCCACCAAACTCCCAAACATTAGCTCGCATGTTAACATAAACAAATGACAAAGAGGAATCAGGAATCACCCATAGTCACCATTAACACATACAGTCCATCTTCCCCCAACCCTCCCAGCCCCCAAAGTTCGATGTGATCCAATTCTCGAAAGTGCATAATGAATAACGCCCATGAATTGTAGAACCCCTCCATCCTTCCCCTCAGTTCAAATTTGACCTCTTCAAGTGGAGAGGTTGATCTCCACCCTAACAGGATCCGCCTTCAGGCGATCAACGAAGCGAAGGCTACAACATCTGCCTCTGCGCCCGTTTCCAACCCCGGCTGGCCTGAATATGGCCTCCCGAGGACCCGGGTCCACTTTCACGATCCACTTTAGAGATCACCCTAAACACCTCCTTCCAGTAATCCTCCAGCTTTGGACAGGACCAAAACATATGAACGTGGATAGCCCCCCCCCCCCCCCCCCCCCCCCCGCAACGTTCACATACATCTTCTACCCCCTCAAAGAGCCGGCTCATCCTCGCCCTTGTAAGGCGCGCTCTATACACCACTTTCAGCTGTATCAGCCCCAACCTCGCACACGAGGTGGAGGCGTTCACCCTCCGGAGCACCTCACACCAGAACCCCTCCTCCATACACTCTCCCAACTCTTCCTCCCACTCTGCCTTGATCCCTTCTAGCGGCGCATTCTCCGCCTCCAAAAAGCCCCGTAATCCGCCGATAATACTCCCTTCTCCAGTTTCCCTGTCGTCAGCACCACCTCCAGCAATGTGGAAGGTGGCTCTACTGGGAAGCTCTGTATCTCCTTTCTGGCAAAGTCTCAAACCTGCATGTATCGAAATATTTCCCCTGCTCCAGCCCATACTTCGCTCCCAGCTCCTTCAATCCTGCAAAACGACCCCCAAGAAACAAATCTTTTAGTGTCTTAATTCCTTTCCACGTTCTTATCTCAAGCAGTAATCGTTGCTTGGCACCTTATCAAATGCTCTTTGAAAATTCAAGTACACCACAGCTACGGTGTCCCCTTTAACCAGCCTCCTTTATTATTTCCTCAAAAAACTCCAGACACTTGTCCTTTCGCAACCCCGCGTTGAGTCTGCCTGATCATATTGTGATCTTCCAAGTATTCTGCTCTAACCTCGTTAATAATGGATTCTACCAATTTCCGTGCAACAGATGTTAAACTGATGGCCTGCAGTTTCCTGCTTTCAGTCATCCTCCTTTCTTGACTAAAGGTGTAACATTAGTTATTTTCCAAACCACCGGAAACCTTCCAGAATCTAAAGAATTTTGGAAGATTATAACCAATGCATCTACTATCTCTGCAGCCACTTCTTTTAAGTCCCCAGGATGTAGGCCATCTGATTTCAGGGCCTTGTCAGCCTTTAGATGTAATCATTTCCCCAGCATTGTTTTGCCGAGTGATGGTGATTGTTTTTAAGTTCCTCCACTCTATTCACATTTTGATTTCTCCCAAATTACATTGTTGCATAAAGTCAAAATCCACCTCACAGGGGTCAGGTTATTACTTCATAAGCTTCTTGTTTGAGTACAGGGTTCATGAAAGACTATTTGCTCACTACATGCTCCTGGATTTTTGCAAATATCCACTTGTTCAAATTCCCAACACTGCAAACATGCCGACTTTTTTTTTTAAAAAGTGCCTAATGCCACGTGGTGACTTTTTTCATTACGCAAATGGAGGAAAAATATAATAAAATATTATTAATTGAAACATGGCACAGCTTTAAAGTCTCACAACAAAAAGGATTTAAGAGCGCACATATGGAAAACATAAAAGGTCATTTAAATGGGGAAGTGTTTTGAACATCTCTTCAATTCCAGATGCAGGGATTGAAATTCAAAACCAGCCTATACCGATAAAGGTAAATGAGGTAAAATTTATTTTATATAAAAGCAAAATACTACGAATGTTGGAAATCTGAAATAAAAACAGAAAAGGCTGGATGAACTGAGCAGGTCTGGCAGCATCTGTGGCGAGAAGCAGAGTTAACGTTTTGGGTTTAAATGACCCTCCTACTGTAAAAGGATCATTTAGGCCCCAAACATTAACGCGTTGCTCTCTACAGATGCTGCCAAACCTACTGAGTTTATCCCAAAATTGGTTTCAACCCATTTTCAGGCTCACGAGCGTACATGCTGGGTTTGGGCCCGATTTTAATGTACCGAGTTGCCTCTCAAAGCATTATGTTTTAGAATCAGATCAGATCTGGGCTTGCTACTTCACTGTCGGCAGCTGGCAGGTGAGAATTTGGTGGGGGGGGGGGGGGGGAGGAAGAATTTGTGGATGGGGGCAAGCAAGGACTGGCACAACAAAAGCAAAAGCAGTGGAGTGTTCTTCTAATGTTGAGAGTGGGGGAGTTAGACGGAGCTCTAAATGACATTTAATCAGTTCAGTGGTTGGATTTAAAGTGTGAGGTGCTGTTCCTGGGTATGAAGATTTTAAATGCTTTATTCCCTAAGCTCAAAATTCAAGTACAAAACTGCATGTATTTTCACCAGATTGACTATGTACTGGCAAAATCTGCTATTTGTGGCGACTAGGGGCTTTTCACAGTAACCTCATTGAAGCCTACTATTGACAATAAGCGATTATTATTATTATTATTATTATTATTGACAAAGAGAATTTTGTGTGGTGTAGTTGCATTGAAAGATGTATAAAACCTGAGTTTAATTAATTATAGAAGTAATATTAGAGGCCCACGTGGTTACCATCATGGTAGAAAGTTTTGTAAAGTGGTTTTCTTTTATAGCCAAAATGACATCAAGTTGCCATACCTTTTCTTTGTTATTAATTTGAATTTCCTAGTTTACAAATATTTGTTAAATGAGCTGGACATTTGAAAGTCTAACTGTCTCGTTTGTGGATGTGGTCTTGATTTATGTGCCTTGATTTATTTACTTATTTATTTTTTTAAATTAAAAATAAATAAATTTGGAGTATCCAATTATTTTTTCCAGTTAAGGGGCAATTTAGCGTGGCCAATCCACCTACCCTGCATATCTTTTGGGTTGTGGGGGTGAGACCCACGCAGACATGGGGAGAATGTGCAAACTCCACATGGACAATGACCCAGGGTCGGGATTGAACCTGGGACCTCGGCGCCGCGAGGCACCACTGTGCCGCCCTTATTTATGCAGGGCCTTTGCTCTTTACTAGTTGGTGTGCTTTATTGAAAGCAACACAACATCTGTGCAGCAGTGTCAAAATAGATGCAATCCTTGGTAAGGTGGGCTTACTTGGTTTTGGCCGCCAGTAATTTAGGAGAAAGTAAGTAATATTTGTGTTTACCTTTATGTGGATGGTCTCTACAACTGAGATGAAGATCACTTGCTTCATTTGCAGTTGCCCCAGTGCATTTTTGTCTGGTCAGAACTAGTAAGTAGATGGTTATTGCAATCACTGTTCAACTGAAGGTCATTACAGTAAAATAACCTAAATAGGATTGAGCATTGAGTGTGTGGAAATTTGAAGAATTGAGCTGTGTAATTAATGGCAAACTTCTGAATATGATGATAACAGAAGGATGCGCCAAAAGTTTATATTCTATTGCTTTTAGCCCTGCTATATATAATACTCAAAAATTCACTTGCAAACTAGCCTGGAACATGTTACTTTCCAGTGTTGTGGTGCTACACATATTCCAACTACACAGCAAATGCGAATAATGCGTTTTTGGTTCTACCAATTTTCTTTCATGTTGCAGGGCAAGTACTCTTGGCACTTGCAGTTTTTCTGGTCCGTTTCCACCTCCACAGCACTTGCTGCCAGACCAACCGGTACTTTGTTTGAGGCTCATTTACAGTATGATGCACCATAAAGTGATTTCCCCACAGTGAACTCCTAATTTCAATCGCATTACTATTGGTTTTTAAAACAAATTTACAGGACCCAATTCTTTTATTTTCCAATTAAGAGTCAATTTAGTGTGGCCAGTCCACCTAGCTTGCACATCTTTGGGTCGTGGGAGTGAGACCCACGCAGACACGGAGAGAATGTGCAAACTCCACATGGACAGTGACCCGGGGCCGGGGTCAAATCCGGGCCTCGGCGCTGCGAGGCAGCAGTGCTAACCACTGCGCCTCCCATCTCGTGTCACTTTTGTGTGTGGCACTGTTGTTGAGTGGAGGCCAGGTATTCTGCAGGAGAAGGAGGAAATAAGCTATATGGCAAATTGTTCTATTTAATAAGGCTGTTTCAGTTGCTTCTTGGATGGTGAGATAGCCATCCTGCATAATAGATACATAGAAACATAGAAAGAAGGAGCAGGAGTAAGCGATTCAGCCCTTTGAGTCTGCTCTGCCATTCTCCATCTCAATGCCATGCTCCTGCTTCCTCTCCATATCCTTTGACGTCTTTGGAGTCTAGAAATCTATTTCCTTCCTAAATATATTTGGTGACTTGGCTTCCACAGTCTTCTGTGGTAGAGAATTCCATAGGTTCACCGC
The DNA here is from genome assembly GCF_047496885.1 of Scyliorhinus torazame. Classification (NCBI taxonomy): domain Eukaryota; kingdom Metazoa; phylum Chordata; class Chondrichthyes; order Carcharhiniformes; family Scyliorhinidae; genus Scyliorhinus; species Scyliorhinus torazame. The sequence continues at coordinate 45,458,752 of NC_092709.1, read as the reverse complement.
CCTTTGAGTGACGATTTTTCTCCTCATCACAGTCCTAAATTACCTACTGTAATATTTCCCATTCACCAGTTAGGTAAATAACAATTGCAACATTTATTTACATATAACTACAAAGCAGAGGCTTGCAGCCTTGTGACTGCAAGTCAGCTTTCAAGATCAAACTGATACAGAAACCCACGCTTGCGAGGATGATCCCCCACCCTGGTCCCTGATTGGTCCCTTATTGGTTACCCGGGCCACATGACCCTCACAGCAGATCATCGCATAAAGGAGACAAACACCACACCGACCCCATAACCTGAGACTATGACTCATGGGGCGTCATTCTCCGACCCCCCGCCGGGTCGGAGAATGGCCGTTGGCCGCCGTGAATCCCGCCCCCCGCCCCCGCCGAAGTCTCCGCTCCCGGAGATTGGGCGGGGGCGGGAATCCAGCCGCGCCGGTTGGCGGGACCCCCCGCTGGATTCTCCGGCCCGGATGGGCCGAAGTCCCGCCCAGAAACTGCCTGTCCCGCCGGCGTAAATCAAACCTGGTATTTACCGGCGGGACCAGGCGGCGTGGGCGGGCTCCGGGGTCCTGGGGGGGGGCGCGGGGCGATCTGACCCCGGGGGGTGCCCCCACGGTGGCCTGGCCCGCGATCGGGGCCCACCGATCCGCGGGCGGGCCTGTGCCGTGGGGGCACTCTTTCCCTTCCGCCTCCGCTACGGCCTCCACCATGGCGGAGGCGGAAGAGACTCTCCCCACTGCGCATGCGCGGGAAACTTTCGGCGGCCGCTGACGCTCCCGCGCATGCGCGGAGAAACTGACAGCGGCCGCTGACGCTCCCGCGCATGCGCCGCATTTCCGCGCCAGCTGGCGGGGCAACAAACGCCATTTCCGCCAGCTGGCGGGGCGGAAATCCCTCCGGCGTCGGCCTAGCCCCTCAATGTTGGGGCTAGGCCGCCAAAGATGCGGAGACTTCCGCACCTTTTTGCCGGCGCGATGCCCGTCTGATTTGCGCCAGCTTTGGCGCCAGTCGGCGGGCATCCCGCCGTTGGGGGAGAATTTCGCCCATGGTTCTAGACTCCCCAGCCGGGAACTCCCCAACAGGAAACAACATCCCTGCTTCTCTGTCCAGTACTGTCAGAATGTTGTACATTTCAATGAGATTCCCTCTCATTCTCCAAAACTCCAGCCCTAGTTGACCAAATCTCTCATGGGACAGTCCCACCATCCACGGAATTAGTCCAGTGAACATTCGCTGCACTCCTTTCTCAGATAAGGAGACCAGAACTGCACACAATACTCCAGGTGTAGCATTCCCCTGATTCTTTTTGCTGGAGAGAGAAAAAATGGCAGAAGGCTGCACTGCAATCTAACTTGGGGAAAACACTCAGCAGCTACTTACTTACAGCAGGAACATAACTGAAGGTGGCAGAGTTCAAAAGAGCCAAATCATGAGTGACACTGGCCTTCAAGGCTTCCTGTAACCTGTTGGAGATCTTCATTCCTTCATTCTCTATCTCTCGCTAAGTTGTGTGTAAATTTGAAAAAGTCTTTTTCCAGTTCAGTGCAGGAGATTTGATATTCTTGAGACAACCTGCTGTCCCTGCTGGAATGCGATTGATTGCATGTAGAAATTTCCTGACTAGGGTGGCTGCAGGCAGAAGCTTTTTGCTGATGAGACTCAATGGAATTTATTGCAAGCCTTGCTGCAGTTGACTATACTTCAATACGGAGGAGGGGCCAGGGAATAGTTTGTTACCATGCAGGGATAGTGAGAATGAGCTGCCGAACATCTGAAGAAGCAGTAATTGTTCTCCTCAAGCGCTGTACCTGCTGTACTGAGGATAACTACGCTATCAGAGCCTCATGAATATACACCATACTATATCAGTGCAAGCTCTCGGTGGCTGCCAGTCACTTTGTTATGCGCCACGATAATTCAGCAATATCTGACTAGAATGTGGACTTCATGTCTTGCTGTCTGGACTGTGCCTGAATTGGATGGCAAATCTGAATCATGGTGCCGCATTTGTCTCTAACGTACAGGCTAAGGCAACCTGCTTGCTATTGAGCTTTGTCATTTATTGTTTTGATGGTGTTTAATTACCACCTCTCACTACTTGTATCAGAGGAGTCTTTCTGACCGGATGCCATTTTGTTCTGCTCTTTGCTCCTTCTGCACCCTTTATGCTTTTTACTGAATGTCAATGGTTGATGATGTGGCACACACAGGCATCACTCAGTCTGTCACCCAAACACTACGGGCGGGAATCTCTCAGCTCGGGGCCGGAGAATCCCCGCGACCGGGTCACACCGCCGCGACGCAGAGTGGAGAATTGGCGCCATTGGCGCTGGTGTGCTTGGCATGGCGCCGGTCGCGGGCCGCCCTATGCGGCCGGTCTGCTGATTCTCGGCCCGGGATGGGCCGAGCGGCCACCGTTAAAACGCTGAGTCCCGCCGGCGCCATCCACACCTGCTCACAGCTGGCGGGAACTCTGCGTGCAAGGGTCGGGTGACGGCCTGTGTGGGGGAGGGACTCTCCGACCCCGGGGGGGGCCTCCAGTGCCACTGCGCATGTCCACGTTGGCGCCGGTGCCAGTGCGCATGTCCACGTTGGTGCCGGTGCCAGTGCGCATGTCCACGTTGGTGCCAGTGCGCATGTCCACATTGGCGCCGGTGCCAGTGCGCATGTCCACGTTGGCGCCGGTGCCAATGCGCATGTCCACGTTGGCGCCGGTGCCACTGCGCATGTCCACGATGGCGCCGGTGCCACTGCGCATGTCCACATTGGCGCCGGTGCCAGTGCGCATGTCCACGTTGGTGCCGGTGCCACTGCGCATGTCCACGATGGCGACCGTGCCACTGCGCATGTCCACGTTGGCGCCGGTGCCAATGCGCATGTCCACGTTGGCGCCAGTGCCAGTGCGCATGTCCACGTTGGCGCCGGTGCCAGTGCGCATGTCCACGTTGGCGCCGGTGCCAGTGCGCATGTCCACATTGGCGCCGGTTCCACTGCGCATGTCCACATTGGCGCCGGTGCCAGTGCGCATGTCCACGTTGGTGTCGGTGCCACTGCGCATGTCCACGATGGCGACCGTGCCACTGCGCATGTCCACGTTGGCGCCGGTGCCAATGCGCATGTCCACGTTGGTGCCGGTGCCAGTGCGCATGTCCACGTTGGCGCCGGTGCCAGTGCGCATGTCCACATTGCCGCCGGTGCCACTGCGCATGTCCACGATGGCGCCGGTGCCACTGCGCATGTCCACATTGGCGCCGGTGCCAGTGCGCATGTCCACGTTGGTGCCGGTGCCACTGCGCATGTCCACGATGGCGACCGTGCCACTGCGCATGTCCACGTTGGCGCCGGTGCCAATGCGCATGTCCACGTTGGCGCCGGTGCCAGTGCGCATGTCCACGTTGGCGCCGGTGCCAGTGCGCATGTCCACGTTGGCGCCGGTGCCAATGCGCATGTCCACGTTGGCGCCGGTGCCACTGCGCATGTCCACGATGGCGCCGGTGCCACTGCGCATGTCCACATTGGCGCCGGTGCCAGTGCGCATGTCCACGTTGGTGCCGGTGCCACTGCGCATGTCCACGATGGCGACCGTGCCACTGCGCATGTCCACGTTGGCGCCGGTGCCAATGCGCATGTCCACGTTGGTGCCGGTGCCAGTGCGCATGTCCACGTTGACGCCGGTGCCAGTGCGCATGTCCACGTTGGCGCCGGTGCCAATGCGCATGTCCACGTTGGCGCCGGTGCCACTGCGCATGTCCACGATGGCGCCGGTGCCACTGCGCATGTCCACATTGGCGCCGGTGCCAGTGCGCATGTCCACGTTGGTGCCGGTGCCACTGCGCATGTCCACGATGGCGACCGTGCCACTGCGCATGTCCACGTTGGCGCCGGTGCCAATGCGCATGTCCACGTTGGCGCCGGTGCCAGTGCGCATGTCCACGTTGGCGCCGGTGCCAGTGCGCATGTCCACGTTGGCGCCGGTGCCACTGCGCATGTCCACATTGGTGCCGGTGCCACTGCGCATGTCCACGATGGCGCCGGTGCCACTGCGCATGTCCACGTTGGTGCCAGTGCGCATGTCCACATTGGCGCCGGTGCCAGTGCGCATGTCCACGTTGGCGCCGGTGCCAATGCGCATGTCCACGATGGCGACCGTGCCACTGCGCATGTCCACGTTGGCGCCGGTGCCAGTGCGCATGTCCACGTTGGCGCCGGTGCCAGTGCGCATGTCCACGTTGGCGCCGGTGCCAGTGCGCATGTCCACGTTGGCGCCGGTGCCACTGCGCATGTCCACATTGGCGCCGGTGCCACTGCGCATGTCCACGATGGCGCCGGTGCCACTGCGCATGTCCACGTTGGCGCCGGTGCCACTGCGCATTTCCATGTTGGCACCGGTGCCACTGCGCATGTCCACATTGGCGCCGGTGCCAGTGCGCATGTCCATGTTGGCGCCGGTGCCACTGCGCATGTCCACGTTGGCGCCGGTGCCACTGCGCATGTCCACGTTGGTGCCGGTGCCAATGCGCATGTCCACGTTGGCGCCGGTGCCACTGCGCATGTCCACGTTGGCGCCGGTGCCACTGTGCATGTCCACGTTGGCGCCGGTGCCACTGTGCATGTCCACGTTGGTGCCGGTGCCAATGCGCATGTCCACGTTGGCGGCAGTGCCAATTCGCATGCGTGGATCCTGTGGCGCACAGTTCGCGCCGGGATCGGCAGCTGGAGCGGTGCGAACCGCTCCAGCGCCGTGCTGGCCCCCTGTAGGGGCCGGAATTACTCCTGGCAGTGGCCCGTTCACGCCGTCGTAAAATGTGACAGCATTTACGATGGCGTGGACACTCTGCCGTGGGATAGGAGAATCCCGCCCTATATTTTTTTGTGCAAACCTGGAGTGGCAATTTTTCGTGAACTAGTTTATCATGAGGGCATCGTGGAACTGTCCAGTCTTGTCTTTCTCCGAGGTCCGTGTGCACTTTGCAGCAACACGATATATGGTGGATATCAGTTTGGGGAACCCTAGCTCATTTCTGTTGTACCCGTCTCTTGGTATTCACATTGATGCTAAGGGTGATCAAAAATAATGCCTGCCACAACCGGGATCACCTAAATCAACACAACCCTGGCAATCAAAACTGGGCCGGCCTGGCCCTGTACCGCACACAATACTTACTTTAAAAAAATTTAAAGTACCCAATTCATTTTTTCCAATTAAGGGGCAATTTAGCGTGGCCAATCCGCCTACCCTGCACATCTTTGGGATGTGGGGGGCGCAACCCACGCAAACACGGGGAGAATGTGCAAACTCCACACGGACAGTGACCCGGAGCTGGGATCGAACCTGGGACCTCGGCGCCGTGAGGCCACCGTGCTGCCCCACAATACCAATTATTAACTCAACCATAAGGGAAGCTATTGGCTTAAGCGCAACCAACTGAAAATGTCAACGAAAGGGAAAGACAAAGCTCCAACCTATAGGTGTTCAAAGGGTTTATCTGGATGTGTAAAAGAAGTTGTGCATGTACCTTTTAAAGCATCTTATTACATCACAAAAATATCCAAAAGCATTCCATGGATATTCAAAGTTTGTTCATTTGGATAAAGACAGCAGCCATCTTGCATGCAACCAGACCCAACATTTGGCAATAAGATAAAGGGGGTGCTAATCCGAATGGTGAGAACTTTACTCTGGGGGCAGGGGGGGTGCAGGAAGGAGGCAGGCCTGCTGCCCCCAGGCACAGATTCCGGAAGCAGCCATGTGGGCTGCCATGTGCTGAGGCAGGCTGTTGAAAAGAATCCAATTGCCCTTGAATGCTGCTGGGGTTGCAGGGCCAGTGCACCGACTCTGATGTGACCCTGATGTGCTCAGATGTCGAGAGAATGTTGCAGTTGCTAACTCCGTGGAGCTTGAATCCAGAGTGAAGACTGTGTAAATGCTAGCAGGGCCTGAGTTGCATGGTGCATCGGTATGTGGCACAATGTATGTGGAAAAATGGCAGGAAAAGTAAAATGAGAAAGTTAACTCAAATGATTCAAGGACTATGGCATGAATCAAAAGTAAAAATTGAGGAGCGTGACAGACAAGGACCTGGGGAGGGAGAAGGAAGGAGGGAAGCCCCTGGATGAAAAAAGATCAAGAAAACAATGCAGAATTAAGTTTTGGAGCAGAAATTCAAGCAGTTATCGTCTTCTGCCAGATGGATATGCCCCCTAAAGTAGTCAGTGTTGTCTTTGTGATTGCTTTATTGAACAAACTTCATCCCCACAAAGGGGTCACTGTAATTCTTTTGAAAGTAATTTTTTTAAAGACTTTGGCTTACTGATGCTTTGAAATTTTCTCAGCATCTGAGACAAGAGCTGACCGCGTTACAAAAATAGCCAAAAGTGATTAACAGTGGGAGAATATGCAAAATGTGGTGTTCCAGGGGCTGTATTTGATTTTCTTTCCCGCCGGCACTTGTGTGTAAAGAAGAAACATTTGCTGGATGTAGCATTTCCCACTTTATTGCGTGTTTTCACTTTGTTAAGTCCCGACTGCTTCCATCTTAAAGCTGTAAAATGATTTAGGATACAGTTTGTTTCACTTTATAAAAATAATGCTCACTTCAATGCGGTCCTCATGCTCATGTTTTAATTGATTTATTCAAAGGATAAAAGATTCTATTTCACCCCATCCGTGACTGAATCCTTCAGTTCAGTATTACTCGTACTGGTTTCATTGCGCCCTTCCGCAATTGCACTACCTGCCAATTTGCACTTTAACAGACTTGCTCGTAATCACAGATTTTCTCGTTCTGTCTCTCGCCCACTCACCCACCCACAGATTAACTCATGATCACTCGATCATGCACACAGTTACAATCTTAGCCCAATCTTTGAGTGAATGTCTCATAATTATGTTCACCTCTTCCCGTAGCTTAGGGAATAAATCTGTTCTCAAACGTTTGGTTGGCTGTAGCCCAACTTCTTCACCCCATTCACAACCTTTCTCAGCCAATTTCTAACCTTCCAACTCTTTATTGCCTCCAATTAGTTTCTAGCTTTAAAAAATAGAATTTGAATAACCTGTATTTATATTGTGACTTTCATGAGCACATGGGGACATTCAACTAAGGATCCCATATCCTCATCGGTGTCCAGTGATCTCCTCTTTTCTGCACCACCCTGCAGTTGACCTCCTCTGTTATAATAATAACCTTTTATTGTCACAAGTATGAAGTTACTGCGAAAAGCCCCTAGTCGCCACATTCCGGCGCCTGTTCGGGTAAGCTAGTACGGGAATTGAACCCGCGCTGCTGGCCTTGTTCTGCATCACAAACCAGCTGTCTAGTTCACTGAGCTAGGAAGTATGGTGCAGAATGTACCATTTTCAGTGAAGTACTTTCATAGTGCAGTTAATGTTTTAATGTCGGAAATGTAGCAGTCAATTTGTGTGTAGCAAGATCCCACAAATGGTACTGTGATAATGACTTGGATAGTTTGAGCGATAAATAGTGGCCAGGGCACCGGGGAGAACTCCTCTGCTCTTCTTCACGTAGTATCTTGGAATCTTGTATACCTTCTCAGGTCGACATAAAGGATTTTGATTTCATGTCTTAAGACAGCACCTCTAACAGTGCAGTAGATTTTGTACTCAAGGCTATAGAATATGACTTGAACCTACCTTTCCTGAGCCACAGTTGGCATCTGATATTGCGCTGTCCAGAGGTGGGCCATCCCAGATTCAGTCCCCTATGGCTATAAATGGGGCCATTCAACTCGGGGTCCCACATCCTCACCAATGTCCAGCGATCTCTTCCTTTCCATCCCACCCTGCAGTTGACCTCATCTGCTAGGAAGTACAGTGCAGAGTGCATTAGGGTGAAGCCAGGGTTGGGTTCAGTTGTGATGCTACAAGGTTAAATATTCATTGTCATTGTGCATTTGCCTGAGGTACCAGAGGGCTGTTGATTCTCACTGATGATATTCTGGCAAGAGTCAGTTCTTTCAGAAGAGGAGGGCAGAATAGAATGTTGGGGATTATTTTAAAAATCAAGCAATTTAATTTAAATATTTAAAGATGAAGGTGATTAGAGAGCAAGACATTTAAAATATCCATACTTTCACACTGCACATCTTTATGTTCATTCTCTTCTACTTGCGTGGAGTAATTGCTAGTTGAAAACCCAGGAGGGAGATAATTCATGAGAACAGGAACAGTTTGTGCTGCTGTGGTAGAATCAGTTACCATGATTCTCACAAAGCACTTCTCACAGTTACCACTGGGGCATAGTTCCACTTATACAGGACGATCAGAACTGCATTTAAAGGGAGATAGATCCACTTATTCTATGACCACCTGTCTTCAAATCACTGACAACTTAGCAGAGCTGTTCTTTGAAAGTTTCTGTGCATTTACGCAAAGGAAAGGCATATATTTTTTACACCTCTTGACTGCACCTCTCACACACATCACAGAATTTTAAAAAACAATTGGCAGGATTCTCCGTCCAGCGACGCCAGAACCGGGAATCGCAATCGTGTGGAGAATCGTGCATCAGCTGAAAATCGAGGCTGGCACCAGGTGCCCGCCGGAATGCCATGCTCCGGTGCCTCGACAACGGCATGAATGCATTCCATGCTGCACCCCAGCGTGGGCTTGCAAATTGTACAGTAAGCGCTGTTGGCATATCATTAACGGGCCCAACCCGGCAATTTCCAGGCCCCCTGCGATGCTCTGCCTCCGCACGGAGGAATTACCAACGGTGAGGTTCATTTGTGGTATTTAAAAGTGGGAAACGGGCGCCATGGCTGCTGAGGGAGAGAGAGGTGGAATGAAAAGTGTCCAACCCCCATATTGCATTTGGATTTGGGAGGGAGGGTATTGTTTTGGAGGCCTTGGAGATTGGGACGCCATTTAAAAATGGTGTTCCGATCTCTCGCTACAATGGGGAGATCCAGCGAACGGAGCTCCCCACTGTACAAAATGGAGCTACGTGCGGCCTGCGAGTGCCAGGAAACACGCAGCTAAACACGCTCGCTGCGGGACTTTGTTCCCTTTTGGGAGAATCGCACCCTTAGGGCTGGATTCTCCGCCGGTGGCATGCTCCGTTTTGCCGGCAGCCCGGGAGGTTCCTGGCAGCGTGGGGATGCCCCACAATGGGAAACCCCATTGACTTGCCAGCGTAACGGAGCATCCCGCCGGCAGGGTGAAACAGAAATGTGGCGGGGCGGAGAATCCAGCACTTTGTCTTTTAGGCAAACGTAGCAACCACTTTGAGCAAAGAAGTATCCCGCAAATGGCAATAAGATGCATGTCCAATTGACCTTCTTTTGATAGTGTTCGTTTAGTGTCCAGGAGAGAATACTCTGCCCCTCAAGCAGCACCAAGGGATCTATGTTGTCCACTTGAACCAATGGAATAGGCAGACAGAGCTGCAGTGGCCGGCCTGACCGTGCCAAACTCCCTCACTGCTGCGTTTGCAAGGTCCGTCCAAATTCCTTTCTAAAATACTGAACCAGAATTTGAATCCACAGTCGTGTGACTCAGAGGTGTGATTGATACAGTAAGCCAATCTGACACTGTGGTAAAGTACATTCCCGGGGTCTCGATGGGATCTTAACATCCAAAATCAAAACAGGAGGCAATAAATAAAAATAATAGTGAAATACTTCCTCTGTCTTTACCATCATCTTTAATGCCCCTTTATTAAAAGAGTTATTTCCAAGGTGATGGAAATCCAAAAAGAAAACCTACCACAGTTCCAACAGGTTGGTTCCCAAAAGATTATTTTACACTGACTTGGGCTGTTTTTCTATATTTGAAGGTGATAAAAGCAATTAAAAAAAAAAAAAATTTTTTTGTTTCCCGAAGGACTTGCGTAAGATTTTTGCTGCCAAATAGGATCTAATCTGGTTGTTTAGAAAAAACAATTTTGAAATCCTCCGTTATTTAGGAGTAAGATTTACTGAGCCACTACCCTAAGGTCATTTTTTGTCCTTAATGCCAGGGCATTAAGTGAATTCTGAGTGGAGTGCAGAACGGGACATGTGACGGAAGTGCTATATGCCCCTCACAGAACCCAGCTAATGCTTAATGCCCATGGGATTAGAACATAGAATCCCCACAGAATCCCTACAGTGCAGAAGGAGGCCATTCGGCCCATCGGGTCAGCACTGGCCCTTCGAATGAGCACTCTACCCAAGTCCCCTCCCCTGTCCATCCTGCCCTATCCTGGTAACCCCATAACCTAACCTACACATCCCTGGACACTAAGGCATAATTTAGAATGGCCAATCCACCTAACCTGCACATCTTTGGACTGTGGGAGGAAACTAGAGCACCTGGAGGAAACCCACGCAGACACGGGGAGAATGTACAGACTTTGCATAGACAGTGACCCAAGCTGGGAATCAGGTCCCTGGCGCTGTGAAGCAACTGTGCTAACCACTGTGCCTTAAAGAAATAGGAACAGGAGTAGACCATTTGGGGCCCTTGAGCCTGTTTTGCAATTCAGTACGATTATGGCTGGTCTCCTACCTCAACTCCATTTTTTGGTTCACATACCCCTTGACTCTCAGACATCTATCTATCTCAGCCTTGAATATACTCGACAATGAAGCATTCACAACCCTCTGTGACAGAGAATTTCAAAGATTAACAAGCCTCTCAGTGAAGAAATTTCCCTCATCTCAGTCCTAAATGATCAATCCATTAGCCAAAGGCAGTACCCCCAGATTCGAGATTCCCCAGCCAGGGGAAATAAGTTCCGAGTGTCTACAAAACAAAACTTCACCTCTTTGTCCCTGAAGATGAATCCATATCTGTATTCATGGCTTAAAGGGCACTTCTCCCCTAGATAACAAATGGCCTGCTTCTCACCTAGATAGCAAATGACCTGCCAACCACATCTGGTTATAAGTAACTTTACTGGGCAGAATTGTTCCCCAAACGTTCTATGAAATGAATTGAAAATCGCTTATTGCCACAAGTAGGCTTCAAATAAAGTTACTGTGAAAAGCCCCTGGTCGCCACATTCCGGCGCCTGTTCGGGGAGGCTGTTACGGGAATTGAACCGTGCTGCTGGCCTGCCTTGGTCTGCTTTCAAAGCCAGCGATTTAGCCCTGTGCTAAACAGCCCCTATAAGTACGTGATTCAGTGGCCTCGTCGCGTCCGACTTGGTGTCAGGACGAGGCCGTTGAATTTTATGAGAGATGTCTAACGGAATCTCGCGAGACATTGAGATCTGGATATCACCCTCACTCGGCGTGATCCGGCTCTTAAATATATTTTCGCCAGGACTCAACAGCTGCGCCTGGGAGACCATGCCAGGGCGCTATTTAGTACTGGCCCACACAAATATAGAACTGTCATAATGGCCTAGGGTTCTCCCAGGCCACTGCAGGCCCCCCGGATGGTCGGAGACAGGGCACTCCTTCTGGCACCTGGGCACCTTAGCACTGCCAGGGATCGGGCTGAGGGGGAGGGGAGTCTCAACAAGTAGAGGGTGGGTGAGGGGGGATTCCCGGGGGCTCCCCAAGATTGAGGTGGTGGGGGTCAAAAACAGGGTGGGGGTGGGCAGCCCGGAGCAACCTTCCAAAATGGCGCCCTGATCTGAGGCTAGCTAATAGGAAATCCCTCCATAAGTGCAGCTTTGGCAGAGAGAATCTCCCTGAGGCCACAAAAAGCAGCAGAGTGCCATTGAATAGAGTGAATAACCACACTAAAGGTGCCATTCAGCAGACTTTAACTCTAGTCCGCAGAATCGCGCCCAAAATTTTGGGTGTGAACCAGATTACATCAGGGTGCGGAGAATCCCAAATGGGGGGGGGGGGGGTTCTCCCCGGTGCTAACCGCGCTATGGGCCCCTCCCCTTCGATTCTCCAGCCCGTCGTGGCCCCAGTATGATCTGCGCATGAGTGCGTGGGGCCGGAGAATCAGTTCACTGTCTTTTCCTGGCTTTCAGATAACGTGATGCTGTAAACATTTTCACTCCACCGTTCTGTCACACTTTGTTCTTCGTTTCCTCAAAACCAAGCAGAGCAGGTTTGAAGAAGGTCAGCTGAGATAGGGGTTGAAAATCAGTTGCCTGATTGAATTTGCAGCTCTGATCTCAGGGGTGAAAGGGCCATGTTTGAACACACATTTGTTACAACCCAAAAAACATATTGAAGTACTATGCTTAGAATTGCGATATAACATCTAGCAGTCTCTCCTGAGGAATGCCAGACTGCAGGTGACAGGAATAACCATTCAATTGTCCCCTAGACAGTAGGCTCATCTTATTGTATGTAAATCTTTGCAGCTCTTACCAAGACATAATATATTACTTGTAATAGTGTATTTGCATATATTCATTGATAATTCAATATTCTGATGATTAGAAGAGAAGTAACATTTTATATAGAAATATGGTCCTATACTAATATTAATCATGCTGACCCAATGGGCCTTTTCTGTGCTGTACGACTCTCTGACTCTTTAACTAGTGTTCTATACAATTCTATACAAACCCATAGCCTAGTATTAAAAGTTAATACAGTACTGGTTGTAAGGACCTTTGGCCAAGTTTGTTAGATCCTAGTAGTCTAGTGTTCAACATAATGCTGTACTGATAGACACATTGCAGCAAACAATGCAGGCTGTTTGGTGCGTTTCACCTCTCCTCCTCCTGTCTCTTCATCTAATATTCCCCAGTCCTTTTGCTGTATCTTTTAATGTTATTCCCTTTAAGCTACCTATCCAATTCCTTTTTAAATTATGTTAAAGCCTATGCTTTGATACCTGGGTGCGAGAGTACCTTAACTTTCCCTTGGAAACTTTGTAAACAGGAATTGTGGCAAAATACTGGAAGATGGCAGATATTATACCCCTCTTCAAGAAAGCAGCAATGGAGGAGACAGGTAATTAAAGGTCAGTTAGTGAACATATAGAAAGATGTGTGCACTCTATGGTCAAACAACCTGAATCTCAGAAGGACAGATTATGAATAATGGAATCCCTAAGTGCAGAAGGAGGCCATTCGGCCCATCAAGTCTACACCGACCCTCTGAAAAAACACCCTATGTAGGCCCATTCCCCCCCCTGTCCCCGAAACCCTGGACACTTAGGGGAACTTTAGCATGGCCAATCCACTTATTCTGCACATCTTTGGACTGTGGGAGGAAACCGGAGCACCGGAAGGAAGAATTCGGGAAGAACCTGTTCAAAATTTGACGTTTTTCAGTAAATCACAGGAGTGTTTGGATAAAGGAAATATACTATATATTGATTTTCAGAAGGCATTTGATAAGGTGCCGCATAAGAGACTTGTTGAAAAAATCTAGACTCAATAGTATTTAAGGGCATTGTAACTTTAAAGATCAGTGGTGAGCAACTTAGGCTAGTGAGTGGGCCATCTGAGTGGCCCTTCTTCATCTCAGTGGGCTGCAAGGTTGAAATCAGGCTTGTTCAGTAACCATGACCCCCAAGAGCAAGATGGTACTGCACACCAAACATTTCATAATGAGTTATAGGAATTGTTTAATTATTCGTATATTAATAGAACTGTCATCAACTTCAAATGGTAAAAACAAAATAAATATTTACACTTTGGATACAGAGGGGGTGCACGGCTCTCACAGTCAATGTTGTGAGCAATCGCCCCGACCGTAGAGCTCCTGGCGGAGAGGAAAGAGCTACAAAGGAACTTTGATCTGCTCTCCACCAGGAAAGCAGTGCACCAACTCCACCAGGCACATGGGACCCTGTATGAACACGGAGACAAAGCCAGCCGCCTGTTGGCACACCAGCTGAGAAAGCAGACAGCCACCAGAGAAGTTGCACAAATACCAGAGGCACATTAGAAACAGAACCAGAAAAGATCAACAAAACCTTCAAGGCCTTCTACCAAGGGCTGTACACCTCAGAGCCCCCAATGGGGAAGTCTGGGATGAAACGGTTCCTTGATGGACTGGACGTTCCAGTCGTGGGGGAGGGCAGAAAATGGGGCCTGGAAGCACCACTAGCATTGGGAGAGATCATGGACAGCATTAGCTCCATGCAGGCGGGGAAGGCGCCGGGACCAGACGGGTTCCCGGCGGACTTCTACAAAATATTTGCGACAGCACTGGCCCCGCACCTGCGGGAGATGTTCACAGACTCGCTAGCTAGGGGCACACTGCCACCCACGCTAGCACAGGCCTCAATCTCGCTGATACCTAAGAAAGATAAAGACCCAACGGAATGTGGGTCATACAGACCCATCTCACTGCTGAATGCAGATGCCGAAATACTGGCCAAAATCCTAGCCAAAAGGCTAGAAGACTGTGTACCTGAGGTGGTCGCAGAGGACCAGACGGCCTTTGTCAAAGGTAGACAGCTTACCTCGAACATCAGGCGCCTGCTGAATGTGATATTGACCCCCTCCGGAGAGAGAACACCAGAGGTGATCGTCTCCCTCGACGCAGAAAAGGCCTTCGATTGGGTCGAATGGAAATACCTCGTGGAGGTACTGGAGCGGCTCGGGCTTGGAACAGGGTTCACCTCCTGGGTAAAGCTCCTATACAACGCTCCCATGGCGAGTGTACGGACCAACAATACCAACTCCCGATACTTCCAGCTGCACAGGGGCACCAGACAAGGATGCCCACTGTCCCCGCTGCTGTTCGCTCTAGCGATCGAACCACTAGCAATCACGCTCAGAGCAGCAAAAAGCTGGAGGGGGATCCGAAGGGGCGGCAGAGAGCACAGAATCTCACTCGATGCAGATGACGTGCTCCTCTACATTTCAGACCCACAAAGTAGCATGGACGGAATCATTACCTTCCTGAAAGTGTTTGGCGCCTTCTCGGGCTACAAACTCAACATGAGCAAAAGCGAGATCTTCCCGGTACACCCACAAGTAGGGAGGGCAGCACTAACCGTTTAAACAAGCCCAACACAAATTCGGCTACCTGGGGATCCAAATAGCCCAAGACTGGAAAGGGATCCACAAATGGAACCTCACCAGTCTGATCGAAGAAGAAAAAAAGGACCTGCAAAGATGGAACACACTCCCACTCTCCCTCGCGGGGAGAGTCCAGACGATCAAAATGAACGTACTGCCAAGTTACCTCTTCCTACTTAGATCCATCCCGATCTACATCCCCAAGGCCTTTTTCAAAGCACTAGACAAACTAATCATGGCGTTCGTATGGGGGGGGGGGGGGGGAAGAATGCTAGGATCCCAAAGAAGGTCCTACAAAAAACAAAATCCAGGCCCTACAATTCTACCACTGGGCGGCGACGGCCGAGCGAATAACGGGATGGATCAAGGAGCCAGAAGCCGAGTGGGTGCACGCAGAAGTGGCCTCCTTCATGGGGACCTCCCTCCGGGCCCTCGCTACGGCAGCACTCCCATCCCCACCCAAAAAATACTCCAGCAGCCCAGTGGTGATAGCCACCCTCCAGTCCTGGAACCAACCACGGCAGCAATTTGGCCTGACCAAAATGTCAGACAAAGCTCCCATCTGCAACAACCATAGGTTCACACCAGCGCTGACTGACGCCACCTTTAAAAAGTGGGGACATGACGGGGGACACTGACAGTCAGGGACCTATACATGGACAGCAGGATCGCAACACTGGACGAACTGACAGAGAAATTCCAGCTAGCCAGGGGGAACGAGCTTAGGTACCTGCAACTCAAAAACTTCCTCCAAAAGGAGACAAGGATGTACCCACAACCGCCAAGACAGACATTACTGGAAGAGTTACTGGACGCAAGCATCCTAGATAAAGGAAACTGTAGCGACATGTATGACCGACTGGTAGAAAAGGCCGACACCGTACTGGACCCCCCCCCTCCCCCCACAAACAGATGCCTACTTATGTGAGTAAATAATATTGCCAATTGTACAGAGTTGCTGCTGTTGAGCTGGTGCATAATACCCTACCAGTTACTTTATTTTATTTTTTATTTATTTATCTTTTGTTGGTATGTTTGTGTGTGCCCTTCTCTTCTCTCTCTCTCTCTCTCTCTATATATATATATATATATATATACATAAAGGTAAATATACCTTGTTCAAAAACCCAATAGAAAACATTTATATTAAAAAAAAATGTGAGCAATCAGCACATACTTCACTTGCCCTTGCTTTACATGCGTTTCACTTCAGTCATACCGGTAAGGAAAAAATTACGCAGACAGATATCAGCAGAATGTGTCAACCCTGCGTGTGAGCAACAGTCAAAAATATATCTCTTGGGCTGTACTCAGTACCCAGATGGACCACATGTGGCTCCTGGCTGCCCACCACTGTTATAGACAAGGTGATGGCTAGGTGGCGGTAAAGGTAAATTAATATTTTTTCAGATTAAAGCAGATAGATTGGACAAAAGAATATAAAAGAATATGAGGAAAAGACTGAATAATTAAAGTAGGAAGCACCAATTTAAATGCTAGCACAAATCTATAAGGCTGAATTGGCCACCTATAATTTCTATGATTCTAAGACCTGTGGCCAGATGTTACTGTTTAATGCAGTAATACACTGCAGTAATGACCTGTATCTCAACAATAGTATTTAGTACAGTACTATATAGTACATGGTGCTGTAATGTAAGAACCTATGCCCAGTATCTCCGATAGCTCAGTTGGTTGGATGGCTGGTTTGTGATGCCGAGCGACCTCAACAGCGCGGGTTCAATTCCCGTACCAGCTGAAATTATTCATAAAGGCTCCACCTTCTTAACCTTGCCCCTCACCTGAGGAGTGGTGACCCTCAGGTTAAATCACCACCAATCGATTCTCTCAAAGGGGAGAGCAGTCTATGATTCTCTGGGACAGTGGCAACATCTACATTTACTTCCGATAAGTAAAGTGCTATATGTTCCATGGCCAGGGTGCAATATAGGTAAAATGAATGAGGGCTTATGGACGACTTTGCTTCACACATTGAGTTCATATATTCAACTTCATCAGCCGGTTCAATCCCTTCCCCTAATTCACCAAATTAAACTTCCCCTACGGATTTTCTCACCCCTTCCCACTCCATATCTTGCCCCCACCCTTGCCGTGAACTCACATCTTTCCCATAAGACCATACGAACATAAGACAGAGAAGCAGAATTAGGCCACTCGGCCCATCGAGTCTGCTCCGCCATTCAATCATGGCTGATATTTTTCTCATCCCCATTCTCCTGCCTTCTCCCTATAACCCCTGATCGCCTTATTAATCAAGATCCTATCTATCTCTGTCTGAAAGACACTCAGCGATTTGGCCTCCACAGCCTTCTGCGGCAAAGAGTTCCACAGATTCACCACCCTCTGGCTGAAGAAATTCCTCCTCATCTCTGTTTTAAAGGATCGTCCCTTTAGTCTGAGATTGTATCTTCTGGTTCTAGTTTTTCCTACAAGTGGCAACATCCTCTCCGCGTCCACTCTATCCATACCTCGCAGTATCCTGTAATTTTCAATAAGATCCCCCCCTCATCCTTCTAAAGTCCAACGAGTACGGCCCCAGAGTCCTCAACCGTTCCTCATACGACAAGTTCTTAATTCCAGGGATCATTCTTGTGAACCTCCTCTGAACCCTTTCCAAGGCCAGCACATCCTTCCTTAGATACGGGGCCCAAAACTGCTACAATACTCCAAATGGGGTCTGACCAGAGTCTTATATAGCCTCAGAAGTACATCCCTGATCTTGTATTCTCGCCCTCTCGACATGAATGCTAACATTACATTTGCCTTCCTAACTGCCGACTGAACCTGCAAGTTAACATTAAGAGAATCGTGAACAAGGATTCCCAGGTCCCTTTGTGCTTCTGATTTCCAAAGCATTTCCCCATTTAGAAAATAGTCTATGCCTAAATTCCTCCTTCCAAAGTGCATAACCTCACACTTTTCCACATTGTATTTCATCTGCCACTTCATTGCCCACTCTGCTAGCCTGTCCAAATCCTTCTGCAGCCCCACTGCTTCCTCAATACTACCTGTCCCTCTACAGATCTTTGTATCATCTGCAAACTTAGCAACAGTGCCTTAAGTTCCTTCTTCCAGATCATTAATGTATATTATGAAAAGTTGTGGTCCCAGCACAGACCCCTGAGGCACACCACTAATCACCGGCTGCCATCCTGAAAAAGATCCCTTTATCCCCTCTCTCTGCCTTCTGCCAGTCAGTTCCCTCGTAACTGCCTTGATGTTCTCTCTTAACTTATTCATGAAATCCATCTCCTTGTCCCTCAATCCTATCCCCACTGAATGGCTGACCACACCACCCAACTTCCCTTGCTGACGTCCATGTTGGCTGACATTATTACCGATTCCCTCTCCTCAGTTACTGACAACTTCCTTTCTAATGTGCTGTCATCGTTAAGGTCCTCAAAAAAACATCCTTGATCTCTCTCTCCTTGCAAGCTATCAGCCCAAATCCAACCCCTCCTCCCTTCCAATCAAAGTCCTTGAAATCCACCTTCCAAATCAAAATCTGTCTTTCCTGGGACTCAATGCTGGAATTCTTCCGGTTGGGTTTCCGCCCCTGCCACAGTAGTGAAATGGCCCTTATCAAAGTCACACACGACATCCTATGCGACAGGCTATCATAAACCATCCCTTCTTACTCTTCCTGACTTATTTTCAGCCTCTCACACAGCTGACCACATTATCCTCCTCCAACACCACCTCCGCCATCCAGTTGGTTAGGACTTCCCTCGCCTGGTTCCATTTTTATCTATTCAGTCATAAGTCAGAGGTTCACCTGCAATGCCTTCTCTTCCCGCTCCCACACCCTTACCTCTGGAGTCGTCCACAGGGATCTGTCTTTGGCCCTCTCCCCTTTCTCATCTACATGCTGCCCATCAGTGACATTATCACAATGCTCAGTTCCACATATCTGGGGCGGGATTCTCCCGTACCCGGCGGGGTGGGGGGGTCCCGGCGGAACGGACTCGCGTGAACCACTCTGGTGTCGGGCCACCCCAAAGGTGCGGAATCCTCCGACGAGGTTGGCGCCCCGCCGGCTGGCGGGATAGGGACCTGGCGCCACGCCAACCGGCGCCGAAGGGCCTCCGTCGCGAGTCGGAGCATGCACGGGAGCGCCAGTGCGTGCTGGCATCATCCCCGCCCATGCGCACATGGAGTCACTTCCGCACCGGGAATGGCGGATGACCACGGCCTCCGATGCGGAAGGAATAGAGTGCCCCCACGGCACAGGCCCGCCCGTGGATCGGTGGGCCCCGACCGCGGGCCAGGCCACCATGGGGGCACCTCCCGGGGCTGGATCCCCCCCGCGACCCCCCATGAACCCTCGGAGCCCCTCCGCGCTGCCGGGTCCCGCCGGTAAGGGACCAACCCCAATTTACGCCGGCGGGACCGGCATAGAACGGGCGGGACTTCGGCCCATTGCGGGCCGAAGAATCTGGACAGCCCCGAGGCCCATTGAGTCGTGCCGGACCCCGCCATTCTCCGAGGCGGGCGGCGCGACTCACGCCACGCCGGTTTTTGGGGGGGGCGGGAGAATTGGGAGGACGGCGGGAGCGGGATTCACGCCGACCCCCGGCGATTCTCCCACCCGGCGGGGGGTCGGAGAATCCCGCCCCTGATGACTGCAGCCAATTCTGCCTCAAAATCACTGTTCCCAAACCCGCCATTACCTCCGATTTCTTACATGGCTTTTCCTGCATCCAGTAATGAGCAGAAATCTTCTCCAGCTAAACATTGGGAAGAACAAAGCCTTTGCTTTTGGTCCCTGCTTCCTGCTTGAAACTCTATTCTCTAGCCACCAGCTACATCCCATCTGTGGGCACTGTCTGTGGCTGAACCAGACTGTTGCCAACCTCTGCATTTAATTCAATTCTGAGCTGAGCATCTGAATGCATGCTCTCTCAAGACCACTTCCTTCCTTCCATATCTGTAGCATCTCTGCCCTTGCCACAGCTCATTGGTTGCTGAAACCCTCATCCATGCCGTTGCCATTTCTAGATTGGACAGATTTCCCACCTTACAGCTCCCCATAATCTTCAGCTTCAAAACTCCGCTGTCCATTTACTGACTTGCATCAAGTTCCGTTCACCCATCATTCCTCTGCTCACGTACCTCCATGGGCTCTGGCAATTCTGATTTTAAAATTCTCATCCTTGTACTCGGGTTACCTGTGTGTCCTCGTCCCTACGTATCTCAACCAACGCCTCCAGTCCTACAATCCTCTGAGCTAGTCTGCTTCTGCTCTCTTGGCACGACTCTGATTTTAATTGCTGCACCATTAGCAGCCATGCCTTTAGCTGTGCAGACCCCCAAGCTTCTGGAATTTCCTCCTTAAACCTCTCCTCCGGTCTATCTCTCTCTCTCCTTCTTTAAGATGCACTTAAAACCTACCTCATTGAAGATGGTTTGATAATGTTTTCATGAAGCAACCTGGGATGCTTTGTTAGGTTAAAACTTCTGTATGAATACACATTGTTGACCTAAAAGAACATTTTTAATTTATCTTATGGAGGAGTAAAGATTCCTTATTAGCTTTTGAAAATAAATATTTGTTTCTTCAATCAACAAAACAGATGCATCCCTATCATGAAGGCAAGATTGAAAATAATATACCACCTTTCATGACCACCATATACCTCAAAGTCTTTTACAGCCAATGAAGTACTTTTAAAATATAGTCACTGTTGCAGCCAACTTGTATGCAGCAACTTCCCATAAACAAAAATATGATGATGGCCCAATTAACTATTTTTGTGATGCTGATTGAGGGATAAATACTGACCAGAAGACTAGGAGTATCTTCCCTATTCTTTGCAATAGTGCCATGGGATATTTTAGCTACATTCTAATTGAATGATAGAACATGTTCGAGGGGCTGAATGGCCTCATCTTGCTCATAGAAGTGAATGGAAGCTCATTGTGAATTGCCCTTTTTAAAAAAAAATTTAGGAGCCACTGAGCAGTCAGGGTGGTGAATAGGATTTATGCATCTGAGTGTACTATAGGCCCTCTGCTAGATTACTTTGGCATATAGCATGCTTTGTACACCATGGGCTGGATTCTCCCAAAATGGGACTATGTCCCCACGCCGGCGAAAAATCGTTGGCGTTTTACTCAAGAGATTCCTGTAAAAAAGTTGGACTAATTCAATGACGTGCAGGGGGCTAGCAGGGACCCGGAGTGAATCTCGCAGCTTTAGCTGTGGATACGGGTCCCCGCACTTCCGGTTTGGAGTCCGCGCATGTGCACGGCGGCGGCCTCCAGCGGCCACGCAGAGCTCCATGGTAGACTCGGACCGCGGAGGCAGACACCGAAAGGAGACCCCCCCCCCGATCGGCCACGCGCCCGAGTATCAAACCGTGCGGAACTAACCCCCGGCCGCCTATAAGGCCCCCTCCCCCCCGCCCCGGTGTCCTATGCCCCCGACCAGGGCGGCCGCGGACTGACGCGGCTTATGGGAACTCGGCCGGTCAGGAGCAGAGGATCGCTGGGCTGGCTTCTGTCAATGGGCCCCCAGCCATGCGGCGCACTCCACGGTCACACCGATTTTCGGGTCCCGGAGAATCGCCGGGCCCGATTCCGGCATGAAAATGGATTCTCCGCCGGCCACGATTTCGGCACGGGGCTGCGGAGAATCCAGCCCTTGCCTTTAACTTCAACCAATATTTATTTGGCTAGCTTTTCACCACCTCTCCATCCTTTAAAAATTGGACATCCATCATTTTTTTTAGAAATCTTCCTCACTTCTTACACCAGCTTCCATGTTAGGGATCCTTATGCTTTAGATCTCTTGCAACCAGAGGTTCCACAAGAACAGTAGAAGGAGTAGAATGCCCTTCCAAATTCGCCTCCTACTGTAACCTGGTTGAATTTGGAAAGTTGTTCTTTTGGAGATTGCAGATGCAGCACTGCGACTGGCGAATCTGTGGTTGAACAGGGTGATTCACCCCTTGGTAATTCAGCTGTGGTTTTGGAATGATAGTTTAGAGGTACAAACAAGCATCTAACCCAGACCAGGAAAAGTTGGAATTGTGATGACCTGCATTTAAATTATATTCAGCAACAGCGATGTGAAAAATTGAGTTGGCTGTTTCACTGAAGAAAATTCTGTGCTAGATCTTCAACCGTTGTGTCAAGTTCACCAGGTGGCACGGTGGTTAGCACTGCTGTCTCACAATGCCAATTGCCCTGGTTAAATTCCGGCCTTGGGGGACTAGCTGTGTGGAGTTTGTACTTTCTCCCTGTGTCTGTGTGTGTTTCCTCCGGGTGCACCGGTTTCCTCCCACAGTCCAAATGTGTGCAAGTTAGGCGGATTGGCCAGTTTAGCTCAGTTGGCTAGACGCCTGATTTGTGATGCAGAGCAAGGCCAATAACGCGGATTCAATTCCTGTACCGGCTGAGGTTATTCATGAAGTTCCGCCTTCTCAACCTTGCCCCTTGCCTGAGGTGCAGTGATCCTCAGGTTAAAATCACCACCAGTCAGCTCTGCCCCTCAAAGAGGAAAGCAGCCTTTGGTCATCTGGGACTAAGGTGACTTCACTGTTTTAGGTGGAATGGCCATGCTAAATTGCCCCTTAGTGTTTTGAGATGTGTAGGCTAGGTGGGGTTATGGGGATAGGGCGAGGGAGTGGGCCTAGGTAGGATGCTCTTTCGGAGGGTCGATGCAGACTCGATGTGCTGACTGGTATCTTTCTGCTCTGTAGGGATTCTATGGATTACAGTTGCAGCAGGTCATTGCCAAGTACCATAATATCATTAAGTCCATCATTGTGCACCACGGTGTATGATATTTTCTTTTTGTCGGTCCCTTGGTCACATTCCCAGGCAGGAACTTCACTCTACAGCCAGGTCTGTTGTGGTGTGTTTTCAAGCGTCAGCCAGCTCTTTTGTACTGTGTCTTCATTCCTCAGCCTGGTCTATCGTACTGTCTTCACTCCCCAGCTAGATCTGTTGTGCTGTATCATCTCTCATCATTACTATCTACTATGCTGTCTTCACTCCTCAGGCAAGTCATGTGTGCTGTATCCCCACTTGTCAGCCAGGACTGCTGTGATGTGTCTTCACTTCTCTCATTTTGGCAGCTTCTCTTGATCTTTAAGTATAGATACACCAAGTTCCACTCACGTAGCGCGACTCTCAACTCAGTTTGGTGCAAATGTATCAACTATTTTGATAATCTCATGCCACAAAATAAAACTTAGCTCAGTAAGGTAGATTTGGACTTTGGCGTGAGCGTGAAATGGGTGATAGTTAATCAATAGCGCATTTAACTTCTCTCCCATTTTTTTTATTTCCATTGGCTTAAACAGAATTTTTTTTTTTAAATAGGAGAGGCGCAAAACAGCCTGCTGACTCACCATTACCCATTTCACACTCTTGCCCAAAGTCCAAACCTATCCTCAAATCGCCATTTTGAGGCCTGATTAGTGTATACAAAGGGAGACCTGTTTAGGAATTGAGCTGAAAGATTTCTTAGAAATTGCTGTGCCCTGAGCAGGGTGTAGACTCAGCACAGGCAGTACTGTGGATTCTGTCGTGCAAGCTGAGAAGGGGCACACTGTTACTGATTCACTGAGGTTTGTGACACACAGCTGTGATATCATTTCCACGACCTGTCTACTTCCTGTAGGTGAAATTGGACTACAGAAGCATACCACAGGATATGGGCACCTAGATCCCAATTAAGCTCATCTGCAAACTGTATGTGATTAAAACGAGACATGACAGATGGTTTTATTCAGTGAAGCTCAACTAACTTTCGGGATTAATGGTCCGAGGTTAAATTTCAGCCTAGACAGTTTTGCAAAAGTGAAAACAGAAGGAGGAAGTTGCTTAGCATTTCTACTCACTTTTAAATTATTTCTTTCACGTACTTCTCTATTTTTCAAACTTATTTTCCTCCTTTCTCTGCAAGGGCCTCGCCACCTGTTTGTGTTGTTCCCTGGTTGATGGTAGGTTGGGTAAATTAGCCACTCGAGCAGTTGAGCTCCTCGTAGGCCTCTGCAGCTGCCGTTCTATATCGCCAGCCACTAAGGAGTCCATTGTGGTATCCCACATTGAGTTGGCTCCTGATTTTGCCTCCCTCACATTAGTAAGGCGCCTGCCATCCAGGCCTGGATATTCGCTCCGGAGGCAGGGACACAGAATCAGGAAATAACCCATCTCGGAAAAAATGCCCCGAAAGGCGGGGGAAGGATGGAGTGAGGCAATTATTGGAGGTGGACACAGATGGTCAAATGCCAAGGTGAGCTGTTTTAAAAAGCTTGCCTCAGTTATCTCGGATTTTGTCCTAGTTAATTGGTTAAACAATAGGCACTCTAGGCTTCGCCCCTCACACCCCTGGTGTCCATACTTGCCAGCTTATGCCAGCCCATCACCCCACCCACCCCATGACCTCTTACAGCCAACACATTCCCCCCACCCATCACCATTTTCCCTAACTAACACTTTCCTTGCCAACTCTCCCAGTATCCTCAGGGCAAACCTCAGGAGCCATGCTGAGACAAAGTGAAGTAAAGTTCTAAATATCTATTACAGGCTTCACTGTATTAAAAAAAACATTTATGAAAGCCCATTCAATACATTTAAATCCCCTCAAGTACTTAATCTCTTATAAAAACAAACATTTGTTTTCATAGCACCACATAAACGCACGCTAATCCTTCATTAACCTCTTTGAGCCATCAATCAAACTGTGAAATAACAACCCCCACTGCGATAACAATGCGAAGTAGAAAGTAGCCAAGTAGTAATAATGCTATAATAATAGCACTTGGGGTTATGTCAACAAACAGCTTTTGAAACTGTAGCACAGATTCTTTCAGCTCAGATACAAGACAGGCAGCTGGTTCAGTTTTTAAAGGGCAGGCTGTTTAAATAATTTGGCACCTTGACAATTCTACAGACTTTATCCATCCTTCACAAGAATTTACGTCTACTCTAACGATGATGGTCAGTTGTCGTAAAAACCCATCTGTGGTCGACTAATATCCATTAGGGAAGGAAATCTTTACCTGGTCTGGCCTACATATGATAACAGATCAACAGCAATGCAGTTGACTGATGCAGTTGTATCGAAACACTACTGAAAATTGAATAAGGAATGAAACCAGATGGATCACCTGGCATCGACCGAGGCAAACTCAGCCCTGTCAACCCTACAAAGTCCTCCTCACTAACATTTGGGGACAGTAAAGTCAAGCAACAGCCTGGCGTAGTCAAACCCATAGAATCATACTTTATAGATAATGCCCCAGGCACCAACATCATCATCCCTGGGTTGATCATGTCCCAACGGCGGGACAGACCCAGCAGAGGTGCCGGCGGTGGCACAATGGTAAAGTTGCCCTGAGAGACCTCAACATTGTCTCCAGGCCCCATGAAGTCTCATGACACCAAGTCAAACATGGGCAAGGAAACCTCCTGCTAATTACCATATAATGCCTCTTGCCAACTGATGAATCAGTACTGCTCCATGTTGAACACCATTTGGAGGAAGCACTGAGGGGGCAAGGGTGTAGAGTGTACTTAAAAGGGAGATTTCAATGCCCATCGCCTGGAGTGGCTTTGTAGCACCACCATGGCCGAGCTGGCCAAGTCCTCAAGGACATAGCTGCTAGACTGGATCTGTGGCATCTGATGAGGGTAAAACATACTTTACCTTCTCCTCACCAGTGTGCCTGCTGCATAAGCATCTATCCATGACAGTATTGGTATGAATGACCACCTCCTATCTTGTGGAAATGGAGTCTTGTCCTCACATTGAGGATACCTTGCACCATGTTGTGTGGCACTACCACCATGCTAAATGGGATAGATCTTGAAAAAGTCCAGCAACTCAAGACTGGGCAACCACAGGGTGCTGTGGACCAGCAGCAGCAGCAGAATTATACTCCACTCCAAACTGTAACTTCATGGCTCAGCATATTCCCCACTCTATCTTTACCACCAAACCAGGAGGTGAACCCAGGCTTAATTAAGACTGCAGAAGGGGATGCTCGGAGCAGCACCAGTCAAACTCAAAAATGAAGTGTCATGCTGGTGAAGTTACAACACAGGTGACTATTTGCGTGCCAAACCGCATGCAATAGATAGAGCTAAGCAATTCCACAACCAACAGATGGGATCGAAGCTCTGCAGTCCTTCCACATCCAGTCGTGGTCAGTGCTGGACAATTAAGCAACTCACTGGTGGAAGTGGCTCCACAAATATCCTTAACCTCAATGATCTGGACGCCCAGCTTATCCGTGCAAAAGATAAAGTATTTGCAACAATCTTCAGCCAGAAGTGCTGAGTGGATGATTCATCTTGGTCTCCTCTGGAGGTCCCAAGCATCACAGATGCCAGTCTTCAGCCAATTTTATTCACTCCACGTGGTATCAAGAAATGTCTGAAGGCACTGGATATTGCAAAGCCGATGGGCCCTCACAATATTCCGGCACTAGTACTGAAGACATGTGCCTAGAACTTGCCGCGCACCTAGCTAAGCTGTGCGAATACAGCTACAACACTGGCATCTACCCGGCAATGTGAAAAATTGCCTAGGTATATCCTGTACTCAAAAAGCAGGACAAATCCAACCCAGCCAGTTACTGCCCCATCAGTCTACTCTCTTATCATCAGTAAAATGATGGAAGGGGTCATCAACAATGCCATCGAGCAGCACTTGCTTAGCAATAATCTGCTCACTGACACTCTGGGTTTTGCTAAGGCCACTCGGCTCATAATGTCATTAAGGCCTAGGTCCAAACATAGATAAAACAGCAGAACTCCAGAGGTGAAGTGAGAGTGACTGCCCTTGACATTTGATCGAGTGTGACATTGAAGAACCTTGCAAAAGTGGAGTCAATGGGAATTGGGCGGGAAAACTCTCCGCTGGTTGTTGTCATACCTGACACAAAGGAAAATGGTTGTGATTGCTGGAGGTCAATCATTTCAGTTCCAGGATATCACTGCAGGAGCCCCTCAAGTTAAAGTCCTAGGCCTAACCATCTTCAGCTGCTTCTTCAATGGTCTTCCTCCCATCATAATGTCAGAAGCGGGGATGATTGCTCATCACTGCACAAAGTTCAGCATCATTCATGACTCCTCAGATACTGAAGTAGTCCAAATCCAAATTCAACGAAACCTGGACAATACCAGGCTTGGGCTGACAAGTGGCAAATAACATTCGCAACGCACAAGTGCCAGGCAATGACCATCCCCAACAAGAGAGAATCGAACCATCACTGAATCCAGCGCTATAAACATCCTGGGGGGTTACCATTGACCAGAAACGGAACTGGACCAGCTATATAGGTATTGTGCTACAAGAGCAGGTCAAGGGCTAGGAATCCTGTGGCAAGTAACTCACCCCCTGCCTCCTCAAAGCCTGTTCACTATCTACAAGGCACAAGTCAGGAGTGTGACGGAATACTTAGCACTTTCCTGGATGAGTGCAGCGCCAACAACACGGAAGAGGCTCTTCACTTTCTAGAACAAAGTAGCCCGCTTGATTGCCACCCCTTCCACAAACATTCACTCCCTTCACCACCGATGCAGAGTGGCAGCCGTGTGTACCATCTACAAGATGCATTGCAGGAACTCACCAAGCCTCCTTGGGCAGCACCTTCCAAACCCACAACTGCTACCATCTAGAAGGACAACAACAGCAGCAGACACAGGGGAACACCACAACCTGGAGGTCCCCCTTCAAGCCACTCACCAATTTGACTTGGAAATACATTGTTATTCCTTCGCTGTCGCTGGGTCAAAATCCTGGAACTCCCTCCCTAACAACACTGTTGATGTACCTACACCACAGGGACTGCAGCGAAACACGAAGGTAGCTCACCACAACCTTCTCAAGCTATTAGAGAACTGCAATAAATTCTGGCCCAGCCAGCGATACCCATGTCCCATGAATGAATGTTTAAAGAGCACGCAGAGTATCTGGGTGCCTGTCATTCTACAGGCTAGTATGTTCCAATATCAACCTGCTACATCATAGAACATAGAACAATACAGCGCAGTACAGGCCCTTCGGCCCACGATGTTGCACTGAAACAAAAGCCATCTAACCTACACTATGCCATTATCATCCATATGTTTATCCAATAAACTTTTAAATGCCCTCAATGTTGGCGAGTTCACTACTGTAGCGCTGGGACGTCTGATGGTTCATGTAAATCTATGGAACAATTCCCTGGTGCTGGGTACTGACTGCAGTAACAACTCATACATGTGTATATATATATATATATATATGATATCAGAGAGAAGTTTCGAGAATGTGAGAAAGTTATATTTCTCACTGTTTGTAACCGTTTGGTGGAGCTGGAACACTTGGATAGCTGAGGGAAGGCAGCACAGCCAATTGGCATCCAATCTTTAAGGAAGAGGAAGAAAAAGAGCTTGCATTTATATAGCGCCTTTTATCACCTCAGGGCTTCCCAAAGCACATTATAGCTAAGGAAGTTTTTTTAAAAAACTGTTACCACTGTTGTAACGTACGAACTGCTGCAGCCAATTTTAGCACTCCAAGATCCCAGAGACAGCAATGAGGTAATGTCTTAATAATCTGTTTTTGTGATGCTGCTCGTCAGATAAACATTAGGCAGGTCACCAGAGAAAAGGCATTTGCTATTTTTTTTAAATAGTGCCCTGGAATCGTTTGCATCTATTGTGAGAGGACAGAGGGAGCCTCGGTTTAACATCTCATCTGAAAGGCAGCAACACTTACTGCCAGGCTCACACATTAAGATAGCCCAGTTGAGTGAGGTATCCATGGCACCATCGCTACGTTTAGGAGATGAATGGGGAAAAATTGCCAGCAAAGGTAAAAACATATATTTGCAGCATTTATATGAATGTAGCTTTTCAGTAGCACTATATATCCCCAGCTCATTTTATTGAGGCCCTAGAGTGCCACATTCACAGCACAATAGTAACATTTGTGAGACATGAATAGTTGTTTTGCCACAGTTGGATCCAAACTTCCCTTTGATTGTGTGCCTATGTCAAGAGTTAGTGGTGCACTTCTTAAAGGACCAAATGTAAAACAACATTATGGGGCTGGTTTAAATGTGAAATCAGATTGGATTGAACCTACTTGAATGCAGTCCTTTTTTACATTTTGCAGGGTATGTGACAATATTATGAAGTATTTGCTTCTTAAAGGAACCTCTCTATTATACAGGGATGTATAATCAGAATATTGGAATTGAGAGAACAATATTGAAATTTACAGTCTGGAGGAGAATGGCAAATTACCACAAGAACTGCTTGATGTGGCTGCCAAGGACACGTGAAAAATAGTCCAACTAAATATCAAGTTATGTCTTTCAGACGTCCTTTAGGCACAGGACAATGGCAAACAAAATTGGCCCTATTTTCACCCATTTCACACCCCTTAAATGGGTGCAAGAAAGTCCAATTACTATCCCTTAGAGTCCTATAACGTGATGAAATTATAAAGCAATTGACAAAACGTGAGCCAAACATGGATTTAATTTCTATGATGCTTGATGAACTGTACAGAATTATTTGAAGAAATAACAGGGCAAATAGATAAAGGAATTGCTGTGGATTTGTTTTGCCAGGAATTTCAAAAAGCATTTGATAAAGCCTCTTACCTGAATGATAACACGTATGGTACCATATGAGGCATATGGTAGCAGAGTGGCTACGTTATTGATCCAGAGGTACAAGTGAAGATTACACCATGGCAGCTGGGGAATTCTAATTCAGTTAATTAAATAAACATGGAATAAAAATCTACTCTCAGTTATGGTGAATTAAAAATTACCAGATTGTTGACTGGTTCATTAACATCCTTTAAGGAAGGATCTAGGAACCCTTTAGTGGAAAGAGTTGACTGGACCTGTATGTTCAGATGTTTGAACATTTTTTTAAATTTGGAGTACCCTATTAGTTTTTTCCAATTAAGGGGCAATTTAGTGTGGCCAATCCACCTAACCTGCATATCTTTGAGTTATAGGGGTGAAACCCTCGCAGACACGGGGACAGATGTTTGAATTTTAATAGATTACATACGGATGAAGCATTTGGAGGCAGGATAATGTGCCATATAAATAATCCGTCCTTACTTCTTATTTATGTTGCATTTCTGTGGGGCCATTCTACTGGACAATGTTGCTTTTAGGTCCTCTCTAAGTTCTGTCTTCCTTTCCTCAAGAGCCAAAGGGTGCTTGTGTATACATACACCATGCCAAATTGGCCATCATTTAAGTACGAACCTTGCCAACAAATATCAGCAGACAGTTCAACTGTGGAGGGCCAGCTCTGTCTCACACAATGATCGCATGCATGCACTTACCAGCAGCCACTGCAAAGCAATCCCAAGCACCAGTTTTCCCACCCGCTTTCCTCCTTGGACTTCTGAGACCATTTGTAATGCTGCTGTTGTTATCCCCGCTGCGATCAGCTAATCTGACACAACTCCTGGGTCAAGATTGGTACCTCCCACCTCTGCATGGCTCTATGCTGGGCCATGCAATACCTTTGCAAACAGACCTTTGGAAAACCTCCTTTCTGTTGATCTGGACCCATTGTATTGTCTCCTGCAGTATATTCTGTCCAGTGAAACAAATAAAACACAACAGACCAGATGCACCTTTGTTAAAATAAGCCAAATATTGAGGATGCTGGAATCTGAAACAAGAATAGAGGGTGCTGGAAAAACCTATTCTGACAAAGAGTCAAAGGACTCAAAATGTTAACTGTGCTTTCTCTCCTTATAGATGCTTCCAGACCTGCTGACTTTTTCCAGCATCCTTTCTTCTCGCATCTTTGTTAATAAATCTGAAGAAATCCGAACCTGCTTTCATTTTCTGAAATGTTGCAGAAACACCCTCTTAGCCCTTAAAGAATTAATGAGTTGCACTAAAGTACAATCCCCACTGCTGTATTGAAGGTGAGGATGGATCATTGGCGCCTTACTTTTTACAAAGTAAATATCCTTTCTCTTGATAGTTAATGTGTGCATGTAGTATTTATAAAACCTAAATCAGAGCACATTGCAGCCATCTGCTTTCATCTGTTTTGTTATTAACTGCAAGTATCTAACTGAGGGATCCCCCACCTTCACTCAAATTAAATTCTTGCTTCTGTATTGATATAGATTGAGACTGAGATTAAATTAGGACCAAGTAGACCTCAATTCCTGCGGTTTTGTGGGGAAGCATTTTAATTGAATATTAACATGTATGTGCAATTTTGTAATTGTATCATTATTTATTATTTATAGAGAAAGATCTAGTGCTTGAATCTTCAACAAGAACATAAGTGCTACATATGAGAGAGGAGGTTCTGACATAGAAGAATGTAATTACTCTTTTCCCATTAGAACTAGTGGTCCTGGGCAGATAAGCTGTCCTGTTACGTGTGACCAAGGTCTGGGATCATGGATTGTCTTTCACTGTTGTCATGGTGACAGTGATGCAGACGGCCCATAACAGCCTGCCTTGTCAGATCGCATACATCAAAGCAGTACTAACGAGAGAGGTGCAAGTTGGACAGAGTGCCATATCATTTGGTGATTTGGGTTAAAGCTGAACAGATTAATAAATGTGTTAATCTAACCTTTTTGTTAATGTTGTTCAATAATCCAAGACATTTGTGCGTGATATTTGTGTCTCTCTGCGTAGGCGAGGCTTGACAATGGAACATCCTGGTCCAGCTAACAGAATTGATGAATGAGAAGCTGCCAAATTGGAAAGGAGTATATAGTTAAATAAAATTACAATGCTGTTTTTCTTTTAAAAAAAGATCCTGTGGTTACTGGTTTTTCTTTTATGTGTTTCAAATGCATTGTCTTTATATTCTCCTTCTCCCCTGTTCACCTCCCTGTTCCTCACCACTAAAGTACCTGGCTGCAACAAAAGGGAATTTACAGCACATCCTAGTGCACTGTGTCTGCCGCCAGTCACTTCAACAACTTAAAAGTCTTTTACTGGCAGGCAGCAACCTTGATATAGGGCTATCCCTTGTCAGTCGTACATTAATCTTTCGAAAGCATTTTTAAAATGAGCTTTATCCTGTGAGTTCCAAGGCAGTGGTTCTTGATATTTTGATCTTCAGTGTCACCTTGGTTTGAAGAGGTTTTTAGTGGATTATTCCATATGTGGAGAAAAAAATGCCCTCCTTCTTCTGTAGACTCCTTTGAAAACAATTATTCATGCTGACGGAAATCAACTTGACTGTTTACCCCATTTTTGATTTGGAGTTCAACACCTTTAGAAAACATTTTATGTAATTGCATGCAGCTCTCCTTGTGTTGCTGGCCTGTCCAGTGCTGAGTTACGTCTGACAGTGAGCAAATTGGCAACACCGTCAATGGCATAAAGAGAACATGCATTGGTAATTATGGTACTGAGATACTCATAACAGCTGGTCTTAGGTTTGTGCTGGGTTCGTTGATCTCTTATGGAGCAGCGGATTTGGGGGCACTGGAACACCTTTTGGCCTGGGGAGGGGAAGATTTACTGGAGATTTCCTTTCTGACGACTGGTGTGATGTGTGCATGATTGCACATTGGGTGAGAACAGGCTTGGTCTGGGCTGTGATAAGCTCGGTGGATGAACACAGTGCTGGTGCTCATTGTACTTGGATCACTCGTGACCATTATCGCTTGGGCAAGACAAATAAGGGCTGCTGTCACTTGTGGGAACATTTCCTCTAGCTTGAGCCACCAGTTTCAGGAGAGGAAGGAAGAAAATTGCGGATGAACAGCTCCAGTACTCATCCTGCCAACACAAGGCAACATATGACCCTAAACCCTTAAAATTTACCCCACAGTCCCTCTCCAAATGTGCACATTAGTAATAAATAGCAGAGGAGTTGATAATTTTCAGAAAGGAAGAGATCATTATGGTGAATTGGAGGAAGCTATTTCATAGCTTCCCTGATGGTTCATCTGGTTAAGGCAGCAATTAGCTGAGCTGGAGAGACTGGGAAGGCTGCGTTTCCAATACATGGGCATAATTTTAACTCTACCTCTCTTGTTGGGAATGAGGCAGGTGGATGATTAAAATGGTGGCTGAGTGCTTTCCACAGCATTCCTGACTCATTTGTGCCTACCACCATTTTAACACCATAAATGCCAGTCACATGGAAAGGGGTTGGTGAGCTTTGGAAGGCAAGGGTCACATCAACGCCAGAGTCCAATAACTATTTGTCCGGAATCTGACACAATTTATTTGCAACAGATTGCCATTGCTAGAGCTGCCAATGAAAGGATGGAAGAATCAAAGACTGGTTGGTACTTGTGGAAAAATGCCATAGAAAGGAGTTGAAGAAAGAACTTACTTGAATGCTCATCAATAATGCACCACTGCCGAGTGTCACTGATGCCTGGGTCATGACTGGGTGATTGTGGTTGCCGAGATGCAGCATTCTCAATCTGAACTCATCCAGCTGAGAGAAGCAAGGTTCTATTCCATGGGGAGTGAAAGAAAGTCAAAGCATGGGGTGGGGAGGGAAGAATGAGAGGAAGAGCCAACCTTCAAATGCTGTTTTAAGAATAATATATAAAAGCTTATATTTGTATAGCACTTTTAACGTAATAAGATGTTATAAGAAACTTCACTGACGCATTATAAAACAAATATGTTATCAAGTCACTTGAGATTATATCAGATGGCCAAAAGCTTGGTCAACGAGGTATGCTTTATGAAGTGTCTTAAAGGTGGAAAGGAAGGTAGCGAGGCAGAGATGTGTAGGGAGAGAATTCCAGAGCTTGGGACTGAGGGAACTGAAGCCATAGCCATCAATTGCGGAATGATCAAAATTGTGGGTGTTCAAGAGGCCAGAATTAGATGAGCATTGCTATCTCTGAGGGTTGAGGGCTGGAGGAGATTAGAGATAGGAAGGACAAGGTCTTGGAGAGATTTGAAAACCGGAATGAGAATTTCAAATTTAAGATGTTGTTTCATAATTGCAATTGTTATTCTGACCACAGTTAGATAAGGTAAGAATGAAACCAGGTGAGAGCAGTCCCACCCAGCTATTTAACGGCGGAGCATTGGAGGAGGATAACAATTGGCACCTTGTCAAAGGCTGCAGACAGGTTGAGAAGGATAAGGAAGGATGAGGTACCTTTGATACAGTCACATATGCTGTCATTGCTGACTTTGAGAGCTTTTTTGGTACTATTGCAAGGGTGAAAACCTGATTGGAGGGATTCAGATGTACTTCAGGAATTCACCAAACCTCCTTACACAGCACCTCTCAAACCCACGAACACCACCATCTAGAAGGACATAAGGCAGCAGACATCACCAACTTGAAATTCCCCTTCAAGCCACTCACCATCCTGACTTGGAATAACTTCAATGTTCCTTCACTGTCGCTGGGTCAAAATCCTTGCAGTGCCTCTCTAACTGTGCGTGTGCCTACACCACATGGACTGCAGCAGTTCAGGGAGGCAGCTCACCACCACCTCCTCAAGGGAATTTAGGGATGGACAATAAATGCTGGTCTAGCCAGCAAATCCTCGTTAACCCTACACCCTGTATGCTTCATCCGATGCCAGTGTTTATGTAGTTACATTGTATATGTTATGTTGCCCCATTATGTATTTTCTTTTATTTCCTTTTCATGTATTTAATGATCTGTTGAGCTGCTCGCAGAAAAATACTTTTCATGTACCTCGGTACACGTGACAATAAACAAATCCAATCCAAATCCTACATCCCAAGACTGTTCGCAATCTTAGTGTCTTATTTAATGCTGTGCTGTGCTTCTGACCCATATCTGCTCCATCAGAAAGACCATTTACTTCCATCTCCAGCTTTATTTGCTTCCACTCTTGTATCAGCCCACCTGCTGCTGAAACCCCCATGAATTTCTTTATTGCCCCCAGTCAGGCTACCCCAATGCTGTCTAAAGTAGCCTCCCATTCTCCACTAGACATAAACTACAGCTGACCTGAAACCTTCATGCCAACTGTTATAACCCTACAGGAGGCCCAGGGATCAGAGACCCAGTGGCCTCACTGGAGTACGATTTACCCAGATGAGGGGGCCGGGGATACCCCCCTTTTCCTAGGACTCCTGGACATAAATATTGTGGGCTGGGAGCGGGAAACCCTTCGGGGAGTAGGAGGTGTAAATTGTAAGGAGAATAAATTGAAACTTTTCTACAGTCATCACTTCCAAGTGGCCGCTTGCCTGAGACTTGACACCAACATCCCCTGCAAATGCTCGACTATGATCCCCAATCCTCACTAATTTAGTCGCCTCCAAGGCCTTAGATTTAAAATGATCATCCTTCAGTTGAATCTCTTCATGGGATCTACTCTCTCCACTTCTTGAGAAGGTTAAGAGGGGATTTGACAGAGGGATTCAAACATCTTGAGAGGTCTGCACAGAGTAGCTGGGAAAAACCGTTCCCACTTTTGGAAGGATCGAGAGTGACAGGACATGGATTTAAAGTAAATGGCGAAAGAAGCAATGGAGACATCAGGAGAAATGTCTTCACGCAGCGAATGCACTGTCAGAGAATGTAGTGTGGTGGAGGCGGGCTCAATCGAGGCACTCGAGAGAATTGGAGTATTATCTGCAAATGAAGAATGTGTACCGGGGGTCAAAATATTTTGTTTTGAGGGCTGCTCTTGAGATTTTTTCAAGGGATACATTTTCATTCTCACCAATTCCTTTATTAGCTCCAGTCAGGAAGTAACATTGCTCTCAGTATTTCTGATGACGTATGGGGTATTTGGACACGCACAAGCAGATTTAGACGAATTCATCAATATCCTCAATAATCATCACCTTTCCATTAAACTTATAGCCACAACACACACGGAAAGCATTAATTTCCTAAACATCATGGTATTTAAATGGACATAAAGTAACAGGCGTAAATTAGCAATGAAAGGTTTTCAAAGAAAAATGACTGACGCACACTTTCACACACACAACACCACCACCTTAAACATGCCTTCTGTGGACTGGTGAGATCACAGCTCGTCTGTTTCCATAAAATATGCACAAAACTGGAAAATTTTAACCTGACAGTTTCCTACCTTTTACTACATCTAAGATCTCAATCTGAAATTTAAATCTAACAATTGATCCAGCATTGATATTGATCAAGCATCAATTAATATTTACAGAAGAGGGTAACAAGCTTCTACCACCTCAGTCCTGAAAGATCTGCTTCTAAATTTTAAATTAGTCCCCTCCCAGTGCTAGACTCTTCTGAATTAATTGATTATTTACCTCATTACATTTCCTTCTTTACTAACAGTGACTACAGCTCCAGAGTATTTCATTGGCTGTAAAACACTTTGGGATGTCCTCAGGTGATACAAAACACTATGAAAATACAAGTCGGTCATTATTTTTTGGGATCTTGGTATGTGCAAAATGGTTGCATGTTTGTCACTGCATCTCAAGTAAGTCACAGTATATGAAACACTTTGAGATGTGATAACACCGAAATGCAAACCTTTCTCATGAAATAAAACTGTTTCAGTATTGAATTATCCAATTAACACAATGTTGATTACAATAGCATCCGCTACATTTTTCCTCATACAGCAGCTCCTGAACTTA
The DNA here is from genome assembly GCF_047496885.1 of Scyliorhinus torazame. NCBI lineage: Eukaryota > Metazoa > Chordata > Chondrichthyes > Carcharhiniformes > Scyliorhinidae > Scyliorhinus > Scyliorhinus torazame. The sequence goes on along the minus strand of NC_092709.1, from coordinate 45,422,270 downwards.
CGCAATCTTAAGCGAGAAACCCCACCATCGTTTACAAGGAATTTGTTGCCTCAGTGACTACAGGTTTTCTGTCTCCCAGTTAGCTGAATATTCCTTTGATAAGTTTAAAACTGCTCCCTCTCTGTTCTGCCTTTTTCCCCTTTGCTGCTCCTCTTTTCAGTCCCCTTCCTGGCTTTGTAGTTCCACTCTTTCCCCTTGCATCCCCCTATCCTCTTTTTCAGCCCCTCGCATCCTTTGCAGATTCCCCTCCCTTTGTGCAGCCGAATGTACCCCTCCCCTTGCAGATCCCCCATTTCTCCTTTGCAACCACATCTCCCCTTTTGAAGACCTCCTCTCCCTTTGTGCAGTAATTAACCCCCCTCTCCCCCTCCGTAGCTCTCCTTTTTATTCTTGCAGCCCCCTCTCCTCTGCAGCTACTCTCTCCCTATGCCGTCCCTCTCTCCCCCATTTGGAGCACCTTCTCCTGCTTTGCAGCCTTCTGTCATTCTTTGCAGCCCCTTTGCAGTACGCCCTCCCTCTGTGCAGCCACTCGCTTTCCCAAATGGCAGTGCAACTCTCCATAGCCCGCCTTCCTCCTTTGTAATTTACATGCTGATGTGCAGTGGTTACAAGGAGAAGGCACTAGGTGCAATACTGGTTGGAGAGCCGGCACAGGCACAATGCTTCAAATGGCCTTATTCTGTGCCGTAACAATTCTGTGATTCTGTAACCTCATCCACTGCTGCAGCCACTCACTCTCTGACATTCGGACTAATGTGCATCTTGTCATAATGGAGTGCAGACAGGCAGTGATTGACACACAGAACAGAGCAGCCAATCACCAGACAGGACACGACCACTATAAAGCCAGAGGACACCAGTTTTCCCAAAACTGAGAGCAAAACTCACCACAGCCCCGGTTCTGGCGTTCTTCGACCCTACCAAAGAGACCAAAATATCCACTGATGCGAGCCAGGACGGTATTGGGGCGGTGCTCCTCCAACAGGATGAATCCTCCTCATGGGCCCCAGTTGCGTATGCCTCCAGAGCCATGACGCCCACTGAGCAACGGTACGCTCAGATCGAGAAGGAATGCCTGGGCCTGCTAACAGGAATCGACAAATTGCCCGACTATGTGTATGGCCTCCCAAAATTCACGGTTGAGACGGACCACAGGCCACTAGTCCACATAATCCAGAAGGATTTGAATGACATGACACCTCGGTTACAACAAATCCTTCTCAAGCTACGCCGCTATGACTTTGAACTTGTCTACACGCCAGGCAAAGAACTCATTGTTGCAGATGCCCTTGCCAAGTCTATCACCACACCGTGTGAACAAACTGACTTTGTCTGCCAAATCGATGCACAGGTGCAGTTGTGTGCCTCCAACCTTCCGGCCACTGATGAGAGGGTCATCCAAATTCTTGAGGAAACGGCCAAGGATCCTCTGCGTGTGGTGCAGCACCTCACGAATGGCAGGTAGAAGGGACAGTGTCCCCAGTCTTACAACGTCAAGGACAACCTGACGATGGTGGACGGCATCCTCATGAAGCTCGATAGGATTGTGATTCCGCAGAGCATGCGAGCTATGGTGCTCGGCCAACTCCATGAGGGTCACCTGGGGGTCGGGAAATGTCAACGCAGAGCTCGAGAGTCAGTCTATTGGCCGGGCATCAGCCAGGACGTTACCAACACGGTCATCAACTGCTCCACATGTCAGAAATTTCAGCCAGCTCAACCCAAAGAAACTCTGCAGCAACATGAGATAGTGACCTCCCCATGGTCCAAAGTCAGTGTCGACCTTTTCCATGCCAAGGGGCGTGACTATGTCCTCCTGGTCGACTACTTCTCCAATTACCCTGAAGTGGTGAAGCTGTCCGACCTTACGTCGAAGGCGGTGATGAAAGCATGCAAAGAAATGTTTCCCAGGCATGGGATACCGCTCACGGTGATGAGTGACAACGGTCCCTGTTTTTACAACCAGGAATGGTTTGATTTTGCCCACCTATACAACTTTCATCACGTAACCTCCAGCCCCCACTACCCGCAGTCAAACGGGTAGGCCGAAAAAGGAGTCCATATCGTCAAGAGATTACTATGCAAGGCTGCAGACACAGGCTCCGACTTCAACCTGGCGCTGCTGGCCTACAGAGCATCCCCACTGTCCACTGGGTTGTCTCCCGTGCAGATGCTCATGAATCGCACTCTGCGAACCATGGTTCCAGCCATCCATGTTCCAGACCTTGACCACCTCACGGTCATACAAAAGATGCAGCAGGCTCGGGCCCAACAGAAATCAGCATACGACGCTCATGCCACGGATCTCCCCGAGCTGGTCCCAACTGATCATGTTCGTGTGCAGTTGCCTGACGGCGGCTGGTCCGCCACAGCTGTGGTGGTCAAGCAAGTGGCCCCGAGATCGTTCCTCGTCCGCATGGCTAATGGCTCCTTCCTACAACACAACAGACGGGCGCTGCGCAGAGTTCCACGTCCGCCACCTAACCATGATGTCCCGCCTCACACAATGCTTCCTCCGGACATGCCCTACCACGAGGCCACCGATCTACCAGCAATCCTGCCGACCTCTGCAACCACCGCATTGGCAGCGGTCCCACCTATCCAAGTGCAGGTGGCCCCTGATCCACCCTTGAGGCGGTCAACCAGAATTTGTCGCCCGCCGCAGAGACTAAACTTATAGACTTATAAACTTATAAACTTTTGCACAACTGTGTTACCTTATCGTTTTGACCTCTGTAAATATCGTTGTTACCATTTCATCTGCCCTATATCTGCACTAGCGACACCTTCCTGTGTATATAAGGTCATTTTAGCACATTCTGTTTATAGTCACGCACATATACACATCCACACGCACATGCACCTTAATATTTATTATCTCAACACACACAATACAGAACAAAAAGAAAGGGGGGGAGATGTCATAATATACATCTATGTATACAATGGAGTGCAGACAGGCAGTGATTGACACACAAAATGACCAGTAAGCACACAGAATGGAGCAGCCAATCACCAGACAGGACACGACCACTATAAAGCCAGAGGGCACCAGTTTTCCCGCTCTCTCGGGACCCAGCCTCTGAGACAGAGTTAGTGAACTGGCCAGTGCAAATACCATGTGGTAGCTAGTAAGTCTGGTTAGGCTAGTATCAGGTATCCAGTCAAGTCAGCAGAGTGTCAACCCACAGTTGAACATGTATAATAGTTTAGATGTTAAATAAAATTGCATCTTATCAAGTGTTGGAGGTCTGTCTCTTGTTAGACGTTTTAGTTGCTGTGAAATGAAGAGTCTAAAGTTCTTGTTCCTTTTCACCAAACACCATTTATTTCACTTCCACAGCCTCTGTACAAAACTCTTCATTACACACCACCTGACAGAGGCCACCTGAAGCCCCTTTACATATCAGTGTCAATTAATGGATACTTAACATAAATGAGACAACTAATTGCAATGTCTCTTAACCCATTACTTAACATCTCTCGCTACACTGCATCAAGTGCAGTCCACATCGACCCAGCCTACCCATCACATCTCTGGCTTCTTTTGCCTCACTATTGATGGCCAGGCCTTCATCTACCCTGGCCCCACTCTCTGGAATCCTCTCCCTAACCCTCTCCATTTTAGGACTGCCCTCTTGTTTAACACCTTGCTTAAAACATAGCTCTTTGACCAAGGCTTTGGTCACTCCTCTACTAATACCTCTTTCTTTAGTTCAGCCTCCATCTTTCCCCTTTACATGACTGTGAAGCACTGTTCTTTCTTCGGTAAGAATGCTATGTAAATATGAATTACTGTTTGTACCTCTCTGGCCTTCTGTTATCTCTGCTAGATAGACGTGATTTCCATAGACAAAATAGGAAGGTTCATCATAAGATTTTAGGTACTCCTGACTTGTTTCCAGCCGAGTAACCTTCAAGTGATGCGTGTACAAGCATGCGGAACAAGGTCTAAACCAGCGGTTGTACAGGTGTCTTTAAAATCTGAGCATTGGTTGATCTTTTTCAATTGAAAACTATATAATTTAAAATCCAGGATGATTGGTTGTCATCTCTGTGCCTGACTTACTGTGGCTCATGACCCTTTGCGTCTCTTACTGGCGGTATATCTGAGCTAACTGCGTACAAGTCTTCCACACAGTTCAGAGGCCCAATGTCCTGCACAGCATATCATATGTGGATTTAGCTGTTAATTTGGAATTAACCTACAAACCGTCTTGAATCAGAATCTAAACAACACAAAACCCAAATAAATATACAGCCATTGTCTGTCTGATTAAGTGAGATTCAAGCCTAACATTATCGTTATGTGGAGATATAAACAGCAGAATAAAATTGTGCAGAATATATATAACTGCAGTCAAGGCCAGAACGCACAGTAGCTAACATTGGTCTCTGTCATCGTTGTTTTTCGGTAGGACTAATCCCATAATACGAGATCAACAGCAGCTTTTTGACTTGGGAGTCATTGCATTGACCTGTACAATGAATCTAGTTTGATTTGCCCTCTTAAGCAGAGCCTTGCACAGGATATAATCCCCTTTTCTGCTCCCCATTCCAATGTGAATGCCATATTTTCACAGGGTTAATTTTATTTTATTCAGTAAGTACCATTATAAAGCATGGTAGCACAGGTGATTAGCACTGTGGCTTCACAGCGCCAGGGTCCCAGGTTCGATTCCCCACTGGGTCACTGTCTGGAGTCTGCACGTTCTCCCCGTGTCTGCGTGGGTTTCCTCCCATAGTCCAAAGACGTGCAGGTTAGGTGGATTGGCCATGATAAATAGCCCTTAGTGACTAAAAAAGGTTGGGAGGGGTTATTGGGTTACTGGGATAGGGTGAACGTGAGGGCTTCAGTGGGTCGGTAGAGACTTGATGGGCCGAATGGTCTCCTTCTGCACTGTATGTTCTATGTTCTAACTTCATCACAGAAACATTTGAGGAGTTTCTGGGTGCATGCATTCTAAATGGATCAGCCTCGTTTTTGGAAATTTTGAAGCAATGCAATAAATTGTCTGGCGGGGGTGTTAAATAATGACTTAATCCAATCCAACCCCACAAGTGCATCACGAAGAGAAAAACGCTTTAGTCAGACTTTCAGAATGTATAGATAGCTGAAATGCGAAGCCTTTTTTAGAGGACTTGCTCTTATGTAGTAAGGCTTATCGCTTATAAAAGTATGCAGTCGTCACGGACACAGCAAGATGAAACAACATTCAGATATTAGGGCAGCACGGTAGCACAAGTGATTAGCACTGTGGCTTCACAGCGCCAGGGTCCCAGGTTCGATTCCCCGCTGGGTCACTGTCTGTGCGGAGTTTGCACGTTCTCCCCGTGTCCGCGTGGGTTTCCTCCGGGTGCTCCGGTTTCCTCCCACAGTCCAAAGACGTGCAGGTTAGGTGGATTGGCCATGATAAATTGCCCTTAGTGTCCATAAGGGTTGGGAGGGGTTATTGGGTTGCGGGGATAAGGTGGAAGTGAGGGATTAATGTGGGTCGGTGCAGACTCGATGGGCCGAATGGCCTCCTTCTGCACTGTATGTTCTATGTAATCTATGATATTGTTTAACCAGTTAATTTGATTTTAGATTAGGGCAGCACAGTGGCACCGGGGTCCCAGGTTCGATCCCGGCCCTGAGTCACTGTCCGTGTGGAGTTTGCACATTCTCCCCATGTTTGCATGGGTTTCGCCCCCACAATCCAAATATGTGCAGGGTAGGTGGATTGGCCATGCTAAATTACCCCTTAATTGGAAAAAATTAATTTGGTACTGTAAATTTATTTTTAAAAAATGAAATGTCTTTGTGACTTTATTTGGAGTTATTTTAAAAATTTGATTTTAGATTGAGGTCACCAAAACATCACCTACGCACCTTTACCAACCAACTCAACCATTGAGACAGGCAATTAAGGCCTTCATTTCATATCTCATCCAAAGGGCACGGCCGCACTTCTTCAATAATGCTCTGAAGTATCAACGTATATTATTGCTCAAGTCTTAGTTTGAACCCACAATGTATGACTTTGAGGCACGTTTGACTGTGAAATAGGACTGTCATTGTACATACCTTTTATAATCTTTGAAGTTTTTAGCACACCCTCTTGACTGTATACCACTGTACCACCACCTGTGCTGAGTGTCCTGCCAGTGAGACAGGACAGACCCAGAAATGGTGATAATGGTGTCTGGGACATTGTCTGTCAGTATGACTATATCAGGCTGTTGCTTGACTGGTCTGTGAGACAGCACTCCGAACTTTGGCACAAGTCCCCAGATGTTAGTAAGAAGGGCTTTGCAGGGTCGGCAGGGCTGGGTTTGCGTTGTCATTTCCGGTGCCTGGTTCAATGCCGGGTGGTCCGTCCAGTTTCATTCCTTTTTCGTAGCGGTTGAATACAACTGAGTGGCTTGCTCAGTTGTATTCAACCTATTTGATGTATTGGGCATTTAAGAGTTAACCACTGTGCTGTGGGTTTGGGGTCACATGTAAGCCAGACCATGTAAGGATTTCATTCCTTAAAGGAACCAGATGGGTTTTTACAACAGTCGACAATGGTTTCATGGTCATCATTAGACTTTAAATTCCAGATATTTTATTGAGTTTAAATTCCATCACCTGCCGTGGTGGGATTCGAACCTGGGTCCCCAGATCATTATCCTGGGTTTCTGAATTACTAGCCCAGCAACAATACCACTATGCCACTGCCTCCCCAGTTGTGTGAGGTATACTGGCCTCTTGGGAATCTTGCTTCAGTGGCAGCCAGTGCCTTTAAGGATAAAAAGAGAACATTTGGAGGAAGAGATTATTTTGAAGCCTCGTTGCTCAATTTGAACCGCCTGTTGTACTTAAGCCTCTATTTTTATTTGGGGTGGGGGGGGGATCGGTTGGGTGAGGGCTGAGGTGAGGGGTTCCCCACCCAAACTGAGTGGCCAGAGGCCTTGTAGTGTTTAGCTCCTGAGCTACACCTGCACACTCCCATTCTAGTCACCCTCTGGCTAGCAGGTGATAAGAAGAACAATTCCAGGCAGCCGGGTAAGACCGCTTGGGAGGGTGGGGATGGGGAAGCTGGGCCTTTGCAGCAAGCCTGCATTCGAGCCCAGAGAAGCATTCTGGTTTCCCTTCCTGATCGGTTGGCCTGGCAGGAACTTAACACCACCTTCCTCACGAATATCTCCAGTTAAATAGCCAGGTCTCAATTATGTCATTGAAACCTGATTTGCATATTTAATTGGTGTCCATCCCATTTCCACAAGTTAAAATTGGACTTTCGGGAAGAGAGCAGAACCTTGATTTTAACTGCCCGGTTTCTGCAGACATCACTCCAAGTATATTTATGATGTGGAGATGCCGGCGTTGGACTGGGGTGAGCACAGTAAGAAGTCTTACAACACCAGGTTAAAGTCCAACAGGTTTGTTTCGAATCACTAGCTTTCGGAGTGCTCCGAAAGCTAGTGATTCGAAACAAATCTGTTGCACTTTAACCAGGTGTTACAAGTATATTTAGCAAAATGAGTGGTGGATTGGGATGGGCAGTCATTGTATTCCATAATGAATCCGAATCAAAACCTCTAATCCACATTATTTATTGTGTCATCCTCTGTGAAGAAAACATGAGAAGCAGATGTTACTGTATTTAAACGCTGGGAGGTGAAATTGGACTGCCATGAACTGGGTGCGCAGATCAATACCTTTGCCAGAATGGATAGGCTCGAATGTTGGGCCTCAGGTTTCATATAAATCACAGCGGTGAGCTGCGAATAACAGCTGTATGTCCTCAGGCAAATCAATCATCTCAAATATTCCTTGCGGCTGCTGTGGACCCCTGATGATCAGAGTGCTATGTTAAGGTTAATATGGGCAGCACGGTAACACAGTGGTTAGCACTGTTGCTTCACAGCGCCAGGAACCCAGGTTCGATTCCCGGCTTGGGTCACCATATGTGCGGAGTCTGCACGTTCTCCCTGTGTCTGCGTGGGTTTCCTCCGGGCGCTCCGGTTTCCTCCCACAAGTCCCGAAAGATGTGCTGTCAGGCAATTTGTAAATTCTGAATTCTCCCTCGGTGAACCCAAACAGGCGACTCGGGGCTTTTCACAGTAACTTCATTGCAGTGTTAATGTAAGCCTATTTGTGACACTAATAAAGATTATTATATGCTGCTCCTCACACTCCTGTTCAGGCAAGCATTGTTTGACAAACAATTGGGGCAGCACGGTGGCACAGTGCTTAGCACTGCTGCCTCACAGCACCAGAGACCCTGGTTCAGTTCCAGCCTTCGGTGACTGTCTGTGTGGAGTTTGCACATTCTCCCCATGTCTGCGTGAGTTTCCTGTGGGTGCTCCGGTTTCCTCCCACAGTCCAAAGATGTACAGATTAGGTGGATTGACTGCTAAATTGCCCCTTAGTGTCCAAGGGTATGCAGGTTTGGTGGGGTTACAGGGATAGGGCAGGGAGGGGGCCTAGGTAGGGTGCTCTTTCAGAGGGTCGGTGCAGACTCAAGGGGCAAATGGCCTCTTTCTGCTCTGTAGCAATTATTTGGTTCTATGGTTCTACTTGGTGTTGATGACCCTTTACGGACCGCGGCTTTGGTTGCAATAGGTTTGGTTACCCTGGTACCAGCTTCTTCGGGGCATCCAACATTCAGGTGAGACTCCTGAAACAAGCACATGCAAACAGAGGGTCTCAAGCCCATTTCTTGTTTGGGCTCGAAACCTATACCAATATGGCAGGCAGTGCAGCTTCAACAAGGAATATGTGAGAGAGGTAGCTCAATACGTTGGACTCTTCGGCCTTCATTTTACACATTGCATATCCATAGGCCTGTGCATTCCTCTCAAGCTTCCTTGGCTCTGTGTAAGAACATTTTCAATGGGTGTGTAAAAGCTGCAATTTTTAATGAACACTGACCAACCCTCCAGCATTCTGAGTGGATATCTTTTGGTGACTTGCTATCCACTTTGTTGGTGCCTTACAGCTGTGACCTAACACTCCCCACTGACTTGTTATCCTGTTGTTTGAAGAGTCCGCCTGTGATCATAAAAGTGAGTGGTGTCTCTCTCAATGAATTCCATACTTTTTCCAGAATGTCATGCCCATTCCCATTTCCTCAACAGTTTAATCTGCTCTGCTGAAATGTCTGTACTGTAATGCAAAAGAGGAGAGAACTACACATTTTAAATATTGGAGCCACTTTGCAGGGTTCATTAAAAATTTATTTTCAGATTTTCCATGTTTCGGACTATCTATGCGCCAAAAGGTTACAACAAGAAAGCAGGCCATTTGACCCAATCAGCCTGATTGCATGTACTGATGGTTTGGTTTTGACCTCCACTTGAGGAATTGGCTCTAACTGCATTTCCCCAACTGCATTTCTCCAATCTTACTCTTGAATGTTGCCATAGCTTCTGGCACCAACCACCAAAGCAATCCCGTCGCTTAAGGGATTGCATGTACTGATGGTTTGGTTTTGAACTGCATTGTGGTAAGTTCTAATGTTATAGTTGCCGGGGCCTTAACATCCCTTTCGACAACATTTCTGCCTAGTTTGAGTTAACGATAAGGCAAGTCTATGCACAGGAAGGCAAGTTTTGCCACAGGGCTGTGCAAATCAGAAGTGTCCAAAAGTAAAATGTTAACTGACATGCGAGGTGTACTCAGCCTTCTGGAGCCTAGATTTGTGAGCTTGTAAATAAATACCATAAAATTTGATGTATTGCTGAAGTTCATTTCACACTTGGAGTTTTTATAAAATGTTGAGAAGTGTAGAACTTTGTATGTTAGGGATATGAAGTTATTTGTCTGTCGCATGCAATGAGCACTTTGCAACTTTCATTAAATATTTATGCACAAATTTTCCACTGTATATTGGCATCTGTTGCAGGAAAGATTGGTGTTTGAGCCATAATCCTGTCTTTGTCCTCAGGGGTGGGATTTTACAACTCTTTCCTTCTCTCTCTCTCTCTCTCCTCCCAACCGGGTCTGTTTTTGACTGAGGATTATGTAGCTTTCCAACCATCCCTCACCCCATTCCCATAATAGATGGGGTGGGTAAGGAACCTGTTAGCCTGCCTGCCACTTGGTCTATTGAGGCCCTTATGTGACCAATTAATGCCATATCACGCTGGGCAGCAGAAGGTGTATGAATGTAGGAAGGCTGTCTTTCTCTCTTTCTCACCAAGTTGGTGAAAAGGTGAGATGGGGGGGGGTGAAGCACGGTGGCACAGTGGTTAGCACTGCTGCCTCACGGCACCAAGGTCCCAGGTTCGATCCCGGCTCTGGGTAACTGTCCATGTGGAGTTTGCACATTCTCCCTGTGTTTGCATGGGTTTTGCCCCCACAACCCAAAGATGTGCAGGGTAGGTGGATTGAACATGCTAAATTGCCCTCTAATTGGAAAAATGAATTGGGTACTCTAAATTTTTTTAAAAAAGAAAAAGGTGGAAAGGAAGGAGGGGTTACATCATTTGAGGGGGATGGGGGTGGGGGGGGGGGTCATCTCTTAAGACCTTACCTCCTTCCCATGTGCCTGCCCACTTAGCTACCAAAACCCGTCGCTCCCACCATACTCCCTAATGTACCCAATCCCTCCCTGCCCGAAAGGCCTAATTTAGCTGTCTCTAACATCCATTTAACTTCTTCCCAGCGCCTCTTTGCAGTCCCAACAGCGCTCAGTACTGGCCTCAGATTGGCCGGAAGCTCGGGGGTGGGATTTCCTTCCTACAGAGGCCCGGCCCTCAACTTGCTGAGCCTACCCACAACATATTATCGACACACGGCGACCTTTTTAAAACTTAGTCGTTTTTTTTCTGACAAAACTCAGCCCCATGTCTTCTGCTACCTCTTTGCAGTTGCTCGACTTACCATTAGCACTCAGTGCCAATGCAACCCTACAATGTTCACACCAGATTTTATGGTATCTGTTGGTGAAAATAAGAAGAAATTTTAAATGTGAGGGAGGTTGTTATTGCACCGCACAATTTGCCAAAGTCGGCTGCTCAGTGAGTTACATTGCGCTTGAAATGTGTGACCTTTTTGCAAATGTTTTTAATTAAGCATTTTGCTTCAATGTGAATATATGAAGTTATAGAATCATAAGATGGAATCATATTTTAACATCTAATATCTTCACAGCCTTGAGTGTATTGCTCACTCATCCCTTCACAGAGCATTTCCCTGAATTGTGCGTGCGATCCACTAAAAACCCTTCACTCTCTTCCCTCCTACATTGCACATGTCCACCTCTTCTGTAGCCATATCTCACACTAGTTACTGAATAGCACAGATTCATATTTTGGAAGAATGTAAACAATGTGTTGTTTAAAGAAAGGTTAACCACTATAGAATCAGAGAGTCATGATCTTAAGTGCACAATGCTCTAGTGTCAATTTGGGCCTCCCAAGACCCGAGTGAGATATCCAAGCATTGGAGGTACCGCAAAGAAGAGTCAGAAGACTGACTCTAGCATTGGAGGCTGACTTAAGAATTGTGCTTTCCAGCCTAGAAAGAAAACGGAGAGGTGATATTATAAAAGGAGATAATATTTTAAATAATGTGGAAAAGGCAGATTTAAGAAAATTAATTTGTATGACATTGCGAGGCCAGATCAAGGCACCCCAAGTTCAGGTTAGCAAATAGTAATTGGAGGGTGGAGATCGGTTATCTTTCCTTTACTCCAAGAGATCAGCAATTGGAACGGACTACCAAAAAGAATGACGGAGCTGAGAATTGTGGAATAACATGGGAGCCAATCGGATACTATTTTGAGGAGGCTAGAGCCTCCTGATGGATGAACTAGGGTGTTCCAAAGGCCCTCCTCATCTTCTGTGCTCCTTGACACTAACTTTAACCTTTACCTCTGTAGTTGGTGTGCCAGAGGTGGCACACAAGGAGTCCCTTTGCCCAACTCTGCTAAGTCGGTGGTGTATTTGGCCGTTCCATTCATGGGCCAGTAAGAGAGGGAACCACGTTCTGGCATAGCAGCTCATAAATCTGCAGTTGCAGCAGCAGCAGCTGAGCTTGGCAGCAGGATCATCGGAAGTAAATGTCATGGCTTGGGAGAGACAGATTTTCACTCACTCGGAACCCAGTCACTGACTGGGAGTTAAACTTGGGGCAAGAGTAGTCAAAATTCAGACCATTGTCAGCAGTGTGAAGTTGCTAATCAACAGTTGGATTTAAATTTCACTGCCTGGTGGTGAGGGACAAGATAGTAGGAAATGGAACAATATTGCACCCATGCAGCCAAGTGAATACAAGAAAGTTCTGGAAACCATGACACACAAAGATAGGGATAAAAGCTAGAAATCCTGGTTTCTACCTAATGGTATTCGGTTGAGTTTGTAACTTATCCAGTGAATGGTAGTGTTGGATGGAACTCGCTGGAAGCTCAATTGTTTGCCGTCCCTTTGTTGTTGCACCTTTTGTTGTGGTGTTAGCTTATTTTCTGAAGCTGTCTAGCTTGAAGCTACACAACTCAAACTCACTGAAGATGTTGCTGACGGTTGTTCAGTGTTATTGAAAGGATTAACCTGAAATTCTCAGGAATGGGATTTGATTTTGCTTGGCTCAGCCCTGTCTAATTCCGGATGCACAGAAAATCCTCTTCTCAATATTATTTGCCATTTCAATCAACAAAGTAAGGTGCTGCAGTTCCTTTGCTCTAAGTGTTTTCCCCAGTGTATAACCAGCACATCCAATGCTCCCTAAACCAAACTCCAGTTTTTAAACACTTAATGGGAGTTGATCTCTAATCAGTATATGACTGTGTAAAACAGGTGGGAGTTTGTTTGTCATCTGTCCCAATTTTTAAAAAAATAAATAAATTTAGAGTACCCGATTAATTTTTCTTTCCACTAGGGCAGCACGGTAGCATTGTGGATAGCACAATTGCTTCACAGCTCCAGGGTCCCAGGTTTGATTCTGGCTTGGGTCACTGTCTGTGCGGAGTCTGCACATCCTCCCCGTGTGCGCGTGGGTTTACTCCGGGTGCTCCGGTTTCCTCTCACAGTCCAAAGATGTGCTGGTTAGGTGGATTGGCCGTGATAAATTGCCCTTAGTGTTGGGTGGGGTTACTGGGTTATGGGGATAGGGCGGAGGTGTTGACCTTGGGTAGGGTGCTCTTTCCAAGAGCCGGTGCAGACTCGATGGGCCGAATGGCCTCCTTCGGCACTGTAAATTCTATGATCTTAAGGGATAATTTAGGGTAGCCAATCCACCTAACCTCCACATCTTTTGGTTGTGGGGGTGAGACCCAAGTAGACACGGGGAGAATGTGCAAACTCCACACGGACAATGACCCAGGACCGGGATCGAACGCCAATTTTTATTTCTAATGAAGTAAATGGGCTGCCGATTTGGTATCACCTATTGTGCACAGTCGGACAAAAGCAAGATCTATCAATGTCTACTGAGAACTTTCCTCCCACAGTTTATAGCCATTGAGTTTATTCTCTCCCCTCTTTATCACTTCAATCAACATGCGCTCCATAACTGTGCAGTATAAAAGCCAATTTGTTAATGTAAAATGTTCATTTTTTCATTTAATACGTAGGGGCTCCCTACAATATAACAGTTCCTATAACCCTCAGATTAACCAATCCTTCACAGTGGTTAGCATTGTTGCCTCACAGCGCCAGGGACGCTGGTTCAATTCCTGGCCTTGGGTGACTGTGTGGAGTTTGCACATTCTCCCTGTGTCTGCGTGGGTTTCCTCTGCAGGGGCTGGTTTAGCACACTGGGCTAAATCGCTGGCTTTTAAAGCAGACCGAGGCAGGCCAGCAGCACGGTTTGATTCCCGTACCAGCCTCCCCGAACAGGCGCCGGAATGTGGCGACTAGGGGCTTTTCACAGAAACTTCATTGAAGCCTACTTGTGACAATAAGCGATTTTCATTTCATTTCATTTCATACTCTTGTTCTTCCTACAATCAAAAGATGTACAGGCTAGTAGGGGTTACAGAGGTGGGGTTACGGGGATAGGGCAGTGAGAGGGCTTAGGTAGGGTGGTCTATCAGAGGGGAGATGCAGGCTCAATGGGCTGAATGGGCCTCCTTCTGCACTGTAGGAATTCTATGGTTCTAAGCCTCTCCGATAGCTTGGTGGCTAAATGCACCTGTGATGCGGCCTCAGGTTGGATATCCGAGGCATGTGTTCCACTAGCTGAGCTTAGCTGGAGATGGATGTACTGCAGTTAGTCTTGGTGTTCTCTGGATTAAAGGCAGGAAAGTTAACCAGTATCTTTTTATAGATACTGGTTATACGGACAGTGACCGGGGCCAGGGTCGAACCCGGGTCCTCGGCGGTGTGAGGCAGCAGTGCTAACATTGCTCCACCGTGCTGCCCTAGGTCACCTATATCTGATCCAGTGAATACCTGTGACTACCTGCTGGGAAGTGTGCCGATGTGTGGACATTAGCTAAGCATAGGACTGGGTTCAGCTTGGCTCCTATAGGAAGAGTAGGCTGCAGGGGAAGTACTGGAGATCAGTAAGAACCCAAGAAATTGCACCCCAACATCTTTGTTATCAGAAAAGTAGTGGGGAAATAGGGAATGATTCAACAAATGGATTTACAGCAAATATTTGGGCAGGAGAAATATTCCCCCTGTGATAAGTTGGTGGCAGCAGTAACACTGCATTACTGCTGGCTTTCCTGGAGAAATTAGTTTAACACCTCCTGCTGAAGCTCAGGTGAAGGAACAGAAGAGTCCTCCACAAATGGTTTTGAGTCAGCCATAGACTGGATCATTACTGCTCTTTCACAATGTGTAATTCATGTTCAGGCCTAAACAGTGCTGCCCGTCAACCAACATTTCTTTTGTTGTACAGACCTTTGAGTCATGTAACAACGGGCAAGTTATTCTACAGTACGGAACCCTGCAGCCGAACCAGGTCCTGTTCTCAAAACATAAAAATGCTGGATATACTCAGTGGATCAGGCAGCATCTGTGGAGAGAGAAACAGAGTTAATGTTTCAGGTCAGTGACCTTTCACCAAAACTGGAAGGCCACTGACCTGAAACGTTAACTCTGTTTCTCTCGCCACAGATGCTGCCAGACCTGCTGAGTATTTGCAGCGTTTTACTGTTTTTAGTTCAGATTTCCGGCAGCTGTAGTATTTGGCTTTTGTATCAGGTACTGTCCTCCTCTAGATTGCCATCGAACCAATCCAGCGGTTATCACTGGATTGCAATTTCAAGAGGGATTCCTGGCACGCCTGGTTCAGGCAGACTGCAGGCCAAGCCAGGATTAACTGCCTCAACACTGCCATCAATTGAACCTTGAATTTGTATAACTCTAGTAGACATGAAGCAGTGCATTTATCCGCTGTGACATTCTAGGAAATTAAAAAGCACTTGCTGTTAATGTAACCCTCAGATTCCATCTGAATTGGCACTTGCCATTGGAGAGCCCTGTATTTAACATTTTAACAAACCTCTTTTTCTTTAATATCCTCAAAGCAACCCGTATATATTTATCAAAGAATGGTTTATTTTGTAGAGAGCAGGTGTCAAAATGTTGCTGAACGCGTCTCTTAAAAATCCTCTGGAATTTCATAGCCCCTAGCTAGCTTTACTAAGGTGAAGTAGATGTACTGAAAACACAAGGGCAGAATCCATGATCAAATTCAGTCAGGTGAAGGTGCTGCTGTGGAGTCAGTTAAACTTTAAAAAACGTGCCTCCAGGAGTGAAATACCAAGCTGCGATCAGCAACCTCCACATTCCTCTGGGATTCAGTGAATGATACAGCACAGAATGAGGCCATTTATCCCATCATGCCTGTGCTGGCTCTTTGAAAAGTGCTAGCCAATTGGTGCCACTTCCCTACTTTTTCCCCGAGCCCTGCAATGTTTTAAAAGTTATTTATCCAATTACCTTTTGAAAGTTACTAACAAATCTGCTACCACCACACTTGCAGGCAGCGCCTTGCATATCATGACAATTAACTCGCTGCGCAACAACATTTCTTCTCGTGCCCCCTATTTGATCAATTGTTTTTAATTGCCGTCCTCTTGTTATCAATTCGTTCGCCAGTGGAAACAGTTTCTCTTTTCTCAGCTCCTTCACATTGCACGTGGTCCTGAACTGTCAAATCATGGAGGTTCAGTGCTCTCCCACAGGCTTGGAAATGGTTCAGGAGCTCAATTAATCTCCTTCTATTAGCCAACTCACCCTTTACACCAGACAAAACATTCCTTGACCCGTTCTGAGCATTCAGATCTACGCCTGGCATTAAACTGCCAGTTTTGACACACGTCTGTGCTGCTGCTGTGTGTCACTCTCCCTGACGCACTTGAGTGTGTGTGTGTGTGTTCTGCTTCCAGTACAAACTGTCCAACCACAAATGGGTCAGAAGATATTTTGTCCAGTGCAAGGAGGGGCTGGCTTGTAGAAGGAAAGTAATTGAACTTTGACACAGTTTCCAATTTTGCTGGAGAAAACTGAACTTCTGCAATTTGGCAGCTCAGTTCGGGAGTTGTGCACAGCTGTTCAAAGGAGCCCAGCAGTGCGACACTTGAGGGAGTGGAACAACGTGGATGGCTAGCTCTGGCATTCAAGGTTTTGCATATCTGTAGACTTGATGAGTTTGTGAGTCCCATTTTCCCTCCGCTCCCCCCTCCCCCAAGTTTTTACGAGAACATTCACATTCCACAGCATTAACTCTTTTGATATCCTTAGAAGAAGAACATGCATTTATTTAGCACCTTTCACAATCTCAAGACATCCCAAAGTGTTTTTCAGCCAATGTAAGTATTTTTGTAGCATAGCCACATTTATTATGTAAAGTATAGAATTGATGAAAATACAAAACAATAGGACCTGGGAAAGCTAGATGTTAATGCTCAGATCACCTCCCAAAATCCCAACCTCTACTGTTTAGAAGGACGAAGACATGCAGGTGCTTAGGAACGGCATCACTTGCAAATTCCCCTCCAAGTCACACAGCAGAACTACAGTGCCTTCCTTCACTGCAGCTGTGTCAAAATCCTGGAACTCCTCCCCTAATAGCACTCTGGGTGCACCTACACCACATGGGTTGCAACAGTCTAGATGGCATGCCACCTTCACGTCCTCAAGGTCGATTAGGGGTGGGAAATAAATGCTGGCCTAGCCTGCATCTCGGGAATGAATGAATTAAGAAAAGATCAGACTGACTAAACAGCAGCAGCAGTGCAGTCAGACATGGAGGCAGAGATTTATCAAAGCTTGCTGGCATGCTAGCAAAACTGCTCCTCAGGGGTTCAGCCCAGCATAGTCGGGTGCATAAGAGCCCAAACTGATACTGGACCCTTCTGAACAATGTGTGGCACAAGGAAAGCTGGGACTCAGTCATAGAGAAAATGAGTAACACTGATTGAACTGAATAGAAAGTCTAGAAATGACTGATGAGCAAGACATGAAGATCATGAATAAAGAACTGTATTCTGTCTTACTTTGGAGCTGTGATGAACGGTTACTGTAACACTGTATCCTTGTCATCATGTAAGGTGATGTCCCCTTTAAGACCGGGCTTGGAACCCTGGGGAACTCCGCCTCCGCCCATCTGTGAGCCATATATAAGGGGCCGCCTTGTGGGCAGTGCAGCAGTTAGCACACGTCTCTGCACTAGTCTAGTTCTTAGTTTATTAAAGCCTTCTTTACTGTTTACACTCTAAGCGTCGTTATTGAGGGTACCACAGGAGCAAAATCTGTTATGGTAGACTAACCCTGGGACATTAAAGAAGTTACCAGAACATAGTCTATAGACAGGGAAAGAAGTCAAGGTGATTCTGCAAATGGCCATGGCTCAGAGATAACGAAAAATGAAAATGTCTGAAGATTGGATTGGATTGGATTTGTTTATTGTCATGTGTACCGAGGAACAGTGAAAAGTATTTTTCTGTGAGCAGCTCAACGGATCATGGGAAGAAAAGGGAATAAAAGAAAATACATAATAGGGCAACATAAGGTGTACAACGTAACTACATAAGCACTGGCATCGGATGAAGCATACAGGGGTGTAGTGTTAATGATGTCAGTCCATAAGAGGATGATTTAGGAGGTCTGGTAACAGCGGGGAAGAAGCTGTTTTTGAGTCTGTTCGTGCGTGTTCTCAGACTTCTGTATCTCCTGCCCGATGGTAAAAGTTGGAAGAGTGAGTAAGCCAGTGGGAGGGGTCTTTGATTATGCTGCCCGCTTCCCCCAGGCAGCGGGAGTGTAGATGGAGTCAATGGATGGGAGGCAGGTTCGTGTGATGGGCTGCGCGGTGTTCACGACTCTCTTAAGTTTCTTGCGGTCCTGGGCCGAGCAGTTGCCATACCAGGCTGTGATGCAGTCAGATAGGATGCTTTCCATAGTGAATCTGTAAAAGTTGGTAAGAGTTAATGTGGACATGTCGAATTTCCTTAGTTTCCTGAGGAAGTATAGGTGCTGTTGTGCTTTCTTGGTGGTAGCGTCCACGTGGATGGACCAGGACAGATTTTTGGAGATGTGCACCCCTAGGAATTTGAAACTGCTAACTATCTCCACGTCGGTGCCATTGATGCTGACAGGGGTGTTTACAGTACTTTGCTTCCTGATGTCAATGACCAGCTCTTTAGTTTTGCTGGCATTGACGGAGAGATTGTTGTCGCTGCACCACTCCACTAGGTTCTCTATCTCCCTCCTGTATTCTGACTCGTCGTTATTTGAGATCCAGCCCACTATGGTCGTATCATCAGCAAACTTGCAGATGGAGTTGGAATAAAATTTTGCAACGCAGTCGTGTGTGTACAGGGAGTAGAGTAGGGGCTAAGTACGCAGCCTTGTGGGCCCCGGTATTGAGGTCTATTGTGGAGGAGGTGTTGTTGTTCGTTCTTACTGATTGTGGTCTGTTGGTCAGAAAATCGAGGATGCAGTTGCAGAGTGGGGAGCCAAGTCCTAGGTTTTGGAGCTTTGATATGAGCTTGGCTGGGATTATGGTGTTGAAGGCGGAGCTGTAGTCAATAAAAAGGAGTCTGATGTAGGAGTCCTTGTTGTCGAAATGTTCTAGGGATGAGTGTAGGGCCAGGGAAATGGCGTCTGCTGTGGACCAGTTGTGACGGTATGCGAATTGCAGTGGATCAAGGCGTTCTGGGAGTATGGCGGTGATGCGCTTCATGATCAACATCTCGAAGCACAAGGTAAGTATAAGTTGACTATATACGGGAACCCAACCATCGTCCATCAGAAAATAAATAGTAAGCGGATATTATCAGTGAGTGGGTCATTTCAGGAAAAAGAGAGTGATGTACACTTTTAGAGGCGCAGGGCAAAGTTAGAATACTTAACAAGTTATTTATAAGTTATTAGTCTCCCCTACCCAGATGCCAGACACCACCCTGTCCTGGATCCCTCACGGGGGCAGCAGCGGAAATGTCCCCACCTGTTTTCTAAGAAAGTCCCGAACCTGGAGGTACCTGAACGCATTCCCCGGGGGTAGGCCGAACTTCACCTCCAGCGCCTGCATGCTAGGGAAAGTCCTGTCTATAAACAGGTACCCCATCCTCCTAATACCTGCCCTATACCAGCCTTGGAACCCCCATCCATCCTACCCGGAGCAAATCTGTGGTTATTCCGTATCGGGGTCCACACCGAGACCCCCTCCTCTCCCCTGTGTCTCCTCCACTGCCCCCAAATCCTCAGTGCCGCCGCTACCACCGGACCTGTGGTGTATCGCGCCGGCGAGAATGGCAGCGGAGCCGTGACTAGTGTCCCTAGGCTGGTGCCTTTGCATGACACCGGCTCCAGCCACCCCCTTCTCCATCATCCACTTCACCCGCTTAAAAAAGGACTTGAGGATGAAAATGGGGAGGCACTGAAAGATGAAGAGGAACCTGGGGAGAACCGTCATCTTCACAGTCTGCACCCGCCCCGCCAGGGAAAGCGGGAGCATATCCCACCTTTTAAACTCTCCCTCCATCTGCTCCACGAGCCGGGTTAAGTTGAGCCTGTGCAGGGCATCCCAGTTCCTGGCCACTTGTATCCCCAAGTACCGACAGCTCCTCTCCACTATCTTGAGCGGGAGCTCCCTCAGTCTCTCCTCCTGGCCCCTCCGCGTCCATCGCAGCCACCACCCCCCCCCCCCCTCCCCATCCCTCCGAGGGCATCATGATAATATTCAGGAGCCTCCTCACATTCGTGTTCAGCTGCCTGCCCTTAACAAAACCCGTCTGGCCCTCCCCAATCACTCCTGGGACACAGTCCTTTATTCTGGTGGCAGAATTTTTGCCAACAGTTTGGCGTCTACATTCAGGAGCGATATCGGCCTGTAGGACCCACACTGAAGCGGGTCCTTCTCCTTCTTCTAGATAAGCGAAATCAATGTCTGCGACATCGTCGGGGGGAGGGTCCCTCTCTCCTTTGCCTCATTGAAGGTTCTTAGCAGGAGCGGGCTCAGTAGCTTCGAGAACTTCTTATAAAATTCTACAGGGAAGCCGTCTGGACCCAGGGCCTTGCCCGACTGCATGCTTGCCAGCCCCCTGACTACCTCCTCCAAATCATTTGGGGCCCCCAATCCCTCCACCCGCTCCACTTCCACCCTCTGGAACCTCAACCGGTCCATAAACTGCCTAATCCCTTCCCCCTCCCCAGGGGGTTCCGACTCGTATAACTTCCCGTAGAACTCCCTGAAGACTTCATTGACCCTCTCTGGGCTCAGCACCATGTTGCCCTCCTTATCCCGCACTCCCCCAATCTCTCTAGCCGCTTCCCTCTTGCGCAGTTGGTGCGCCAGCATCCTACTCGCCTTCTCCCCATACTTGTAGACTGCCCCTTTCACTTTCCTTAACTGCGCCTCCGCCTTCCCCGTGGTCAGCAAGTCAAACTCTGCCTGAAGTTTCCGGCGTTCGTTCAGCAGCCCTCCCTCTCGGGCCTCCGTGTATCTCCTGTCTACCCGGAGTATCTCTCCCACTAGCCTCTCCCTCTCCGCCCTCTCCTTCTCTCTGTGGGACCTGATGGAGATTAACTCTCCCCTAACGACCGCCTTCAAAGCCTCCCACACCACTGTCACCGTTACCTCCCCTCTGTCACTCTGTGCTCCAGAACTTGTCATGCCCCTAGCCAAGCTGCTCCAGAACAGCCATAACACTGGCATCTACCCGGCTATGAGGAGAATTGTCCACGTATGTCCTGTACACAAAAAATGACAAATGCAACCTGGTCAATTAGTCTCCTATCAATCATCAGTAAAGTGATGGAAGGGGCCAGCTACAGTGCTATCAAGTGGCACTTACTCAGTAATAACCTGCCCACTGACGCTGAGTTTATGTTCCGCTCAGGTTACTCAGCTCCTGACCTCATTACAGCCTTGGTTCAAGTATGGACAAAAGAGCTGAACTCCAGAGGTGAGGTAAGAGTGAGTGCATTTGACATCAATGCGGCATTTGATCGAGTGTGGCATCAAGGAGCCCTAGCTCAACTGGAGTCAATGGGAACCAAGGGGAAAACTCTCCACTGGTTTAACTCATACCGAGCACAAAGGTTGTGGTTGTTGGAGGTCAGTCATCTCAGTCCCGGAAAATCACTGCACGAATTCCTCAGGGTAGTGTCCTAGGCTCAATCATCTTCAGCTGCTTCATCAATGACCTTCCTTCCAACCTAAGGTCAGATGTGGGGACATTAGCTGATGATTGTACAACAGTCAACACCATTTGCAACTCCTCAGACATTGAAGCAGTCCACATGGAAATGCAGCAAGACCTGGGCAATATCCAGGCTTGGGCTGACCAGTGACAAGTAACATTCGTGCCACTCAAGTGCCAAGCAATGACCATCTCCAGTAAGAGAGAATCAAACATTCGCCCCTTGATATTCAATTTTTAAAAAATTAATTTAGAGTACCTAATTCATTTTTTTCAATTAAGGGGCAATTTAGCATGGCCAATCCACCTACCCTGCACATCTTTTTGTTATGGGGGCGAAACCCACCCAAACACGGGGAGAATGTGCAAACTCCACACGGACAGTGGCCCAGAGCCGGGATCGAACCTGGGGCCTCAGCGCCATGAGACTGCAGTGCTAACCACTGCACCACTGTGCTACCCTGATATTCAAATCTATTGCTAACACTGAATTCTCCACTATCAACATCCTGGGAGTTACCTTTGACCAGAAACGGAATTGGACTAGCCATATAAATACTCTGGCTACAATAGCAGGTCAGAGGCTAGGAATCCTGCAGCAAGTGACTTACCTCCTGACTCCCTAAAGCCTGTCCACCACCTACAAGACACAAGTCAGGAGTGTGATGGAATACTCCCCACTTTCCTGGATGAGTGCAGGTCCAGCAACACTCAAAAAGCTCAAAACTGCTGGGCGGCACGGTGGCGCAGTGTTAGCACTGCTGCCTCATGGCGCAGAGGACCCAGGTTCTGTCACCGTCCCGGGTCACTGTGCATGTGGAGTCTGCACATTCTCCTCGTGTCTGCTTGGGTCTCACCCCCACAATTCAAAGATGTGCAGGGTAGGTGGATTGGCCATGCTAAATTGCCCCTTAATTGGAAAGATTAAGAAAAAAAAAAGAAGCTCAACGCCGTTCAGGACAAAGCGGCCTGCTTGAATGACATCCCCTCTACCAATGAAACACAGGAACAGTATACAATCTACAAGATGCACTGCAGGAATTCATGAAAGCTCCTTCGGCAGCACCTTTCAAACCCACAACCACTGCTATCCAAAAGGACAAGGGCAGCAGATACCTGGGAACCCCACCACCTGGAAGTTCTCCTCCAAGTCACTCACTATCCTGACTTGGAAATATATCGTCATTCCTTCACTGTCACTGGGGTAAAATCCTGGAGCTCCCTCCCTAACGGCACTGTGCGTGTACCTGCTTCACATGGGCTGCAACGGTTCAAGAAGGAAGCTCACCACCACCTTCTCAAGAGCAATTAGGGATAGGCAACAAATGCTGGCCTACTGTGAAAATGATTTTTTTTTAAAAGGAAGAGGAATCTGCCAATATCGGTAGAAGTGGGGATAGTGGAAGCACTGGAATGGTATGGACATTGAAAGGGAGGAGGCACTAGAAGGGCTGGTCATGTTCCAGGTGGATAAATTCCCTAGTCTGGATGACTTGCGTCCCAACCTGCTAAAGGGCATGGGGGTGGAAGTAGCGGAAAGCTTGCCTTAATCTTGCAATCATCCTTCGATATTGGAAAGCTCCAGAAAGCGCCAGAGGATTGGAGATGGCAAACGTGACATCCTGATTCAAGAAAGGATGCAAGGACAGTCCTTGTAAATACAGGGCAGTTAGTGAAACATCAGTGGTGGGCAAGGTTTTGGAATCTTTAAATCAGGGGAAAAAAACATCAACCGGTACTTGAAAAGATTTGAGTAAATACAGGAGACCCAGCACAGATTTGTAAAAAGCAGATTGTGCTTGACTAATCTAATTGTCTTTTTGGTGAAATTACAGTGAAGGTTGATGAAGGGAATGCGGTGGATGATGCCTATATGGATTTTAAGGTAGTGTTTGACAAGGGACCACAGAAAAGGTTGGTTAACAAAATTGAGGCTTGTGGAATAGCAAGGCCAGCGTGCATCTGGATTAAAAAAATTAATTTAAGGGATTGAAACCCTGCGCTGTGGTAGATGGTTTGTTTTTTTAGGACTGGAGGGTGGTAAGCCGTATTGTTCTCCAGGGATCAATGCTAGGACCAATTTTTTTGTTGTTGCTTCATATATAAGAAACTTAGATCTTGAAATATGGAGTAAAATTTCAAATTTTGCTGATGATACGAAACTTGAGGAATGGCAAACGTGAGAAGGGTATGAATTGCGGGCAGGAGGACATAGGTAGGCTAGCAGATGGGCAGACAAATGGCAGATAGAATTTAATACAGAGAAGGGTGAGGTGAAGCATTTTGGTAGAAGGCATGAAAAGGCGCTGTATAAACTCGATGGCACAATTCTAAAGAGTGTGGTGGAACAGAGGGGCCCAAAGTGGTACACATTGAAAGAGTGGTTAGCCGAGCATATGGAATCTTGGGCTTCATGAATAGTACGAAGTCTTACAACACCAGGTTAAAGTCCAACAGGTTTGTTTCGATGTCACTAGCTTTCGGAGTGCTGCTCCTTCCTCAGGTGAATGAAGAGGTCTGTTCCAGAAACACATATATAGACAAATTCAAAGATGCCAAACAATGCTAGGAATGCGAGCATTAGCAGGTGATTAAATCTTTACAGATCCAGAGATGGAGTAACCCCAGGTTAAAGAGGTGTGAATTGTCTCAAGCCAGGACAGTTGGTAGGATTTCGCAGGCGGCCTTCAGGACCCGCGACAACGCAGAATCGCCGAGCAGAAACTTGTAGCCAAGTTCCGCACACATGAGTGCGGCCTCAACCGGGACCTGGGATTCATGTCACATTACATTCATCCCCCACCATCTGGCCTGCGAAATCCTACCAACTGTCCTGGCTTGAGACAATTCACACCTCTTTAACCTGGGGTTACCCCATCTCTGGATCTGTAAAGATTTAATCACCTGCTAATGCTCGCATTCCTAGCATTGTTTGGCATCTTTGAATTTGTCTATATATGTGTTTCTGGAACAGACCTCTTCATTCACCTGAGGAAGGAGCAGCGCTCCGAAAGCTAGTGACATCGAAACAAACCTGTTGGACTTTAACCTGGTGTTGTAAGACTTCGTACTGTGCTCACCCCAGTCCAACGCCGGCATCTCCACTTCATGAATAGTGGCACCGAGTACAAAAGCAGCCAAGTTATACTGAACCTATATAAATCTCTGGCTGGGCCCCAACTAGAATATTATGTCCAGTTCTGCTCACCACACTTAAGATCTAAAGGCCCTTGAGAGGGTACAGAGGAAATTCACCAGAACGCTTCCAACGCTTGTTTTTAAATTATATGATGAGGCTGGAAAGGCTGGGGTTGTTCTCTTTGGAGCAACGGATATTGAGGGGATATTTGATAGAGGTGTACAAGGATATAACAGACTAAGATAAGATAGACCATGACAACCTGTTCCCATTAGCTGATTGTACAAGGACGAGAGGCCACAGATTTAAGATCTTGGGCAAGAGATGCAAAGAGAATGTGAGGAAGAACATTTTTACACAGCGAGTGCTAATGAACTGGAAATCACTGCCCATGAGGATGGTGGATGTGGAAATGGTCGATGATTTTGAAAGGAAATTGGGGCGGCCACTTGAGGGACATAAACTTGCAGGACATGCGCACAAAGAAACTGAATTTCTTTTGGCATTCAATTTAAGAGCCAAATGACCTCCTTCTGTGCTGTAAAGCTGCTCCTATTGGTGGAGGTTGCGAACAATGGAAAAATTCACCGACAGTGGTGGGTCTGGAATATCCCCCCGCCGGCCAAAGGCGTGACATCTCCGCAAGACAAGTTACGGGGGGAGGGGGGATGTAAAATCCCACCCTCCGATTCCGTAAATGATTCTATTCTGCAAAATAAATGGTTTTGTCCATTTTTCTTGGCACAATGGGCAGTCAGAATTGAAAATTTAGGCTTCTAGATTCAGGCAAGGATTCAGACAATGAGATTTTGTTTAACAGTGGGTTGTTACAGTTGTTTACCAGCTGCTACAGGTTGCAAGTCAATTTTACATATTGCTGGCAGAACCTACAGATAGTACTCAGCTCGAGCAGAACCATGCTACAGTCACCCCTAGCAGTGTAGCATTCACACAATACTGTGCTGAAATAATAGGCTAGGTGATGGGCTCAAGTCTTTGGAGTGGGATTTGAACACACCCCCTCCCTGATGCAAGGTAATGAATGCAAAGAGTACTGTCACTGAGCGAATGCTGATGGGAGTGAGCTGCACTTCAATTTGTATGTAATTGACTCCCATCAGTGGGTTGTGATAACAGACAACAAGATAAAAGAAATAATGATAAAGGAATGTTTTACATGCTATTTTACAACAAGCACCATCACATATTGAAAACTCTGCTTGGACATAATAAATATTTGCAAAGAACTGTGTGTAATCAAGAGGAGGACATGGAAAACTATGAGGGAGAATAGGTTAGAGTTTGGTGACTGAAAAATAAATACAAATGCTAGAAATATACAGCATCTCTGGCAACCTCTGTACAGAGAGAAATAGAGACAGGGATTTTACAGGGTCCTGTGGAACCTAATGAGAGGCAGGGTGGGGGTGTTGTGCCCATCGCTTTCACACCACAGTTGCCATTTTACCAGCAGCAGGGTAGGTGCTGACAACCCACCCATCCTTAAGCCAATCGAGGTCCTTAAGTGACCCTTTAAGGGCCACTCGGGGATCTCCCAATGCCAATGTGGAGGCAGCTCACGCCACATGGAGAAACCACTTGGTATACTATTTGAGCTTGGGGAAAAGGTTCCCCACTGTTTGGACACCCTGTTCCTCATGATTACCCTTGGGGGAAAAAGGCCACCACCCCCACCCTAGGATTTGGATTTGGATTTGTTTATTGTCACGTGTACCGAGGTACAGTGAAAAGTATTTTTCTGCGAGCAGCTCAACAGATCATTAAGTACATGGAAAGACAGGGGAATAAAAGAAAATACATAATACGGCAACACAAGGTATACAATGTAACTACATAAGCACTGGCATCGGATGAAGCACACGGGTTTTGTGATAATGAGGTCAGTCCATAAGAGGGTCATTTAGGAGTCTGTTTGTGCAAGTTCTCAGACTTCTGTATCTCTTGCCCAATGGAAGAAGTTGGAAGAGTGAGTAAGCCGGGTGGGAGGGGTCTTTGATTATGAACCAATATCACCCTGTCATCACGATGGACCATCTCCTCAGCCAGGGCCTGTCTGATTGGCCCCGACGAGCACCATCCAATTGATTGGCAATTCTTGGTGACATGACATCCTTTCTTAGAGAGGCAGAAGGGGCAGGGCAATTAATTGCCTGATCAATCCACCCCCCCCCCCCCCAAAAACTTTCTGGTGCCCACCATCTGCCTGTAAAATCCCAGCCTGCATTAATGATTTGGGGCAATATCTGATGGGAGGTCATCAACCCGAAATGTTCATGTCCCGCCGTTTGTGGTGCCAATCGCAGCACAACCGTCAGCATTCATCATCGTTATCCCATTGAAGCTGACAGCAATGTCAGGACTCTGCACATTTGCAGTTAAAGGTGGAGATGCAGAAGTTGCTGTCAGTGATTCCAAGCTTCTCCAGAGAGTGCGCTGTTGAGGCAGCCCCAGGACTGCAATCAATGCGAAATCTACGAATTGCTGGGAAGTTCGAGCACTGTGTTAGTTTCACTCTGAAAGCTCCAGAAAAAGTTATACCTTGTTGAATGAGACATAACTGAATTTTTAAACAATATACTAACTTCATCATTAGTGCTAAACACCTTCACTGGCCCTGAGAAACGAATATATTTCTGGAATGTCATAACCTAAATTCATATAATTATGAATTTCATAATGTGTAAATTCCATATTTTAAAAATAATTTATTTTTAAGTTTGTTTATTTTAGTTTCTATCTTGATCCAATCGTAATCATTTATTCCCTGACTTGAAAATTTAAAGTGAAAGGTGTTATGTGGTTTTAACTTCCTGGCTTGCTGTGTGTGAAGACTTCAATGTGATTGGCTGCTTACCCACTTGCCAACATCAGTGCTGCTCCACGCCAAACCATTTCCGTGACTTGCCGCCAGATTTCAAACAGGAAACTCCCAGCGCTGGAGATCTCGGGATATTTGTGGGCGGCTTTCTTCAAGGTCAGCACTGGTCACGCTGACTTTGTCACTGACCCTAAAGTCAGCGCCGCTGATCCTGTTTCTCTCTCCCTTGGTGGTTCCCAAACTGCTGTGTAATCCCAGCGTTTTCTGTTTTTATTTCCGATTTCCCCACAGTATTTTCCTTTTGGATATGGCCGAGTTGGAAGGGCGAACCCAAAACCCCTTAGTGAGGGAAGCAAGTCGGAGCAGTTATCAATAAAGGGCATTGGGAAGTCTGGGAGTTGGGTCCAGTCTGGCGGTCAGATGAAATGTGGTGAAGGACTTAAGAGAATTAAGTGGAGAGTTAGTTTAGAACATTAGTGAACCTCAATTTGCTCACTAAGAAAGATATCCTGGGGATTTGATATATACTAGGAAGGTGTCACTCAGCTGTTTTGGCAATGTGATTTTATTTGTTTTGGTCCAACCAAAATCTAATGAATGACTCTTGTTTCAATTTTAACCTAAACTCGTCGGTATTTTTGTATTCGTGTTTAAGTTTTTATTTCAATTTTTAAAAATTCATTTGTGGGATGTGGGTTTTGCTGGTTAGGTCAGCATTTATTGCCCATCCCTAGTTGCCCCCAGAAGTTGGTGGTGAGTTGCCTTCTTGAACTGCTGCAGTACCAGAGGTGTAGGGACACCCATGGTGCTGATAGGGAGGGAGTTCCAGGATTTTGCCCCAGCGACAGTGAAGGAATGGCGATATATTTCCAAGTCAGGGTGATGAATGACTTGGAAGGTGGTGGGGTTCCCAGGTATCTGCTGCCCTTGTCCTTCTAGGTGTTCAGTGGTTGTGGGTTTGCAAAGTACTGTCTAAGGAACTTTGGTGAATTACTGCAGTGCATTTTGTCGATGGTACACACGGCTGCCACTGTTGATTGGTGGAGGGTGTGAATGTCTGCAGAATGGGGAGCAATCAAGTGGGCTGTTTTGTCCTTTGATGGTATCGAGCTTCCTGAGTGTTGTTGGGGCTGCACTCATCCAGACAAGTGGAGACTATTCCATTGCATGCCCGACTTGTGCCTTGTCGATAGTGGACAGGCTTTTTTTTGGGGGGGGGGGGGGGGGTCAGGTCAGAAGGTGAGCTACTCCCCGTAGGATTCTTAGCCTTTGACGTGCCCTTGTAGCCACAGTATTAATATGGCTAGTTCAGTTTCAGATCAATGGTAACCCCCCCCCCCCCCCCCCCAGGATGTTGATTAAGTGGCATAGTGGTAGCTCTTATAGGGATACTTTTCCTGGTTGGGGAACCTAGAACCAGTGTTGGGGAACCTAGAACCAGTGTTGGGGAACCTAGAACCAGGGGACACAGTCTCAGGATATGGGGTAGGTCATTTAGGACTGAAATGAGGACATTTTTCTTCACTCAAAGGGTAGTGAACTGTGGAATTCTCTACCACTCGAAGGCCATGGAGGCCAAGTGACTGAATTGTATTCAAGAAAGAAATAGATATTTTTTCGATTTTGATGGCAAAGGGTCTGGGGAGAAAGCAGGAATATGACATTGAGATAGAGGATTAGCCATAGTTATATTGAATGGTGGAGCATGTGCGATGGGCTGTATGGCCTACTGCTGTTTCTATTCAAATTTAAACTTGGGAGTCATATTCTTCGTAAATGTGGCAAAAAACAAATCTTGCCCAAAGTGGAATTTTTCAATTTTTTTTTTTTTGTTGAAACACTTGGTGATATCTACAATGTGGAGGGGCTCTTTTACTTCTCGCTGCTCCCCTTCTATTTCTTTTCCTGAAGGCAGAGACTGTTGCTGAACACCAGTTCAATGATACTAAGCAGCCTTCCAACACCTTGGCTGCTCCTTCTGTGTGGGCCTGGACAATAGTCAGGGGAACCCGCTGGATAAAAGGTTCTCGCTCGAAGCTTCAAATAAATGCGCAGCTAGATTGCAGCGTCCCCTCCCGCTGCCTTGGCTGTGAGATCTGATTGGGCATCAAACCTGAGATCGTCATCCTGCAGTCAATTTGCCAACTCCGCCATCAGGGGGCATGTGACTGAAGGATTCAGTCCCGACGAATGTTCAGTCAGGTCTTTACTTATCTTCCCTCTCCCTTCGTGCTGTTTCCCAATTGACACACCTCAGTTACACAGAACCAGAGACTTTGGAGAACCATAAACGTGCAACTCCACCACGTCCTGATGTTCTTCCCTCCTCCAATCTCGGGAGATAGCCAGGGATAACAACTCCCCTTGTAGGTTTGAAACCGCCCCCACTGTAGCAACAGCCCGCTTCCTTTTATTCAGGATAGCGCTCCAAAAGGGAGGGGGGCGAAGGCACAAAGACCTGGTAGGGTGATGGTAGAGGGGGCACCTGAATGGATTGCAGTGCAGCCTTATTAACTGAAAATCTTCTGTGTTTGGGAAGAAAGTATTCACATAGCCTGCAGCACTTTGTGAAACTGCCAGGATATTACAGGTTGTCTAACGAGGTCAACCCCCAGAGTGCTCTCTGTAACGCCACTCACGATTTCAACGTCTTATTTATCTAATTAACATGTAAACTGCAGGAAGGTCCAACAAGGGGCTTTCTTTTTTTCCCCCACAGGGGAGGACGCGAATCACAGGTGAAAGGCACCAGTTAATTTTATGGTCCTTTGACCCCCCCCCCCAGTTTTAATGTGTGAATTCTATTCCATTCAATCTTAATTAAAGTGGTTGTGTTTGGAGTAAACATTTCAAGTTGCAAATACCACCAACCCCTATCCTCTTCCCTCACCCCCCCCCCAAAAAAAACCCACACCCTCTTTAGAAATCAACTAACGCAGCATCATGGTTAAACCGGATTCGACAGAGGGACATTGGTCACCGGCAGTCATTTTGAGCCCCTCAGCTTTAACCCTTACCGTGCCGAAACGGGGCAAGATCCCACAGGAGTGGTCAGTTAGAGTTTGGGAGCTCAATTTTTTGTTGTTGGTGTCACCTCAAGCTTCTTGGTTGCACTCGAGGTCGGTTTTCACTGGGAGCTTATGATTGAAGTGCTGTTCACCTTGTAAAAGCTGCATCCGAGTTCGCGCGCTCTTGAAACTTGTCAACAATCACAATGAAGCTGGCATGTGGTGGCTCATTGCATGGTGCTCGGCGCTCAGAGTTCGGAGCTGCTGCGGCTGTCATGCAGATGCCATTGCCATGGTAACAGCTTCTCCTGCCTTACAGTTCTTACACACATCATTCTGCCCCCCCCCCCTCAAAAAAAAACCCCACACACACACGCGTGCACAGGCCGCTTTAAACAAAGAAATATGATTTACCACTGCAGAACAGCAGGTAGCCTTGGGCTGATAAAATTAAACCAACGCACTCTCGTTAGTCTGTGTGTATCACAGAACCAGAGAGACAGAGGAAAAAAAACCTCAGCCTTATATAACTGTAGCAGCTGATCTCACAGTGTTTACTTGTGCACAGATGGTTTCTCAAATGTGTTGTTTTGTTCCCGAGTTGGAGGACACCACAGCCAGAGGCCATTTACGTGCTCCCGTCAATTTGAACGGGACAGACCGTAGTTAGCAGAAAGTGGAGGAGTGAAGGGGAGGGCGGCCGGGGGGGGGGCGGGGGGGGTTCTGTGAATGAGTCAGGAACAGTATTTACTTAACATCTGCTTAAAACAGGAGCCGCTATTTGTCCGGCCAGTGGGCAAGCAAATCTGATGGAATGTGTTATTTACCCAAAGAGTGGGCAAATAAGAGGGAGAAGTACCTCATTTCCTTCTGGATCAAATCACCACTTTTCCAAACTATTTCACTGGGAACTCAAAACCCCCTCTCCCAACCCCATCATATTATGTTGAGTGACTGCAAAGTTCAAGCTAAAAGCTTGTTTCAGAGCCAAAGGGCCCACTTCAGCCTGCTTTGATTGATCTCGCGAGTCTGTCTGCACTCTGTGAGAGCATTTTGCTTTCCTTCTCTGTGTTGCAGTTTTGTGAGAAGATTCTGAAGTTCTTCCCTTTGCTCAAATAATTTTACGTTTCTTCATAATCCCTCTCAAAATCCACCGTCCAGATCCCCACCGTCCAGATCTCCCCCTCCCCCCCCCCCCCCCCGAACGCGTTTTCAAGCGAGTCAATAATTTGGTGAGGATGTACTGTAAATTCATTGTGTAAATGCACATCTTGGGTCAATGTGCGAGTAATTGTGGAAAATACAGCACTGGCCTACTGAACTGCAACCTCACTCTGACCAGTTGCTGGAATAGGGGTCGAGAAGACACAGTGCCAAAAGGGGGAATGAGGCCCTTAACGTTTTAACCACTGTTAAAAATGTCTGTGGTCCCCTGGAATTTCAAATGCCTTATTAGATTGTTATGGGGTATGTGTGCTCATAAAACAAAAGCATATTACATTACAAATAATCTAGTACTCGCCTATTTCAAGAACAGTACATTTCCATATGCTACTGTTATGGGTCAAGGTTTAGAGAATCCCAAAGTGTATCATGTAGTTCACCTGACCCACAACTTTTAATAGATTGTGGTATGGGGGAACACATGACTCACTCTACAGGTGTGGTACAGCAGAAATGGACCAGTATTTTTTAAAACAAAACAATGTTTATTCTATGAACTCAAGTTAACCTTTTAAAAACAAATAGTGAATATCTTAGCAACCATTAATTCAAAGATAACCCCCAAAGAATACAACACTAAGTAACCTGTATGCTGTCTTTTACACCCAAAAGACTTAACAAACCTTTAAACAGAAGCACATCAGAGTTTACATTAAATACTGAAAACATTTATAATTCTGAATTCACCAAATGATTAAGAGATAGTCCTTCATGGCAGAGAGCTCAACAATACAGCTGCTTTGGCTGACTTCAGCTGCAACACACTGAAAAACGAAACCAAAAAGACAGAGACACCCCAAGCTTTTCTCAAAGTGAAACTAAAAAGCAGAACCAGAGCTCAGCTCCACCCACACTCTGACATCACTGCAGTAACATGAGCAGCTAACCATTTCTTAAAGCGACATTCTCATGACAGTACACACCTTGAGATCACACTTGTATGCATGTTTGATGCCCACAAATTGCTTGGAGGATGAAAGCATAAAAGCAAATTATTGCGGATGCTGTAATCTGAAACCAAAGAGAAAATGCTGGAAAATCTCAGGAGGCCTGGCAGCATCTGTAGGGAGAGAAAAGCGCGAACATAAGGGTCATCTGGATTCTAAACTGCTGAGATTTTCCAGCATTTTCTCATTGGCTCAGAAGATGAAGTTGTTTATGTAAAATTTATATATTGTAAACATCTACCCCTCAAATCAAAGATGTCAAGTATAGCTTAGATGATCAGCGTTGTCACAAAATCAAAGTATTTAATTGTATTATACTATTTTCCTTTTTCTCCTCCTGTGGGTCATCTGTGACTGAGGACTAGCTTTGGCCCTATTACCATCTGTGAGACAATGGTCCGGAATGACTTTCTCATTGATTAACCTCCAATGCCCTTTGTCTGCTGAAAGGTAACTGGCCTCTCTTCGTTCCAACCTGTAACATAAAGTTTACAATTGAGGATAAATCCAAATCGATACCTCCTCCATGACATGGCGCACAAGAGCCTGACTGTTCCACCATGCTACCCATTCTCCAAAATGCTGCGTACTTTGCACAATTTCTCATATTTTAAAGCACAAAAGTGTTGTAACTTGGCTGGGTAGAAAAGGATGGCTTTTCTTTAGAGGGAGCGAGGGATCAGCCCAGCTGTAATATTTTAAAATTCATTTTACAGGATTTGGGTGTTACTGGCCATGCCAGCATCCATTGCCCATCCCTAATTGCCCTTGAGAAGGTGGTGCTGAGCTGCCTTCTTGGACCACTGTAGTCCATGTGTTGTAAGTACACTCACATTGCCATTAGGGAGGGAGTTCCAGGATTTTGACCCAGTGACAGTGAAGAAATGGTGATATATTTCCAAGTGAGGATGATGAGTGATGGAGGGGAGCTTCCAGGTGGTGATGTTCTAATGTGTCTGCTGCCCTTGTCCTTCTAGGTAGAAGCGGTTGTGGGTTTAGAAGGTGCTGCCTTAGGCAGCTTGGTGAGTTCCTGCAGTGCAGATGCGGTTAGTATACATGGCTGTTACTGTGCATGGGTGGTGGAGGGCATGAGTGTTTGTGAAAGGGGTGCCAATCAAGCGGGCTGCTTTGTCCTGGATGTTGTTGAGCTTCTTGAGTGTTGTTGGAGCTGCATTCATCCAGGCAAGTGGAGAGTATTCAATCACACTCCTGACTTGTGCCTTGTAGATGGTGGTCAGGCTGTGTGAGTCAGGAGGTAAGTTACTCGCTGCAGAATTCCTCAGCCTCTGACCTGCTCTTGTAGCCACAGTATTTATATGGCTAGTCCAATTCAGTTTCCAGTCAATGGTAATCCCCAGGATGTTGATTGTGGGAGATTCAGTGATGGTAATGCCATTGAATGTCAAGGGTTAATGGGTGACTCCTCTCTTGTTGGAGATGGTCATTGCCTGGCATTTGTGTGGCACAAATGTTACTTGCCATTTGTCAGCCCAAGCCTGGCATTATCCAGGTCTTGCTGAATTTGGACATGTACCTCTTCAGTATCTGAGGAGTTGCGAATGATGCTGGACCTTGTGCAACAAACATCCACACTTCTGACCTTATGATGGAAGAAAGGAGAAGCAGCTGAATATGGTTAGGCCTAGGACACTAACCTGAGGACCTCCTGCAGTCATGTCCTGGAACTGGGATGACTGACCTCCAACCACCACAACCACCTTCCCTTGTGCCATGTATGGCTCTAACCAAGGGCGGCATGGTGGCGCAGTGGTTAGCACTGCTGCCTATGGCGCTGAGGACCTGGGCTCAATCCCGGCTCCGGGTCACTGTCCGTGTGGAGTTTGCACATTCTCCTCGTGTCTGCGTGGGTTTCTCCCCCACAACCCAAAGCTGTGCAGGGTAGGCAGTTGGCCACGCTAAATTGCCCTTAATTGGAAAAGAATAATTGGGTACTCGAAATTTATTTATAAAAAGCTATGACTCCAGCTAGCGGAGAGTTTTCCTTCCCAATTCCCATTGACTCCAGTTTTGCTAGGACATCTTGATGCCACATTTAGTCAAATACTACTTTAATGTCAAGGACAGTCACTCTCATCTCACCTCTGGAATTCAGCTCTTTTGTCTATGCTTGTCTTATGTTCTGATCTGCTAGCTCATATGAGGATAGGGATATTTGTGGAGCCTCCTGCTCAAGTGAGTCGTTTAATCGTTCATCACCATTCATGACTGGATTTTGCAGGACTCCAGAGCTTTGACCTAATCTATTGGTTGTGAAATCGCTTAACTATTTATTCCTTGCTGTTTATGGTGTTCGGCATGCAAGTAGTCTTGTGTTGCGGTTCACCAGGTTGACTCCTCATTTTCTGGTATGCCTGATGCTGCTCCTGGCATGCCCTCCTGCACTTGAACCAGAGTTAATCCAGTGTGGTGGTAATGGTTGGGTTAGGGTTATGCCAGGCCATGAGGTTACAGATTGTGGTCAAGTACAATTCTGCTGTTGCTGAAGGCCCACAGCGCCTCATGGATGCCCAGTCTTGAGTTTCTAGATCTGTTCTGAATCTATCCCATTTAGCACGGTTGTAATGCAACGCAACATGATGGAGAGTATTCCCAATGTGAAGATGGGACTCCACAAGGACTGTTCAGGGATCACTCCTACTGAGTGTCCATCTGCCATGGGCAGATGCATCTGCAGCAGGCAGGTTGGTGAGGATGAGGTCAGGTATGCTTTTTCCTATTGTTGGTTCCCTCATCAGCTGCTGCAGACCCAGACTAGCAGCTAAGTCCTTTAGGACCTGGCCGGCTTGGCCTCTGGTGGTGCTATCAAGTCACCTTGGTGCTGGGCATTGAAGTCCCCCACCCTGAGTACATTCTGCACCCTTGCCACCCTCTACTTCCTCCAAGTGGTGTTCAACATGGAGGAGCACTGATTCATCAGCTGATGGTGGACGGTATGTAGTAGTCAGCAGGAGGTTTCCTTGTCCAATTTTGACCTAGTGTCATGAGACTTCTTGGGGGCCAGAGTCGATGTTGAGGATTCACAGTACAACTCCTTACTGACTGTATATCACTGTGTAGCCACCTCTGCTGGATCAGTCCTGCCAGTGGGACAGAAACATACCCAGGGATGGTGATGTCTGGGACATTATCTGCGAGTATGATTTCATAAGTTTGACATGTCAGGCTGTTGCTTGACTAGTCTGTGGGACAGCTCTCCCAATTTCAGCAGAAGCCCCCCTCCCTGGAATGTTAGTAGGAAGGAACCTGCAGGGTCATTCCTTTTATTATCTTTGTAGCGATTGAATGCAATTGAGTAGCTTGCTAGGCCATTTCATAGGGTAGTTATGAGTCAACCACATTGCTGTGGGTCTGGAGTCACATGTAGGCCAGACCAGGTAAGGACAGCAGGTTTTCTTCCTGAAACGACATTAGTGAGCCAGGTGGGTTCTTACGACAATCGACAAAGAGTCCATGATCAACATTCGACTTTCAATTCCAGATGTTTATTGAATTCTATTCAAACCCGGGTCTCTGGATTACTAGTCCAGTGACAATATGCCACTGACTCCCCACAGAAGCTGATCATTTTTTTGCTCAATAATGAGGTGAATTCTCAACCAAGACCATCTTCAACTAAAAGGAAATCACACCAAGCGCTGATATATCTTGTTGTTAAGGAGATTTTATTTATTTAGGTGTATTGACTGCGATCCTCCTGCATTATTTAAAAATTCATAAGTGACATTTACTCACTGACTGTGCTGTAAGATGGACAAACGATGTGGATGAATAACATATCTGAATCATTTCTCGTGCATGACTCTGTCGATAGTATGAAAGTCTGCATTTATCGTAGAGCTGCCAAAGGCTCTGTGCTGTGTAAAGTGGAACACAAGGCTGCTAATGTCCCTGGCTCTTGTCAGTGACCAGATCTAGAAAGTCTGCCATTGGACATCGGCTGCTGTAGTCCATGAGTGCATCAATGTACTTACATTCATGGCCATGGCGCACGCATCAAGGCTGGGGGGGGGGGGCAGGGGGCTACCAACATCCACACATCAGAGAATCAGCAAACTTCAGGGAAGCTTGAGGGGGGGGAGGGGGAAGTGAAAGAATGGGCAGTAGCTCTGAAGGCGCACTGCAAATTAGAATAAACAATTACAGATGCTGGATTTCTGAAACACGACCAGATAATACCGGCAGTGCACAGAAGGTTTGTCAGGATCTAGTAAGAGAAAAGATGAGGTAATGTATCTGGTTTAAGTCCTACACCAGCACCAGGAACTGGAAGTATGATGACTGAACGCAATGAGAAAGGGAAGAAGAAAATAACAGGGGCAAAAGTGTCTGGAATGCTGATCCGTGTTCTGGCAGAGGGAGAAAATTCATTGCCTTCAAACTGTTTTGTTTGAATGCTGGAAAGAGGTGGAAGTTGGCGAAAGATGTACAAAGATTGTTTCCAGCTGCATTTATATTGTGTGAGATCCTTTGTCAGTGCCAGTGGCTCCTGATACATAGTTCTCATGTAGCAGCCTCAAAGTAGACTTGTTTGATTCTCGATAAGAGCAACCCAGCATTGAGAACACTGGTTAATTTTTTTAAAAACACGATATGTCCTCTTGGCTGGCGTTCTGTGTAACCCATGGTCAATTTGGCATTGTCACATGGTATGTGAGACCAATGTACCAAAATTAACTGCACTAGCACAGCAGTGAACTCAAGAAAAGCAACTTCACTGAGGCATTGAAAAGGTCTTGGAAGGATAAATGTGGAAATTAATTCTCTTAAATAGAGGAGAGCTATACGGAGCTAGATGGGGAATATAGATAACAGATGAAGAAAACAACAAAGGCCTTAAGTAAATAAATATTCAATTCAGAGTCAATTTGAGCTATTCAGAGTCAATTTGAGATACTCAGGCCCATTTTCTATATTTTTGCTTCCAGCGCGGAATCTAGCACCCTGTTAGTGTATATCAGAAATTAGACACTTAGTTTTCCGATTACTTTTAAATGGGTGCAGAAGCATGAGCCATGCACTGTGCAGATTTCCAGAATTTGCTTTGGGTGGGTGAAGCTCCCCATCAAGAAAATTACTCCTTCTGTTCCTGATACACTGGTAGTAATATTGTAGGAGGTCCAAGATTGAGAGGTCAGGGTGGGAACGGGAGGGAATCTGAAGTGGGTTGTAGAAGCAAAGCGGAGATGATTGGCAAAACAGTCGCCCAAAATGCATTCAATCTCCTCAATCCAGAATAAATTTATTTCATCTTTCCATCTTTTAATAGAAGCTGTTTACAAACCACTACGTCCATAAACTGTCTCCCTGGGGTAGGAGGAAGCAGCGTTTTCTTTCAGAATATTTCTGAATGAATAAGCTATGACGGGTTAAGTAATGATCTTTTAAATTGGCACTCTTACCTCTGGACATTTATCTGTTGTTCTTTCAATCCTCTGACCGTCATTTCTGTTGTAAAAAATAACAAGGCTCTGCTATCTCACAGTTTCTACTTCTGGTGAAGGGTCACTACCCAAAATGTTAGCCTGATTTTTCTATTCTCAGATGCTGAAGTGTCTGATTTGTGTTTTCAGCATTGTCAATTTTCTTCCTGTGTTTATCTCCATCTTGCACGCAGTGTGCTCATAACTGGCTTTTGTTAGATATGTTTTTGTCTTCTGAACTGTGCACTTAATACAAAATTTGACTTTATGACAATTTAAATAGACCCCCACAGCTTCTTGCCTCACCCCATCCACCCTCCCTGCTGATTCCTAACAAGAAGATAATGGACAGGTTGGATTGGTGTTTAGGGTGAGAAATATCATCATTCACACAGCCACAAATAATTCACTGTACTTGGAAGATCTCAACAAATGTATATCTGTACAGAGAAACGAGCCATTCAGCCCAACCAGTCCCTGTTAGTGTTTACACTGATTGCATAAGCAAATAGTTCCAATCATATTTATCCATTCTGTTCCCACGCCCTTTGAGCTATTTTCCTTCATCCACTTACCCAATCCAATTTTGAATATTGGCATAATTTCACTAACTCTGGAAATAAATTCCATAGGAGAGAAGTTTCTCCTGCCCTCATTCTAAATCTCTTACATTTAGTTTTGTATCTATAGAATATCATTTTGTTTTCTTCTGATGAACACAGCCCAATTCTTCAAAGCTTTCTTCGTATTTGTATTTCCTCACAACAGGTAGCACCCCAGTGAATTTATAAAGTACCAGAATGACAGGGAGTGTGATAGCTTCATCTTGGTTTTGGACAATGCTCGGCACAACATCGAGGGCCGAAGGGCCTGTTCTGTGCTGAACTGTTCTATGTTCTATCTCTACGTTTTCCTTATCCTTCTTATAGTGCGGAGACTTTGTGTTTGTGTACTCTATTGGTTGGGTAGGTTGGTGAGGCTGTTTTTTCATGAGGGAAACAAGGGCTAGGGAGCGGTAACAAAAAACAAAAATGGTGGACAATCACAGCAAGCCTGACAGCGTCTGTGGAGAGAGAAGGGAGCTAGAGTTTCGGGTCTGGATGACGCTTTGTCAAAGCAGGAGAGAAGTGGCTTGCTCGGTATTCCAAGAGTTTGTTCCAATGAATATGACACAAGTGGCCTTCTCGAGGTGTTCATTTTTGCCTGGGGTAAAGCTACTTGTAACCCAAGCTGATCTGGACTGGAGTCCAATTAAAGCTACAGTCTCAGTTTGGCAACTCTCACTACTTGTGAATTTCATTAACTCTAAATCACCTGGTTAATAGTGCCTGCATACTGAAGGTCTTTTAGAAATGGAATTGAATGAGATATTACAACAAAGAAGTATTCTAAAAATTATCAGCTTGAAACAGGAACAGAAACATGCGGCTAAACGCGCTCGCTATGGGACTTTGTTCCCATTTAGTTAAATCCCACCCCATGTGTCTGCTGCCTTTATCCTTCTGGATGGTTGTGATCAAGTGTTTGGAAGGATTTCAGGGATTTGTTTTGTGCTTGGGGATCGTATCCCTTAATTCATTTTGCTTTCCTGCCTTACAAATGACTTGTGAAAGGAAGTAGTTACAGTTAAAGTGCAGCAGATCATGAACTTATCCTGACTTAACTATACCCAAAGTAACATCAATTCATTTGAAAAACAATTTAGAGTACCCCAATTCTTTTTTTTTTCAATTAAGGGGCAATTTAGTTTGGCCAATTCACCCATCCTGCACATCTTTGGTTTGTGGGGGTGAGACCCAAGCAGACACGGGGTGAATGTGCAAACTCCACAGGGACAGTGACCCTGGGCCGGGATCGAACCCGAGTCCTCGGCGCTGTGAGGCAGAAGTGCTAACCACTACGCCACTGTGCCTCCCTAGTAACATCAATTAATATTGCAGGGCAAAGAAATGCCAGTTTAATTGGGACTTTGCATCCTCACCGACCGTGTCATTTGATATTCCTCTACTTCCACCCCTTCAAACTGGTTAAATTCCCTTACCCACACCCATTGTTCATGCTTATCTTGGTTCTTTGCGGAATGTGGGTGATGCTGGTATCCCCATTTTAATTGACCATCTCTAGATGTCTAGCGAAGGTTCTGATAGGCATTTCCCTTGAGCCAATGTTGCTGTTCCCAAAATTGTGTCATGCAGAGAATTCCATGATTCTGACCCAGCAACAATGAAAGGATGGTAGATGTTCGAGCGAGACCAATGTGTGACTTAAAGGGGAAATGAGGGTTCTGAATTGTTCCTGCAGAAAGCCACACAGACATGGCAGGCCAAATGGCCTCCTGTGTTGTAACCATTCTATCATTCTGTCATTGTGTTTCCATTAGTTTGTTGCTGTTGCCCTTCTCAGCAGTGAACTTTCTCTTGTTAGGGCGGTGTTGTCGAAGTAAACTTTGTGGAGTGCTACATTGCATTCTGCACACTCCAGCCTCGGTGCATTGTGGTGAAGGCGATGGGTATCGGGTTTAGTGACAGAAACCCTTAATCAGTGGATTGTTTCATCCTAAATGGTGTTGAAATTCTTGAGTGTTGCAACTACAAAAATCAAGGTGAGTATTGAGTATTCCATCACATTCTTAAGCCTTATAGATGGTCAGATGGTGGGCCCCTCATTGCAGAGTATCCACAATGTTGAACTGGCACTTTATGCATCCCAGGCTCATACTGTCATTCTTTCTATCCTTTATTCCTGTCCATTTACCAATCATCTTCAATTCCATTGAATTCCCCTAACTTGCCCCCCTCCCCTTCACTGCCATCCACACTACTCTTTATCTATGCCATCTCTAACCTCCTCATCAGTTTCCTATATTGCCATACAGAGTATTTTGGCCTCTGCCCTTCCCTTGCCAGGCTTTTTGCCCCCTTTCTTTGCCATATTTTCTCCCCACTTTTTCCTTTCCCAAAAATGGGCTGCCTGCAACATCGACCAATTAAAAATAGGAAACGGGAAACAAATTACATTGCTCCTAATATTATTTGACAATCCCTTTGACTACCAGCTTGTTTTCTCTGTCAAGTTAAGCACTTGCTGATGTAAATACGTTTTATTCTGTAGTAAAGTCAGAATTGTCATGATATGCAAACATGCAACCAATGAACACTCAGAATAGGACACAACCATTGGGCAGACAGGACACTCAGAGGTGGCATCACCACAAGGGGGCATGACATAAACACTATAAAAGGGATGAGGCACTCACACCCTGCCTCTTTCCACAGACAGACATCTAGAGAGTTAGACAGGGTTGATCAGCAGCATCACACCCCAGCACGTGGCTCAGAGCAAGCTGGTACAGTTAGACTGAGTTACTACAGTTAGATTAGCAGAGAGTCAAACTCATTTGAGAACTGTGTTAACAGTTCAATAAACACGTTAAACTCATTTCAGAGTCTGGAGCATCCTTTAGTTAAGACTGCATCAAGTAGCAGCCTGTGATATCCGAAGCAGTATAACACACCAAGAATGTTACAGAATTTACAAAAGAAAAGTATTAAAGTTACCTACACAGTAGCTTTTTCTGTGTTTGAAGAGTTGTGCTTATGTAAGAAGCTTGATTCGTGCAGGTTCCCAGGCCCACCAGAGTTGGCTGAAGGGGCTTACGTTAGCAGGCTTCAGCTCCAGTGTGTACAATGTCTAGATTATTTTTTCTGATTGACAACAAAACCGCATGTTAACAGAGCATACCAAAACTTGTTATCTATGAGATGGAAAATTACTGAGAACAAAATCTCATGAAGTCATTTTGAGGATAGTTAAGAAACAATGTTTTTTGGAAAGGTAAAGAATGAATTTATTGTTTTTTTTCCCCAATACAATTTTCTTAAAGAAAATGAGTTTACTATTTTCAAATTGTTTATAGTACGTTGCATGTGTGACAAATTAAACTGGATGTCAAATATCAGAGTGGAATCATTGCATTTTAATGTATTATGGTTTTTAATGTATTATAGTTTATGTCGCAGTTGCCTCTGTTTATTTGTTTAACACTGAGAATTCAAATAATAATGGATTAAATGGAAAACTAGCAAGATTCTCATTTGGATGGAAGTTCTGAATAAAAATCTTACATTTAAATAGCAGTACAACCTTTTTAAAAAATTTGTTCATGAGATTTGGGCGTTACTGGCTGGGCCAACATTTATTGTCCATCTCTAACTGCTCTTGAACTGAGGACATTTTAAGAGTCAGCCACTTGCTGTGGGTCTGCAGTCACATGTTGGGTAAGGATAGAAGGTTTCCTTCCCTAAAGGAAAGGACATTAGTGAATCAGATGGGTTTTTGTGACAATCAACAATGAACAATGGTCACATTAGACTTTTTAAATTTCTGATTTAAATTTCATCATCTGCCAAGGTGGGATTTGAACCCGGGTCCCCAGAGCATTGCCCTGGGTCTCTGGGTTACTAGTCCAGCAATAATACCACTGTGCCACCACCTCCCCAAATTAGTAGTATTGTTCAAGCTATATTTAGGAAAGTAGGAAAGATGTAAATAAGTTACCTGGACAAGTATGATATTGTGCTTTAAGACTGAGTTCTCCAATTGTAATTACATCCATAACAACTGTATCTCAGTACAAAACATAGCTATTGTAAATGCTGCTGTTAAACATATTGCTGCAGTTGGGAATAATGGTTTGAACTTTGCTACATTATCCCTAAATGCAGATATTGCAAATGTTGGCATTAAATTCATTATAGCTAGCCGAATATTGTAGAGCGTCTGTAATGCAAATAGGGAAGGGTATATAGGGAACCTCCTGATTTTACATTTGTATCACTCAGAAGATAATCTCTTTTTTAACTCACTTTGCAAAGCTTGCAATTTACATTCAATCTTGTTTAAATACTGCACTGAACACCATTTTAGTGATGGTGTTAGCGCAGGCGCAGGGAGTGTAAAATAGAAAAGTTCAGAGTAGGCGAATTGTGATGTCGATCAGCCTGTAACTCCTGATCATA
Source organism: Scyliorhinus torazame (assembly GCF_047496885.1). Taxonomy (NCBI): domain Eukaryota; kingdom Metazoa; phylum Chordata; class Chondrichthyes; order Carcharhiniformes; family Scyliorhinidae; genus Scyliorhinus; species Scyliorhinus torazame. The sequence continues at coordinate 45,379,085 of NC_092709.1, read as the reverse complement.
CACCAGCAGTGGTATTTTTGACCTGAAAATGTGGTCTCTTCATTTCTTATAGCTGAACATGTGTTCAGCAGATGGCAGGACACCCCCCAGCAATGCTATTTAAAGGGATCATCACTTACTTTCAGGTTAGTTGCTCATTGATTTCTACAGGCTCTGTCTTGAGTTAATATAAGTTTTTAATGTTGTTATTTAAAGTTGCGGAAGTCTACAGCGAGTAGTGAGCTGCTGAATGACTTGGTCCTGACTTCAAGGGTTCTGCTCAGACCACTTGCTCCCAGTCATGGATGTTGTAGTTACCAACTCCCTTGGCCTGCAGTGTGACAGGAAAATTGATCAGAGTTGACACAAAAGAGGACAAACTGCTCCAAGGCAAAGGAGATCGGGAAGAAGTGCTCTCAGCAGCAAGCTATATAAGCCCAGGATCTTTAGGGAGCAATTTCTTTTTACCTCAACCTCAGTGTTTCAGACGTGTCCAATTCATCAGGGACTAGCCCACCTGTCAATTACCTGTTGGAGCCTGAACTTCCAAAGTCGGGTGAGAACAGCATTGTCAGTGGCTGCAGAGGTGGCCATGGTCATGAACCATAACGCATCAGGCTTCTTCTGAGTTGGAGCATGTGCATTTTTGTAACATCTCTCTGTTTGCTGTCCCCTATTGTATAAGGCTCTGCATGGCAAGAGAGCTGAATACATTATGATGCCAGAGAAAAGCAGGTGAAGCAAGCACATGCTTCACCAGGATTTCAGCCTTCCCTGTGGTGCAAGGAGCCATCAAGTATCTGGCAACCAGCTGAGAAGACGAAGTAGGAGGTAGAAGAGGAGAGAGAGGAATGGAGGAGACACTAACGCATCCCCTTTCTGGCTGGGCTCTGCCTCATTCAATTTACACAACAGTAACACCAGTATACGCAACCCCAATTCCCCATTCACCAACAGTTCCACACCTCATCAGCCTTCTGTTACTGGCCACAAAGCTTCAATTAAGAACTACCACAATAAATACATTTCAAACCAGATTTATAAATCAAGTCAGCCAATGTTCCATACAAAAGTTGACTAATCTCCATTGTGCATTCCTGTAGTGTTTGTCTTCTGCATGTCTTTGCCTGTCGTAATGCTCCCACACTGTGCAATCCCAGTGGTTGTAGCATGGATGTTGGATGGGATCTTTCAGAGGAGGTGACTAACCGCAAATGGTCTTGCAGGACGACATCGACCAGTTCTGCTCTGCCAAGACGTGTCTTCGGACTGCACCAGTGGGCATGGGTGGCAGATACATTGGCAGCTGTCATCCTGAAGATGGCAGCCGGTTAGTGCTCCGTGGCACCACTGCTGCTCCCCTGGATGGTGTGTCAGCAATCCTAGTGATGTGCTCGAGGACAGATTGCGAGACTGCACCCTGCAAGTCCCTCTGAACACTGGTAAATGCAGCCATGATGGCAGCAATCTGAGCTTATGTGGCAGCAGGCTGAGCCTGTAGAGCTTCAATTTGTTTTTCACTTGCAGAATCCAGATGTGGGGCTGCTTCTGCTGTAATGGAAGCTGAGACATTAGCCATTAGATGCTGCGCCATGGTTGGGTCAACAGGTGTTTTCATTGGAGTTGACCAACAGTGCTCCAAACTGTGTCCAACTTTGTGCCAGAATTCTCCATAGCCCTTGACAATGACCGCAGGTTTCCTGGCAGACCTAAATGGCCAATCATTTCAATGCATATACCTGTCAGACTTCTTCTGTATACAGCCAAATCAAGGTATTCACCTGTGTCCTCTGCAGCAGGACTCATGTGAACCCTGCCCTCCAGTGAGCTGGTGTCTGTGCTCCCTTGGCCCTGCCCTGGCTGAAGACTACTCTGGCCTGATGTCTCACGATGTAAAGATCCCCTCTTCTGTGCTATCCTAAGGAATGCACCGTGTCAGTACTGAGCTGATAACTGTGAGTTGGAGCGAGAGAGAGAGATGGTATTTCTTCTTCATCACTCTTTCTGCTCTTCCATTTCTGGCTGTTCCAACATTGTCTGGCTAGGCGGCAGTTCTTGGGGATCAATTCTTGGGAAGGGACAGGGAGAATTAGGTATGAGCGTAATACTATCTTTGATAATCTCCCCCCACCACTGATTAGGTGTATTGCCTCCAGGTTATGCACCACCTCATCCTGCAAGAGAGAGGCAAGTGGGTCTAAGTATGGTGCAGTGTGTTTGGGCGATGTAGCTGTCACGGTTGAATAACTGACAGTGTGTAAAAGCTGTGTGATGTGTGTGTGGGTGAGGCTTGCAGCTGTCTTAAGTGTGTAAAGGTGAGCCGCAAAGATATGAATTTGATATATCAGTCACAGTTGCTAATAAATTGTTGTTAGATAAGTGGAGGGAGGGTAGTGAATTTAGCAGTGTGTGGGATTAATGGCATAACTGATAGGAATGGCATTTAAAGATCAATTCACTGATCTTGAGCACAGGAGTAAGTCTTGAGGCACTGCATCCAGGCCTTCGGGAATACTCCATTTACATTCTCAGAGACACCTTTCTGTTCCCAGTGCTTGTCTAGAAAGCTTACTGGTCTTCCATGGATAAAGAACACCTGTGCCCTTCTCCACCTCCTGCATCAAGGCCTCTGGTGTTGTGTCTGAGAACCTTGAAGTATTCTCTCTGCACTGTTAGGACGCTCGCCTGCCTGACATGTCAGAAACGAAGCCACTTCCAGGACCTGCTGCACCCAGAATGCATGTCCCCTTTAAGCTCTCTTTAAGTATTGTAGGCTAACTTGAAGTAGTGCTAGCTTAGTATGAAGTTGAGCCCTCTGCTAAGGCATGCAGTCACTCAAAGGCCTGTTTTGCACTATGCTGCACGCTACTATCCTCACAGATTGTTTTCCTACGCCTGTTTTCGGGGATTATCTGATTTTGCTCCTTGAATGGTTTGTACAGCCAAATGAGGTGATCACAGTTGCGTGGTGTATCAGATTTCATGTTTCCCCCCTTGAGGCATGCAGGAGTCTCCATGGAGCTGAACGGACATCAGATGGAACTGACACAAAACAATTTCATTTTAGGCTGAGCTGCTTTGATCTTGTGTCAGTAAAGCTGATTGCGGAGAAGCATTTTTCTGATTAGGCTATTCTTTCTGGTAAGATGGTGAGTTGAGTAGCACAGGACTGATGTCCTGGATGCTTGAGATAGAGAAAAAGAGAAATGCAACCAACTAGATTGGCATCAGTCTGATGTGGCTATTCCAGTCCCCTATCGTCCACCTAATGCTGTGTTTGCATTGGTATTTTAACCAAATACCAGATGATTGAAACTAGCTGTTCCAATTAAAATCATCTTCCCACACCTGGTAGTGCACTAAGGCAGACTTTTATTTGTTTCCATAGCTAGTTATTCCTGGAACAGATCGCTGGTTTGTCGCCAGGGACTTATAGCTTGAGGGCCGCCACTCCACATCAACAGTGGCTGACCAGGCGTCTCTCCCACTCTTACCACCAGCCTTTGGTGTGTTGGAATGATTTGTAGGTTGACACACTCAACCTGTTTGGCCGCATAATGATCAGCACCTTCCTTGGCCATCAAATCCTGGGGTGGGAGTCCAACCTGAAACATCTGGCTCGGAGGCAGGGATACTACCACTGCGCCATAAGACCTCTTAAACTAGCTGTACTGGTTCCTTTCCATCAGTTATAGAAGCAGGATACAGAACTCGCACTGCTTAAAGTGGCCCTGGTGAATTGTTGAACACAGCATGTGCAAAATTTACTTCATAATGGAATGCAAAACACGGTGTTGTCTTATACCTCAATGCAACTTGCACTTTGCAACTGGAATAGGTTGTCAGAGAGAGCAGTGAAAACCAGAACATTGGCTCACTAAATAAACAGCTAAATGTTATGTAAGGACTATAGTAGAGTTGGTATTTTGGAGAAAGTTAAATCAGATGGGGGCGAAGGGTCATTTTCAATCCAAACCCACTGTAATGCTTCTGGGCTAAGTAATTTCCTTGAACCTAAACCGACTTGGAGTTACAGTGGAATGAATCTCTAGGCAAACCAGATCAAAACCAGCCAGGAATTCTGGCCTGTCCTCTTTCATTTGTCACAAGACTGTGTGCAGTGGAGAATTATTGTCCTGTGCATTGGGGACCAGAATTTGAGTTCAACTCAGAGCCATTCTACAATGCAACTAAGATGCTGAATAATCCAAATTGAATTAGATTCCCTAAACTAAGATTATATTCCTATTGATGTCAAATCACCTCTTTAATATATGTGTTGACTTTCTGTGTTTAAAAAAAATTAAACTAGCCTAGATTAAATACAACAGTCTGATCGCAATTTGCTTCAGAACTAGTAATTAACTATGTACAGGAGATGGGACCTGGATTCGATTCCGGGCTTAGGCCACTGTCTGTGTGGAGACTGCACGTTCTCCCCGTGTCTGCGTGGGTTTCCTCCGGGTGCTCCGGTTTCCTCCCACAATCTCGAAAGACGTGCTTGTTGGGTGAATTGGACATTCTGAATTCTCCCTCTGTGTACCCAAACAGGCGCTGGAGTGTGGCGACTAGAGAATATTCACAGTAACTTCATTACGGTGTTGATGTAAGCCTACTTGTGACACTAATATTGTTATTTTGCTTGGTGTTGTATCGTTCTCGGATTTCTGTACATTTTGATGTCTTGCTCCCCCCCCCCTCAACACACACACACACACACACATCAAGGGGCGGCACGGTGGCACAGTGGTTAGTACTGCTACCTCACAGCTCCTGGGTTCAATTCTGGCCTCTGGTGACAGTCTATGTGGAATTTGCACTTTCTCCCTGTGTCTGCATGGGTTTCCTCGGGGTGTTCCAGTTTCCTCCCACAATCCAAAGGTGTGCAGGTTAGGTGGATTGGCCAGTCGAAATTGCCCCTTAGTGTACAAAAGGTTAGGGGAGTTACTGGGTTACAGGGATAGGGTGGAGGTGAGGGCTTATGTAGGGCACTCTTTCCAAAGGCAGGTGCAGACCTGATGGGCCGAATGGCCTCCTTCTGCATTATAAATTCTATGATTCTATCATACTCCATTTGAAACTCTCAGGTACTTGTGAGGAATCCTGCATCACTCTGAAACCTCAAACATGAACAAGAACTGGACTGGCTCACATTGCAGTACTTCTTCACCCTATCTCTCCAATGTAATTTATGCTTCCATCGTCCTGTTGGGGGTCCATTCCTCTTTATGTGGGGAAGACCTTGCTGACACCAGACCTAATCGTGTTTCAGTTGGTGCTCTGAGCATGTGCTGCTGTACACCAACGTCAGTTTGTTGTGAAATCATTGTTTGGAGTTCTCTTTTCTGCACTAATATCCTTTCTTTTCTTAAATATCCTCTCTCCAGGCTGGAATAAAAATTTACAGCTATTTTGAAGGACAAGTGGGGCTTCATGACTAAATAAGACCACTGTATCTAGTCAAGGTATTTCTTCAACTGTTTGCTGCCCTATCCATATGGATAACATCGTGAATGCCCACCATCCCCGTTGTAAAGCATATTAAGTTGATTAATAAACAGTAAATACTCAGCTCAATACATATAGACTGGACTACAGACTGCCCCAGATCCCAAATCTTAATTTCAACTTGATCAATAGATCTCATATGACCCATGTTCTGGATATTTTAGGGTAACTCCTTTGGCATGGGTGTTTCTATTAAATGCAGCAGGTAAGCCCAAAAAGGGCCCGGAAAGTCTTCAGAAACTAAATGGAAATGAAGGGAAATGGATAAGTGCATGAGGAAAAGAAGTGGAATGTTGGGGCTAGTATAATGCCTGCAGGAGACACAAAGATGTGATGCAGAGATCTGTTTCTGGGCAGTGGTGGCTTGGGAGCAAGCAGCCAAACTGGATGACACAAATACTATGGTAGCCAAATGGACAAAATGAACAGCAGACTTCACAGAACCAGTCCTAGTCTGGTATTGTGTGTAAAATCTGATGGGAGGGAGGATAGCTTCAAATTGATGTTGTTCTCTTTCAGCGTAGCCTTAGCTTGCATCCCTCCTTTATTTAATTTTCCTCCCATTCTGCCTCCATACATGTAAATGTATCACAAGCCTGTGATGAACCTTGTAGTAAGAATTCCATTGGACCAGCTACAAAAATATGGTGGCTACCAGACCACATCAGAGACTGGCTCCAAAAACACTGGAGAACCTCAACACCATTCAGCACAATGCAACCCTCTTGGTTGGCATCCCATCTTAAGCATTCAGTCCCTCCACCAATGTTACACAGTGGCAGCAACATTTACAAGATGCACTTCAGCAACTCACCAGCATTCCTTCGACAGCATCTTCCAAACCCATGACCTCTACCTCCTGGAAGAACGTGGCCAGCCGGCACATGGGAATCACCACCGACAAGTGTTCCATCCAAATCATACAACATTCTGACTTGGGACGAAATCACCGTTTCTTCACTGTCGCTGCATCAAAATCCTTGAACTTTCTTCCTAACAGCACTGTAGTTGTATCTACACCTTGCGGATCTGCAGCAGTTCAAGGATGTGGCTTATACACCACATTCTCACAGCCAGTAGGGATGAGTAATAATTGCTGGCCTTGTTAGCAATGCTCACATCCCATGAATAATAAAGAAAATCAAAAGATTTGCTCTGTTTGGACTTGCTTAAAGACCGTTTACAGCAGTGGTGGGTAACCTTTGGCCTGGGGGCCCCATGCGGTCCATCTGGGTTCTGAGTGTGGCCCACGCGGCATTTTGTTGACCATTGTCCACCCGCAGGGATTTTTCCTCCCAGTATGACTGAAGTGATACGCACGTAAAGCAAGGGCAAGTGAAGTGAGGTACGTGCTGATTGCTCACAACATTGACTGTGAGAGCCGTGCGCTCCCTCGGCATCCAAAATGTAAATATTTATTTTGCTTTTACCATTTGAAGTTGATGACAGTTCTATTAATATAAAAATGATTAAGCATTTTCTATAACTCGTTATGAAAAATTTGGCATGTATTTAATCTTATTAATGGGGTCGTGGTTAGTGAACAAGCCCCAATTTCAGTCTTGCGGCCCACTGAGAAGAAGGAGGGTCACTCGTGCAGCCCATTCACTAGCCTAGGCTGCCCATTATTGGCTTACAGAATGCTTTCTCATTTGCCTAACTGAGGATGTCATGCAGACAACTTGTCACTCTTTTTTGCAGACTTAACTGAGACGTCATTTTGGCATAAATAGTTAAATTTCTGGGACACCAGATTTGTCCCTCATTATCATCTCATTTATATATTGTCTGGGATGCTTGCCTTTAGCCAAGGCATAGAATATAAGAGCAGGGAGCTGTATAAAATGCTTGTTAGGCCACAACTAGAGTACTGTGGGCAGTTTTGGTCACCACACTTTAGGAAGGAAGTGATTACACCAGAGAGGATGCAGCGGAGATTCACCGGGATGTTGCCTGGGTTGAAGCATTTTAGCTATGAAGAGAGGCGGATTAGTTTGAGGTCATTTTCCTTAGCGCGGAGAAGGCTGAGGGGGAACTTGATTGAGGTGTGCAAAATTATGAAGGACATAGATAGGGTAGTTAGGAAGAAACTTTCCCCTTAATAGAGGGTCAATAAACAGGGGGCATGGATTTAAGGTAATTAATCTGGCAGGAGATTTGGAAGGGATTTGAGGGAAAGAAAATTCACCCAGAGGGCAGTGGGAATCTGGAACTCAGTACCTGAAAGAAAAATAGAGGTGGGTGATTAATTTTCCGCAAAGAAGTCGACGAACGGTTGCCACCTCCGGGTGAACCCTAACAGTGAACCTCTCAAGGCAAACTTAACTTTCTCCAAACAGAGAAAGCTAGCCATGTCCGATAGCCAGGTCTCCGACTTCGGAGGCTTTGGGTCCCTCCATGCCAATAGTATCCGTCTCCGGGCTACCAGGGAAGCAAAGGACAGAACATCTGCCTCTTTCTCCTCCTGGATTCCCGGATCTTGTGACACCCCGAAAATCACCACCTCTGGACTCAGCGCCACCCTTGTTTTTAACACCGTGGACATGACATCCGCAAACCCCTGCCAGAATCCCCTAAACTTTGGACATGTCCAAAACATGTGGACATGGTTCGCCGGTCCTCCCGCGCATTTTGCGCACCTGTCCACCACCCCAAAGAATCTGTTCATCTGGGCTACTGTCGTGTGAGCTCGGTGAACAACCTTAAATTGTTAAGGCTGAGCCTGGCACATGTTGCAGACGTGTTGACTCTACTCAACGTGTCTGCCCATAAACCATCCTCTGTCTCACCTCCCAGCTCCTCCTCCCACTTACGCTTCAGCTCCTCGGTCTGCGTCTCCTCCGACCCCATAAGCTCCTTATAGATGTCCGAGACGCTCCCCTCCCCTACCCACCCTCTGGAAATTACCCTGTCCTGAATCCCCCTTAGCGGTAGGCGCGGGAAGGTTGACACCTGATTACGAAGGCAGTCTCACACCTGCAGTTACCTGAATTCATTTCCCCTCCCCAGCCCAAATTTCTCCTCTAACGCTCTCATACTCGGAAAGCTCCCCTCTATGAACACATCTCCCATCCTCTCAATTCCTGCTCTCCGCCATAACCGGAAGCCCCCATTCATACTCCCCGGGGCAAACCGGTGATTATCACAAATTGGGGCTCAGGCCGATGCTCCCACTGCTCCCGCATACCTCCTCCATTGGCCCCAAACTCTCAGGGCCACCACCAGTGGACTGATGGAGTACCGTGCCGGCGGGAGCGGCAGAGGCGCAGTTACCAACGCCCCCAGACTGGTGCACTTACAAGAAGCCGCCTCCATACGCACCCACGCCGCCCCCCCACCACCACTTCCTGATCATGGCTACCTTCGCCGCCCAGTAATAGTTGCTAAAATTTGGCAGCACCAGCCCACCCTCTCCCTGACTCCGCTCAAGCATTACCTTCCTTACCCGCGGGGTCTTGCCCACCCAGACGAAGCCCGTGATCACTCTGTTGACCCGCTTAAAAAAGGATCATGGAATAAAGATGGGGAGGCACTGAAATACAAATAAAAGTCTCGGGAGGACCGTCATTTTCACCGTTTGCACCCACCCGGCCAGAGACAACGGAAGCGCGTCCCATCTCCGAAAATTGTCCCCATTTAGTCCACTAGCTGGGCCAGATTCAGTTTATGCAGCCGGTCCCATTCCCGCTCCACTTGGATGCCCAGGTACCTAAAACTTCCCCCTATTGACCTAAATGGCAGCTCTCCCAGTCGCCCCTCCTGCACCCTCGCCTGAACCACAAACATCTCACTGTTATCCATGTTTAGCTTGTACCCCAAAAACTGGCCGAATTCCCCTAGAATCTTCATGATTTCTTCCATCCCCTCTCCTGGGTCCGAAACGTACAGAAACAGATCATCCGCATAGAGCGAAACCCTGTGCTCCACCCCCTCCCCCCCCCCCCCCCCCCGGACCAGTCCCCTCCAGCCCCTTGAGGCTCTCCGAGCAATTGTCAACGGCTCTATAGCCAGCGCAAACAACAGTGGGGAGAGGGGGCATCCCTGTCCCGTCCCGCGGTGCAGTCTAAAATAGTCCGATGTTTTCCTATTCGTCCATACACTTGCCACAGGAGCCTGATACAGTAACCTGACCCAGTCAATAAAGCCCCGCCCACATCCGAACCATCCCAGTACCTCCCACAGATAATCCCATTCTACCTGATCAAAAGCCTTTTCTGCATCCATTGCGATCACTACCTCTACCTCCCTACCTTCCGGGGGCATCATGATCACATTTAACAGCCTTCTTACATTGGCCACCAACTGCCTACCCTTAAAAAACCCCATCTGGTCCTCCCCAATAACGTCCGGAACACAATCCTCAATCCTGGAGGACAAGATTTTGGCCAGCAACTTGGCATTCATATTCAACAGGGAGATCGGCCTGTAGGACCCACACAGCTGGGTTCGTGACCCGCTTAAGGATCAGCGAAATCATTGCCTGTGACATAGTCGGGGGAAGCACCCCTCTTTCCCTTGCCTCATTGAACATCCTCAACAACACCGGCCCCAATATCCCCGAGAACTTTTTATAAAACTCCACTGGGTACCCATCCGGACCCAGGGCCTTACCCGCCTGCATGGCCTTCAAGCCCTCCACTATCTCTTCCAGCACGATTGGGGCCCCCAGCCCTTCTACCTGCTCCCCGTCCACCTTTGGGAAATTCAGCCCTCCAAGAAGTGCCTCATCCCCTCTGGCCCCATAGGGGGTTCCGACCTGTACAGCCTGCTGTAGAAATCCTTAAACGCCTTATTCACCCCTACCGAATCACCAACCAGGTTCCCCTCACCGTCCTTTACTTTCCCTATCTCCCTCGCTGCCTCCCTCTTCCTAAGCTGCTGTGCCTTCTCTCCATGTTCATAAATCGCCCCCCTCGCCTTTCTCAGCTGCTCCACCGCCCTGCCCTGTGGTCAGCAAGCTAAACTCTGCCTGCAACCTCCGCCTCTGGGGTCAGCACACCTCCTATCGATCTGTAATATCTCCTTTACCAGTCAGACCGTCTCTGCCCTGTCAACCTTCTCCCTATGAGCCCGGATCGAGATCAGCTCCCCGCTGACCACCGCCTTCAGTGCTTCCCAAACCACCGCTGCTGAAACTTCCACCATGTCATTGACGGGCAGGTAGCTCTGAATGCATTTCCTCAACCCATTCGCACACCCCTTCATCCGCCAAAAGTCCCACATCCAACCTCCAATGCAGGCGCTGGTTATCGTCTTTGCTAACCTGCAGGTCAACCCAGTGCGGTGCATGGTCTGAGATTGTAATCGCCGAGTACCCCGTGTCCACTAACCCAGCCAGAAAGGCCCTGCTCAAAATAAAGAAATCAATCCAGGAGAACACTTTATGCACATGTGAGTAGAAGGAGAACACCTTCACAATCAGCTGCCCAAATTTCCATGGATCTCTTCCCCCCCCCCCCCCCCCCCCACATCAGCTCCATGAACCCACTTAGTTCCTTTGCCATAGCTGGCACCCTGCCCGTTTTCGAGCTTGACCGGTCTAAGCCTGGGTCCATAACTGCATTGAAGTCCCCTCCCATGAGCAACCTGTGCGAGTCCAGGTCCGGTATCTGTCCCACCATCCTCCTAATAAACTCCACATCGTCCCAATTTGGCGTAAATACATTAACTAATACCACCTGCACCCCCTCTAGCTTCCCACTAACCATAATGTACCGACCTCCCAAGTCCGAGACAATTCTACCCGCCTCAAACACCACCCGCTTATGATCAGGATCGCGACCCCCCCCTAGCCTTTGAATCTAGTCCCTAGTGAAACATCTGGCTGACCCAGCCTTTCCTCAGTCTAACCTGGTCCGTTACCTTAAGGTGCGTCTCCTGCATCATTACCACGTCCGCCTTCAATCCTCTAAGATGCACGAACACGCGTGCCCTTTTGACCAGCCCATTTAACCCTCGAACATTCCAGGTGATCAGCCTAGTTGGGGGGCTCATTGCCCCCCCCCCCTCCGCCGATCAGCCATTCCCTTTTTTAGGCCCGCCTCCAGCCCGTGGTCCACGCCTCCACCGGTCCATCCCCAGGCAGCCCCCGACCTCCTCTCTGTCCCTCAGCCCAAGTCCCTCCCTCATCAGCAGAACATTCACCTCCCCCTCCCCCCCACCCCTTAGCAACAACACCCTGTAACCCAACCCCTTTCCTAAACCAAACATATGCACCCCCCCCCCCCCCCCCCCCCACTGCGCTTCTGAGAGCTAGCTCACCCAGCTATCCTGGTGGCCCCCATCTCTGGCGCCAGATAGTCTCCCACCTATTGTTCCCTCCTCACCCTCATACAAACAAACTCCAACATCAAACAATCCCCACACAATTGCCCAACAGAAAAACACCCAAGATCAAAACAAGCACACCTCCATCCCCCAGTAATGTTAATGAAAACCTTAACTCACTCAGCTCTACCGCTGGTTCCAAATCAATGCAAACGGCATCACAAACATTTTCCATAAAACGCAAAACGAGAAACTTTTTACAAAAACAGAGAAACAAAAAGAAAAAACAAAAACATGAACGCTGCAGCCAAGTTCAAAAGTTCTCAGTCCACCATCAGCCCTTTCTTTTTCGCAAAGTCCAACGCGTCCTCAGGTGACTCGAAGTAGAAGTGCTGATCCTCATGCGTGACCCAGAGACAGGCTGTGTATAACAGTCCAAACTTCACCTTTTTAGAACATAGAACATAGAACGATACAGTGCAGTACAGGCCCTTCGGCCCACGATGTTGCACCGACATGGGAAGTCAAAAAACAAAAACCATCTAACCTACACTATGCCATTATCATCCATATGCTTATCCAATAAACTTTTAAATGCCCTCAATGTTGGCGAGTTCACTACTGTTGCAGGTAGGGCATTCCACGGCCTCACCACTCTTTGCGTAAAGAACCTACCTCTGACCTCTGTCCTATATCTATTACCCCTCAGTTTAAGGCTATGTCCCCTCATGCTAGCCATTTCCATCCGCGGGAGAAGGCTCTCACTGTCCACCCTATCTAACCCCCTGATCATTTTGTATGCCTCTATTAAGTCTCCTCTTAACCTTCTTCTCTCTAACGAAAACAACCTCAAGTCCATCAGCCTTTCCTCATAAGATTTTCCCTCCATACCAGGCAACATCCTGGTAAATCTCCCCTGCACCCGTTCCAAAGCTTCCACGTCCTTCCTATAATGAGGTGACCAGAACTGTATGCAATACTCCAAATGCGGCCGTACCAGAGTTTTGTACAGCTGCAACATGACCTCCTGACTCCGGAACTCAATCCCTCTACCAATAAAGGCTTACACTCCATAGGCCTTCTTCACAACCCTATCAACCTGGGTGGCAACTTTCAGGGATCTATGTACATGGGCACCGAGATCCCTCTGCTCGTCCACACTTCCAAGAATTTTACCATTAGCCAAATATTCCGCATTCCTGTTATTCCTTTCAAAGTGAATCACCTCACACTTCTCTACATTAAACTCCATTTGCCACCTCTCAGCCCAGCTCTGCAGCTTATCTATGTCCCTCTGTAACCTGCAACATCCTTCCGCACTGTCGACAACACCACCGACTTTAGTGTCTTCTGCAAATTTACTCACCCACCCTTCTGCGCCCTCCTCTAGGTCATTTATAAAAATGACCAACAGCAACGGCCCCAGAACAGATCCTTGTGGTACGCCACTTGTAACTGAACTCCATTCTGAACATTTCCCATCAACCACCACCCTCTGTCTTCTTTCAGCTAGCCAATTTCTGATCCACATATCTAAATCACCCTCAATCCCCAGCCTCCGTATTTTCTGCAATAGCCTACCATGGGGAACCTTATCAAACGCTTGACTGAACTCCATATACACCACATCAACTGCTCTACCCTCGTCTACCTGTTCAGTCACCTTCTCAAAGAACTCGATAAGGTTTGTGAGGCATGACCTACCCTTCACAAAGCCATGCTGACTATCCCTGATCATATTATTCCTATCTAGATGATTATAAATCTTGTCTCTTATAATCCCCTCCAAGACTTTACCCACAACAGACGTGAGGCTCACCGGTCTATAGTTGCCGGGGTTGTCTCTACTCCCCTTCTTGAACAAAGGAACCACATTTGCCTTAAGAAGCACTTAGATGAACACTTGAAACGCCATAGCATTCAAAGTAGGGGCCTATGGAAAATGGGATTAGAATAGATAGGTGTTTGATGGCCGACTCAGACACGATGGGCCAGAGGGCCTCTTGCTGTGCTGTAAAACTCTATGGGCGGGATTCTCTGGCCGAGAATCCCGCCCGAGGTTAATGGACTTCTCCATTGTCCGCTTCTCGCCCGTGGCGAACTTGAGACGGGCGGAAGAATCCAGCCCCATGACTATGTACTCAGGGAATGGTGGTGTCTTCTGCCAACAGTCGGATTTACACCAAAATAATAATATTGGTTTTTATCAGAACGAGGTGTGATGCTCTTTAAGCTGGTTCAGTTAAGTGCCCATCGCAACTGAAATATCGAAGAAACATTAGCAGATCTGAGGTACGGGACTTGAAGGATACTTCTCTGTAGTAACATGGACCAATTAATCGTCAATAAACTCTGGGATATATGGATTTGCACAATGGAAGATGATTTTATTTTTGTGCTTTTCCCCCTAAAGGTGTTAGTGTCCTCTTCGCACTTTTTCCCCACCCTGGCAGGTGTTGCTGTCAGAAATCTGACATAGGTGACTCATCAGCCTTAGCTAGCTAGGCGGCAGTTTGTATTGGGAGGATCTTGGAGGAAATAAAGACAAACCAAGACAAAGGGGGTTTAGAATGGTTTTTTAAAAGTTGAACATCAGCCCTGGTGAGACTTAACTTTCTTTCATGACTCATGCATGGGTACTGATGTTGCATATAGAATCAATGCTCTCTATAACACTAAAGCTGCCTTTAATATTGTCCTTTTACTTCAGATGTTGGCCCCTGATGTCCAGGAGCCAGCTCCGACTATTAAATTTGTTCTCTGAGGTCAAGTGGAAGTATACTGCAGGATACTGAGGTCAGCTGCCTCTGTTTTGACAGGGTGAATCCTGCTGGTGACAGGCCAGTCCCCATTCAACTTAACTTCCACCTGTGAAGAGAGTGTATTAATAATGGAGGGCACGTGTTAGTTTTGGAAATATGTATTGGTGACAATGAACTGTTGTAGGTAATCCTTCTTTCATAGATTTTGTGAGGGGAATTAACTGGCACTTACTGTGATAACTATCTCGTATACTTACCTCCAGTCTATTGTTATGATAGTGTATCATCATTCTGCTTGCAACGAGTTAACAGATCCAGTGGTAAATTAGGTGAAATTCTGTTCATTTGGTGCATTATCAATTGCTAATGTGCCACTTCATGCTAATGCTGAGGGCGGAGAACTGTGACCTGTACATGTCAGCTGTGTGGGTTTCACTCACTAAGTCCATGTCTTCCTGCGCTATTAGGGCAAAGCAAAGTTTCAAATCATGACTGTGTTGTCTTTGAAGGTCCTGTTGGTTCTACCCCACACTCTAAATGGGATAAATTTCTCAGCACCCAGTCACTCTTGAGAATATCGTAAAATCATACTTTTCAGTGGCAGCACACTGTAGTTGGTGGGAGATTACTCACTCAATCCTGCCTAACACTGTGCATTTAACCAAATCATCAACAGATTGTGGTCCCCATTTATAGGTTAACTCTATGCCCAATTTCCATAGACTAATTCAGGTAAGCCTGTAACTGGGTAATTCTTCATTGAAGGGGTTTCCTCAGCAGCAGATACATAGTGTCATTCTTAGGAGATCTGGCAGAATCTTAAACCTACACTCTCGCCATCTTGTTTTGATTTTCCACTTTCAACTAAAGGCACTCACATGTTCACCCACAGGGATTTCAATGCCTCATGTTCTCATCTGATGAGAAATAAAGACTTGATGAAATACCTTGTAGCATATTAGAGAGGCCTGTAACTCTGAGTGATTGGAGAAGCTAATGCAAAGCTTGAGCTATTTGTTCTAGGATTGTGTTCTAACCTGTCATATTATGTGGCTTGGTTTGTTTGTGGTGCCACAAGTGTCCGTACTGAGGCCTCAGCAGTTTACAATATATATTAATGACCCAGATGAAGGTACGGAGAATAATGTTGCTGATGATACATAGAATCATAGAAGTTTACAGCATGGAAACAGGCCCTTCGGCCCAACCAGTCCATGCCGCCCAGTTTTTACCATTAAGCTAGTCCCAGTTGCCCGCACTTGGCCCATAACCCTCTATACCCATCTTACCCATGTAACTATCTAAATGTTTTTTAAAAGACACAATTGCACCCGCCTCTACTACTACCTCTGGCAGCCCATTCCAGACACTCACTACCCTCTGAGTGAAGAAATTGCCCCTCTGGGCCCTTCTGAATCTCTCCCCTCTCACCTTAAACCTATGCCCTCTAGTTTTAGACTCCCCTACCTTTGGGAAAAGGTGTTGACTATCTACCTTATCTATGCACCTCATTATTTTATAGACCTCTATAAGATCACCCCTAAGCCTCCTACGCTCCAAGGAAAAAAGTCCCAGTCTATCCAGCCTCTCCTTATAACTCAAACCACCAAGTCCCGGCAACATCCTAGTAAATCTTTTCTGCACTCTTTCCAGTTTAATAATATCCTTCCTATAATAGGGTGACCAGAACTGCACACAGTATTCCAAGTGTGGCCGTACCAATGTCTTGTACAACTTCAACAAGACGTCCCAACTCCTGTATTCAATGTTCTGACCAATGAAACCAAGCATGCCAAATGCCTTCTTCACCACCCTGTCCACCTGCGACTCCACCTTCAAGGAGCTATGAACCTGTACTCCTAGATCTCTTTGTTCTATAACTCTCCCCAACGCCATACCATTAACTGAGTAGGTCCTGGCCTGATTCGATCTGCCAAAATGCATCACCTCACATTTATCTAAATTAAACTCCATACAAAGCTAGGTGGGACAGTAAGCTGTGATAAAGACACAATGACACTGCAAAGGAATATCGACAGCTTATGTGAGTGGAGAAGAAGGTGGCGGATGCAGAATAATATGGGATAGTGTGTAGTTATTCATTTTAGTAGGAAGAATGGAAAAGCAGAATATGTTGTTTTAAATTGTAAGAAACTTTTAAATCTTTATGCTCAGAGAGATTTAAGTATCCTCATACAAAAATCAGAGATAGCATGCAGGTACAGCAAGTACTGGGAAAGGCAAATGGCATATTGGCCTTTAGTGTAAGGGGTTGGAGTATATAAGCAGCAAGGACATAAGTCTACACCTGCTACGTTTATTATGTTCTTTACACCATGATTATGCACATTGCACTGACCTCAATTGATGTTTCAGTTATAAAGTTACGACCATCCCAATTGATATAACTGGATGGGAAGATCCCAGGGTAACACTGGCTCAAAAGACTGTACCTTTTAATTTTTTATAAATAAAGCATGTAGAAACAGTGCCACAGGGCCACTAATTGGTTTTAACAACAAGAAATGTGTTTTTTATTAAACATGAAAAATTGGATTATGCTACAATACTCATTTACTCCCCCTTTATCTTAACAATTACACACATATTTTAAGATTAACATGGATTACAAAATGCATCTTAAGCTACAATGGGCTCACTAGCACAAAAAGTCCCTTTTAAGCACATAAGTTGACAGTAGTCAAATACACACACTCTGCTCTGATCCCAAGTTAGTGTCTGTGGATTTCTCCTCCGAATCCCCCGAGATATTTGATTTGATTTAGATGGATAGTCACCTGTACCGAGGTACAGTGAAAAGTATTATTCTGTGTACAGTTCAGGCAGATTGTTCAATTATCACATGAGAGTTTCCAAACTCCACTCACACACAAAAACACACATAAAAATCCTCTCTCATAATAATGCTTTCCCTTAGCGGTTTGCATTCCGACATCCAGCCGAGATTTTCCAAATGACACTTTTAAACAAAGCTTCCGCACCACTTTTAACAGTGTATCCAGTCCCTGATTTTAAACTACCTCATTTAGGATTTATTTGTCTTGACTGCTGTACAAATAGTTCACAATTGCTTTAACTCTCGATTCCCAGACTCTTACTAAAATGGCATCAAACATTTAATCTACCTCTGAAGCCTGCTGTCCCACTTAATATCTAGTCACTGCAATCGTCTCTTTAACTCAGAACACTTTGTTCAATCTTTCTTGAATTCCTCTGAACAATATCTTGGTCTCTGTTCTCTTAACTTCAGTCGTCTTAAAACGTTCTTTCTGTCCTAATTCCCCGGTTATCTGGACGGTAACTCATACTTGAAATGAAACAAAAATGAAATGAAATTGCTTATTGTCACAAGTGGGCTTCAAATGAAGTTACTGTGAAAAGCCCCTAGTCGCTACATTCTGGCGCCTGTTCGGGGAGGCTGGTACGGGAATTGAACCGTGCTGCTGGCCTGCCTGGGTCTGCTTTCAAAGCCAGCGATTTAGCCCTGTGCTAAACCAGCCCCTGAAACCTACCTCTTTGGTGCTCCCATTCTGTCTATCCCTTTTCAGACCATTCGGCAGAACTGTGTGGATCTGTGGTTCTAAATAAATTTTCATAGAGAGAGAGCCATCACCCAGTAAAGTACACAGTTTTGGGGCATAATTGCTTTGTTGCAACCCATACCCAAACCCATCCCACCTCATCATCCAGCTAAGAGACCTTGAGCTTCACCAGCATAATACAATTTAAATATTGATCTTCTAAGAATGGAATGGGCAACACGTTAGCATAGTGGTTAGCACAGTTGTTTCACAGCTCCAGGGTCCCAGGTTCGAATCCAGCTTGGGTCACTGTCTGTGCGGAGTCGGCACGTTCTCCCCGTGTCTGCGTGGGTTTCCTCCGGGTGGTCCTGTTTCCTCCCACAGTCCAAAGATGTGCAGGTTAGGTGGATTGGCCATGCTAAATTGCCCTTGGTGTTCAAAAAGGTTGGGTGGAGTTACTGGGTTGCGGGGAGGGTGGGGCTATGGGCTTAGGTAGGGTGCTCTTTCCAAGGGCCGGTGCAGACGTGATGGGCTGAATGGCCTCCTTATGCACTGTAAATTCTATGAAATCTATGAAATGTGATCAGGAGGGGGAACCCTGGTGTTGATCCAAATTGTGGGTCCCCTCCTACATTTGCCCAAGCTGTGTCAGCCAACAGCAGAGACCAAAGGGGACAGAGAGACCTTCATGAGGCCTGATTAGAAGAAACATTTATTTTTCAGGTGTAGCATCAAAATGTGCTGCTTTCTATTGTATAAACCCGGAATTACAAAGCAGGAACCTGACACCCAGATGAGTTCCGACCCCGTGCCTCATCTTTATCACTTGCGTGACACTATTTCAAATATAAATGTCTTAATTGGGGAGGAGGCAAGCTCGGTGAGTGATTCCAGGATGTGGGGGTCTGCTTGCCTGAAATCAGTGTCAAAGGTAAACGGGAGCTGTGATGGGGCCTGCTGCTGTCTTGGCAGAGGGGAGAGTAGGCCAGAGGGCCAGCAGCATAAAGGCATGAGGTAGAGTGCAAACAGTCAGAATTGAGGTCATGTGCACGATCCACCACAGGATACCCGAGGGCCCAATAATTTTAACATAAAAATAATCCTTGCCTTCACCCCGCAGCTGTTCACTGATTTGCACCAGACGGTTTGGGTTTGTTGAAAACCCCATTGAAAATTACAGTCTTGACCTGCCCAGCCCATTAGCAATCTCCTAAAAGAGTTTAATGGACAAGTAATTGGAAGCATGCTGCTATCCCATTCCCTACCCTCCCACCCGAATTTTCAAAATTGCAGATTGTCCCAGGGATGTCGGGATTCAGAGACGACCTCCGAGACCATGGTTTTAAATTGCACCTGCCACACAGTCCCAACCCGTTTGGCAATTGAAAGCCCAGCCCATTCTAACTATTCTGCTAGCTAGTGGAATACTGATCAATATGTTTCCAATGACCTGGGGGTGCAGGTTGCCCGGGAGTGGGGGGGGACTCCGCAGGTACAACATTTCTAGTTTGGTGGGGAGAGTGAAAGCTGATCTGGCGAGGTGGGATGGTCTCCCTCTGTCACGTCGGGTACAGGCGATTAAAATGAACGTGTTGCCGCAATTTCTGTTTATTTTTCAATGCCTGCCGATTTGCCTCCCAAAGGCTTTTTTCAGAGAGATTGAGGGAAGGATTACTTTGTTCATATGGGGAGGGAAGGTGGCCAGAGTTAGAAAGGTGCTGCTACAGAGGGGAAGGCAGGCAGGGGGTTTGGGTCTTCCGAACCTGATGTATTACTACTGGGCGGCGAATGTGGAGAAGGTGCGGAGCTGGGTCAGAGGGGGTTCCCAGTGGGTCAGAATGCAGGAGAGTTTGTGCAGGGGGTCGGGATTGAAAGCACTAGCAACAGCGCCGCTCCCAATGGCCCCAGGAAATACTCAGGGAGTCCGGTAATAATAGCTTCATTGAGAATCTGGAGGCAGTTTCGCCAACACTTCGGGTTGTGGGCAGGGTCAAGGGAAATGCCAATTCGGGGGAACCACAGATTTGAGCCAGGGAAGTGGGATGGAAATTTTCGGAAATGGGAGGAGAAGGGGCATTAAGACACTAAAAGATTTGTTTCTTCGGGGTCGGTTTGCAGGATTGAAGGAGCTGGAAGCAAAGTATGGGCTGGAGCAGGGGGAAATGTTTAGATACATGCAGATTCGAGATTTTGCCAGAAAGGAGATACAGAGCTTCCCGGTGGAGGCGGCCTCCACATTGCTGGAGGAGGTGCTGATGACAGGGGACTGGAGAAGTGGGTAGTGTCGGCGGTTTACGGAGCTATTTTGGAAGAGGAGAAGCCACCACTGGAAGGGATCAAAGCAAAGTGGGAGGAAGAGTTGGGAGAGGATATGGAGGAGGGGCTCTGGTGTGAGGTGCTCCGGAGAGTGAATGGGGCTGATACAGCTGAAGGTGGTATACAGAGCACACCTCACGAGGGCGAGGATGAGCCGATTCTTTGAAGGAGTAGAAGATGTGTGTGAACATTGCGGGGGGGGGGCTCCCGCTAATCACGTTCATATGTTTTGGTCCTGCCCAGTGCTAGAGGATTACTGGAAGGAGGTTTTTAGGGTAATTTCTAAAGTGGTGCACATGAAACTGGATCCGGGCCCCCGGGAGGCCATATTCGGGGTGTCGGACCGGCCAGGGTTGGAAACGAGTGCGGAGGCAGATGTTGTAGCCGTTGCCTCGTTGATTGCCCAAAGGCAGTTCCTGATAGCTTGGAGAGCAATCTCTCCACACTGTGCCCTGGCATGGCGGGGGGACCTGTTGGAATTCTTGACTCTTGAGAAGGTTAAGTTTGAACTGAGGGGAAGGATGGAGGGGTTCTACAATTCATGGGCATTATTCATTATGCACTTTCAAGAACTGGATAACATTGAACATTAGTTGGGGCGGGTGGGTGGGAGGGTTGGGGGGAGGGGGGTTGTGTGTGTTAAAGGCGACTATGGGTGATTCCTGATTGCTTTTTGTCATTTGTTTGTGTGAACATGCGGACTAATGTTTGGTAGGAGGATGGGATCGTTGTTATTGATATGGGGATTGACATATTTGTTACTGATTATTGTTTATTGTTGGTGGGTGTAAATCTGGGAGAAAATGTGAAAAAGGAGGAGAATAAAAAATATATTTTAAAAAATAATATGTTTCCAATGCGTCCTAGAGAGATTACGGAAGGTACCTGAACTTCTGGCCTCTTGAGTGGAACTGCGGTGATGTGTTTGCCATCTCTCAGCCTCCGGTACAGCAGTTTCTCCTGGAAAAACACAGCACTGTTGCATAGATACGGGGTCACCTTTGGTTCAGTGGTAGCACTCTCACCTTGGAGTCAGAAGGTTGTGGTTTCAAGCCCCCTCCAGAGACTTGCGAACAATATCCAGCTTGATGCTCCAGTACAATACTGAGGAAGCACCACAGTCCCGGGGGTGCCATCTTTCAGATGAGACATTAAGCCGTGCCCCTTCTGCCCCTTCAGATGGACTTGGAAGACTCATAGAGCACCAGAGAGCACTGGGAATAGCAGGGGAATATTCATCTCTCAATCACATCATATCATTGTCACATAGGGAGCTTGTTGTGTGTATTTTGGCTGCTGCATTTCCTGTATTACAACAGTGACTAAACTTCACAAGTACTTCATTGGCTGTAAAGTGCTCTGGAGCATCCTGAGGTTGTGAAATGCCCTATGTAAATGCAATTTCCTTCTACTCCATTGCACAGTGTATAAAGAAGAATGTGCGGTTGTCCTTATGGTTCCCTTGATGGCAAGTTCCCTCAATTAGGCCACTCTAGAAGGCGTGCAGTTTTCCAAGAGCGAGAGAAGGGAATTGAAAATGTCATGCCAGTTAATTTTTGCCAATTTGTGTAACTGTTGCTGAGGGCTGGTGCTGCTCGCCGTCTGTACTGGTGGTGGATATTGCGTTTAAAATATTTTCCTTGACAGTAACCTGTTTTTATTTTCCTCCATTCTTTTTCTTTCCTTCCCAAGCACTCGATTTCTTCCGGTCATGTTTTTTTTTTGGTGGAGGGAAGTACAAGGCAGGCCACTGTGGATCCTGAAAATAAATAAAAATTTGCATTTATACGGCGCTTTTCACAACCTCAAGCTGACCCATAGCGCTTTAAAACCAATTAAATACTTCTGAAGAGTTGTTGTAATGTGGGGAACCCAGCAGCCAATTCACACACAACAAGGCCTTTCAAACTGCGATGTAATAATAAGCAAATAGTTTTGTGTTAATGATGAAGGTTGAGGCGTAAATATTGGCCAAGCCAATGGGGATTACTCTTCTGCCTTTTTTCGTTTAGTATCAGGTCATCTTTTTGCATCACCTGAGAAGACAGATAGGGCCTCAGTTTATGTCTCAACTGTGAAATGAAAGCTCTCTAACAATGCAGCACTCTCTCGGTAATACATGGGACTGTCTGTTTAATAAGGATACGGGGAGTCCACACCGAGTAGAATAAAGAACATAGTTTTACTTACGATACGATATATACACTGCCCGGATTTCTTTCTGGTCGGTGCCTTACTGGCCAACCTTTTATACAGCAGTTAGGAGTTCCCCGCCCCTAGCGGGGAAACTCGTACACTGCAAGCACCATGGGGAAGATAATCATTCTCACGCTGTAGATCTCGTGCAGGATATTACAGTCTGCTGGGTTTGGTGCCCATGTATCTCGGGAGTGTGGCTTAACCCGACACATCCTTCTGACTCGTAGGTAAAAGCACTACCAAGGCTGCCAACCATGGATTTTGTCAATCCTATTAGCAATGTTCTGGAACACCTCAAAATGTATTCATTTTTGGATAGAATTGATCTGTTGCGGGCAGCACGGTGATGCAGTGGTTCGCACTGATGATCCGGATTCGATCCAGGCCCCAGGTCACTGTCAGTGTGGAGTTTACACATTCTCCCTGTGTCTGCGTGGGCCTCACCCCCACAACCCAAAAGATGTGGAGGGTAGGTGAATTTGCCACGCTAAATTGCCCCTTAATTGGAAAAAAATAATTGGGTACTCTAAATTTATATAAAAAAAGAATTGCTCTGTTGTAATTCTGTTATACCTCGCCAACCTAAGAGATTGAGTTTTCCATTGAAATAATATGCTATCGCTTCTCGGCCTTTTTGGCTAAGATGAGCGTGAGGTCAGGTGTAATGATGGATCTGGTATGTCTCTCTTGTAGGGACCATGAATGGGATTTAATTTGAATTGTTTTTTGGAGCAGGCGAGGAGCTGGATTAGGGGTTTGCCCCTGTCCACACTCTGAGCTCTGGCTTTGTAACTCTGATAAAGTAATTTTAAAAAATAATAATATACTGTATCCCCTGGCCACGCCTCTTGGCAAATATTTGAGGTCAATAGTTGTTCAAATCGGGAGGGTTGGGGAAGAGAAGGAGGTGGTGCCCAGAATAAATGTAGAGTGCTGAGCTGCCATCAGGCCACCCAGGATAATGTTTCTGAATAGATTGTTTGAGAATCTAGAACTTTTATCTCCAACTTGCTATCCTGTTGATGAGATGATGACTGATTGCACAGTGCTATTATATTACATTTGTACTGAAACACAGGCTCTGCCTTGTTACTGTACCATTTGGGGCTAATATGCAGTACCAGCACTTTCAGGAAGTCAATGATGTACTAATTGAGATACGTTTGATTGCACGGTGCCTGTGGTAACCTGTGCTGCTTTGAACGCAAACAAAACCAGAGTGCAAGAAAACACACTAAAGGGTAGCGATCATCACTGAGGCCAGGGCCAACCAATTTACTTTTGTAATGAAATAGTCTATCAATTATTGAAACCATTAAAGGATTAGTGAGACCTGGGGCTTGTTTCTTGTGATGGTGGGATGTTGCGATATGCAAACACCATTAACCAGAAGCGGCATAAGTAATCCCAGTCATTCTTGTGTCTCCTTTGTTCAGTATGCGATGTACCATCAATTGACGACAGACGAGGAGTAGGGAGAAAAACTGTGGTTTTAATCAGTTTAAAGGCACCTGCTGGCAGCTGGTCCCAGAATGAGGGCAGGGCTGGGGTTTGACTTTAAGGGTCGAGAGGCTACATACGGTGAGGGGTGGCAGGGGTCCATCGAACTCCAGGGTAAGCCTTTTGAGGTGGCACAGGAAGTCAAGACCTAGTAGCACGGCAGCGCAGAGTTGTGGGAGGACGTAGAGTTTGAACCCTTTGAACTCAACGCCCATACTGTAAGGGTTGCAACACAGTACGCATGGACTTCCACGGAATGAGATTTGGAAGCCTGGGAGATTTTCTGGGTCATGGGTAAGATTGGGAGGGAGGAGCGCCGTACCGTATCTGGGTGAACAAAACTCTGTGCTCCCGGAGTCGAACAGGCAGAAGTAGCATTTTGGGCCTCCGGGATTGGCAGGTTGCTGCGCGGCACAGGCTTGCGGCGCCCCCGGGTCGGGTGATGGCGGTGCCCATGACGTCCACGAGGGTGCCGCGTGGTCGGAGGTGTAGGCATCCAAGTTGCGGAAGGCCACTTCTAATGAGTCCGAAATCCGTTCTGTTTTTTGGAGGTCGAGTGTACCCCCTTCTAGTAGGCGCTGGCAGATGTAATTCGATTTTATGCCTGCGACATAGGCGTCCCGGATCAGCAACTCTATGCTCGGCAGCCGATACCGCTTTACAACTGCAGTTCTGGCCGAGTACCCGCAATGCGCGCAGAAATTCGGCTTGCGATTCTCCGGGGCGCTGTCGCCTCGTGGCAAGGAGATGCCTAGCATACACCTCGTTGACTCCCTTAACATACTGTCCTTTCAACAGCGTTATCGCACCCTCGTACGAGTCAGCGTCCCTAATGATAAGGAATACTTGCGGGCTCACCCCCCGGGGGTTGAGGATTCGCAGCTTGTGGGTCTCGGCGACGCGGAGAAATCTAAGATCAAAGAAATAAGAGAATGAGGAAAAGAAGGTATATATTTATACCGTTCACAACTTCGGGACATCTCAAGTCAATTACAGGCAATGAAGTTGTTTTGAACTATACTCACTGTTGTAATGTAGGAAAACACAGCAGTCTATTTTGTGAAGGGTGAAAAAGTCGATGGACGGAGAAAGGATTGAACAAGATCAGCACAAGGGTTGATCTTCGTCCTGCAGCAATGGCCAAGAGCACTGTGGGCATAATACATCTGAAGTGCCCTGTGCCTGGGATGAAAGTTGGAACAGGGATTTTCTTGCTGGCTCTCATTACCAGGACAGGATGGATATCAGTACACCTAGAGGCACACTTTTGGGTCCCTGGGCCACACTGCTGGTGATTTAAAGCACAGCATTCTTTGTTAAAGGGGCAGATCAGAAAGGAGCCCCACGAGAGACCAGGAAATTTTAGGAGGACTTTTTTTATGGATGGTGAAGCAGGATTTTCACAGTGTCAACATCTAACCAACTTTATCCAGTTTCCATTTGTGTGGGTTGCATGTTTGTGGTCCTGTGTGTTTAAAGGCTTGGTTGCTTCTGAATGAGTCCATGTTCCTGTAATGTGTCTGGTTTGTGCCCAGAGCAGCATTTTAGGCATTGTGGCAATCAGCCTTGGATGGAGTTGGTAAGAAGGCAGGAACATTGTACTTAATTGGAGGAATAGGGAAAACAAACCTAAAGGCAAAGACTGGCAGTGCAGGAAACTGGGCCTGAGTGGCTGAGATTGCTCATTTTATTCCCAACTCTGTGATAGAGAAGACCCAGGCCAAAGACTTCAGCAGCTCACAAGGAGTTTGTGGCTGTTTCCATTCTTCTGCCTATAAAGCCACTTTGGCAAGGTGGGAAAGGGGCGGAATAGTGCTGAACACACACCCTCCATCTGTACTTGTAAAATATCAGCAGCATTCTGCAGCAAGCCCCAGAGCCAAAATTAAAGACATCATCAGCCTGACTCATAAAACTGATTGCACCAAAACAGCAGATATGGAATCAGATTTTTCTGGAAAAATGATCTGCACCTGACACAATAAGAGGAAATCTGGATGCCAGGGCTGCTTGACATATATCTGCATGTGAGTTACACTGCTGCTGGTGCAGATCCCACAAAAAGTACAGTTGAAGTTTGAGTGCAGGGCTCTTCGGGAACAAAATTGGATCAAAAAATGAGAGCTTATTAGACCTGTTTTTCAAGCATTATTAGGTAGCAGAGCAGAGGAAAATTGGTGCCATGACTATATTTCTATCTGTTATGTTCCATTCACCCACTACCTAACTAAAGTTCTTTTATCCTTTTGATCTTTACTGCATTTTTTTGTATTTTGTAAATTTTAGGTGTGGATTTCATTTTGTTAATATTTTTTATTGAAAACTTGTCCTCTTGGTTGAGATCTCCCTGGCCCTGTATTCAAAGGCTCCTTATTCCCTCACTTTGGGCAGAGTTCTTTGTCACAACGGGAGTCCTATCAGTTGTATTGTTTCGAGGGTATATTTATTAACAAAACAAATGAGAATTGTTCATGCCGCTGATTCATCTCCTAGCTAGACTCCTATAACAGCAGGGATATAACAAGCGCTCTGGTCAGATGGGATTCTGACATGGGTCGAAACCCATCATAGACCTTTGAGAATCTCCAAACATAAAGTTGTGAGAGACTCAGCGAAGTAGATGTATTTTTGCTTTTCATGGGTCACACCCCAAGTTTTATGGGCCTCTGAAACTCGACCACGTGGAGAAGAGTGAATTGGTTAACTATCCTGAGTAACTCTTTAATGCAGTGCTTGCAATTGGAGCAGTGAGCGTGTGGAACCACCTGCAGTCTCTAGGTATTTCACAGCGTGGCAATGGGTGATAACTCACATCAGATTGCAAAGACATTTTTGTCCTATTGTGAACATATTCATTGGAAAGAACTTGCTTACATATGGCTAACCAACAGCCTTTAAAAAAACCCAGAAGCATTTCTACTTCTCAGCACTCCCAAGACATGCACACACGCACACAGCCAAACTAAATCATAGTAAGTTTACAAAATAATCAATAAAGGGGAATGATTTCTGAGCTGTAATGTTGCAATTGAAGTAATGGTTATAAACCATCGCAGCTTTGATCTTGTAATTTAAGTCCCCAGATGAACTGCCTTCAAATTGATCGGAATCTTGCACCAAGACTGCACTCATGTTGCACCCTGAAGAAAATGGAAGCTTTTCATTTTTACTGGGATTGGAATGTCTTGCAGAAATACTCTGGCAGTCCTGTCGAGGGTTACGCATTTGCGGATTGTAGCGAAAGGGGACACACAATCAGTAAATGATGCTCAACCATTCAGTTTAGTCATGGAAACTCGCAACGTTGAATGTAATCAATGACATATTTTGGTTCATATTCTTCTCCTCCCCCGCCCCCCCCCAAAACCACCACAACTCCCCCCTTTTGCTGAGTCCTAGTTCCCTGTTGAACTAATGAAATCCAGTTCTGCATGGGTCTGAATTCAGTTTTGCTCACATTTCCATTCACGTCTTCCCTGCAGATCACGACGTGTGCCAGATAGACAGGATCAAATTACCTGTCCAAGGCAGGCTCTGCCT
Source organism: Scyliorhinus torazame (assembly GCF_047496885.1). Classification (NCBI taxonomy): domain Eukaryota; kingdom Metazoa; phylum Chordata; class Chondrichthyes; order Carcharhiniformes; family Scyliorhinidae; genus Scyliorhinus; species Scyliorhinus torazame. The sequence goes on along the minus strand of NC_092709.1, from coordinate 45,351,472 downwards.
TGTCAGCCAGAAGAGGAGACCAGTGGGGATTGCTCGTTGGCTGTCTATAGCACCTCATGTCCATTTGATTTGAAAATACTGTTAACTGTTTGAATTCTAAACGCCTTTTCCTCTTGGCAGACTCTACCAGGTTTCTATCATCTTTCGGCAGATTCAAGAATCTCTCAGGAGAGATTCTGGCATTAATATTTTAGCAGTATGTGCTTAACAAGGCCCAAGGAGCTGTTAATTCACTGATCCTGGCCCCTCCTTCCCCATTCCGATGCGCTGGGGGGGGGATTACATTTAATTCAGTACCAGAGGAAAATCAGCCCTGTTACCAAAATTAAATCTGAGTTTTCAAAAAAACTCTTAATGAATGCACTGCAGGGATTATTATTTTAAGAAATTTAAAATACAACAAATACTGTAGTGTAAATCTAGGTACAGTGGACCCGTAGCAATGTTGTTAATGTAACTATAATGAGTGTTCCAGTGTGCTTAGAGATAGAGTAGTGGCAGGGAGAACTGATTAACCTGAAAGGTGCAGCCGAGCTTTAAAATCAGCTCCAGGTGAATCTTTTTATTGTTGAACATCAATGTTGAACTGAGGCGGGGCAGCACGGTGGCGCAGTGGGTTAACACTGCTGCCTCACGGAACCGAGGTCCCAGGTTCGATCCCGGCTCAGGGTCACTGTCCGTGTGGAGTTTGCACATTCTCCCCGTGTTTGCGTGGGTTTCACCCCCACAACCCAAAGATGTGCAGGGTAGGTGGATTGGCCACGCTAAATTACCCCTTAATTGGAAAAAATTAATTGGGTACTCTAAATTGTTTTTAAAATGTTGAACTGAGGCAGTTGGGTTCGGTGACCGCATAGTGGGGATTTGTACCTAATGTAGGTACCCGAAATATTGGCTGCCATTATAGTTTTGTTTATTTGTTCACATTCCAACCTTGCATTCAACTCAATTAAACTAATTAGCGCAACACAGATTAGATGCATGAGGCTGGAGAAATCCAGCGTCGCCGGCCCAGGCCTGAAGCTGTTAGGTTTTTAGGGGCTGTGTGATCCTGTCTCATACTTTTATCAGCACCAATGTTGCTGCTCCCTAGTCGCACATGGTGGAACGAATGACATGGGGCTGTATATATGATCAGGTGCTCTTTGATATCTGTTCATTAGAGCTACGTTTTTTGCACAAATGTTACTCTTTGAAATAGTCGTTTACATGTTTGTTTTCTTGTATAATTATCCAGGGTAGGGGTGGCACGATGGCGCAGTGGTTAGCACTGCTGCCTCACAGCGCCGAGGACCCAGGTTCAATCCTGGCCCTGGGTCACTGTCCATGTGGAGTTTGCACATTCCCACTGTGTCTGCGTGGATCTCACCCCCGCAGTCCAAAAGATGTGCAGGATGGGTGGATTGGCCACGCTAAATTGCCCCCTTAATTGGAGAAAAAAATGAATTGGGTACTTTAAATTTTTAGAAAATAAATAAATAAATCATTACCCGGGGCACACTCCGAAGGACTCGGCGCTACTTCAATCTGTTTCATTGACTTATCCAGCTTGGTTACTTATTTGTTTAACTGTCAGCTTCCCTTTGAGTACAGGATCGAGGCTGGCATTGCAGTGCAGTACTGGAGGGAGTGCTGTGTCCTCAGATGTGCCTCTTTCCGACGACATAATAAACAAAGGCCCTATTTACTTGGATGACACAGATCCCACGTCACCTTATGACAGAGAACAGAGGGTTCTGCTGAAATTGTAGCCAACGTTTTCCTTCCTTGAAGCAGGAAATATCAAAGGGGCCCAACACCCATCTCTGCAGGACACTACTGGACAACAGTATCCAATTAGCTGTTCATTCACCTCATGGCCCTTTTCTGCAAATGGCTGATGTGTTTGCTTACCTCACACCAGTGGCTGCACTATAGAAAATTCCATTGGATGTGAAGGACTTTGCTTTGGGTGGAAGAATTAATAAATACTATGTTGCTGCTTTGAGAGCTGTACCACAAAATGTTAAGAGGTGAGATCACGATTCTGCCCATTCCTATTTTCACCAATTGCTTCCATGTGCGTGATTTTCACACTCCTGTTGGAAGTTGGGGGTAGGGGCGGGTGCGGGCATGCTGCGAAAATAGTGTCATGCCTCACCTAATGGTGGTCAGTATCCTGACGCCTCCGGGACGTACTGCTATTTTTAAAGTAGAGTGGGGGGGGGGGGGGGGGGGGGGGGATTGCCTGCACATCTCCAATTCATTATTGTGATGTTCTGTGGTCGTGAAAACTATAGAATCATAGAATTTACAGTGCAAAAGGAGGCCATTCGGCCCATCAAGTCTGCACCGGCTCTTGGAAAGAGCACCCTACCCAAGGTTAACACCTCCACCCTATCCCCATAACCCAGTAACCCCACCCAACACTAAGGGCAATTTTGGACACTAAGGGCAATTTAGCATGGCCAATCCACCTAACCTGCACATCTTTGGACTGTGGGAGGAAACCGGAGCACCCGGAGGAAACCCACGCACACACGGGGAGGATGTGCAGACTCCGCACAGACAGTGACCCAAGCCGGAATCAAACCTGGGACCCTGCAGCTGTGAAGCAATTGTGCTATCCACAATGCTACCGTGCTGCCCAGGTTTTAAGGTTGCTTAACTAGAAAAGTAACTGGAACACAGCCTATATGAGTTAACGGGGTTTCCATCACACACATTAAAGTTACGATGGTTCAAGGGCAGAATGTTAGACGAAATGTCCAGGGTCTTGATGTCACTGTAGACAGAGACTGGACACTGAGGTTATGATACAGAGGACATTCAATTTCTAATTCTTTTTGCCCATTAAAACATTTATATTACAGTTAACAGATGAGTTACAATGTATTAACCCAACCCTACTTTCTGAACCATGTATAGATTTACAATTTCATAGAATCACTACAGTGCAGAAGGAGGCCATTTGGCCCATTGAGTCTACACCAACCCTCCGAAGGAGCACTCTACCCAGGTGCATTCCCCTGCCAACCCCACCGTATCCCCGTAAACTAACCGCACATCTTTGGAGTGTGGGAGGAAACCGGAGCACCCGGAGTAAACCCACGCAGACACAGGGAGGACGTGCAAACTCCACACAGACAGTCACTGGCGCTGTGAGGCAGCAGTGCTAAGCACCGTGCTGCCAGCTGTACCTTTGACCCATTGTAAGGACTTTACACACTACCAAAACGACACACCGAGGTGAAATTGGCCTTTCCTACGATGCATTCAGCTCTTCAGGCGCCTTGTGGTCCAAAATGGTGGAAAGGATAGGCAGGGATGTGGGACCAGTTATGCTCAGTCTAGCAAGCCTGAATGTAATTTCAAACAGCTGAAGATTGGCACAGACTGGAATTTACAGCTGCTGCGTAAATGACCCGTCAGTCGTAACTCATCGCTGACACCGGCTGAAGCAGATGACAGAAGCTCGTGGGTGAATTACACCCAGCTTGATGTTCTGCTGTGATAAACCAAATCATCCTCTCATGGTGGCCAACCAGTCAGCAGGCACTTGGGAATTGTATTCACTAGACAGCTAGTAATGTGATAAAATGCTGCTGAATATTCAGCAAACTGGGGAATCAAGAAAGGTTGTTCGGGGTAGGAGTCTGCAGTGAATGAGAGATATGTTTGTTTTCTTTAAACTAGAGAACTTTCCTTTTTATATTCCAGCTTTTATCCTTCAGGCAATACCATAATTCTTGCCGTAACGAGAAAATATTTGATGTTAAAACAGATGGAAGCATAAGCAAAACTTAGTTGTTCTTTTTCAGTCCGTGCTCCAAAAGAGATTTTTTTTAAACATTAATCATTGTTCCTGCTAATAATATTTGGTGTGCATGAATTTAAATAGCTAAGTGGTTTTGTAACATTTGGCGATTAAATAGAAAAAGGCTCCCTGCAAATGTTGGAAACCTTAAACATGAAAAAATGCTGTAAAAGCACAACAGGCATCTGAAATAAAAAAGAGTTGGCTATACCCAACAGGTTAGGAAGCATCTGTGAAAAGAGAAACAGAGTTAATGTTTCAGATTCATGATTTTTCATCATAGAATGCACCCTTTTCCGCTCATTTCATTTTTTGTTCTTGTTTCTCTGCCACGCCCCCCCCCCCCCCCCCCCCCCCCCACAATTCCCCGACATTATTGAGTAAAGGGTTAACGTCAGAAGCACATAGTAAATAATAACATGCACATCTTTGGGTTGTGGGGGTGAAACCCACGCAGACATGGGGAGAATGTGCAAACTCCACACGGACAGTGACACTGGGCCGTGCTTCGAATCCGGGTCCTCAGCGCTGCAGTCCCAGTGCTAACCACTGCGCCGCATGCCGCCCTTTGCCCACCATATTCTGAGCAGCCAAATGGAGACTATACATTGAATTTTCCCTCTCCTACAAGAAGGCCTTGCCTATTCTCTACAGTGTCTCTCCTCAGTCAGAAGGTTGCAGATTCAAGTCCTCCTCCAGCGCATATAATCGAGACTGGTACTTCTCTCGGTTGTCCAAAAATGTGGACCATGTTGGTAAGACTATTTATTAACCACCTCAAATTGGCCTGAGAAGATGGTGATGAACTGCGCTATTCTTGTTCTCTGTGTCAGTAGTGGTTCAGTGATAGCACTCCCACCTCTGAGTCATAAGGCCCACTACAGTGGTTTAAACACACGTGGACCTGGCCTGCTAAAAACTGCCCCCCCCCCCCCCCACCCCGCACGAATCCAGCCTCGCCATCCCTGGACCACTCCCCACCAGTGCCCACAGCCTCCGCTGAAGCCCTCCCTGCCAGCGGAATGGCTCCCCGCCCCGACTGTAGCGGTGCTGGACTCAGTCTGCAGCCGCCACGCAAGATCCCTGAACGTTGTGAGCACACGTGTCCAATGCCGTCGGGGACTTGGCCCATCGGGGGCAGAGCATCAGGGTAGGGGGAGGGCCTAAGCTGACATCCTGAGGCCATCCATACACCGTGCGCTGTTCTCCCCGAGTTCGCTGCATTTGAGGGGGCGGAGCATCATAAAAAACGGGTCAACCCCCCCACCACCCCCGATTCCGGCGTAAAAGGGGCTTCTCCGGCCGATCGACGAACGCGATGTATCCTATGATTTCAATGATCGATTCCATACAGCACTGCATCATTGGAATAGATGTTAAAATGAGGCGCCAACTGCCTGACCAGGTAGGCTCTCAAATTCCATTGAACTATGCAAAGAAGGTGTGCGAAGGTTTTCCTGGTGCTCCAACCATTATTTATTCATTATCCATAGGGATTGCAGCAGTCCAAGGAGGAGGCCCAGCACCACCACCTCAGGGTAACTAGGGATGGGCAATAAATCTAGCGCTGCCCACATTCTGAGGGACATTTTCTAAAAAGAAATATAACCAAAATAGATTTACTGGTTATTTATCTCATTCGCTATTTTTGCTTTCATCAAATTATGTGCCTATTTGGCTAAAGAGGTGTAATAATTATACTTCAAATCAGTCAGTCATTAATTAGCTGGGAAACCCGGGATGTGCCGAGAGTGAGAACGACACCTTTTTAAAAAAAAATACAACTCTTCCTTTCCGGGATCAGAATGGGGTTGGAGCAGCTAGAGAATGAAGGTCTATTAACTCCACAGTGCTTCAAAAGCAAAATTTCTACAGCTGATATCAAAGAGAAAATGATGGGATCTTGAGAAAATGGCCACATATTTCGCCATGAGGTTGAATTGGTGACAAGTGACAGCTGAAAAAAGTGAAAATTGGAATAGCCGATGAATTGCTTTGCCATGCGACAGGCTGCTTGTAGCCGTGGTACAGTGCCTGCCTCACATCCCAGCCTGTTGCTCACCTCCTGTTAATGCTGGCATCACTGCGAGGAAAAATGAGCAATGCACCACACACATGGGGTAGAATTCCTTGCATTCCTGCCATCCAGATTGGCTATAGTGCCTAGGCCGGTTTTGCAGATGGTGGAGTTGGGGATGGGAAAGCTTTTAAAATTGAAATTACAATCTTGACCAGTGCATTCAATTATGGGTCATTCAGTTGCAAGGACCAAAGGGGTAACAATTCAAAAGCAAGATGCTATAGCTAGTCTTCAGAGGCAGCCAGGTATAATGCGCCATGGCAAGTGACTGAGGAAACCATTTTTATTAACCCCCTCAGCAGGGTGAGCAGGGAATGATAAAGGGGAGCGGCCTTCCCCTGATCACAGTCATTGTTGAAAGATTATGGCATTTACAGCAGAGTTGATGTGTCTGCTGTTTGGAAAGAAAGCATGTGCTTTGAAGAGCTTCACATCTGTCCAGCCATTTGGTGTTCGTAAATAAACCAGCTTCATTTGAATCTTTGAGCTGACAGAATGGGTGTGTAGGCCATCGTGGACTTAAGTCAAATTTAATCTGAGATACTGGGCGCGATTCTCCACTCCCGCGCCGGTTGGGAGAATCGCCTGGGCCGCCAAAATCTCCCGCGACGCCGGTCCGCGCCCTCCCGCGATTCTCCCAAGCGGCGGGAATGGCCCCGTCGAGTTCCACGGGCCGCAGGCTGGAGAATCGCCCGAGACACCCAAAATGGCGATTCTCTGGCACCCCTGCTATTCTCAGGCCCGGATGGGCCGAGCGGCCAGCCCAAAACGGTGGGTTCCCCCCGGCGCCGTCAACACCTGGTCGCTGCTGTCGGGAACAGCGCGGGAACGCTGGGGGGGCGGCCTGCGGGGGGTGGGGGGGTGGTGGGGGGGGGGGGGGGGCGGGGGGAGATCCTGCACCTCAAATGTGGGGTGGCCCCCGATCGGCACCCACCGATTGTCGGGCCGTCCTCTCTGAAGGAGGACCTCCTTTCTTCCGCAGCCCCTCAAGATCCGTCTGCCATCTTCTTGCGGGCCGGACTCGGAGAGGACGGCAACCACGCATGCGCGGGGTGACGCCAGTTATGCGCGCTGGCCGCGTCATGTATGCGGCGCCGCCTTTACACGGCGACAAGGCCTGGCGCGTGTAAATGACGCGGCCCCGCTCCTTGCCCATTATCGGGCTCTGAATCGGTCGGGATAGGGGCCGTTTCGCGCCGTCATGAACCTCGATGACGTTCACGACGGCGTGGGCACTTCGGCGCGTGAGTGGCGAATCCCGCCCACTATGTTTAATGAGCTTACTTCTTTAGTTTCTGCTTTCACTCATTTGCTTATCAGTTTCTGTAAATTCAGGTGTATTGGTCACACCCATCTCTAAGGTGGCACCTTTGTTTTCATCAAGCTGAAGAAGAGTATTCCTCGGGAATTGAATATTTCCCCACTTTTTAAAAAATGTATTTGTTCATGGGATGTGGGCATCTCTGGCTAAACTAGAATGTATTGCTCATCTTTGATTGCCCTTGAGAAGGTAGTGGTGTGAGCTGCCCTCTTGAACCACTGCAGTCCGTGTGTTGTAGATACATCCACAGTGCTGTTAGGAAGGGAGTTCCAGAATATTGACCCAGCGGCAGTGAAGGAACGGCGATTATAGTTACAAGTCAGGATGGTATGTGGCTTGGAGTGGAACTTTTAGGCGATGGTGTTCCCAAGAATCTGTCACCTTTGTCCTTCTAGGTGGCAGAGGTCGTAGGTTTTGAAGGTACTGTCGGGCGAGCCTTTGTGAGTGCAGACGACACACACTGCTGCCACTGTGCATCGATAGTGGAGGAACAAATGTTTAAATTGATGGATGGGGTGCTCATGAAGTGGGCTGCTTTGTCCTGTATGATGTTGAACCTCTTGAGTGTTTTTGGAGCTGCACTCATCCAAGCGAGTAGAGAGAATTCCATTGCATACCTGACTTGTGCCTTGTAGATGATGGACAGGCTTTGGGGAGTCAGGAGGTGAGTTACTCACCAGCCTCTATCCTGCTCTTGTAGCCACAGTATTTATGTGGCTAGTCCAGTTCAGTTTCTGGTCAATGGTAGCCCCCAGGATGTTGATGCTGGGGTATCAACAATGATAATGCCATTGAATGTCAAGGGGAGATGATTAGATTCTCTCTCTTGTTGGAGATGGCTTTGCCTGACATTTGACTAGTGCAAATGTTACTTGCCAGCTCTCAGCCCAAGTCTGGATATTGTCCAGATCTTGCTGCATATGGGCGCAGATTGTTTCAGTATCTGAGGAGTCGGGAATGGTGCTAAGCATTGTGCAAACATCAACAAACATCCCTACTTCTGACTTTTACAATGGAAGGAAGGGCATTGATGAAGCAGCTGAAGATGGTTGGGCCTAGGACACTACCCTGAGGAACTCCTGCAGTGATATCCTGGAGCTGAGATGATTGACCTTCAAATATCACAACCACATTCCTTTGTACTTTGATCTATAAGTAATCAGTAATACATATTCCTTAGTCAATCAGAACGCCAGTTATTGTTCACAAAGCCAAGTTTCCTCTATATTCAAACTTAATGATCGCCAACCTCAGAAACTGTGTTAATTTGAATGTGTCCACTTTCTACTTTGTTCATCCTCAAAGTCCTCTCTGAATGAGGTTGAGAATGCACAGGTCATGTCAAATTCAGCCATATTTCCTGATGAGTTTATTTCAGGACCTGCTGCTGTGGTGAATCCCAGAAAAATAGAAAATCTGCAACTTTGCCTTTTATTGTAAAATTTCTTATTCAGTCTTATCTTGGGCTATTATTGGCTCCAAACCTGCAGGTTGACTGGGTCAAGCAAAACCCATCAAGCAGCACCTCATCGTCATAGTTTAGCTATCCATGTGCAAATTACCAGGAAATATAATTCTGGCTCAGGATTCCTGTGCAATTGGACTGACAGTGGGCTATGATATAATTTTGTGCCTGGACCAGGAACTGTCAGATATAACGTTAACAGAATCCTCCATTGCTCACAACAGGCCTGATTGCCTTTTTGCACTGACCTCTGCCATTATATTTTAAACTCTTAAGTACCAGGGAAGGAACTATTGCAGTATAATTCAAATAGCTTCACAATCCAAAATTGGGAATTATATTATTTTACTTTTTTTAAATTTAGAGTACCCAATAATCTTTTTCCAATTAAGGGCCAATTTAATGTGGCCAATCCACCTAACCTGCCCATCTTTGAGTTGTGGGGGTGAGACCCACACAGACATTGGGAGAATGTGCAAACTCCACACGGACAGTGACCCGGGGCGGGGATCGAACCAGGGTCCTCAATGCCATAGGCAGCAGTGCTTGCCACTGTGCTGCCTCAAAATTATTTTACTTTAAGATCGTGTAGAGGGTGTTTTTAGCTCGACCGACAAGCTCTTGTCATGCTTAACTAAAAAGACCGAAAGGTCATAGATTTGAATTCTGACCCATTGTTGTCATGGAGTATTTAGAACTAATACATTGTGATTTGAGCTGCGCTACCAATTAAACAGCTACAGTTGGCCTTAGTTACTCCAACTTTGATAGTAAGGGGGAATAAGTCAATGAGGGCCTGCAGTCCTGGTTTTTATCGGTGACCCCTATTGGAAAGAATGTACACATTTATTGGTTGAAAACAGGATCTGGCTGGGACAACTTTCTCCCACGATCAACGAACCCGCCAGCACTCACAGTCTAGACACGCAAATGAAAACTGCCCACTTGGCTGAGTTACTGGATGGATGCCAGCACCAGTACCCAAGAATCACTGCCTTCAAAAGTGGTGAGTAAATTGGAGGAAAGAAAACACGGCCATCTCACAGTCAAGGTCTGGGTGGTGTCCATCCACTCGGGCTGATAATGTGAGAGTCTCTTTATATAAATGGCAGAACTGAAGAAGGCTATTCAGCTCAATTGGGACTTTGCCAGAAATATTTGAGTCTCAAAGTGGAAAGTGGTTTGAGCAATCTAAGTTGAGTTATATTGTGCAAATGTGTAACTGCACCCCATTTGCCGAAAGAAATATGATGGTACAATTATTCCATAATCTGTTAGAATACTGTAAAAAAAAAAAGTATACCAGGGACCATTTTTATTGTATCATAGTAAATTAGTTTACACCCGAAAAGGAGAGAAAATGGGAAAACCAGAGATGTAGACACATGGGGTGAAAACTGGTCATGGCCTGCTTACCAGCCTATAACCAACAATGTACTTACAGCATGCACGCCAACCAGGAGGTGCAAGGCTGGTGCATACTTGCGTGTCATTAATAGCTCTTGCATGAACTGCGGGTGTCGATGGCAGCTCCACTGAACAGCTTTGTATATGGTTCAACTTTGGGTGAGACCCACGCAGACACGGGGAGAATGTGCAAACTCAACATGGATAGTGACCCGATTCCAGGATTGAACCCGGATACTCAGCGCCGTGAGGCAGCAGTGCTAAGCATTTGCGCCACCATGCCACCCCCCCCCCCCCAATTTAGAAAAATGTAAGCTTACCTTTAGCTGCCATCTGCTCGGTTCAATCCAAATCCACTTCTGTAAGAGCTGAAAACATGAGTTAAGCCCCTCGCTGACACAAGTTCACTGACAGCAGTGTGGCAGTTCCAGCAAGGCAGGCGCATTTCAGGACTGGGAACTTGCCATATTGGTATATTGAACCTTTGCCTCTGCTGGAAAGCAGGCAACTAGGACCAATTTTTACTCCATGGACTCAGTGAAGAAGTTAATTTATTGATTAGTCACTAAACGTGCATTTCGTGCTGGTCTGGTTTGTTTAGTTATGCAAGTAAATAAATTTGTTGATATGGCAACTAATCTTGATAGTGTGACATGTTTGAATTTGGTCTCAATTCAAAGTGTGCACATGAGGTCCGTGGTGATAATTCCATGGAAAATAGGGCAAATCACTATTTGAAGCTTCCAGTGATATTGTTTTTGCCATGAATACATAGACACAGAAAATAAACCAACCTACTGCATTGACAAGGGGATCATCTGAATCAACTAGTTATTATTCTTGGCATGTGGCAATTAAATTTGTAGAAGACCAACATTCGGTTACATTTAAGATGACCATTCATATGTTTTTGTTCCTGCCCTTATGAGTCATCTCCAAAGTGAAGAAATACCTCAATCAGGTTTAATGCAATGTTTGTTGCTAATTTTACCATCAATAACCCATACATCAGCTCCAAAGAAAAAGACACATTTGTGCTAAAGCAGGATGTTCAAACATTTTGGGGATTGTTTTCGGGAAAGAAACTACAATGGGAGTTATGTACAGGCCTCCTAACAGTGGTCTGGACCAGGGGCACAAAATGCACCACAAAATAGAAAGTGCATGTCAGAAAGGCAAGGTCACAGTGACCATGGGCAACTTCAATATGCAGGTGGACTGGGTAAATAATGCTGCCAGTGGACCCAAGGAAAGGGAATTCATTGAATGTTTACAGGAGGGCTTTTTGGAACAGCTTGTGATGGAGCCCACGAGGGAACAGGCCATTCTGGACTTGAGTGTTATGTAATGAGCCAGACTTGATTAAAGATCTTAAAGTAAGGGAGCACTTAGGAGGCAGTGATCATAATATGGTCGAATTCAATCTCCAATTTGAAAGAAAGAAGGTAGAATCAGATGTAAAGGTGTTACAGTTAAATAAAGGTAACTACAGGGGCATGAGGGAGGAACTGACGAAAATCGACTGGGAGCAGAGCCTAGTGGGAAAGACAGTAGAACAGCAATGGCAGGAGTTTCTGGGAGTAATTGAGGACACAGTACAGAGGTTCATCCCAAAGAAAAGAAAGGTTATCAGAGGGGGGATTAGGCAGCCATGGCTGACAAAGGAAGTTAGGGAATGCATCAAAGCAAAAGAGAAAGCCTATATTGTGGCAAAGAGTAGTGGGAAGTCAGAAGATTGGGAAGGCTACAAAAACAAACAGAAGATAACAAAGAGAGAAATAAGGAAAGAGAGGATCAAATATGAAGGTAGGCTAGCCAGTAATTTTGGAATGACAGTAAAAGTTTATTTAAATACATTAAAAACAAACGGGAGGCAAAAGTAGACATTGGGCCGCTCCAAAATGACGCTGGTAATCTAGTGATGGGAGACAAGGAAATAGCTGAGGAACTAAATAAGTACTTGGATTGGATTTGTTTATTGTCACGTGTACCGAGGTACAGTGAAAAGTATTTTTCTGCGAGCAGCTCAACAGATCATTAAGTACATGAGAAGAAAAGGGAATAAAAGAAAATACATAATAGGGCAACACAACATATACAATGTAATTACATAAGCACTGGCATCGGATGAAGCATACAGGGTGTAGTGTTAATGAAGTCAGTCCATAAGAGGGTCATTTAGGAGTCTGTTGACAGTGGGGAAGAAGCTGTTTTTGAGTCTGTCCGTGCGTGTTCTCAGACTTTTGTATCTCCTGCCCGATGGAAGAAGTTGGAAGAGTGAGTAAGCCGGGTGGGAGGGATCTTTGATTATACTGCCCGCTTTCCCCAGGCAGCGGGAGGTGTAGATGGAGTCAATGGATGGGAGGCAGGTTCTTGATGGACTGGGCGGTGTTCACGACTCTCTGAAGTTTCTGGCGGTCCTAGGCCGAGCAGTTGCCATACCAGGCTGTGATGCAGCCCGATAGGATGCTTTCTATGGTGCATCTGTAAAAGTTGGTAAGAGTCAATGTGGACATGCCGAATTTCCTTAGTTTCCTGAGGAAGTATAGGCGCTGTTGTGCTTTCTTGGTGGTAGCGTCGACGTGGGTGGACCAGGACAGATTTTTGGAGATGTGCACCCCTAGGAATTTGAAACTGCTAACCATCTCCACCTCGGCCCCGTTGATGCTGACAGGGATGTGTACAGTACTTTGCTTCCTGAAGTCAATTACCAGCTCTTTAGTTTTGCTGGCATTGAGGGAGAGATTGTTGTCGCTACACCACTCCACTAGGTTCTCTATCTCCCTCCTGTATTCGGACTCATCGTTATTCGAGATCCGGCCCACTATGGTCGTATCGTCAGCAAACTTGTAGATGGCGTTGGAACCATGTTTTACCACGCAGTCGTGTGTGTACAGGGAGTCGAGTAGGGGGCTACGTACGCAGCCTGCGGGGCCCCGGTATTGAGGACTATTGTGGAGGAGGTGTTGTTGTCCATTCTTACTGATTGTGGTCTGTTGGTCAGAAAATCGAGGATCCAATTGCAGAGTGGGGAGCCAAGTCCTAGGTTATGGAGCATTGATATGAGCTTGGCTGGGATTATGGTGTTGAAGGCGGAGCTATAGTCAATAAATAGGACTGACTTTGCGTCAGTCTTCACAGTAGAAGACATGAGTAATATCCCAACAATTCAGGAGAGTCAGGGGGCAGAGTTAAATATGGTAGCCATCACAAAGGAGAAAGTGCTAGAGAAACTAAGAGGTCTAAAAATTAATAAATCTCCGGGCCCAGATGGGCTACATCCTAGAGTTCTAAAGGAGATAGCTGAAGAAATAGTGGAGGCGTTGTTATGATCTTTCAAAAGTCACTGGAGTCAGGGAAAGTCCCAGAGGATTGGAAAATCGCTGTTGTAACCCCCCCCCCTGTTCAAGAAGGGAACAAGGAAAAAGATGTAAAATTATAGGCCAATTAGCCTAACCTCGGTTGTTGGCAAGATTCTAGAATCCATTGTTAAGGATGAGATTTCTAACTTCTTGGAAGTGCAGGGTTGGATTAGGACAAGTCAGCATGGATTTAGGGGAGGTCGTGCCTGACAAACCTGTTCGAGTTCTTTGAAGAGATAACAAATAGGTTAGACCAAGGAGAGCCAATGGATGTTATCTACCTTGACTTCCAAAAGGCCTTTGATAAGGTGCCTCACGGGAGACTGCTGAGTAAAATAAGGGCCCATGGTATTCGAGGCAAGGTACTAACATGGATTGACGATTGGCTGTCAGGCAGAAGGCAGAGAGTTGGGATAAAAGGTTCTTTTTCGGAATGGCAACCGGTGACGAGTAGTGTCCCGCAGGGTTCAGTGTTGGAGCCACAGCTGTTCTCTTTATATATTAACGATCTAGATGACGGGACTGGGGGCATTCTGGCTAAGTTTGCCGATGATACAAAGATAGGTGGAGGGGCAGGTAGTATTGAGGAGGTGGGGAGGCTGCAGAACGTTTTAGACAGTTTAGGAGAGTGGTCCAAGAAATGGCTGATGAAATTCAACGTGGGCAAGTGCGAGGTCTTGCACTTTGGAAAAAAGAATAGAGGCATGAACTATTTTCTAAACGGTGACAAAATTCATAATGCTGAAGTGCAAAGGGACTTGGGAGTCCTAGTCCAGGATTCTCTAAAGGTAAACTTGCAGGTTGAGTCCGTAATTAAGAAAGCAAATGCAATGTTGTCATTTATCTCAAGAGGCTTGGAATATAAAAGCAGGGATGTACTTCTGAAGCTTTATAAAGCATTAGTTAGGCCCCATTTAGAATACTGTGAGCAATTTTGGGCCCCACACCTCTGGAAGGACATACTGGCACTGGAGCGGGTCCAGCGGAGATTCACACGGATGATCCCAGGAATGGTAGGCCTAACATACGATGAACGTCTGAGGAACCTGGGATTATATTCATTGGAGTTTAGGAGGTTGAGGGGAGATCTAATAGAAATTTACAAGATAATGAATGGCTTAGATAGGGTGGACGTAGGGAAGTTGTTTCCATTAGCAGGGGAGACTAAGACCCGGGGGCACAGCCTTAGAATAAAAGGGAGTCACTTTAGAACAGAGATGAGGAGAAATTTCTTCAGCCAGAGAGTGGTGGGTCTGTGGAATTCATTGCCACAGAGGGCGTTAGAGGCCGGGACGTTGAGTGTCGTTAAGACAGAAGTTGATAAATTCTTGATTTCTTGAGGAATTAAGGGCTATGGAGAGAGCGGGTAAATGGAGTTGAAATCAGCCATGATTGAATGGTGGAGTGGACTCGATGGGCCGAATGGCCTTACTTCCGCTCCTATGTCTTATGGTCTAATGGGATTGGATTGATCCCTCTCCATTCAATATTGCACTTAGATTAGGATTATCAAATTTTTTCCCAGAGTGTTTTCATAGAAAATAGAATGAGGGAGTAGAATATTCAGCCCTTTGAGCCCTCTCCAAAACACATTATTATTGTGTTTGACCATCCAACACAGTAACCTGTTCCCGCTTTCCCCCCATATCCTTTGATCCCGTTAGCCCCAATAACTATTTCTCTTTGTTGAAAACATACAATATTTTGGATTCAATTGCCTCCTGTGGTAGCGAATTTAACGGGCTCACCACACTCTGGGTGAAGAAATTCTCCTCAACCCAATCCTAAATGGTTTATTCCGTATATGAAGACTGTGAACCCTGGTTCTGGACTCCCCACTATTGGGAACATCCTTCCTGCACCTAACTTGTTGGATTTTTTTAGGTTTCTATGAGATTCCCCCCTGATTCCTCTAAACTCCAGCGAATATAATCATAACTGACTCAATTTCTCCTCACATTTCTTTCATCATGTGACCTTGCACTGCTAATTGCCCTACCCAGTCAAATTGCATTTTTTCCCATCTCCAGTCCTCAATTAATTAATTAACAAATAAATTGGGGTAAAACCTTTTTTTTTAGCGCTCTGATGATTTATCCTCTTGGTTGCTCACACCAATATCCAGGCAGCCTGTAGCTCAAGGATGGACAATCCTGGAGGGTTTGCAACCTCACTGCTTTCCTTACCGGAGGACCAGCTCTGAGAGTTGAATATCCAAGGGTACTGAGTATTCAGAAAGGATAGACAGGTTGAAATAGGAGGTAAGAGTGACATCAAGACTGTATTAAGAAGTTCATTTTGGCACGAAGGGCCAAACTGTTGAATCAATCTGGGTGGAAATAAATAACAAGGGGAAAAACTCCTTGGTAGGCCCCCAAGCAATACTGCCAGAGTGGGGCATAGTATAAACCAAGAAATAATGAGGGCTTGTGAGAAGAGCATAACGGTAATCATGGATGATTTTAATATGCGTTTTGATTAGATTAATCAAATTGACAAAGGTAGCCTTGAGGGATTGTACCTTAGAGCAATATGTAGGGAGCCAACCAGGGAGCAGGCTATTTTAGAATTAGTATTGTGTAACGAAGGAAGGGTTGATAAATAGTCTTGTCATTCAGGATCCTCTTGAAAGGAGTGATCACAGCATGATAGAATTTCAAGTTCAGATTGAGGGATAGAAGACAGAGTGCCATGCAAGAGTTTTAGCGTTGGGCAGAGGTAATTATACAGGCCTGAGGAAAGAGTTGGCCCAAGTAGTCTGGGCACAAATAATTGAGGATAGGACAGTTGAGGAACAGTGGTGAATGTTTAGGGAGATATTAAATACCTCTCAATTAAAGTATATTCCTGAGAGGAACAGGAATTGTAAAAGGGGGAAAAACATTCCATGGCTAGACAAGGAAGGCAAGGAAGACATAAAGGCAAAAATTAGGGCATAGCATACTGCAAAAGCTAATGATAAGCTGAAGGATTGGGCGAACTTTAGGTTCAGCAAAAGGCAACTGAAAATAAAATCAAAAGAGCCGAGATGAACTATGAAAGGAAACTAGCAGAAAACATAACACTGATATGAAAGACTTCTATAAGTATATAAAGAGGATGATAGTAGCTAAAGTAAATGTTGACCCTTTAGAGGATGATACTGGTGAGGTAATAAAGGGAACACAGAGATGGCGGAGGCGCTGAACCAATATTTTGCCTCGGTCTTCACAGTGGAGGATAATTTCAGTTAATGCAGAGGAACTTGGTGCAATAATCGTCACTAGGGAGATGGTATTGAATAAACTGATGGGATTAAAGGTAGATGAGTCTCCGGGAACTGATGGCCTGCACCATAGGGTATTAAGAGAGGTGACAACAGAGATAATGGATGCATTGGTTACGATATTTCAGAATTGCCTGGATTCTGGAAGGGTCCCAGTGGATTGGAAACACGCTCATGTGACACTCCTAGTCAAAAAGTGTGAGAGGCAAAAAGTAGGAAATTATAGACCGGTTAGCTTGACTGCTGTGCTGGGGAGGTTGCTGGAATCAATCAGTAAGGAGGAGATGACTGAACATTTGGAAAGACAAAGCTCAATCCACCATTGTCAGCATGGTTTTACGAGGGGTAAGTCATGCTTGACAAATTTGCTGAAGTTTGAGGACATAACCAGCAAGGTGAATAATGGGGAACCTGTTGACGTGGTATATCTAGACTTCCTGAAGGCTTTAGTCAAGGTGCTGCATAAAAGACTGATCAAGAAGGTGAGATCGCAGAGAATTGTGGGTGGTACTAGATTGGATTGAAGAATGGCTGACTGACAGAAAGCAGAGGGCCGGGATAAATGTGTCCTCTTCTGGCTGGTGCACTGTAACTAATGGGGTGTCGCAGGGGTCAGTCCTGGGATCTCAACTGTTTACAATCTATATAAATGATCTGCAAGCAGGGGCAGAGTGTAACTTAGCAAAATTTGCGGATGATGCAAAAATAGGTGGGAAAGCAGACAGTGAAGAAGAGATAAAGATTTTGCAGATGGATATAGATAGGCTCGGGGATTGGGCCATAATTTAGCAGATGGAGTTTAATGTAGATAAGTGCGAGGTTAGCCATTTTGGCTGAAAAAATAGAAAAGCAAATTATTATCTAATGGAAAGCAGATTCAAGCTGCGTCTGGGCAGAGGGATCTGGGTGTCTTTGTTCATGAATCGCAGAAAGTTTGTATGCAGGTACAGCATGTAATTAAAAAGACAAATAAAATATTAGAGATTATTGCAAAAGGATGGGAGTATAAAAGTAGAGAAGTGTTGTTGCAATTGTATAGGGGGTTGGTGAGACCTCGGGCGGGATTTACTGGCTGTTCACACCGGTGGGAAATTCTGGTCCCATGCCGGCACACGGGTTTCCCGGCAACAAGGGGTGCTGTCACTTTAAAATCCAGTTGACAACGGCGGGGATGGTAGATCCCGCTGGCGGGCCACCTCCACCACTAAAAACACGCGGCAGGGTGGTTGGTAAATCCCGCCCATATCTGGAGTACTGTGTCCAGTTTTGGTCTCCTTCTTTGAGGAAGGATGTGGTGGCATTGGAGGTAGTTCAGAGGAGGTTCACCAGATTGATTCCAGGGATGAAAGTGTTGATTTATGACGAGAGATTAAACAGTTTGGGCTTATACTCGCTGGAGTTTAGAAGGATGAGAGGGGATCTGATCGAGGTATATAAAATTCTAAAAGGGATTGATAAAGTAAACATAGACCAAATGATCCCCCTTGTGGGGCAATCTAGAACAAGAGGTCACAGATATAGGTTGAGAGGTGGTAGATTTAGAACTGAGTTGAGAAGGAACTCCTTCTCGCAGAGGGTGGTGAATTTGTGGAACTTGCTGCCCCATAGTGCGGTAGAGTCTGAATCATTAAATGGTTTCAAGAGGGGGATATATATATTTCTTTTTTAAAAATGTGTTAAAGGGATTTGGGGAACAGGCAGGGATGTGGATTTGAGACCAGGAAGAGATCAGCCATGATCTGATTGAATGGCGGAGCAGGCCCGAAGGGCTGAATTGCCAATTCTGCTCCTAATTCCTATGTTACTTTCCAATCTTACTTGGAAAGAAGCTGGTGGGAGTATTAAATAAACCTGGCAAAGCAATGGTCACAGAAAGAAAAATTTGACGTTTCTGATTTTAAAAAATTTTTACTTTGACTATTTCTGGACTTTCATTATGAAACTCCAAAGCCAAGTATTTTGTTTTTGGAACGCAATTTGAAATACCAGCTTCGCAGACGAACTGCATCAGAACTAAAGTCACCAATCAAAGCAAACCCTATGCATGCACTTTGCAACCTTTGGAGTCTCTCCCATAGCAGTACAGCAAAGTTTCACTGCTCTACACTTGCCTGACCTTTGTCCGGCAGCTGTAAAACGAGGAGGTCTAACAGGTTTTAATCCTCCACACTGCTGCATCCGACCACAGGAATGCACCCAGAGAAATGCCGAGCTGTGCAAACTGGATCAAACAAGTTTAGGCCAGTGCTGCAGCTTGCACAGACGACCAGGATTTGTGGCACTTGTAAGCTGCCAGCTTGAAACCACTGCCACAGCTGCTTCCCTAGCCGGGGTTTAACAAAAGGGCAGATTCAATGTTTTAGATGAAATCATCGGGACAGGCATTTCTTGACCAGTCATGTGCTGTATATGTAGTGCCTGAGCTTGGGAACACTGGAAATGCTGGCAGTGATTTGAATCGGGCACAGCGTTATATATCATTTAACATTCTTGAGCCACATTTACAAAACAAAGGTGTTTGCTGAAATTGTGCTGGTATAATCTGTTGCTAAACCCCCATTTAATGGCTATTCCACGTTGCATTATTGTAACCCCTCGTGTCATCTTAGTTTCATGGTGTGCCAGCATTTTGAAAAAAAAGACTCCCTTTGAGATCTGCTGACCAGACAAGCCTTGCAAAAATTAAACTAATGGAGTGCTGTGTTTGATTCAAGTGTTTTAAGTACAGAAAACCTTAAAGAGTAGTGCCTGTGCATTGCAATGCTGGTTTATTAGAAGGGTGGAGTGAAAAATCAGCAACAGCAGTTCTCTTCATCTCTAGACAGAAGCTAGAAAAACTGGAGGGAAGCATCTCATGAAATGGGCCCTCAGCCGTGACTGGTAACAGAGCGTCTTGGAGAACAAACATGGAGACGTCTAACTATACCAAACCAGCCCACTGGAAATATGGTAAGAGGTAAAATCCACAAGAAAACCCATATGCAAATATCCATACAAACAGTAACTTGCTGAAGGGAACCACAGCTTTGGTCAGGACAATAGTACAACATTGTGGAGAGATTGGATAGGGTAATGAACTTTCATGTAAATTATAGAATGTACAATCATGGTTTGAGGTTAAAAAAGATAAATTAGGCATTCAGCGCTTGTTTGCCAGAGCAGCAACTCATTCTTAAGCCTGCTAAATGATTTCCCGTGTCCAATTGCCATCCTTCTCCCTTTACCAATCTTATGAATCTGTTGTCTTAAGACCAGAGGATGGGAGGGTCTTATATATTCCAAATGTAGATCCCCTCCCAGAGCTTACCTGTTACAGTAGCCGACAGTATACCAACAGAAACAATATATGGTATTTTCAAAATAAGATGCCTGTTGATGTTGTGGAATTACTTTAGGAGACTTTTAAGTTGAGGGTCACCGAAGGAAGTGATGTCACGTCTCCAATGACCCAGGTGTTGTGGGCGTAGACCATCGAGTAAGATGTGTGTACAACATGCTTCTGTACTCATGGTGTGTATATGTGTTCCCAGTTCACGTTACAATAATGAATCCATGTATTTGTTGTATATGGTTTATATTCATGTGACTCCTGTATCAGTCAGACACTAAAGGGGCAAATAATATAACAGTTGTATTTGCCTTTGTTCCTACCTTTGGAATTTTTTCTCTTGAAGATGCTAACTCATATGCAAAAAAGATTCCAGAGATGGCCCTCCATCACCTCAGCTAACTATAAGCCTGGAAAACAAACAAAAGTGGGTAGACTTTTAACCATGAAGGGAATCACAGGAGTGCCTGGTGAGAATTCACCTCACATAGACACATGTTCCACATTTAGGAAAGGGAACACATTTTCCCTTCTTGTAGCACCCAAACCGCAACTACCAACATCTAACTCCAGAGCACGAATCAGATGGTTTTTTTTGCCTTATTAAACTGCAGGTGCTTTTTTTCCCCCAAAGGTAGTCAATACTTGCTCTGTCCCATTTCTGTGAGGGCCACGAGGAATCCAGCACGAGTTTCAAGGATACCAAGAAATAACATTTATTTACAATAACATATATATATATACAACAGCAGCAACCTCGCTTGCTGTTTACTGCTTCCTGCTGGTTCCAAACTGGCCAGCTTTATTTATAAAGGGAGTCTGCTAATGATTTCTCCGCCCCCCTCATTGGGGAAGCTCATACTCCCACAGGATTGTGGGATTGTCATTCGTCCCCAGCCAATGGTAAGCAAGCAGGTTATAACATCCCTCCCGTGGGCCCGAAGATTCCCCCTCTGATGTGTCCTGTGTCTCCATCTCGGAGTCAGAGTCTGCTACCTCTGTCATCTCAGCGTCTCTATCTCCGCGCGGTTCTGTAACGACCTGCGCAGGCTTTGAATGAGGCACCAGAGGAAGATTGTGAGGACTACTTTCCATTGTCTCTGGTCTCTGCGGCTGTAGAAATGAGCTCCGGGGGCAGAGAATCTTTGGAAGGGATAGTCTTCTGGACCGAATGTGGTCTACATGTTTGCGCTGGAGACGACCCTGGGCTTGCACCTGGTAAGATATAGGGCCTGTTTGAAATAGGGCGAAAGATTACGCCAGGGACCCACTGGGCACCACCAGCAAAATTGCGAATGAACACTGGGTCACGGGGCGCAAACTGCCGAATCGGCCGATGCCGAGAAAAACCCTGTCCCTGCTGTTCTTGTGCGTGGCGTACTTTTGTGCCAATGTCCTGGAAAACCATATTAAGGCGGATGCGAAGTCTCCGGCCCATTAGGGTTTCTGCGGGAGCTACCCCAGTCACCCCATGGGGGGTGGTCCCATACGAAAACAAAAAGCGAGCCAGTCTCATTGACCCGGAAGACTGCTTCTTTAGACCTCGTTTGAATGTCTGCACTGCGCGCTCCGCCAACCCATTTGAAGCCGGGTGGTAAGGGGCAGTGCGAATATGGCGTATGCCGTTTATCTTCATGAACCTCGCAAACTCCTCACTGGTGAATGGAGTGCTGTTATCCGTGACCAGCACCTCGGGGAGGCCATGTGTCCTAAAAGACAAACGCATCTTCTCAAATGTTGCGCAGGACGTTGTGCCTAGCATCTTATGCACCTCTAGCCATTTAGACTGGGCGTCGATTAATAAAAGGAACATGGATCCTTGAAAAGGGCCGGCGAAATCCGCATGCAAGCACGCCCAAGGCCGCCCTGGCCATTCCCAGTGATGTAGGCGTGCGGCCGGCGGACGCTTCTGATGCTCCTGGCAAATGGAGCAGTTTTGGGCCGCCTTCTCAATGTCGGCGTCGAGGCCTAGCCACCAAACATAACTCCGGGCCAACATTTTCATTTGGGTCACACCTGGATGCCCATTGTGCAAGTCTCTTAGTATCAGCTCCTGGCCTTTTTCCGGGACAATCATCCGCGTCTCCCACAAGAGGATGCCGTCTTCCACGCTGAATTCTGACAGCTTGGAGGAAAATGCCCGCAACTCGCCTGGGAGCTGTCTATGCTGCCCACCATACAGGACTATGTGCCGAACCTTTAACAGGACTGGCTCCGTCTGGGTCCACTCACGGATCTGTGATGCCGTGACAGGCAAGGTGTCCATAACATTTAGGGTTGCAACCACCTCACCGGTCGTAGGAGGCGACATGGGGCCGGTCGATAAAGGCAATCGGCTCAGTGCGTCTGCATTCGCTATCTGCGTTCCTGGTTTGTGCTCCAGAGAATACCCGTATGCAATGAGCAACAAAGCCCAGCGCTGGATCCGTGCGGAAGCAATGGGCGGTATTGGCTTATCCTCTCTGAAAAGTCCCAGCAGAGGCTTATGATCAGTCACGATAGTGAAGTGGCGGCCATACACGTACTGGTGGAAACGTTTCACCGCAAAGCCCACTGCCAGGCCCTCCTTCTCAATCAGCGCATACTTTTTTTCCGCTGCAGTCAATGTGCGGGAGGCGAAAACTGTCGGCCGCTCGGCCCCGTTCTCCATCTTGTGGGACAGGACGGCCCCAATACCATACGGGGATGCATCACATGTGACGAAGAAAGGCTTTCCAGGATCATAGTGGATTAGTAACCCAGACGACGACAATTGTTTTTTTACCCGCCGGAAAGCGGTTTCTTGCGGCTGACCCCAAACCCAGGTGTGATTTTTCTTTAGCAGAAGATGCTACGGGGCCAGCGTAGTTGCTAGATTGGGGAGGAACTTCCCGTAATAGTTTACGAGGCCGAGAAAAGAACGAAGATGCGAAGTGTCAGTCGGGGCAGGGGCCTGTTGAATCGCGCACACCTTCTCTGCGAGGGGGTGCAAACCTTCGCGGTCCACCCGATAACCCAGGTAGACTACTTCCTTCGCCTGAAAGACGCACTTTGTGCGACGTAAACGGACTCCAGCCTCCGAAAAGCTTCTAAGGACAGCCTCCAGATTTTCCAAATGTTCCTGCTCCGACGTCCCTGTGATCAAAACGTCATCTAAGTAGACAGCGACACACGGTAAACCTCTCAAAACCCCCCCATAACGCGTTGAAAAATAGCGCAGGCAGAGGATACTCCAAAGGGCAAACGTGGATATTCATACAGGGAGTCTCCTAATGATTTCTCCGCCCCCCTCATTGGGTATTAATGTGTGTATTAATCGTTACATATGGTCGGGAGGCAGGGTCCAGCTCCAACTGTAGGTAGGCGTGACTCATATCTAATTTTGTGAACAAGAGTCCACCTGCAAGCTTTGCGTAGAGATCCTCTATGCGAGGCATTGGATATCGGTCGAGTCGGGAAGCCGTATTCACTGTAAGTTTATAGTCGCCGCACAAGCGAACTGTGGCATCTGGCTTCATTACAGGTACAATTGGTGCTGCCCAGTCAGCGAAACGGACGGGCCTGATAATACCCAAAGTTTCCAAACGAGTGAGCTCCCCTTCTACCTTCTCGAGCAAGGCGTAAGTCACCGGGCGCGCCCGGAAATAGCACGGCGTGGCTCCTGGTTTGACTTGAATACGGGCTACGGCCCCTTTCATTTCCCCCAAACCGGGCTGGAATACATCTGGGTATCGTCCTAGCACCTCAGTCAACCCTCCAGAAACTGTTTGGAGGATGTGCTGCCACTGCAACCGCAAATGGCGCAACCAGTCCCGACCCAACAGGCTGGGCCCGTGGCCGCGCACCACGATAAGTGGGAAACGCCCCTCCTGGCGTCCATAAACAACAGGAGTCATCGTAGTTCCTGCAATGTCCAATGGTTCCCCCGTGTAGGTGGCCAACCTGGCCTGTGTGTCGGTTAATGTAAGGGTCTGTATACCCTGCTTGATGCGGTCAAATGTCCTCTGGGCAATCACGGAGACCGCTGCGCCAGTGTCCAACTCCATCTCAAGTGGGTGACCATTGACCCGTACTGTCACCTTAATGGGGTCCTCACACGGAGCTGCCACACAATGCAGCTGCAGACAGTCGTCCTCCGTCTCCACGTCCTTAGGAGTAGTCACCGCAGGTTCATCCACATGGAAGGTACGGCCCCTGGGCTGTTCCCAGTTTCGGTCGGAACGACGGCGCCTCTGGCGCCCCCAGGACCGGCGTCCGCATCGGGGTCGGCGCCTACAAGTCTGACATGGACATGGCTCCTCATCCATTGGTTCTGGAGAAGCCTCCCTTCAGGGAGGAATGTCCGACGGCCACTGGAGTCGATCTAGACGTCGTCTCGCCCAAGGTACTGCAGGAGTGCGGGGGGAACGTTTTTGGACGGAAGGGATTGCGCCCCAAGGCATGCACTTCCATTCCCTGTATTTCCTGCACTCCTCGTTCTACGCGCTCTCGGGACAATACTATTTGAATGGCCTGTTGAAAAGTCAATGTTGGCTGAGCTAACAACTTTCTCTGGGTGGCCGCATTGTTAATACCGCAAACCAAACGGTCGTGTAACATTTCTGACAAGGTCTCACCATAGTCACAGTACTCCGCAATCCTGCGTAGCCTGGATAGAAAGTCGGCAAGGGATTCTCCTGGGGTCCTCTCAGCGGTATTAAACCAGTAACGTTGGACTATCGTGGACGGGGTTGGGTTAAAATGCTGCCCCACTAAATTCACAAGTTCATTAAACGTTTTGGTGTCCGGCGCAGCTGGGTACGTAAGGCTCCTAATCACACCAAACGTATGCGGGCCGCGTTTTCGTACGCTCGTTTTCGGTGATATTGTTTGCCCGGAAATAGTAACGCATTCGTTGTGCGTACTGGTTCCAGCTTTCCAGCGCAGCATCAAAAACATCCAAACGTCCGTACAGAAGCATGGTGTAATAGAAAACAACTTCCAACCTGTATCCAACAAAAATCCAGGGAGGTGGCTTCAGCAGTGTAGACAGCTATTCACTTTAACCCTCGTCGCCAGTTTTGTGAGAGCCACGATGAATCCAGCACGAGTTTCAAGGATACCAAGAAATAACATTTATTTACAATAACATATACATATATATATACACAACAGCAGCAACCTCGCTTGCTGCTTACTCATTCCTGCTGGTTCCAAACTGGCCAGCTTTATTTATACAGAGAGTCTCCTAATGATTTCTCCGCCCCCCTCATTGGGGAAGCTCATACTCCCACAGGATTGTGGGATTGTCATTAGTCCCCAGCCAATGGTAAGCAGGCAGGTTATAACTCCATTGTACCTTCTGCACACAACAGTTTGTCACTCAGGAACACAAACATCTTCCCCAAATTTTCCCCTTGAAATCACTAAATTCCTTCAAAAAACAGTAGGCGATCGTCCAGCCCGGGTTCAAGGTGGTTGCCGCTACCATTTATTTTGAGTCCATTGCATGATTAGAAGTTTACGGATGGATACTTTTTTTTAAACAAACATTTTACTAAGGCATTTATGGTTTTATAACAACAAAAGATACAAATACAAATCTAAACATAATTCAGTGCTTAACACACCCCTCCATCTCCCACTGTTCCCGCCTAAGCTAGACAAAAATAGCCTAACACCCCCTTACACCCTTCCCCCTCCCCCCCTAATTGAATCTGCTAACAGTTTAGTTTTCCCCGAAGAAGTCGATAAGTGGCTGCCATCTCCGAACGAACCCTCACATTGATCATCTCAGGGCGAACTTAATCTTCTCAAGCCTGAGAAACCCAGCCATGTCACCAACCCATACCCCTGATTTTGGGGGCTTCGAGTCCCTCCACACTAGTAAGATCCGTCTCCGGGCTACCAAGGAGGCAAAGGCCAAATTGTCAGCCTCTCGTGACCCCTGGACTCCCGGGTCTTCCGACACTCCAAAAATTGCCACCACTGGACTCGGCGCCACCCTCAGTTTTAGTACCGTGGATATGACATCCGCAAATCCCTGGCAGAATCCCCTGAGCTTCGGACATGCCCAAAACATGTGGACATGATTTGCAGGCCCACCTGCACACCTCACACACCTGTCCTCCAACCCAAAAAACCTGCTCAGCTGAGCCACCGTCATGTGGCTGAACCTGGCACATGATGAGGTCGCGTTGACTCTGCTCAGAGCATCCTCCCACAAACCCACCTCTAACTCCTTTCCCAACTCATCTTCCCATTTACGCTTTAGCTCACCTATCTGGGTTTCCTCCCACTCCATAAGTTCTTTATAAATTTCCGATACCTTCCCCTCCCCCAACCCCGTTTTCGAAACGACCTTGTCCTGTATCTCCTGCGGCGATAGAAGCGGAAAGGTTGAAACCTACCTTCACACAAAATCCCTTAACTGCTGATAACGAAACCCATTCCCTCCCAGCAATACAAATTCCACTTCCAGATCCTCCAAACAGGGAAAGCTCCCATCAATAAACAGGTTCCCCAGCCTCTCAATCCCTGCGCTCTGCCACCTCCGAATCCCCCCATCCGTGTCCCCCCCCGAGCCCGCACCGACGCTCCCTCCACTCCCATATGCTTCTGCCACTGCCCCCAAACTCTCAGGGCTGCCACTACCACCGGTCTTGTAAAGTACCGGGCTGGCGAGAATGGCGGGGGAGCCATTACCAATGCTGCCAAACATGTGCCCTTATATGAGGCCTCCACCCGCTCCCACACCGACCCCTCCGCCACTTCCTAATCATGGCTATATTTGCCACCCAATAGTAATTCCTAAAGTTCGGCAGTGCCAGCCCTCCCTCTCGACTCCGCTCCAACACCACTTTCTTTCCTCGCAGGGTTTTACCCGCCCACACAAACCCAGAGATCACTGTATTCACCCGCTTAAAAAGGCCTTTGGTATAAAAATAGGGAGGCACTGGAAAACAAACAAAAATTTCGGGAGAACCGTCATTTTAAGGATGGTTACTTTTAAGATCATAAGTGATCTCCTGTGATTGACAGGTTGTGCTGCTTTGTGATGTGAGGCCACTAAACCCCAACAACAAGTGCCTTTCACAATTGCTGGTAGAACCACAATATTGATTACAACATGATTTTTCTTCCCCTCTTTTCAACTAACTTCCGAGCTAAACATGGAATCACTCCCTCTATCTGTCTCGATCTTTCCTGATATCACCCATCTCTGAGATAAATATCTACTGTTAGGATCCAGGATGAGAACCCAATTATTTGCAATTTGTAAAGCTGAGAAGAAATGTTACTGCACCACAGGAGTGATAACACTGACCCACAGGTATCTTTTATGTTAAAACAAACTTGAAATTTGAGCACAGAATTAACCACATTTGCAACAACGAAATAGCTTTACAGTTAACGGCTACAACTGTTCATAAGTAAACGAGTAAACCTTAACTTACTTCCTGAACCTCCAGCAGCCGCGCTGTGCTCCATGGTCGACTCAGCCCACGGATCTGGACCGCCGACACGGTGCCCCGCATACGGACCGCCTGCACACAATGTCCCCAGCCCAGAATGAAGCCCCCTCCACCCCCTGCCCTCCGGTCGGCCCTCCCCCGAATGTGGGGGCCTCGGACTGAGTCCACAGCCGCCGCGCGAGATTCCAGAGCGACAGGACCATGTTAGAACCACGCCGTCAGGAATTCGGCCGGTCGAGGACGGAGAATAGCGGGGCGGGCCACAGGCAATGGCCTGAGGCAGTGGACACTTGCCGAGTACTCCGATTTTCGGGGGGAGAATAGCGAAACCGGCGTCGCTCCCGATTTCATGCATGAAAACGGATTCTCCGCCCCGTCGCCAAATGAGATTTCGGTGTCGGGGTGCGGAGAATCCATCCCCAGGAATGGGGCGGAGGGGAGAATTTGAAAACAAGGATGAGAATTTTAAAAATTGGGATATTTTCGGACTGTGAGCCAGTATAGGTCAGAGAGCATGGGGTGATGGGTGAACAGGACTTGGTGCGAGCTAGGATATATGCAGGAGAGCTTTCAATGAGCTCAAGTTTATTTAGGAAAGAACATAAGATGCCAGCCAGGAGAGCGTTGGACTAGTCAAGCCTAGAGGGTAACAAAGACCCAAGGGGTTCATCAGCTGATGAGCTGAGGTATGGGTGGAGATGGTATATGTCACAGAGGTGCAAATAGATAGTCTTGGTGACAAAGCAGATAAAGGATAAAAGATTCATTTTAGTCATGTGAGACACCGGGTTACAAATGATGTGTACGACGGACAAGTTTTAAAAATTTGTTAATGGGATATGGGCGTCGCTGGCTGGGTCAGCATTTATCGCCAATCCTGGAGGGCATTTATGAGTCAACCACATTGCTGTGGGTCTGGAGTCACGTGTAGGCCAGACCAGATAAGAATGGCAGATTTCCTTCCCTTCACATCAGTGGACCAGGTGGGTTTTTACGACAATTGACAATGGCTTCATGGTCATCTTTAGATTTTTAATTCCAGATCTTTTTATAGAATTCAAATTTCACCATCTGCCGTGGTGGGATTCTAACCCAGGTCCTCAGAGCATTACCCTGGGTCTCTCAATTACTAGTCCAGCGACAATACCACTACACCACTGCCTCTCTGTGGCGATTGTGAAGTGTGGAGGAGGAGTTGCACCCAAAGCCCATGACGTTCAGAGGCCCAGTGATCTGTGTTGTGCTGCCTCTGGAATCGGGGCGATGGGTGTGTCGTGTTGGGTGCTCTGCTACATAGATGAACCAACACGGTGGCGAATGGTACAACTCAGTTTTATTACTAACTATATATACATTGGTTAACTGGTTACTGTGGTTCGTTCATTACCCTTGTATCTGCGGACCTAACCCTAACACTAACTAGGAGAAGCACTCAGCACATGGTGAATGTCTGAGTGGCTTGCAGTGAGCTCTGTGCCCTGAGCTGTCTCCTGCTGGAATGCCCGGGAAGTGTTGTGTTCCCCATTTTATAGTGTGTATGCTCTTGTCTGTGATTGGCTGTGGTGTTGATTGGTCCGTTGATCTGTCCGTCAGTATGTATGTATGTATGTACCATGATGTTTACCTGAATATCATGACAGGGTGGAAAATGGAAGGACAAGCTTGCTATTCTTCTTGGTATGTTTTATCTTATGGCTATTTGGTGGGATTTCATGTTGGTTGCAGCTTGGAGAATGTTTGTTTGCTGGACTGTGATTAGGGAGTGAAGTGAGAGGAAAGCTTTTAAACAAGGTGAATAGCTAAAACTCTCAATTAAAAAGGAAGGAAACACAGAAACCCTACTCAGTGGCAAAGAAGAAAAATGTTCCGCCAATGGTAAAAAGGAAAACTGCTGGATAGACTGGACGGTCATGACAGACAATAATACGCATCTCACTTGTGTAAAGCGTCAAGTTCACAACCTGTTGAATTGATTTTTGTGGGTGTGTGTCTGATTTTACTTATGTGTGGTCTGAATTGCATACCTTCAACCACATTTATTCCAACTAGCACCACTGTAATACCGTTCTGCATTTTTTTAAGAATGCCACATTCAAGTTTTGCTGTTGGCTTTGGAGAAAGTGTAGGTGGTGATATGTTTTGGCACATATTTGCATTGGAAGAGAAAGGAAAGAAATGAGAACATCATTAGATTCTGTGCCCCGCACAATGCTGCTCTTGTACATTTTATTTGTATTCAGCCTGCCAAAAGCAAGCGATGTCGCAGTTCAGTGGGAAAATGGAACATGTTAGGAATTAAGTGGTGAAGTACCATGGAGGAAAATACATGGCATTAGGAGACACCCCAACTGAGCAGCTTTTAAGAAAAGGATCTAAAGCAACAATTACCACTCACTCGAGCAACTCAAATCGCTGTTGAGATTTCAAAGTTCCACGTAATAATTTCTGTGCTTTACCACTGAGGTAAAGCTTAACGCCAAACCGGTTTTACTTGCTGATTACAAGTAAATACACGGTGCACTGCATTGTTCCCAGCTAGTCACTTGTCAACTTGGCTTAGATGCCAACACTCTTCTTGCCTTTGGGTTAATAGGCTGCGTGTTCAAGTTTCATACCATGCCCCTAAAATTCAGCAGCGTATCTACCAGACTTCCAGTGCAATCTCCCGAGAAAATGGTATCACTGGCTGAAAATTGTAATCTATACCATTCCCACCAGCATTCTGCTGGAGTTGTGGCAGGAGACGGATAGATTCCCCTTCACCCCACCTCCAAAAACTGCCAAGACTCAGATGTTTGTGTTCATAATCTCGGCAGCCCTGAAGGAATACTGAATGTTATTAATTTCCTGATTTCAAATATCATGATTTCAAATTATAACAAAGCCTCTAATATCTCTATAATTTTAATGTCTGTTTTCAGATATGGCTGCTCACTATCTATTGTTTATTGCAACAGGCACCTGAGCTGAAATGCACAAATAGTTAGTTACAAGACTATCTCTGGGGTCTGTTTTACTTGGGAGGCAGTGCATTTTCATATGCAAGTACATAATGGCTGTGAAATTCTGTGGGGATTAAACAAGTCGGCTGCTGTAGTTCCGTTTACACGCTCCCCTCGGGGTTCCATCAGTCTCCTGCTGGAGTTGTGGTACAACCTCCATGGAATTTCATCACCTTTGCCAAGCACATAGAGAACCACATCACACTGACTGCTTTGTCCTAAACAATGTAAGCTTTGAAAAAAGGTGTGAGTGGCTTTGTATCTAGCATGTAGGTAAGGTTCAGGAAAACTATCACTTTTGTTTAATAAACTTTGCTTAACCTTAGAAGACACCTTTTGGTTTCCTGAGTTCCCAGGTTGAAATTCAAAGAGGAATACCACAGCAATGAGCTATATTTTGGATACTGATCTAAGTTTGACAGTGTTTGGGATATTTAGCAAGTGTTGTATTTGTACCCAGAACGATGTTAGTTAAAAGTTCTAAAATAAAATGAAATCTGCTGTTCTGATTAATAAACTTTTTTTTTTAATTGCCTGAACTGTATGATAAATTCTTTCCAGCCCTTCAAGAAATGTGTCCCGGGGCAACACGGTGGCGCAGTGGTTAGCACTGCTACCTCACGGCACCGAGGTCCCAGGTTCGATCCCGGCTCTGGGTCACTGTCCGTGTGGAGTTTGCACATTCTTCGCCCCCACACCCCAAAGATGTGCAGGGTAGGTGGATTGGCCACGCTAAATTGCTCCTTAATTGGAAAAAATGAATTGGGCACTCTAAATTTATAATAAAAAAAAGAAATGTGGCCCTCAAATTCTGAAGTTGTCTACATACCCACCATCCTTTGCTTCTCCATTGGTGGCCATGTCTCCAGCTGTCAGCACCCCCAGCTCTGGAATTCCAGGGCAGCATGGTGGCACAGTGGTTAGCACTGCTGTCTCATGACGCCAAGGACCCGGATTTGATGCTGGCCCCGGGTCACTGTCCTTGTGGAGTTTGCACATTCTCTCCGTGTCTGCGTGGGTCTCACCCCACATCCCAAAGATGTGCAGGGTAGGTGGATTGGCCACGCTAAATTTAAATTGCCCCTTAATTGGGAAAAAAAATGAATTGGGTACTCCAAATTTATATTTAAAAAGCGCTCCGAAATTCCGTTCCTAAACCTCTCGGAGACAGTTGCTCTTGTCTCCTCCTTTGAGGTGCTACTTTCCCCAATCTGCCCAAATGCCTCATTCTCTGGCAGGGTGATTCCGCTC
Organism: Scyliorhinus torazame; assembly: GCF_047496885.1. Classification (NCBI taxonomy): domain Eukaryota; kingdom Metazoa; phylum Chordata; class Chondrichthyes; order Carcharhiniformes; family Scyliorhinidae; genus Scyliorhinus; species Scyliorhinus torazame. Next base: position 45,319,762 of record NC_092709.1, on the reverse strand, counting down.
CTGTGAAGAAGCACCTTGGGATGTTTTACTGTATTAATGATACTATATAAAAGTAAATTGTTGTGTAATAGGGTGTTTCTATTATCCAAAGACTAGGAGTACAGAAGGTGGTCGCATCAATTCAATGAGCTAATTTTTCCGTTGAAAATAGACAGTGCTATGTCCCCGTATATTGGAGCAATCCTGTGTTCCCGTGTTAAATGGGCATTGAGTGGGTTTTGTACTCTATTCATGCAAGGTGAAGCCAGTCTTTTCATGGTCCAGGTCTCAGCTGCATAGATTTTTCAACTGCCAGCACAAAATATGTTCCTGACAGGCAACTCACTGATATCCAGCATGTTGGTTCATTTTGAAGGGCCTGCAGCAACACCTTAAAGAGGAAGATTAGAAATGTCAGGGTGTGAAATGGAACAGCAGTTCCTAACAGTGGTAAAAATATCTGCAACATCTACAAATGTGTGGAGATTTAACTATGGAAGCCTTTACCAACAAGCAATTGCAATAAGACCTGTTGAAGGAGCTGCGCTCCTAAAGCTAGTGATTTGAAACAAACCTGTTGGACTTTAACCTGGTGTTGTAAGACTTCTTACCATAAAAATAGGGAAAGTGTAGGTTTGCTTATCGGAGTGGTTTTTGATGGTAAGCATATGGGGAATATATACTTATTCCGATTAATTATACAGATCTAATTTTTTCCCGAGATGGGAAGGTAGATGAAGAAAAAGAAGTTCTTCCCCTGTCCTAACTAGTATTTTCCCCTCAGTCAACAACCCTAGAATCAGGTTAACTGCTCATTCATTCTTCACTGTTCCTTTGGACTGTGTTGAGTCAGTTGTTCTTAGCCAAGTCAGCAGTGAAGGTACTACAAATAGTCAGGCTGTCCATGAGCTATTGAAGGATAATGTCAACACAGGAATGTATATTGTGGGCTAGTGACATCCTACTACAAAGTGTTTGGCATGTGAGTGTCAGATCAGAGCACACTTGGGTGGTTCCACAGCCAAATGGGATGCTGATGTTCATGGTCCAGGCTTGCAATTGGACACTGAACATTGGTCAAGATACCCCAATAAGAATTAGTTCCTTCAGAGGAGGGGAGAAAAACAGGTGGGGAAGAATCTTCGTGCTGTCTCTGCTGTGGAATGACAGAGGGTTAGGGGAACTTTTATACACTTAGCGACTGACCACATGTGGTCAGCAGGGACTTGCGTCTGTGCCACTATAGACTAGAAACTATAGGATCAAACTTCATGCGCATGATGGCATCAAGAGTTTTCATGGATTGTAGGAGCAGCTAGCTGTTGGAGATGTGGAAGCAGCCTTCTGCTTTTTTTTCTTGCTATTGTAGTCTTTGGCCTCTCCTTATTGCAGCCCTCATCCTGTTGCAGTCCTGTTCCTTTTTGCAAGCCATTTTCTCTATTGCGGCTGTCTTCTTATTGCTGTCTCTGCACTGCTGCAGCCCTCTTCCAATGCACTTCTTGACCTGTTGCTGTCCTCTCGTAAGGGGAATCGGTTTTGAAATATTAATGTAGTAAAAGGTTGTGGTTCTCCAATTCAATATCATTCCGCCAGTCCTATGGTGGTATAACAATGACTTCTAACATCTACTTTCTGAATTGTTTGCCTTGAATTTCTCATTGTAGTATTTTATGATTTGAATTTAAATGGCCATTTTTAATAACTAATTTTGATTTTTTTTTTTCTTATAATAATAATGTAATCTTTATTGTCACAAGTAGGCTTACATTAACACTGCAATGAAGTTACCGTGCCAAGCCCATAGTCGCCACATTCCGCCGCCCATTCGGGTACACGGACGGAGAATTCAGAATATCCAAATTACCTAACAGTACGCCTTTCGGGACTTGTGGGAGGAAACCGGAGCACCGGAGGAAACCCACGCAGACACGGGGAATGTGCAGACTCCGCACAGACAGTAACTCAAGCCAGGAATCAAACCTGGGACCCTGGCGCTGTGAAGCAACAGTGCTAACCACTGTGCTACCGTGCTGCCCATCTATCACCTTTCCTCTCGCTCTCTCAATCGAGCCTTTCTTGACCTCTCTTTATTTCTCTTTCTGTTCTTAATTTTATCTAATTCACCCTGTTTCCTTTCCCAGCAGTTAAGGGGATAGGCGTTTGGTCCTGTTGTTCTCCAAGTCCTCATTGACTTGCTGCGCAATTATCAAGTTGCACTTTTAATAATTAGACGTACAAGAGGTTTTTCAGCTTGAAGGGTGGAGAAGAAATGAATTACAGTAATACAGTGTATTTATACAGTGCCTTTCCTGAAGCACTATAGTTTCCAATGTGCTTGTTGCAATTAGTTAAATTTTGCAAGTACAGGGACTGTTGTTATGTACACAAATGTGGTAAGCATTCGGCAGAACAATTGATCACCTGCTGCTACAAAATGAATGACAAATTTGTTTTACGGTAGCATTGGCTGGTCTCGGGAGGGTTTACACCTCATTCCAAATGGTTTGAATTTATTTACAAGCTGAAGTTCCTGGCCAAATAAGATGCTTTATTCAGGAACCTCAGACATCAGGAAGTATTTATTTGGCAAAAGATGATTTGAAGCCAGGTCATTGGACTGATTTAAGAACCAGTCATCTTCAGTTATTCCATTCCCCACCCCATCCACCCAATCTCCTTCTTCCCCCTCTTTTCCCCCCATCTGCGCCCAAGCTTTTACTATTACTAATCCCCATTAGTCAGATATTCCCACTTGCGGTGGATCCAATTGCTGATTGTGGATTCAGTTAAGGGGGGTGGGGCGTTATCTAAAATGGTAATCATGATTCTCTGAGCCTTTTGTATTTACTACAGGTGAGGATGATGAACAGGAGAAGTTTGTGGTGTTGTGGTTTAGCACCTGGTCTTTAGACTTTGGGATCTCAGCTTGAATCAAGCTGAGACTGACTGAATGAAAGGCTCCACTGGGAATCCGAATCCAGTTCACATTACTTCCACCTTCTGCGGCCACCATTTAGCTGAGTGACTAAGTCAGTCCATAGAGGCACCTTTTCCTTAATGGTCTCCTTGTTGGTCCCTCCACTTTGGAGAAGGCCTGGCAACCCTCCAATAAGTCTGTGGATCGAGACTTTCAACTGAACATAAATCTGCTGGAAGCATTGCGATCTGCGCTGGGGAAAATTGAAATCACTTAGAGCTCCTGCCCTAGGTGGCTGAACAATGTTTCTTGTTGGAAAACGTGCATGTGTGAAGTTTAAGTGAACGCAAAATTGTGCTCAGAATCTCTTCACAGCTGCTCAATGTGTACGCTCACTTAAAAGCAATGGCAATTTGGGTGAGTTGCATACAAGATAAGAAATAAAATATTCCAGGAGTGACTTCCGCTCTTGGGTTACTTTTATTACCAACTCATTGGAAGACAGAATGTAGCAGCATAGATACATGGAAGATAGGAGCAGGGGAGGCCTTTTGGCCCTTCGAGCCTGCTCCGCCATTCATCACAATCATGACTGATCATCCAACTCAATAGCCTAATCCTGCTTTCTCCCATAGCCTTTGATCCCATTCTCCCCAAGTGCTATATCTAGCCGCCTCTTGAATATATTCAATGATTTAGCGTCAACTACTTCCTGTGGTAATGAATTCCACAGGCTCACCACACTTTCGGTGAAGAAATGTCTCCTCATCTGTCCGAAATGATTTATCCTGAATCCTCAGACTGTGACCCCTGGTTCTGGACACACCTATCATTGGTAACATCTTCCCTGCATCTACCCTGTCTAGTCCTGTTCGAATTTTCTAAATCTCTTTGAGATCCCCCCTCATTCTTCTGAACTCCAACGAGAACAATCCCAACCTAGTCAGTCTTTCCTCATATGACAGTCCCGCCATCCCTGGAATCAGTCTGGTAAACCTTTGCTGCACTCCCTCGCAGCAAGAACATCCTTCCTCAGAGAAGGAGACCAAAACTGCACACAATACTCCAGGTGTGGCCTCACCAAGGCCCTGTACAACTGCAGCAACACATCCCTGCTTCTATACTCGAAACCTCTTGCAGTGAAGGCCAACATACCATTAGCCTTCTTTACCGCCTGCTGCACCTGCATGCTTACCTTCAGCGACTGGTGCATAAGGACACCCAAGTTCCGCTGCACACTCCCCTCTCCTAATTTACAACCATTCAGGTAGTAATCTGCCTTCCTGTTTTTGCTTCCAAAGTGGATAACCTCACACTTATCCAAATTATACTGCATCTGCCATTGATTTGACCACTTGTCCAACCTGTCCCGATCTTGCTGTAGAATCCCTGCATCCTCGTCACAATTCACCCTCCCACCTAACTTGGTATCATCTTCAAACTTTGAGATATTACATTTTGTTCCCTCATCCAAATCATTAATATATATTATGAATAGCTGGGGTCCCAGCATCGATCCCTGTGGCACCCCACTGGTTACTGCCTGCCAATTTGAAAAGGACCCATTAATTCCTGCTCTTTGTTTCCTCTCTGCCAACCAGTATTCTATCGACCTCAATACATTTCCTCAATCCCATGCGCTTTAATTTTGCACAATAATCTCTTATGCAGGACTTTGTCAAACGCCTTCTGAAAGTCCAAATATACAACATCGACAGGCTCCCTCATATCAACTGTACTGGTTACATCTTCAAAGAATTCCAACAGATTTGTCAAGCATGAGTTTCCCTTCTAAATCCATGCTCACTCTGACTGATCCTGCCACTGCTTTCCACATGTTCTGCTATAAAGGCCTTGATAATGGATTCAAGAATTTTCCTCACTACCGATGTTAGGCTAACTGGTCTATAATTCCTTGCTTTTTCTCTCTACCTCCCTTTTTGATGTTAAAGTACATATGGTGGTATCAATGTCAATTTCAAGATATTGACAAGAGATTTATCTTATCGGCTAATATCATTAAACAAAATGCAGTTGATTCACTCCAGTGAAACTACAAATTCCGGATTGTTATGTGGAGTTTTCAGTTTGACTCAGACCAGACTTAATTGAGACCAATAGAATATAATCCGTGCCAAAGAAGCATTCAGCAAATCTAAGTCAAAAGGAATGAGCATATTATTCTAAGATATGTAGATGTGTTTGCACGAGTACATTGTAGCTGCAACAAATCTTCTGCATCTGTTTCAATTGGAGCATTTTGTACATAGAAACAAGAACAGGAGATATACATGGAGGAAACAAAACCACGTTGAAACCTGTACAAGTCGACGTGTTTGCAAATTGTCAGCAGGACCCACAGGACAAATAAGCTCCGTGGGTGACAGAACATTGCTGAAACAATAAAGAGTTACAGCCAGGAGACTGAACAGGACACTCGCTGAAGGATGAACCCCACATATGAAATTAAATCAATAGCCTGGGACGAAGAGGAAAAAATGAGGCTGGGAACATAAGTGAGAAAGATAAACGTCTTTTATTCCAACTAGTCGAAAAATATTGCAGGTAAATTAAATGACATGTTCAATTTCACAACTAATGGATAAAGATTAATTGTAGTTATTGCCTTTGTAATTCCTGATAATAATGTGGTGTCACTAGATTAATATAAAAAGGAAAATGTCTGCAAATTGCCTTCCACACCACTAATGTTGACGGTTGGTGTAGTATGTGTAAAAGATAATCATTGACTTAAAATTAGTATTATTCTTCTTATATTAGTGTTTCTGATGGATTTGCTTAATCAAAGTATTAATATCTGACTGTGTATTCCTGTTTGCAGAATTTTGAACAACTGGCTACTGAACTTCAGTGGATCTGTCTGTCAAAGATTGCTTCACCAGCTCAAAGCTGTGGATTGAGCTGACAGAATCATAGAATAAAACTGCACAGAAGGAGGATTTTCGGCCCATTCATGGCTGTGCCGGTACTTTTGTAGAGCTATCCCACTCCCTGGCTTTCTCCCCACAGCCCTGGAAATGTTTCGCCTTCAAGTACATATCCAATTGCCTTTTGAAAGTTACTATTGAATGTGCTTCTATCACTCTTTCGGGCAGTGCCTTCCACATCACAATAAAGAGCTTTGCATAGAAATGTCTCCTTGTGTCACTTCTGATTCTTTTGCCAGTCACCTTAAAATTGTGTCCTCAGTCGCTGGAAAGTTTCTCCTTTTAATCTGTCAAAGCCCTTCATGATTTTGAACACTTGAATAAATTTTCCCCTAACCCTCTCTTCTCTAAGGAGAGCAATTCCAACGTTTCCAGTCCCTTCACGTAATTTAGGTTTTGCACCCCTGGTACCATGCCACTAAGTCACTTTTATGCCCTCTTTAAGGCCTTGACATAATTCTTAAAGCATAGTGAGCAAGAAACAGATAGAAAGAATGGAAGAGAAGACAGGAGAGATTACAGAACAATCAAAGTTTCTTAATTTAGTTAATGATCAATGCTGTCGGAGATCCACTAGTTGGGAATGGGAATGATCATTTCACCACGGGGTGCAATTGATTCATGTGCTTTTTTTTTGTCCTAAAAATTTGGCCAGTGGGTTCAGTCCATGTGTGTTCACCCAGTTTTCTCCCTTCCCCTCCTGAATGTGGTGACTCATGCTGGGGGTAATATTCCCACAGTTAACAGCAGCCCTCCTATGTCTGGCTGATGTGATAATGCTCCACGTGGGAAGGAGATGTTTTTGTCAGTACCTTTGCACAAAAAGCTTCATCGGCTTTGAGCAGACTCTGAATAGCCCCGTCCTACAGCAAAATGGAAAGGGGATTTTCTGTTTTTTCATCAGATTTCAGGCATAGGGAACACGTTACCTACAGCGTAACATTTTGCAATATGACCTATAAAATTTGTGCGGATAGTTTGCACACTGGTATGAACACTGTCAGTGAGCTACTTAGACTGGCACCTACACAGCTCAGGTGCAGAACATACAACTGTTTGCATCGGCTCTGTGACTCAGGTGCCCTTTGACCACTGTTACAGACCTTCTCACATGTTTATACTCACCTGCAGAAGGTCTTAGGGAGGATTATGCCTTAAGCGTCAAGTGATGGGTTTTCTCATGAATTGGCAGCAAGCAAATGCTGTCTCTATCTCTGTTTTGCAGGGCTGTTCAGAATGTCATCTCACTACAAATTCTCTGAATTTCAGCGATTCATTATGATCCTCTGGAATAGCTGAAATCTCATGGATGAACACAGCAGAGTGAGATGAAAATGACTCCTTGGTGAAGACAAGAAAAATATTATACTATTAATGATACCTCATGAAATATGCATGCATTAGAAATTAGGAAAGGCCATTAAAGATACCAGACAGGCACAGAATAACAGTATATTTTCTCTGGATCACATATTGCAGTCTCTCAGAAACCAAGCTAAACAAATGCTTGTATAAAAACAGTTTTAAACTGCTTGGCAAGAGTAAAAGATATGGTAAAATATAATTGTCTTTTCAAAATAAATTCAGAGTGCCCAATTATTTTTTTTCCAATTAAGGGGCAATATTATTATTATTATTATTATTTAATGTGACCAATCCACCTGACCTGCACATCTTTGGGTTGTAGGGGTGAAACCCATACAATGACGGGGAGAATGTGCAAACTCCACACAGACAGTGGCCCAGGGCCGGGATCAAACCCGGGTCCTCAGCGCCACTGTGCCGCCCAACATATAGTTGTGTTTAAGTGTTTCTCCATTTTGTATCTTGACCGCCTCTTCTTCCACTTGCTCATGCTATGGCTATGAGCATATGTAAATATGCCATTGTTCAATTGCTTGAATAATTCCAACTAACTTCTGCTTGCATGTCTGGACAATAGGCTTGCAGTGACTAATAAGAACTTGAAATAAAGCAAAAAATGCTGGAAATGCTCAGCATGTCTGGCAGTATTTGTGGAGAGAGAAAAACAGAGGGCTGGTTTCTCCGGTCCCCCAATTGTGTGTTTCTTGGTGACGCACCATTTGCTGGCAGCGGGATCCTCTCTTCCCGCCACTTGTCAATGGGATTTCCCATTGAAGTCACCCACGCCGCCACGAAACCTCTGGGTGGGGTGCGCTGTCAGCGGGAAAAGAGAATCCCAAGAGCCGGAGAATTCCGGCCAGAGTTAACATTGAGTCCAATATGAATTCTTCAGAACCACTACCGCTTTGATTTTAGTTTAAAAATTGAACTCTTGCTGCTTCATTAATAGCGAATGCTTTAAGACCAACAATGTAGACTATTAGCAAAATGTATATTATTTTTTTAAAATCATTCTGTTGCAAGCTAGCAACATTGCTGGACATGGATTTCCCCTTAACTGTCTGCCCGCTTTCCTATTTCTAATGCCTTTTGCTCTCCAGTAAGAGACAACAGTTTACGTGTATGGGCCTTATGATCCAGTGAAATGATTCTATTAGCACCACAGATCAGTATTGCTAATATAGAGTCCTTTCTTAAGTTGCCTAATGTGTGGTGGTGGTGGGGGGGGGGGCGCGTTGGAGGTGGTTGGGGGTGGGGGGTGGGGAGGGGGCTTTGGAGGTGGTGGAGGTGGAGGGGCAGGGTGGAGGTGGAGGGAGGGAGGGTTGGAGGTGGGGGGGGTTGGAGGAGGTGGAGGGGGGGTTGGAGGTGGTGGAGGGGGGGTTGAGGGAGAGGGGGGAATTGGAGGGGGGATTGGAGGCGGAGGGGTTGATGGGGGGATTGGTGGTGGAGGAGGGGGGTTGAGGGAGAGGGTGGGATTGGAGTAGGAGGAGGGGGATTGGAGGCGAAGGGGGAGATGGGGGGTATTGGTGGTGGAGGAGGGGGGTTGAGGGAGGAGGGGGGATTGGAGTTGGAGGAGGAGAGGGGATTGGAGGTGGAGGAGGAGGGTGGTGAAGGAGGGGGGTGCAGGAGAAGGGGGGTTTGGAGGAGGGGGTATTGGAGGTGGAGGAGGAGGGGATTGGAGGTGGAGGAGGGGGGGGGGGAAAGAAAAATAAAAGTTGCCTAATATGAATCGTGCCAATTCCTATTGCTGTCCCTCCCAGATATGGAATCTCAGCACTAGCATTGGCACAGCTGAAATGTTGGTGCCCAGAGCCCCATTCAATATAAAGGCGATAGACACAGATACAAGATGGGGAGCTGCAATGGTTCAGTGGTTAGTTCTCCTGTTACTGAGTTGGATGGCTCCAGGTTCAAGTCCCACTCCAGGATTTGTTGGCCATGAAAGAATCCAGCCACTGAGGCAGGCAGTCCCCAGTCTGGATAAACTGGGAGGGTTAATGGTAGCAAGGGCATGCGCCAAATTCATAAATGTTGGTTGATAGGAAGGAGTGATCAGCGAGCATTGTGGTGACCCCATTTAATGTAGGAAAAGCTGCAAGAGAAAGGACACAAGTATAAGATATCGTGGCGGAGCAATGATAGACATTGAGGATGGAACTACAGAATGAAACTGGAGTTGGGTGAATGATGAGGCTCTTATGTTACCTGATATTTTCTGTTATTTACTGCAGATTCCATCCCCAATTCCCAGCCTCAACTTGTCTCCATTCTATTCCCAATTAATTTGTCCTTGGGATTGTTTAACGATCAAAAACAATTGTTTTTTTAATAAAAGTTACATTTACCTTTCATCACATTTCCTCCTTCAGTGGACACGATTGACTGGAGTGAGCACCAATTGTTGCCTTTAGTGTCCAGTGGAAAGTGTATATAATTGAAACGGGCCCACTCAGCGTGCCATCACCCTGGTGGAATTATGCAGTCATAACTAAATGACAGTCAAGACTGGGTATGGGGGGGGGGCTGAGTGGCATGGCGGCGCAGTGGTTAGCACTGCTGCCTATGGCGCTGAGGACCTGGGTTCAATCCTGGCCCCGGGTCACTGTGTGGAGTTTGCATTCTCCCCGTGTCTGCGTGGGTTTCACCCCCACAACCCAAACATGTGCAGGTTAGGCATATCGGCACACGCTAAATTGCCCCTTAATTGGAAAAATAAATGATTGGGCATTCTAAATTTATGAAAAAAAAGAAAGAAAAGACCGGGTATGGGGTTGTATTATTTATAATTAGGTCCTGGATTTTCATTCCCAGGGTGAGGTTCTCTGGCCGCCCCATGGCGTGTTTCTCAGTGGCGGGAGGCATCCCGCCTTGGGATCTTCTCGTCTCGCTGCTGTCAATGGGATTTTCCATTGAATCCAACACATGCCGCCGGGAAATCCATGGACAGGAAGATCCCACTGGCGTGAGCAGCCAGAAGATCGTGCCCCCAAAGTGGATGAAAAGTCAGGAAACATTTCTCCTCACCTCACCTGTCTATTGGGAATATGTGTCCTGAATTGCATGATCTTCATTCTGGCAGGGGGTGAGGGGGGGGGGGGGGGGGGCATGCTGGAGTCCAGTCTGCTGTCCCAACACCTTGATGGTTAAAGGCCCCACCATTATTTAAACTGCAAACGCTGATTTTTGTTTTTAACTCCGAGACACAGACAGGCTTATTTTTCAAAATTTAAAGGGCAGAGGATTTAAATAAATTGTTGAAAATGTGTTCATGGGATGTCAGTATCGCTGGCTGAGCCATCATTATTTGCCCATCCCTGAGGGCATTTAAGAATCAAGCACATAGGGTGGCACAGTGGTTAGTACTAATGCCTACGGCGCTGAGGGCCCGGGTTCGAATTCCAGTCCTGGGTCACTGTACGTGTGGAATTTGCACATTCTCCTCGTGTCTGCGTGGATTTCACCCCCACAACTCAAAGATATACAGGTTAGGTGGATTGGCCACGCTGAATTGCCCTTAATTGGAAAATAAAATAATTGGGTACTCTAAATTTATTGTTTAAAAAAAGAATCAAGCACATTGCTGTTGATCTGGAGTCACATGTAGGCCAGACCAGATAAGGACGACAGATTTCCTTCCCAAAAGGACATTAGTGAACCACATGGGTTTTTATGATAATTGATAATGGTTTCATGGGCGTTATTAGACTTTTTAATCACAGATTTTTATTGAATTCAAATGTCACCATCTGCCATGGTGGGATTCGATCCTGGATCCCCAAAGCATGAGCTTGGGTCTCTGGATTAGTAGTCCAACAACAATACCACTGTGCCACTGAAAGCTCAAGAGTTCCATTCCTTTTGCGTCTACTCTCCGAAAGATTGTAAGTTAACTACATATGACTCCAGACCCACAGAAATATGGTTGAATCTTAATTGCCCACAGGGATGGGCAATAAATGCTGGCCCAGCCAGCGACGTACACATCCCATAAACTAATTTTAAAAACACACTACCGGATAAGGCCCTCTCTCCTTAAAATGGAATCTGCATGAACTCAGGACTGAGTTCAAATGGTCCTGATGTGTTTCGGTTTCTTTCATATGTAAGTCACATCCCACCCCCATTCCCTGACAGGCAAAAATAGGGTCTGTTGGAAATGGGGCCAGGATTTCCAGGTCCGGGCTCCCTTGTGCCATTTTGGATAAGCCATGCTGTCTCCACAGCTCTGCAAAGATCTAGGCCCAGGAGTACTATTGTAGCCTACACTGCAGTTCCTTAGAAAATCTCCTACACTGTGACTTGTTAAAATGGTTACATTTTTAGTTAAAGTGACCAGATTGATGCATTCCCTGACATCGTTCTATTAAAACAAATTGTGACTCGAAAACCCTTCTCCCAGTGGAGTCAACAGGTGCACTACTTGCTGAGAATGACGGCCATTGATAAGTTATAGACTTTCATGTAAATATACTATTCTGTAGTATACAATCCTAACTCTGGAGGATTCCACACATGGCTGCAGTTCAAGAAAATCTGCTGATTGTGAAGCACTTTGGATCGGCTTCCTTGATAAACACATGCAACAAAACGGCTGCATTACCAATGTTGGGATATTATCTCAGGCTTGTTAAAATGCTTGCATGCAAATATCTTAATTAGGTGAGACTCATTCTGTTATATGTTGACAAAAATTAGGGGTTTTTAGGCAGTTGTCATGGTTGGTGCCTGAGAAACGATACTTTGTGCAAGCTACCAATCAGCAGCCTGTGATGGTAATAAGGTAGAGATAGGAGTGTAGTAAATATGTCAGGATTAGAGATTTACAAGTAAGAAACTTGCTAACTTTACAGGAGTAGTTTTACATGAGGGTGCACACTATCTTCCTTTTTTTCTCCCCTCTCCTCCCTCCTTCACAGACACTCCCGATTCCCACACTTGAGACTGAGGGTATTGATATTCGTCCTTTACAAATGTTGTTTTTACGCCAGCTGCCACTGTGTGACATTGCCCCTTCCCTTGTTCCCTTCCAATTGTGCCCTCCCTACCCAGTGCAGCAGAGATGGGAAACTAAACAGATGAAGGCGAATTCTGCTCCACTCTGTTCCACAGCACCATGCACTGGCACAGTACTGTTTCCTGGAAGAGTTAGCAATGTATTCATTTTGACAATCTGACCTTTATAATAGTCTCATACATAATATATCCATGCAACCCCTGCAGTTTGTACACACTGTAGTTGCACAGGGCCAGTATTAATAATGGTTGTCAATTTTTGCCTGTGTCTCCTCAAAACTCGGTGGAAAAATAGGAATCCCAAATTAACCTTAAAAAATGGAGTAGCCATGAAAAGGTAATGCTCGTACTCAATGAACAGTCCCAAGAACATATGTTGCACTCAGATACAGGACTTGTTGAAGGAGTGATGGTTCTCTGAGGTGTGTGAGTACAGTCTGTCACAAGTGATTATTACTGAACATGTTGCTTATTTTCGTATGACACAAAGTGCTGCAGGGAACGTTCCATTAATATTTAACTGTAAACAAACTATAGCACAGTGTGTGTCAACTGTTAACTCTCTTCCTGAGATTAGTGGAAGTGCATGTGGTACAGTAGCTGACAAAGGTCAGGCCACAGGCTGTAATGTTGCCGCAGAAGCAGCAGTAAAACAGCAAAGACGTACTAGCAGTATCAGTGATACAGTCGCAGAGACAAGCAGCTTAGTAGTTCATTAGGCGCTACAGCTGCCGCCTTCAGGCCCCATCGCTTATTGATATGTAAACCCTGTTCATGAAAAGGAATGTAATCACTTAGCCTGATTTCAGGTGTCTATAGACAACGGGAGAGGCTCACTCTGGGTGCTTCACTCAAATCCAGAGTAATCTAATCAAACTCCCATAGAAGACTTTGCCGTGGCATTCTTCGTCGGCTACAGACGTGCTATAGGAATGGTTACTGCCAATTGACTGGAGAATTAATTTACCTTCCCCCTCACCCCCAGCATCCTGCTTACACTGAAATGTATCCATGGATTTTTATATGGAGCTAAAGCTATAGGGAAGTGGTGGGCAACATGTGACCCATGAGACATTTTGTTGACCGTTGCCCATGCGCAGGGTTGTCAGGTTCTACCGATTTCCATCGGTGTAGTTTTTTTCCTATCAGAATGACTGAAGTGATACGCACGTAAAGCAAGGGCAAGTGAGTGAAGTGCTGTGCTGATTGCTCACAACATTGACTGTGGGAGCCGTGCTCTCCCTCTGCCTCTAAAGTGTAAATATTTATTTTGTTTTTAACCATTTGAAGCTGATGACAGTTCTATTAATATATGAATGATTAAGCATTTTCTCTAACTCATGAAATATTTGGCCCGTATTAAATGTATTTAATCTTATTCATGGTGTTGTGTTAGGTACACTGGTATAACACTGGCTGCAACTGGATGCAGCTTAGATCAGAAAGATACTGCAGTCCTTGAAGTTAGTTCAATCAGGTTTATTGAACTAATAGCACACTTAGCACAGTTCTCTGTGAGTTCGACTCTCTGCTAACTTAAGTGTGGTTACTCTGTCTGACTGAACCAGACTAGCTCTTAGCCACGTGGTGGAGGTGGCTGACTGACTCTCTAGATGTTCATCAGTGGAAAGAGACGGAGTGTGAGTGCCTCGTGTCTTTTATAGTCAGATCCCACCCCTGAGTATCCTGCTTATTGGTCATGTCCTGTTGTCTGTGTCCATTAGCTGCTTGTCTGTATATCATTATGTATGTGTCTGCATATCATGACATCTCCCCTTTTTTTATGTTTGGATGACATATGTGAACATATTTACAAGAATAGGCCAATTAACATATATACATGCAGTGGATGTGAACATATGTACATGTGAAAACAGCTGTCTAATGCGAGAACACAGAACATAGCAAACAGGACAAATGTCCATAAGTCCAGTCTTTGTGGCTTGCATGTGATCCTGGTCAACCGCCGGAGAGATGGTGGTGGGGACGACAGCGCCTTGATGGGCGGGATTAAAACCTGACTGGTGGTGCAGACCTACACAAGGCTGCATAGTGTCCAGGCTTCTCGCAGTTTAAACATCGCCCGCCTCTTGCAGGGCAGTGTCCCTTTAAGTGGGCGTTGCCACAGTTCGGGCACGCCATGATGTCGTGTACGTCGTCGCACATGCGCAGTGTGGTCAGCAGACGTCTGCACCTGCACAGTGTGGGTGTCAGCCGCTTCATTATATCGTTCGCATGCGTGGATCTCCGGGAAAAGCGCGCGAGATGGCCGCTGTCTTCAATGCTGAGGCGCTGCATCCGGGAGATGGCCTGCACATTCACTGCCTCATGGGAGGCAAGTTTCTCAGTTTCAGCCGATTTGTATTGGGAATACCGATTTTTTGCGTGCTCACGCACTGTACATGTTTCAGTCGCGACTGGCAGGGTCATATGCTTGTTTTTTAAGAGCTGGTCTCTCAGAGGACCAGAGTGAACTCCAAACACGATTTGGTCTCTGATCATGGAGTCAGCAATATCACCAAAGTTGCAGGACAGCGCTAGTAGGCGGAGGCTAGTTAAGAAGGCATTGAAAGATTCATCTTTACCTTGAAGACATTGTTTGAATATGCAGTGCTCAAAGATTTCATTGGTGTCCACTTCACAGTGACTATTGAACTTGTCCAGGATGGTCTGAAACTTTGCCTTGTCCTGGCTTTCGGTGAAGTTAAACGAGTTGAAGAGTTTGATGGCTTGATCACCCGCTGTTGAGAGGAGAAGCGCAATCTTTCTTGCATCAGACGCACCCTCGAGGTCTGAGGCTTCGATGTACAGCAGAAACTTTCGCTTGAATATCCGCCAGTTGGCACTGAGATTGCCGGAGGTCCTGAGCTGGTGAAGAGCCTGAATCTTCTCCATGGTGCCGGGATACATTTGCTGGTCATCACGGAGCGGACTGAGGTAAGCCACCTTAAATTAGTTGTCTCCTGGTATCATGGTTCTTTACTCCGAGAGTGGTTAGGGTGTGGAATGGACTGCCTGCTGTGATAGTGGAGTCGGAGACTTTAGGAACTTTCAAGCGGTTATTGGATAGGCACATGGAGCACACCAGAATGACAGGGAGTGGGATATCTTGATCTTAGTTTCGGACAATGCTCGGCACAACATTGAGGGCCGAAGGGCCTGTTCTGTGCTGTACTGTTCTATGTTCTATGTCGTGTTAGGTACACTGGTCTAACACTGGCTGCAACTGGATGCAGCTTAGATCAGAAAGATACTCCTGACCTTGAAGTTAGCTCAATCAGGTTTATTGAACTAATAGCACAGTTAGCACAGTTCTCTGTGAGTTCGAATCTCGGCTAACTTAAGTGTGTTTACTCTGTCTGACTGAACCAGACTAGCTCTTAGCCACGTGGTGGAGGTGTGAGATTGTAACAACACCCTTGACTGACTCTCCAGATGTTCATCCGTGGAAAGAGGCGGAGTGTGAGTGCCTCGTGTCTTTTATAGTCAGATCCCACCCCCGAGTGTTCTGTCTGCTTATTGGTCATGTCCATTCGCTGCTTGTCTATATATCATTATGTGTGTGTCTGCATATCATGACACATGGGGTTGTGGTTGTTGAACAAGCCCCCATTTCAATCTTGCGGCCCACTGAGATGAAGGAGGGTCACTCATGCTGTTGCTCTTTTTAACCTTAGTCTATTTGCTCTGATTACGTCACCTTTGCTCATGAGTCGCCAGGTATCTTTCTGATACCGCCACGTGGTTCAAGTTCAGGTTATAATTAATAATACAGCACACCGCTTAGTAAGGATTAAAACAACGGTCATTTATTATATACAACAAGCAATATTAATACACTAATACTACTATCTATACAATAAACCTATCACTACTGGCCAATACTTAACTTAGGAAGAGCCCACCAGTTCAGGGAGACGAATGGCTTGTCCAATCACGTCGGGCCCGCGGGATTCAAAAGGCTGCTACAGGTCGGTGGCTAGGTGTCTCTACCGGATAGCAATCGCTGGATTCAAACTTACAGTTCCCAGTTGCTGTTCTTGCGAAGGTCTCGAGCAGGTGAAGAGGAGAGAGAGAGAGAGATCTGAACTTGGCCCCTCACTTTTATAGGGCCCAGGGGCTTCCCGCCTCCCGGGGCGGCCCTTGACCCTGAGTCCCAAGTGATTGGATTTGTCCCCAATCCCTGGGGTCGATGTGTCCAATGGTGAGGCGATTCCTCGATCGGGCGGTGGTCGTTCACCTGTCTTTGTTTCGGCCACTGCAGGCGCCGACAGGTCTGGCCCGGTATTCAATTGCTAATATGTTGCAATTGTTCCCTGGGATAGCCGATTTAACTGCAGATGTCTGAATAGATGGGCTGGAAACAGTCCTGAATGTAACTGCAAATACCTGAGTTGATGGGCTGTTGATAGCCCTGAGTATCGATCTGGGCTAACTTCCCCAGAGCCGAATATGCAATACTGTCTGCAGCTTCCTGCTTGTGTCTTCTTAGCTGCTTTTCCCAGCAGTCTTTCGGGTTAGCCATTTCAAACTGGGTTTTGGCCAGATTAATCGGAACGCAGCCATTTTACGTGGCTACAATGCGGCCCACTCACTAGCCTAGGTTGCCATCACTGCCATAGGAAAATACATGGAAGCATACAATATTACAGCAGAGGATGTTACTTGAATAATCACACTTCTCTGAAAGAGCTTTTAAACTTAGTCCATTCCCCTGCCCTTTCCTCATACTCTTGAGTATTTTCTTCAAATACTGTGGGTGGCACGGTAGCACAGTGGTTAGCACTGTTGCTTCACAGTGCCAGGGTCCCAGGTTCGATTCCCACCTTGGGTCACTGTCTGTGTGGAGTCTGCATGTTCTCCCCGTGTCTGCGTGGGTGTCCTCCAGGTGCTCCAGTTTCCTCCCACAAGTCCCGAAAGACGGGCTGTTAGGTGAATTGGACATTCTGAATTCTCCCTCTGTGTACCCGAACTGGCGCCGGATGTGGCGACTCGGGGATTTTCACAGTAACTTTGTTGCAGTGTTAATGTCAGCCTACTTGTGACAATAAAGATTATTATTATTATACAGATTATTTAACCATTTTCTTCCACTTCTGTTTCAAGTCGTGACAAACCCCGATACAAAGATTCTCCTAAACTTGCCCTTTGCGGTTTTGACTGCCTTACGTTCATGCCATGATTAATACTGACCAGTGAAAATAGTTTACTATTTACTTTCTCTAAGCTCCTTGTGATTTGAACACCTCTATCATATCACTTTGTAACCTTCTCTGCTGTGGTAAGAAGAGCTCAGTTAACACTCTCCTCAAGATTAAAGCCTCTCGCCCTTGGTATTTTCTTTGTATATCTTTTCTGTAACATCGCCATTGTTTTGACATCCTTCCTAAATTTGAGGGCCCCGTGCTAATTACCTTGGCAAGGTCTCATGTACATATGTATATCCGAAAACAGAACGTGGCGTGAGAGGACCCATATCTACCCTGTGATTCTAACTAAGATCTGGCTAGCTTTGTGTAAACCAGGATTGAACCTGGAACAAAAGCAGAGACCTTCATGACAATATTCAGAAGCCCATGTTGTCAAAGTATAGCACTACCGAGTTAAAATTCCATGGGAGCACATGGGGGGATCGGTGATTCTCCTGATTTCAACAGATGATCTGTGGAAACTCAGGAGAATCAGTCTACACTATTTCTCTGGGGTTTCTGAGAGTGAGAGTTCTTGCCAAAGTTTGGGAGAAAATTGGGAGAGCCCCCTGTGGAAATTCAATCTCATGAGTTTAATTATTGTTTTGATTATCTGATACCCTTTTGAGTAATCTGCATCAAAAACTTGCTATATGAGAAGTCAGTCTCTTAATCTGTTTATTTATATCCTGGGGAGTGGAATTCTTTCTAGTTTGTACACTCAGTGTTGGCACTAAGTACTCCGAGATCAGAAGAAGATTAGAGCTCTATCCACTTTACTCAAACAAGGTGACTCATCTCCACACTTAGAAGAGCATCTTTCACTACACCAATTGTTTTTCATTTTCCACACCAGCTGTCCTGTGGCCTTCAAGTGACAATTAATGTAGCACTGGGGACAGTTTATTGCTGTTGTCTCATGTCCTGTGTGAACAGGATTAAAACTGTCTAAACCTATTTCATATCGAACTATTACAGCAACATCCATGGAGATTTTCCAGACCAGACAAGCCAGCGGCCATACACACTCCTATCCTATTCCAAAGAGGTGGCTGGATGGTCTGATGGATTTGTACTTTTGGCTAAGATCAGGCATAGGATCAAGTTCGAGATCAGGTGCAATACCTTTTCTTGTCAGCCTGGGTCTGGTATGTCTCTCTTGTGAGGCCTACGAATTGGATTCAATTTGAATTTGGATTGCTTTTTGGAGCAAGCAAGGAGATGCCCACTCTGCGCATTGGCTTTGTAACTTTGAGAAAGCAATAACATTTTTTTTAAATGCATCCTTACTCTTCTAGAATTTGATTTCAATCCAGCTCCAGTTCGAGATCTGCTCCCTCTGCTGGCAGCAAAAGTCTCCATTGGTTTTAATGGGTTTAAACACAGAATGCAAAATCAGCACTCACTCACTCTTGGAGAGCTACAGGGAGGCTTATGTAGAAAATAGAAAGATTGCAACATATATTGGAAGCAGGGTTGAACAGAGTGCATTACCGCTGCAAATTTAGGGACTCAACATAAGTGCCGGCATGCACCATCTTGGATATTTTGTGCTGACCCTGCCAAAGTTGGTTTGGGCAGAGGCTGGAGTGGGGGAGAAGGCGTTTGGTGGGAAAGTCCTTTGAGGAAACTGGAAATTCTGGTGCAAGCTCCAGGGGCTGGTGAGGTAACATTTAGAACTCACCTGCCAGCCCATTCCCCCCCTCCCCCCAACAGGAAATCAACAGCCCATTTAACACACCAAACTCAATGAAGAAGAAAATTGGGTGGAGTACGTATCACACTGCCAATTTGCTGTTCCCTGTTTTGTGCATTTACTCATACACATTTTCTCTACTGACTGTTCTATCATTGACTGGGGCATCTGTGTGCTTCTACTGGGTGTATGATGCCTCAAAACAATTAATATTGAGATGTTGTATTATGTGGAGAATGAGGAACCTTATTATCAAAACTGGGAAAGGATAAGGGAGCCTTTGAAGTTTCGAGTCCAAGAATGCAGGTTCCCCACTGGAGGAAGTGAAGGGGAGTTGGGGTGGAAGGCAGTTGCTTCTTACGATTTTGCTCAAGACTCCAATGTCCTTCCTAGATGAGAATGGATTTGGTTTGCATTGGGGTAGAACATAGAGCATATGGTGCAGAAGGAGGCCATTCGGCCCATTGAGTCTGCATTGACCCACTTAAGCCCTCACTTCCACCCTATCCCAATAACCCCTCCTAACCTTTTTGGACTCTAAGGGGCAATATATCATGGCCAATCCACCTATCCTGTACGTCTTTGGACAGTAGGAGGAAACCAGAGCACCCGGCGGAAACCCACGCAGACACTGGGAGAACGTGCAGACTCTGCACAGACAGTGACCCAGCAGGGAATCGAACCTGGGATCCTGGCGCTGTGAAGCCACATTGCTAGCAACGTGTAGCAGATGGAATGCCAATGGTAACTCACAGAGAGCAGAAATGGAACAACTCACAGACAGAAGGCTTATACAGAGTGGCTTATACAATGGACATTCCAGTGAACAGCTCAAAGATGTGCCTCTGTGGGAGTGGCGCAAAGACAGCGCTTAGGTGAGAATCATGGACAGTGGAATCATGGATATTGGTATCTCCGGAGGAGCTCACAGACATTAGCCTCGTATGAGTCAGCTCAAGAGCAATCTTCTGAGAGTGATTGGAGGCTACAGGTTCCTGGGAGTGGTTCAAAGGCAGTTGCCTAATTCAGAATGTGTATTAAAAACAATGGGGCACGATCCTGCGACCACGCTGCGCCGGATTAGCAGCTCGCCCCGGAGCAGCGTGGTCATTGAAAGCCAGGAGACCCCGCTCCCGGGATCTACCCGGCTCACAATGCCTCGCGAGATTCAACACGATCTCACGAGATGTTGTGAGGTGAATCCTGCCCACAATGGGCGGGATCACATCTTAGCAAATTTGCGCATTAGAGCGAAGCAGTAAGCCTCACTCTAATATGCAGATTCCCGAGGGACCTGAGGCTTTGAAATTCAGTTCCTTCTCCCTTCGCCTCAGAGACTTCAGGCGAGCGCCGTTTCGTACTGATCCCCACAAATGGGGACCAGAGGGAACGGCACTCGTGGGGGTCTCCAAGGGGATCGCAGGCCCCCAGATGCATGCTCTTTGGTGGTGCCTTGGAACTTCTGGTGCCACCTGGATGCCAAGGTATAAAGCTAGCATTTTTGCACGCATCCGATCTGGCCAAGGTTGTCCGGCGTGGGTGGTGGAGGGGTGCGTTGGGGGGGGAGGGGCAGGGACCCTGCCATATTTAACAGTGGTGTCCCGACATCTCGCTACAGTGGGTAGTTCCACCGAGGAGCTCCTCACTGTACAAAATGGGGTTACGTGCAGCCTGGGCCACGCATTCCCCGTTCAGGCCCCTTATTTTACACGGTTCGCGTTGAATAGCCGTGTATTTCTCGGCATTGCAAGTGCGGGAAACAAGCAGCTAAACACACTCGCTAGGGGACTTTGCTCCCTTTTGGTTGAACCGTGCCCAATATAAATGCACCTTCTCTGCCTTAAGTGAAAGCTCGATGCTCAATGAATATCCGGCAGTTATCATCCCCACATTTTTCTTCGTTTTGCAATACACTGGGTGAAGTGACCAAATACTGTAGGGAGGTAGGAAGGATACGAACCCAGGATCAAGAGGTGTTGAATAAGAAGTATGACAATTATCCTGAGAAAGGCCTCTAATATCTGGACTGTGGCTGCTTTGTTGTAGTTTGAAGCATTGACCTTTGGTGAACTTTGCTATTCTAGTGCTAATTTACTCTCTAAATCACTTACATTAACATTTTAATTGTGCCCATATACAACAGCCTGTAATGACATAATCCAGTTGTGTTCTCTGAAGAACTAGGGAAAGCATGAAAATGTACACGGTTCAGTACAATACAAATAACAGCCCCAGGAATCCTTTGGCACACTCCACTGTGACTTGCCAACAATATGGAGGTGACGATGATCTGAGGTCCTGACGGGAATCACAGTCAGGAACCATGAAAAGCCTCTTTGCTGAGAGAGTTTGCTTGAGGTGACAAATCCCAAATTTCTTTACCCGTCAGTCTGGCCTCAATAAAAGTCGAGAAGGATTTGCAGGTACAGCATTAGTTGTTTTATTTGGCTTGCAAGCCTGATTCATTTCACAGAGGCATAAGACACACCCAGTCTCCTACACCCCGGAAAGCGAATGAACAAAGGGACAAAGGGATTTCTGCAAATCAATTCAAATGGTATCAAGTTTCACATACACAATTCCCATAGGTCATCCTATACCCCTCCTGACCTGGTCATACATTCTGATTGGCTCACTTCTCATCTCTTCCTCTGGCCCCCTTATTACCCAGCATCCTTTTCTCCTCCTTTGGTGGACACACCTCCTCCTTGCTTTGCCATGCGGTCTGAAATCCTTTGTCTGTGAACTCACCAGAATGAGACTGGCCTATCTCTACATTACAGTAACTAATATCTCTAAAGTAACTATTTTATATCACATTCGTCAGAGGCATATTAATTTCTTCTGGTGTGGGGATTTATCACCCTGCTCGCTCCCCCACCTAAATTACCAACTTCTACCATACCCTTTGACTCTGACACAACGCAGGCACTCTATTTATGAATGTAGATGCCTGCCAGTGGTATCTCACGATTAAGGGAGCCAGACTCTTATCAACCTCCAGTACAGTCAGTGGCAGAGGGCAGGGTTGCCAAAGTGTCTAGCTTTCTAAGAAAGTCAACTTGTTCAATCCCAATGCCCCACTGATAGAAATCAGTATGGGAATGAAAGATTTGACTAACCACTATGGTATTGCAATGCAGAAAAAAAAGATTTTTGCACGTCTTTTAAAAGTAAGAGATGACCAAAGTAATTGCAGACTTGGCCTTTTCATCACGATGAACCATATGAGTGGAGAAGGTGAAATCAGATGACAGAGGGTGTGTACCATGAACCGCTGGAGACCATGTGGTGTTGTTGCTCTCACAATGGTGTAAGATTAGGAATTCCTAGATATTGACAGAACAAAAATGAAGGGATGGCAATATATGTCCAAGTCCTATGTTGTGTGATTGGTGTTAAACTTGGAGGTGATGGTTTTCCCATGATGTTGCTGCTCTTGCCCTTCTCAGTGGTAAAGATCATTGCAGGAAAGTATTGTTGAAGTAATCTTGCTGGGTTGCCATAATATATTCAATAAATTGTACGCATTGAATTCATAATGTACCTTTCTGTAGGCAGCGGTCCTCTGAGAAACAAATGTTTTTTTAGAAAACCATATATGCTTAACCACATCGCTGAGTCTGCAACATCATTGCACCCAACTTCCCCTGACCTCAGCTTTCTTTCTTCTTCTCCTAAATGTGGTAACTTATGCTACAGTAAACCCCATGAGGGAACTCCACCTCACCAAAGGAGCTATTCTTCATGGGTGACAAGCAAGTTATTGTACAGTGGTCCTCAGTCCTGGCTGAGACATGTTAATTTAAGAGAGGCCAAGGATTAATCCTGGGCTGATCTTTTATCCATACAGCTCAGAACTCTACCGGTGAAATTATCCATGAGCCATTATATCTCTACAGTGCAGAAGGAAACCATTTGGCCCATTAAGGCTGCACGGACGCTCCGAAAGAGCACCCTACCTAGGTCCACTCCCCCGCACTATCCCCGTAACACCACCTAACCTACCAAGGGAATGCTTGCTGAAGTTTTGCAAAACCTTTAAAAGGTTTTCAGTTCTGCCAAATGTCATTACTTAGCTGTAGGATCCCTGGCATGAGAAAATGGAAATCTACTTCAGATGCAATGTGAGTGAGAGTGGTGGGGCTTAAGGCTGCCTTTGACTATTTATTTTAAGAAAGATGCTTTTGTGTAGTACCTATCATGATTTCAAGATATTCTGAAGCACTTCATCGCAAATAAATATTTTTCAACTGTTGTAATTTAGGGAAACACACCAGCCAATTTTCACAAAGCAAGGTCCTACAAACAATACTGAGGGAAAGGACAAATGTACTTTCTTTTAGTTTATTCATTCTCAGGATTTTGGTATCACTAGCGAAACTGATATTTATTGCCCACCTTCCTCCGTCTTCAGGTTCTTTGTTTTGCAACGGACAGTGATCATGGCTTTCCAACTTTCGTTGTCTTAGGTAATGGCCAACGTCTTGGTGTTGTTCTCAAATCTTGTACCTGCTCTGCTTAAGCGATCCATATATCTCCTGCTTTGTCTCTCTTTTGCTCTTCTGTCCTCGATTTTACCAGTCACTACCAGATGTTCAAGTTTCTCCCTCCTAAATACGTGTCCAAGGAATTGGAGTTGTCTCTTGGTGACCA
This sequence comes from Scyliorhinus torazame, assembly GCF_047496885.1. NCBI lineage: Eukaryota > Metazoa > Chordata > Chondrichthyes > Carcharhiniformes > Scyliorhinidae > Scyliorhinus > Scyliorhinus torazame. The sequence goes on along the minus strand of NC_092709.1, from coordinate 45,295,999 downwards.
TTTGGAAGAGTTTTTCCTGCTTTCCTCCAAACTTCCTCATTAGTTGTGTGTGTATTATCCAATTAATCTACATAATGCATCTCAGAAGCCACTCACAAGTTTCTGTTGCCTTTAATTTATCTTCCACTGTCTTGCTTATATTCCAACTTCTGCATTTATGTAGAAATGTTGACCAGATGTAGCATTTTAATAATCTCATTCTGCTTTCCATAGAGATGTTCTCACATCTGAGGAGGCCTGACATTTTTGCTTTCAAATGTTCTGTGCCTCCTGATGTCTTGATCACTTTTCCCATCCGGTATTATTAGGCTATCTAGATAAGAAAATTAATAAACTTGTTTTATTTCTTTCGATTCCACTGTTAATTTTGCATCTAGGTGTAATCCTTTTCTTTGATAATATCATGTGTACTATTTTGTTGCTGCAGCTTAATGATAATCCATATCTGTTACTATTTGTTACAGTTGTGTCTCGGATTGTTTGTAGATCTTCCTCTGTGTCTTACCATAATAATTACTGTGCCAAACGCATCTCTCAGATCCTTAGTCTCCCTGAAATGATGGTTTGTTGCTGGACTACTTCAGAGGGTAGTGAAGAATCAAATACATTAACATGGGGCTGGAGACAGGCACTGCAGAGGCACAATGGAGGAAGGCACAGGGTGTACAGTACGAATATGGGGAGAAGGCGAGCAGGTTGCTGGCACACCAATTGAGGAAAAGGGGAGCAGCGAGGGAAATAGGGGGAGTGAGGGATGAGGAAGGAGAGATGGAGCGGGGAGCGGAGAGAGTGAATGGAGTGTTCAAGACATTTATAAAAAATTATATGAAGCTCAACCCCCGGATGGGAGGGAGAGAATGATGGGCTTCTTGGATCGGCTGGAATTTCCCAAGGTGGAAGAGCAGGAAAGGGTGGGACTGGGAGCACAGATCGAGGTAGAAGAAGTGGTGAAAGGAATTAGGAGCATGCAGGCGGGAAAGGCCCCGGGACCGGATGGATTCCCAGTCGAATTCTATAGAAAATATGTGGACTTGCTCGCCCGGCACTGACGAGGACCTTTAATGAGGCAAAGGAAAGGGGACAACTGCCCCCGACTATGTCTGAAGCAACGATATCGCTTCTCTTAAAGAAGGAAAAGGATCCGCTACAATGCGGGTCCTATAGACCTATTTCCCTCCTAAATGTAGATGCCAAGGTCCTGGCCAAGGTAATGGCAATGAGAATAGAGGAATGTGTCCCGGGGGTGGTCCACGAGGACCAAACTGGGTTTGTGAAGGGGAGACAGCTGAACACGAATATACGGAGGTTGTTAGGGGTAATGATGATGGCCCCACCAGAGGGAGAAACGGAGATAGTAGTGGCGATGGATGCCGAGAAAGCATTTGATAGAGTGGAGTGGGATTATTTGTGGGAGGTGTTGAGGAGATTTGGTTTTGGAGAGGGGTATGTTAGATGGGTGCAGCTGTTGTACAGGGCCCCAGTGGCGAGCGTGGTCACGAATGGACGGGGATCTGCATATTTTCGGCTCCATAGAGGGACAAGGCAGGGATGCCCTCTGTCCCCATTATTGTTTGCACTGGCGATTGAGCCCCTGGCGATAGCGTTGAGGGGTTCCAAGAAGTGGAGGGGAGTACTTAGGGGAGGAGAAGAGCACCGGGTATCTTTGTATGCGGATGATTTGCTACTGTACGTGGCGGACCCGGCGGAGGGGATGCCAGAAATAATGCGGATACTTGGGGAGTTTGGGGATTTTTCAGGGTATAAATTGAACATGGGGAAAAGTGAGTTGTTTGTGGTGCATCCAGGGGAGCAGAGTAGAGAAATAGAGGACCTACCGTTGAGGAAGGTAACAAGGGACTTTCGTTACCTGGGGATCCAGATAGCTAAGAATTGGGGCACATTGCATAGGTTAAATTTAACGCGGTTGGTGGAACAGATGGAGGAGGATTTCAAGAGATGGGATATGGTATCCCTGTCAATGGCAGGGAGGGTGCAGGCGGTTAAGATGGTGGTCCTCCCGAGATTCCTCTTTGTGTTTCTGTGCCTCCCGGTGGTGATCACGAAGGCTTTTTTTAAAAGGATTGAAAAGAGCATCATGGGTTTTGTGTGGGCCGGGAAGACCCCGAGAGTGAGGAAGGGATTCTTACAGCGTAGCAGGGATAGGGGGGGGCTGGCACTACCGAGCCTAAGTGAGTATTATTGGGCCGCTAATATTTCAATGGTGAGTAAGTGGATGGGAGAGGAGGAGGGAGCGGCGTGGAAGAGATTAGAGAGGGCGTCCTGTAGGGGGACTAGCCTACAGGCTATGGTGACAGTCCCATTGCCGTTCTCACCGAGGAACTACACCACAAGCCCGGTGGTGGTGGCTACACTGAAGATTTGGGGACAGTGGAGACGGCATAGGGGAAAGACTGGAGCCTTGGGGGGGTCCCCGATAAGAAACAACCATAGGTTTGCCCCGGGGGGAATGGATGGGGGATATGGAATGTGGCAAAGAGCAGGAATAACGCAACTGAAAGATCTGTTTGTGGATGGGAAGTTCGCGAGTCTGGGAGCGCTGACCGAGAAATATGGGTTGCCCCAAGGGAATGCATTCAGGTATATGCAACTGAGGGCTTTTGCGAGGCAACAGGTGAGGGAATTCCCGCAGCTCCCGACACAAGAGGTGCAGGACAGAGTGATCTCAAAGACATGGGTGGGGGATGGTAAGGTGTCAGATATATATAGGGAAATGAGGGACGAAGGGGAGACTATGGTAGACGAACTAAAAGGGAAATGGGAAGAAGAGCTGGGGGAGGAGATCGAGGAGGGGCTGTGGGCAGATGCCCTAAGCAGGGTAAACTCGTCGTCCTCGTGTGCCAGGCTAAGCCTGATTCAGTTTAAGGTATTACACAGGGCACATATGACTGGAGCACGGCTCAGTAAATTTTTTGGGGTGGAGGATAGGTGTGCGAGGTGCTCGAGAAGCCCAGCGAATCATACCCATATGTTTTGGTCATGCCTGGCACTACAGGGGTTTTGGATGGGGGTGACAAAGGTGCTTTCAAAAGTAGTAGGAGTCCGGGTCGAACTAAGCTGGGGGTTGGCTATATTTGGGGTTGCACAAGAGCCGGGAGTGCAGGAGGCGAGAGAGGCCGATGTTTTGGCCTTTGCGTCCCTAGTAGCCCGGCGCAGGATATTGCTAATGTGGAAAGAAGCCAAGCCCCCGGGGGTGGAGACCTGGATAAATGACATGGCGGGGTTTATAAAGCTAGAGCGGATTAAGTTCGTCCTAAGGGGGTCGGCTCAAGGGTTCACCAGGCGGTGGCAACCGTTCGTCGAATACCTCGCAGAAAGATAGACGGAATGGAAAAAAGAAGGCAGCAGCAGCAGCCCAGAATCGGGGGGGGGGGCGGGGGGGAGAGAGAGAGGGGTGGGGGGGGGGGGGGAGGAGGAACCAGAAGGACTCTCAGGGTTGTTAATATATACTGTATAGTATGTATAGGTCGTTGCTACAGATAATTATATATTGGACTGTTAAATTATATTTTTGGAGAGTGTTACTTGTGACAAGGCAGTTGCCAATTAGGGTTAGTTTTCATTTTTGTTATTTATTATTTATTCATTTTTTGTTTATAAAATAGGTCATTGTTATTTGTGTTGTTATAATATTGTGTAAAGGATGCACAATGTACTGTGTTGGTTGACCAAAAATTTTCAATAAAATATTTAATTAAAAAAAACATGGGGCTGGAGTGGTCTAACCAGGGAAGCGCAGCAGGCTCGGTTTTTAACGGCAATCTGACAGCTTTGTGGCCACTTTTACTGACACTGGCTATTATTTCCTTTTTTTTTCTCTCTGTTAGCTGAATTCAAGTTCTCAAACTGCTTCGGTGGGATTTGAACTGAGGTTTCACGGATTATTCGTTCCGGCCTCAGGATTGCTCGTCCGGTGACCTGTTTTATTAATGTTGATTGAGGGAGGAATATTGGCCAGGACACCAGGGGAACTTGTCTGCTCATCTCCAACTCGCACTGTGAGATGTGCCCCCCTGAGAGGACAAATGGGCCTCGGTTTAATGTCTCACCTGGAAGATGGGAACCTGCTTTTTCTTTCCTGTGGTTCAGATCATTCTGTATTATAACAGTAGAGGCGTTAACAAGAAGATAGGTAGGAGTGTGAAGCCTTCAAACACAGCTCCATACTATAAATACGGTATTGGTTGCAGTACTTTCTTTGGTTACATAAGCTCTATTTGACAGCATAGCATGGAACAAAGTTCCTAATCTGCGTCTGCTACAGACAGGGCTGCAGGCAGCGAATTTTGAATTATAGAAGATTGCTTCTAATTGCCGTCCACAACAGACTGCACCCAACCCCAGTGTCTTTGTTTGAGGGGATGGACATTGGGTCTAGGAGGAAGATCCGCTGGAAAATACTGAGTTTTTAAATAGTTGTGTTCCAGTTCATTTGAAAATACATGCTCGCTTCACAATTGATGGATTTTTAATCCAGAAAATTACAGGGAAAATATCACACGTGGGTTTATCCATATTCAACAGGCCAACTAGATCAGTAATTTTTAATACGATAGCACTGGTCACAGGTGTCTAATTGGGAATCCAGATGTGGCTAATTGCATTTCTGATTAGTAAATAAAAATTGAGTAATAAACACCATCAGTGCATGGGTGATCTCAGTGCTCATTCGCAATATATGCATGTGTACTTGAATATATTTGTGCGTTTGTTGGTAAAATGTTAAGGTGAAAAGCAGCATGCCATGCACAATTGTTTTTTGATTGTTGTGATTGCTTTACTGCCATGGTTACTGGATGGTGGTAGATGTTAAGTAAATATAAACATGTGAAGTATATTTATTTGTAAAGTGCGAGCTCATGTCATGCCTTTTCTACTATAGTGCAGGTGGCTAAAATTATGTAGCTGTAATCACACAAATTACCATCGGACAATATTAGACTAGATTGTCAGAGAGGCGCTTCTGCCATTATCTATGCCAACCTAAACCAGTTCAAGCAGACAGGCCCCTCTAATTCCTTTCAGTTTGTAAAGACACTCCAATTCCAAATTCACAGACGCACTTTACCCTTTTACCCAGTGTCACTGCACCCAACACCAATTAACAAGAGGATTTCACCTCCTCTAAATTTGCACCCCCATCCCGTATCACAGAGCACTCTTCCTCCTCAGTGCCATAGAGTCATGTATGTTTACAGCATGGAAACGGGCCCTTCGGCCCAGCCCAGCTTGTCCATGCCGCCCAGTTTCTATCACTAGGCTAGTCCCACTTGCCCGCATTTGGCCCATAGCCCTCTATACCCACCCTGCCCATGGAACTGTCTAACTGCTTTTTAAAAGACAAAATTGTACCCGTCTCTATCACTGCCTCTGACAGCCCGTTCCAGATGCTCACCACCCTCTGTGTGAAGAAATTTCCCCTCTGGTCTCTTTCGTATCTCTCCACTCTCACCTTAAACCTATGCCCTCTAGTTCTAGACTCCTCTACCTTTGGGGAAAGATGTCGACTATCTTATCTATGCTCCTCATTATTTTATAGACCTCTATAAGATCACCCCAAAGCCTCCATACGCTCCAGGGAAAAAAGTCCCAGCCAGTAGGGCAGCACGGTAGCATTGTGGATAGCACAATTGCTTCACAGCTCCAGGGTCCCAGGTTCGATTCCGGCTTGGGTCACTGTCCGTGCGGAGTCTGCACATCCTCCCCGTGTGTGCGTGGGTTTCCTCCGGGTGCTCCGGTTTCTTCCCACAGTCCAAAGATGTGCAGGTTAGATGGATTGGCCATGATAAATTGCCCTTAGTGTCCAAAATTGCCCTTAGTGTTGGGTGGGGTTGCTGGGTTATGGGGATAGGGTGGAAGTGTTGACCTTGGGTAGTGTGCTCTTTCCAAGAGCCGGTGCAGACTCGATGGGCCGAATGGCCTCCTTCTGCACTGTAAATTCTATGATAATCCAACCTGTCCTTATAACTCAGACCATCAAGTCCTTGTGGCAGTGATCTGCAGCTTCTACCTGCCCCAGCCAATTTGCTTTGCAGACTCACGTTATGCTGCAGGGAAGATCAGCAAGGAGTGGAATAACAGAACGTGCGGTCCCCCGTGACTCCCTGCAAATCATTGCTCTGAGTCCCTGGATTTCACTCCCATTGCTCCCCACTCCTCCACTTGTCCACCAGATCTGCCACTGCAGCCTTGGGATCACTGCACATTTACCGTGGGACCCCTGGATCCGCCTTTTCTATCTGATGGTTCAGTCTCCACATCTACTCGGCCCTCTGAGTCCACTGCACAAACTCAGCCTGTGCTTGAGCTGATGCTCTTCTGGAGCAGTTCCTAGATCCATCCTCTGTTTCAGAACGGGCCTCAAACCTGAACATTGGTTTGCAGACATTCTATCTAATCTGACTTCATATTGTCTAAAAGTTGACTTCATCCCATTGCAGGCACTTTAAACTTTGACAGTTTCACATCGTGCACCTCCTTCCATCCATTTGCATGCGTGTTTTGGCCGCCATTGCAGACTTGAGCCAATTATGTCTGCTTGCTTTTTCTTTCCCTTTACTGTCTCAAGGGAAATCTGATCTCTTGAGGCAGCAGACCAGCTGCTGAGGTCAACTAAGGGGTTTAAAAAATACATAGACCAATGTGCAATTCGCATGGCTGACTGCACCCCAGTCATGATCATGTATGGAAGTATATGTAAATGGAAACTTAAAAAAATTCAGCCTCAGGACTTGATTGATGCTGGCGAACATGGCATTTCTTGTCCACATTGGCTGCCAGGTTTGATACAACTGAATAGCTTGCTAAGCCACTTCAAAGTTGCAATTAGAAAGAATTAAAAACTTGCATTTAAAAAGCAGCTTTCTCTTCCTCAAGATGCCCCCCAAAAAATTTCTGTTCATTCATGGGACGTGGGAGTTGCTGGCTGGGCCAGAATTTATTGCCCATCTGTAATAATTCCAGGAGGCGCAGGCTAGAAGGTAAAATGTGTTTGTTTCCAAACAAAGCTAAAGCCAAAGCCACAGCGTGCAAACCAAATGTCCGGGTCCGGGGGTCAATATTTAAGGCCCCGCTGGTGAGCCCCTAATGGGCGGGCCTCCGCCTGCTCAAGACGGGAATTCATATTCCACAAAGCAGCAATCCCCTGTGGTCTTCATAGTCCACAATCAGCAATCCCCTGTGGTCTTCATATTCCACAAAGCAGCAATCCCCTGTGGTCTTCATATTCCACAAAGCAGCAATCCCCTGTGGTCTTCATAGTCCACAATCAGCAATCCCCTGTGGTCTTCATGAGGGAAATGATATTCCTCTCCCCTCAAGTCTATTTCATGCCCATCACCCCCGCAGCGACGGGGCCTCTTCTACCTTTTGGTGCTAGGCTCCGGCTCGGTGGCAGTTGGAGCCAAATCGGGGTGTGTGAAGTGGACTGGGGCCCTCCACTTCCACGATGAGTGCCTGAGGGTTACGGAAGGTGGAACGTTCTCAGTACTGGCGCCCGGAGGCAAGCCTGTCTCCTCAGCTGCCATCTCGGATCTTGAGTCTTCACTATCGGGGGTGACTGACCCTCGGGTCTCCCATGGGCTGAGAAGTGCTGGAGGTGGCCGCGACTGGTGTGGGATCCTGCTCCTCAGCTGGTCCAGATGCTTTTTCACGGCCTTTCCTTGAATCTTGACTTTATAGGAGACAGGTCCTGTCTTCTCCAACACGACTCCAGGGATCCAACTGCAGCCGGCCCCGAAGTTCCACATGTATAACAGTATCTTCAGTTTTAAATGCTCTCTCATGCCACCTGGCGTCATATTTTCCTCTCTCAGCTCTCCTGTTTGGCCTCCACCTTCCCCGCTAAATTGGGAAATAGCAGGCTCAGCCTGGTGCACAGTCATCATCCCATCTATAATTCTGCCAGTGCGCCTGGCGTCATGGTGTGTGACATGGTTCGATAGTCAAACAGGAATCGAGCCAACCTTGAGCCCACAGAACCTGCTGGCTGTTTCTTCATTCCATTCTATTATGTCTGTGCCCCCCCCCCCTTTCCCACTCTACAAGACCATTGGATGCTGGACGGTACAGCGCTGTTCAGATGTGCTTAATGCCGAACACGTTTGAAACTCCCCACTGGTAAAGAAGGTACCATTATCAGATATAAGGACCTCTGGTATTCCATGGGTACAAATACTTTGCTGGAGTTTTTCGATTGTTGTGCGAGGACTTGTCGAGGCTATGCGATGCACTTCCAACCATTTAGAATGGGCATCGACCATAATGAGGAACATTGATCCGAAGAACAGACCAGCAAAGTCTACATTCATACCCATACCCAAGGCCATCCTGGCCATTCCCATGGATGTAAGGACGCCAAAGGTGGGAACCTCTCGTTCTCCTGGCACAAGGAACATTGGTTCACTAAGCTCTCAATATCTGTATCGAGTCCGAGCCACCAAACGTAGCTCCTTGTGACCATCTTCATCTTGGATACCCTGAAGTGACCGTTGTGTAACTCCATTGGGCGGCGACCTAGGTGGGGGTAACGAAGATCTCCACTGGGTATCATCTTCAGAGATTGGGCAGCACGGTAGCATAGTGGTTAGCACAATTGCTTCACAGCTCCAGGGTCCCAGGTTCGATTCCCAGCTTGGGTCACTCTCTGTGCGGAGTCTGCACGTTCTCCCCATGTGTGCGTGGGTTTCCTCCGGGTGCTCCGGATTCCTCCCACAGTCCAAAGATGGGCCGGTTAGATGGATTGGCCATGATAAATTGCCCTTAGTGTTCAAAATTGCCCTTCGTGTTGGGTGGGGTTACTGGGTTATGGGGATCGGGTGGAGGTGTTGACCTTGGGTAGGGTGCTCTTTCCAAGAGCCGGTGCAGTCTCGATGGGCCGAATGGCCTCCTTCTGCTCTGTAAATTCTATGTTAAGGTTCGGTGGAGTGGCCATGCTAAATTGCCCTTAGTGTCCAAAATTGCCCTTAGCGTTGGGTGGGGTTACTGGGTTATGGAGATAGGGTGAAGGTGTGGGCTTGGATGGGGTGCTCTTTCAAAGAGCCGGTGCAGACTCGATGGGCCAAATGGTGTCCTTCTGCACTGTAAATTCTATGATGATTCAATACTTAGTTCATAGAATCCCCACAGTACAGAAGGAGGCCATTTGGCCCATTGAGTCTGCACCGACCCTCCGAAAAAGCACATCTTTGGAGTGTCTTTTCATGAGAAAGGGCTTCAAGTGGTCTGTGGGGTGTCTTCAGATTCTGTCACTGAGGAACATATGGTGCAACTTGGACAATGTGGGGTCCTTCTGGGTCCAAGCTTTAAATGCTTCGCAGATACTGGCAAGGTATCTAAAAAGTTTAAAGTCATGCCGATGACTTCTAGCTCCAGCAAAGGGGCTCGGTTCGTGGGCATTGGGAGGCATCTCAGAGCGTCTGCGTTGGCAATACAAGGTCCACAATGGTGCTTGAGGGAGTATTCATAAGCCGCCAGTAACAAGGTCAAAGCTGGCTGTAGTGATGAGGGGAATTGCTTTATCTTCTTGGAAAAGGCCCAACAAAGGCTTGTGGTCCATTATGATTACAAAATGGGTGAATTCAAGGGGTACAGATTGCACTTGGGTTTGTCTAGATTGTGTCTTCCAGCCGCTGGCATGGGACTTGAAGCCCCCACCATCTGACTCAGATGTGAGACTGCTATCACTGACAAACAACCGACACCATTGACCACTTTGGCAAGGGACTGAAGTAGCATATAGATGATAACAAGTAAATTCAGGATGCTTCCTTACCTTTTTTTAAATATAAATTTAGAGTACCCAATTATTTTACTTTTTTTCCAGTTGAGGGGCAATTTAGCGTGGCCAACCCACCTAGCCTGCACATCTTTGGGTTGTGGGGGTGAAACCCACGCAGACACGGGGAGAATGTGCAAACTCCACACGGACAGTGACCCAGGGCAGGGATTCGAACCCGGGTCCTCAGCGCCGTAAGCAGCAATGCTAACCACTGTGCCACGTGCCGCCCTTCGGAGACTTCCTTACCTAAAAGACATTGGACGGGATATACCGACCATCCAGCCTCGTGGTATTCGGCGGGGGAGGCGGCCCGCCAGAGGGATCTATCGGTCTCGCCGCTGTCAGCGGGACTTCCCCTTGCTACCGGGAATCCCGTGCGCCGGCGTGGGATCAGAATTTCCCACCGACGTGAACTGCTGGTGAATCCCAAAAATGTTTTGTGTGACGGCGGCTTTTACTGGAACCAGTGGTTTTTTTTCCATTCTTAGATTTTTGAAAAAAACAAAATCAAGCCCTCAAGCCGCCTTCGATTTTGAATGTACCTTCCCTGGATTTTTAGTCCAGGTCCCTAGATTACTGCCCACTGAAATAACACTGGGCTTGTTTAATTTATATCTATGGAAGAATTTAAAATAATAGCGGAATAAGAAAACAAGTGTCGCCGATGCAGAAAGGCCTTCCTCAGGCTCAAGGGAATACCTGGATTTCCTCCCTCAGCCTTTCTCAAAGCGACCACCAAGGAACTCAGATACTTGACATTCAAATACTGATTCCCCCCCCCCCCCCCCCCCCCCCCCCCCCCCCGAGGCATATAAATTTCTAACTCGAGCTTCACCTCCGAGTTTATTACCTTTCAGCCTCCAGAGCGGCCATGAAGGAGCGAGACTTTTTATTTTTCAGACATTAGCAAAATGGGTGTCATATTTATCCAGTAGTATACGTAAAAACAAACACGGTCAGTGACAATTTTTTTTTGGGTTCCCTTTAACAAGACATATGTTTTCCAAAATTCAACTAACCCTCAAAACAGAGAATTTTCCTGATATGTGCGTTTTGTCCCAATACACATTTGAAATTCCCTTTGGTACTATTCCCCTGTTGTTGCTGGCACTGATTGTGCAGCACAGTGAATCAATGCCATTTATCTTGGTACAAATTGTTAAGTGTACTGAACACTGCAGATGGGAGAGAGGCCAAATCAGTAATGTTAATTTTCATGCTGATTTATGGTAAATCAGTACATTATGAATAATATTAACAAATCACTTTGCAGAGATACGAGCTTTGCAGGAAGAATTCAGTGGGCTTCAGGAAATGGAAAAGGCTAATCTTTTATTTATGCAGTTTTATTCCCTTTATTGTACTTCACGTTCCTACAGTGAGAGGCAAGGCCGGTTTAAAGGATTTAACATGTTGAGAATCATAACTGGGGCTTCAGATGTTTAGCATCACACTCTCTCAGTTGATTTTTCGTTTAGTCTTGTTCCTCCCCCCACATCTCTGTCATTTCTCATTCTCACTCCCATTCCTCGACGGGATTTACTCCCGAGGTTCAATGCAGAACCCGTCACTTCTTCGTGGTAGAGTAACCAACGAGTGAGGACTCTCCACAGCCGAGAGGAGCATTTTGGGTATGGATCACTGGATAGTGCTCAGGTGCAGGTTGCTTCTGTCAACCACTCCACTCTCTCTCTCTTCTTCCTCCCCCCCCGCCCCCGCCCCCCTTCCCCCACTCCCACACTGCCTTTCATAATATGTGGTGCATTATGGCACTGTTATTGCCAAACTGGCTCAAAGCAGCAAACGCAGCATGGTTACTGATTCAAAGCTGGGACATTACTGTTCTATATAGGTTGTTACAACCAGCCCCAGGTGTGGTTCCCCAAAAGTTGTAAACCCAGGCGAGACCCCTTGATTTATCACCGTCTGGCTGGGACCCTCCTCCCTAAATTGTTACAAATCCAGGCGAGAAGGGATAACTAGCTCTGTAGAACCAGGGAGCATATCCTCAAGATAAGGGGGAGCAGATTTAGGACTGAGTTGAGGAGGAACTTCTTCACCCAAAGGGTCGGGTATCTGCGGAATTCCCTGCCCAGTGAAGCAGTTGAGGCTACCTCGTTAAAAGTTTTTTGGGCAAAGGTAGATAGATTTTTGAACAGTGAAAGAATAGAAGGTTACAGTGAGCAGACGGTGGGTAAATGGCGTTGAGTCCACAAAAAGATCAGCCAGGATCTTATTGAATGGCGGAGCAGGCTCGAGGGGCCAGATTGCCTACTCCTAGTTCTTATGTGTCTTTATTCAACCCACCCTCTGCTGGTAGCAACAAAGTTTAATCTAAAAAGGTTCCCTTTCCCTTGGATACCTTTTCCAGACCTAATAGTTATGTTTAAAAAGGAGCCAATTTAACCAGGCTTTCTTGAATGAAGATAAGTTTATTGACTACTAAAAGTTAAGGAGAAATGGTGAAACACATGCATCTACAGTCATATGGATTAGAAGTTCATTTCAAGTAAGAATTTAACCCAATAATAAGTAACTATAACTCAAACGTTATGCAGAATAGTCCTTGACTCTCCAGGAGTAGATGATGATGATGCATGTTGCCGTTACAAATTGATTCCAGTATAGTTGACTTCTGCAGGTGATTAATTGCTTCTTCTATTCAGGTGTTCTGTGGTTTGGTGGAGAGATTTCAGTTCACTTTCCAGCTGTGATCGTTTTACTAGCTGGTTGACTTCCACAGTCAGAGAGAGAGAGTTTATATTTTTCTTGTAAAAGGTGGCATGGGGCACTGCTCCTGGTACTGTATCACACATCTTCCTTGTGGAAAACCTCCAGCTGCTTTTCCTCACAGCACACACACAGCCAGACGGGCTGACAGAGACAGTCCCTGGACACCTCTCTCAGTAGCTTTTAACCCCCTTCCTTGTATATTCCAACTGGAAATCCAGAATCCATGAGTCAATCGAGGCAATTGCACTGGGGATGATAATCAATCTTTAAATAATTTTAGAAGTACCTTGCCAGGAAACACATGGAGGGGTTCCATTGCCCCTCAGAGAAACCTCCTGCAACCATTTCTATCGGTGACCAACAGTACATTCCAGCCATCTTCAAGGTTCGTGTCCATTTTAAAAGATGAAACTCAGGGGCAGCACGGTAGCATTGTGGATAGCACAATTGCTTCACAGCTCCAGGGTCCCAGGTTCGATTCCGGCTTGGGTCACTGTCTGTGCGGAGTCTGCACATCCTCCCCGTGTGTGCGTGGGTTTCCTCCGGGTGCTCCGGGTTCCTCCCACAGTCCAAAGATGTGCAGGTTAGGTGGATTGGCCATGATAAATTGCCCTTAGTGTCCAAAATTGCCCTTAGTGTTGGGTGGGGTTACTGGGTTGTGGGAATAGGGTGGAGGTGTTGACCTTGGGTAGGGTGCTCTTTCCAAGAGCCGGTGCAGACTCGATGGGCTGAATGGCCTCCTTCTGCACTGTAAATTCTATGATAAGTTCTATGAGGTCTTTTTAAAGTCCACATTTTCCATGTATAATTACATTTTATTTTCTCCCATCACCATAAGATCAGCAACTCATTGATTTAATCACCTTTGCTATTGCAGTTCAGTATTCTCCTGTATAAAAAGAATTCCCTTACTTTATATTCATTCGCAGGATGTGGTATCAGTTTCAAGGTCCACCTCTGATTGCCCTTGTTAAGCTGGTGGTGAGCCATGTTCTTGGATACAACCTAGTGACTTTCTCAACAATTTCAAGGGAATTTAAGAGTTAACCATATCCCTGTGGATGTGGAGTCACAAGAACAGGCTACAGTGGGTAAGAACAGCAGATTTATTTCTCTAAACGATAGTGGTGAACCAGATTGAGTTTACACCAATCCAATAATTTCATAGTGAGGCAGGTGGTCCAATTCTGATGCTTTCGCTCAGGCAAGCTGCCTGTGACGTGTGATCAGGACCAGCAGAGGTGCTGGTTTAGCATCTTGGTTTAAGCACTGGAGATTGATCCTGAGGCCAATAACGGACCGACCAAAATCTGTCCCAGAGGCTCCAAGGCCCTAAAACAGAGTTGGATGTGAGACTAGGGAAGAAATGCGATTATCACACTATTGTTCTCCTCTGATTTTTCTTGCATTCTTATGAGACCATGCCTAGTAGTTGTCTCAGACTCACCAGTTTCAAAGTTGGTCAGTCAGGAGGACTACGAAGAGAGAGGTCTAAAATAAGGAGGAACAGAATAGAAAAGGAGAAAAAAAAGAGTGACCAGGAAAAGTGATTAAGGAACAGAGGGGAAAATGCAAAAAGTGATCTCCATTGAAAAGTACAACATCAGCAATGTTCTGGGATCAGTGATAAATTATCCGATTGTAACAAACCATTCTGACTTGGACATAGATTGCTGTTCCTTCATGATTGCTGGGTCAATATTCCTCGTTGTCGGAGAACTGCACACGCAATGCAGTGGTTCAAAAAGACTCACTGCCATGTTCTCAGGGCAACTAGCAATGGGTAATAAATGTATAACCGACATTGCCCACATCCAGTTTTTAAAAAAGCATTTTATGAGATGAATGTCATTTGTCCTTCCTCTGCAGCCCATAGAACACCCCCTCAGACCCTCCAGTGTAAATAACAAAAACAAAAAATAAAGTAACCCCCCCCCCCCGGAGTTGCTGCTGCCATTGACCAATGTCTACCGTTCTGCCAGGAAGTCTAAGAACGGTTGTCACCGCCTAAAGAACCCTTGTACCGACCCTCTCAAGGCGAATTTCACCCTCTCCAACTTAATAAACCCCGCCATATCGCTGATCCAGGATTCCACGCTTGGGGGCCTCGCATCCTTCCACTGAAGAAGAATCCTCCGCTGGGCTACCAGGGACGCAAAGGCCAGAATTCGGGCCTCTTTCGCCTCCTGCACTCCAGGTTCCTCTGCGACCCCAAATATTGCGATCCCCCAGCCCGGTTTGACCCTGGATCCTACCACCCTCGACACCGTCCTCGCTACGCCCTTCCAAAATTCCTCCAGCACTGAGCTCCCTGAGCACCTAACACACCTGTCCTCACCCCCAAAAAAACCGCCTCATCCTTGTCCCGGTCATGTGTGCCCTGTGCAGCACCTTAAACTGTATGAGGCTGAGCCTCGCGCACGATGAGGAAGAGTTCATGCTCCCTAGGGCATCTGCCCACGTCCCTTCCTCAATCTCCTCTCCCAACTCCTCCTCCCACTTACCTTTCACCTCCACCATCGAGGCCTCCTCCTCCTTCTGCATCACCTGGTAAGTTTCAGAGATCTTCCCCACTCCCACCCACCCCCCCGGTAGCACCCTGTCCTGTACTGTGTGTGGTAGCAGCCGTGGGACTTCCACCAACTGCCGCCTGGCAAACGCCCTTACCTGTAAGTACCTGAAGGTGTTCCCCGGGGGGAGCCCGTACTTCTCCTCCAGCTCATCCAGGCTCGCAAACTTCCCGTCCACAAACAGGTCCCCCAACCTTAGAATCCCTGCCCTGTGCCACCCCGAAAACCCTCCATCTGTTCTCCCTGGGACGAACCGGTGGTTCCCCCGTATTGGGGTCCACACCGAGGCCCCAATTTCCCCCCTGTGCCGCCTCCACTGCCCCCAGATTTTGAGGGCAGCCGCCACCACCGGGCTCGTGGTATACCTCCTTGGAGGGAACGGCAGCGGCGCCATTGCCAGCGCCCACAGACTCGTACCCACACAAGACGCCGTCTCCAGCCTCTTCCATGCAGGCCCCTCCCCCTCCCACTTGCGCACCATCGTCGCGTTGGCAGCCCAGTAGTACCCACAGAGGTTGGGCAGCGCCAGCCCCCCCCTATCTCTACTCCGCTCCAGGAACACCCTTCTCACCCTCGGAGTCCCTCGCGCCCACACAAACCCCATTATACTCCCGTTGACCCGCCTAAAAAAGGCCTTCGGGATAAACACGGGGAAGCACTGGAACAGGAACAAAAACCTTGGGAGCACCGTCATTTTGACTGAATGCACCCTACCCGCCAAGGACAGCGGCAACACGTCCCACCTCTTGAACTCCTCCTCCATTTGCTCCACCAGCCTTGTGAAATTAAGCCTATGCAGTAAGCCCCAGCTTCTGAACCCCCAAATACCTGAAACTCCTCTCTGCCCTTTTTAGTGGGAGCTTGCCAATCCCCCTCTCCTGGTCCCCTGGGTGAATCATGAACAGCTCGCTCTTCCCCATGTTGAGCTTGTACCCCGAGAAATCCCCAAATTCCCTAAGGATCCTCATTACCTCCGGCATTCCCCCCACCGGGTCCGCCACATATAGCAGCAAATCGTCCGCATAGAGCAACACCCTATGCTCCTCCCCACCTTGCACCAACCCCGTCCAGTTCCTCGACTCCTTCAGTGCCATAGCCAGGGGTTCAATCGCCAGTGCGAAGAGCAGGGGGAACAGGGGACACCCCTGCATCGTCCCTCAGTGCAACCGAAAGTACTCGGACCTCCTCCTGTTCGTGGCCACACTTGCCATTGAGACCTCATACAACAGCCTAACCCACCTGACAAACCCCTCCCCAAACCCAAACTCTTCAGCACCTCCCACAGGTACCCCCACTCTACCCTATCGAAGGCTTTCTCGGCGTCCATCACCACCACTATCTCCGCCTCCCCCTCCCTCGCCGGCATCATGATAACATTCAAAATCCTCCGCACATTCGCGTTCAACTGCCTCCCCCTTCACGAACCCCGTCTGGTCTTCATGGATGATCTGCGGCACACAATCCTCAATCCTCGTGGCTAAGACCTTCGCCAGCACCTTGGCATCTACATTTAGCAACGAAATCGGTCTGTAAGACCCACACTGCAGGGGATCCTTGTCCCGCTTCAGGATCAAGGAGATCAGTGCCCGGGACATCGTCGGGGGCAAAGCCCTCCCTTGCCTCATTGACGGTCCTAACTAGCAACGGGCCCAGCAGGTCCATATATTTTCTATAGAATTCAACCGGGAAACCATCCGGCCCCGGTGCCTTCCCCGCCTGCATGCTTCCTATCCCTTTGGTCAGCTCCTCCAGCCCAATCGGGGCCCCCAATCCCGCCACCAGTCCCTCCTCCACCTTTGGAAACCTCAATTGGTCCAGAAAGCGGCCCATCCCTCCCTCCTCCCGTGGGGGCTCGGATCGGTACAATTCCTCGTAGAAGTCCCTGCCAAGCCCACACCGCACCACGCTCCCTCCCGTGTCCTTAACTCCCCCGATCTCCCTAGCTGCGTCCCGCTTCCGAAGCTGATGCGCCAGCATCCGGCTTGCCTTTTCCCCATACTCGTAGACCACCCCCTGGGCCTTCCTCCATTGCACCTCTGCCTTCCTGGTGGTCACCAGGTCGAATTTGGCCTGGAGGCTGCGCCTCTTCCTCAACAATCCTTCCTCAGGCTCTTCCGCATACATCCTGTCTACCCTCACCATCTCCCCCACCAGCCTCTCCCTCTCCCCCCGCTCCCTCTGCTCCTTGTGGGCCCTAATGGAGATCAGCTCTCCCCTCGCCACCGCTTTCACTGCCTCCCATACCATCCCCACTCGGACCTCCCCGTTGTCGTTGGTCTCCAAGTACCTCTCTATACTTCCTCGGACCCGCTCGCTCACCTCCTCGTCCGCCAACAACCCCACCTCCAAGCGCCACAGCGGGCGCTGGTCCCTCTCCTCCCCCATCTCCGAGTCCACCCAATGCGGGGCGTGGTCCGAAATGGCTATTGCCGAATACTCGGTATCCTCTACTCTCGCTATCAGCGCCCTACTCAAAATGAAAAAGTCGATTCGAGAATAAGCCTTATGGACATGTGAGAAGAATGAAAATTCCCTAGCCCCCGGCCTTGCAAATCTCCAAGGGTCCACCCCTCCCATTTGGTCCATAAATCCCCTCAACACTCTAGCCGCCCGCCGTCTTCCTACCCGTCCTAGACCTGGAGCGATCCAGTGCCGGATCCAACACCGTGTGAAAGTCTCCCCCTATTATCAGGCCGCCCACTTCCAAGTCTGGGATCCGACCCAACATACGCCATAAAACCCGCATCGTCCCAGTTCGGAGCATACACATTGACCAGTACCACCCTCTCTCCCTGCAACTTACCACTTACCATTAAGTACCTACCGCCATTATCTGCCACAATGCTCGACGCCTCGAATGACACCTTCTTTCCCACCAAGATCGCCACCCCTCGATTTTTGGCATCTAGCCCCGAGTGAAACAACTGACCTACCCACCCTTTCCTCAACCTTACCTGGTCTGTCACCTTCAGGTGTGTCTCCTGGAGCATAACCACATCCGCCTTGAGCCCCTTCAGGTGACTCCTCCTCGGCCAGCCACGCGCCCGCACCCCACACCCAGCCCGTTCCCCACAGCAGCATATCCCCGTCAGGACCCCCCCCCCCCACTCGCTGCAGCTCCTGTTGACCTTAGCAGCAGCAACTCGATTTCCCCCCGCCCCAGCTAGGACCCATCCTAGCTGGTTTACTCCCCCCCCATTGCACTTCCGCAAGTCAGCTGACTCCTGCTGACACCGGCCATTCCCACCTCCCCTTCGACTCCTCCCATTGTGTGACACACCCTCCTCTTCCGTTCCCCATCCACAGGCTCGCCCCATCCCGCTTCCATCCTAAGCGCGGGAAACAACCCTCACTTCCCCGCCCCGGCCCCGCCACCTCCATTCTTCAGCGCGGGAAAAAGTCCGCTCTTTCCACCTACCCGGCCCCGGCACCAACCAAAACAGTGCCCAACCCGCCCTATCCACCCTCCCCAACCCGAAAGAGAAAAGCACAGAGAAAAAGAAACCCAAAACAATGCAAAGGCCCCCCCCCCGAACCAAAAATAGGCATAACATATCCACCGCAGTCCCAAATCGTCCATCCCGACCCTCAGTCTGTGTCCAGCTTCTCGGCTTGAACAAAGGCCCACGCCTCCTCCGGAGACTCAAAATAATGGTGCTGGTCCTTGTAGGTGACTCACAGTCGCGCCGGCTGCAACATGCCAAACTTCACCCCCTTCCTGTGCAGCACCGCCTTCGCTCGATTGTACCCGGCCCTCCTCTTCGCCACCTCCGCACTCCAGTCCTGATATATCCGAACCTCCGCGTTCTCCCACCTGCTGCTCCTCTCCTTCTTGGCCCACCTGAGCACACACTCCCGATCGACGAACCGATGGAACTGCACCAGCACCGCCCGCGGAGGCTCGTTAGCCTTGGGCCTACTCGCCAACACCCTGTGGGCCCCTTCCAGCTCCAGGGGCCCCTGGAAGGACCCCGCTCCCATCAGCGTGTTCAACATGGTGACCACATAGGCCCCGACGTCCGGCCCCTCCAGCCCCTCCAGGAGGCCCAGAATCCGCAGATTCTTCCGCCTCGACCGATTCTCCATCTCCTCGAACCGCTCCTGCCATTTCTTGTGGAGCGCCTCGTGCGCCTCCACCTTTACCGCCAGGCCTAAGATCTCGTCCTCATTGTCAGAGATCTTTTGTCGAGCCTCGCGGATCGCCACCCCCTGGGCCGTCTGTGTCTCCAGCAGCTTATCAATAGAAGCCTTCATCGGCTCTAGCAGGGCAGTTTTAATCTCTCTGAGGCAGTGCTGGATACCCTCCTGTTGCTCCTCCGCCCACTGCCTCCACGCTGCCTGGTCTCCGCCTTCCGCCTTTTTGTCCTTCTTCCCTCCCTTCTTCTGGTCCACCACCACCTTTTTTGTCGCCCCGCTCCTAGTTAAAGCCATATACTGACGGGGAGCTATTATTAACTCCTTCCCACACCGGGAAACGTCGAAAAGGTTCCCTTGGGGGCCCTCAAAAGAGCCCAAAAGTCTCTTTTTGCGGGAGCCGCCAAATGTGCGACTTAGCTCCGCATAGCCGCAACAGGAAGTCTCGAGAGGGAATCCTTTTGGCAGTGTTCGCTTCACCAATCTGCCCCAAAACGTCTGTGCAAACTCCTGAAAAAGGTCTGAGAGTCCGTTCCAGACGGGAGCTGCCGAATGCGCGACCTACTCCTCCATGGCAGTCACCGGAAGCCTCGTCCCCGCTTCTTCAGTGGCCTTGGTAGATCTTTTCACAGTTGTTCTCTCTGCTGCTAGAATTCACCTTTAATAAATGCCCTCAAGTCAGCTTGCAGCTTTAAGCTTGCCCTTCCCCCGCCTGCATGCTGGAAGAGGCTCTGTTTATCCTGCAGTTACAGCCAAATCTTTTACTGTTTCTGCCGGGTCTGGTAACCAAGAGCCATACCGGGCGTGATTCTCCACTCCCACGCCGATTGGGAGAATCGTCTGGGCCGCCAAAATTTCCTGTGACGCCGGTCCGATGCCCTCCCGCGATTCTCCCAAGCGGCGGGAACGGCCCGGTCGAGTTTCGGGGGCCGGAGAATCGGCGGAGACACCCAAGATGGCGATTCTCCGGCACCCCCGCTGTTCTGAGGCCCGGATGGGCCGAGCGGCCAGGCCAAAACGGCGGGTTCCCCCCGGCGCCGTCCACACCTGGTCGCTGCAGTTGTGGGTGGTGCGTGAACGCTGGGGGGGGGCGGCCTGTGGGGGGGCGAGGGGGGATCCTGCACCGGGCTTCACCTGGAATGTGGGGTGGCCCGCGATCGGTGCCCACCGATCGTCGGGCCGTCCTCTCTGAAGGAGGACCTCCTTCCTTCCGCGGCCCCGCAAGATCCGTCCCCCATCTTCTTGCGGGGCGGACTTAGAGAGGACGGCAACCACGCATGCGCGGGTTGGCGCCGGCCAACCCGCGCATGCGCGGATGACGTCCGTTATGCGGCGACGGCCGCATCATCTATGCGCGCTGCTTTTAGGCGGGTGACAAGGCCTGGCATGTGTAGATGACGCAGCCCCGATCCTGGCCCATTGTCAGGGCCTGAATCGGTCGGGACCAGGGCCGTTCCACGCCGTTGTGAACCTCGACGGCCCGGCCACTTCGGCATGGGAGTGGAGAATCCCGCCCACCATTCCTGGGGGACACTGTCGGGGGAATGTTGCAGTCTTCTTCCCATACCGGGAAATGTCAAACAAATGCCGTGGGCACCCTGTAAAGAGCCCAAAAGTCCATTCCAAGCAGGAGCTACCGAACATGCGACCTAGCTCTGCATAGCCGCACCTGGAAGTCAGGGAGGCTCCTTTCTTTAGGAGGACTGAGAGGGGTGCTGCCTTGCTGGCAAAACCGTCAATGTGGTTTCGGCAGTAGCCAACCAGTCCTAAAAACGACCGGAGGGCTGAAACGTTCTGGGGAAGGGGCAATTTAGCAATCGAGTCAATCCTTTTATGCTCGATCTCGCGTTTACCATGTGTGATAATTGTTCCCAAATATATCACCTTTTCTTCCAAAATCTGGGCCTTTTTGGGGTTGACTTTACAACCGATTGAGTGTAATAGTTCCAGGAGTTCGGACAGAAGCTCAATGTGCTCTTCCTTGGTGTCTGTCTACATACTGTACCAGACATTCGGGGCGAGAGAATTTGGCTAAGCCATTTGCCAGCTGTCGGTGGAAAATGGAGGGGGAGTTGTGGAATCCTTGTGGAAGGCATGTCCACGTGGACTGCTGTGCTTTAAAGGTGAAGGCAAATTTGAACTGGCACGCCTTTGCCAATGGAATAGACCAGAATCCATTACTGACGTCCAAAACCGTAAAGAATCGGGAATTGAGTCCCTGCTTGAGCATGGTCTCGGGACTTGTTGCTACTGTGGGGGCTGCTGCGGGGGTGACTTTGTTGAGTTCTCGGTAATCGATGGTCAGTCCCCATGATCTATCGGGCTTTCTCACTGGCCAAATCGGGGCATTATTAGTGGAGGCTACTGATCTAAGCACGCACTGCTCTAACAAGCTTTCTATTAACTTGGAGATTTCTCTCTCTGCCTCTTGGGGAAATCCATACTGTTTTTCGGTTCTAGGGTCAGGTCCTGTTATTTGTACGGAGCCAGTCATCCGTCCACAGTCGTGCTTGTGGGTCGCGAATGCTGCCCTGTTCTTTTGCAGACCTGCCCTAACCTGCTTGTCCGTACTAAGCGTGGTCGGGTTGAACCAAAATTCGCCTACGGCGCTAATTTTGTTTGCGTACTCTCCTATGTTGAGCGTTGCGGGGGCTCTTGCGGATTTTGCCATCTTCCAGACACACTGGTTGACTGGATCGAATGGAAGATTATGGGAATTCATGAAATCGATTCCCAGAATGTGTTCTGCTGTGTGGGGCAGGTCAACTAAAACTACGGGGTGCTTGGTGATGATGATACCGATTTGAATGGGTACAGGGGCTGTGATGTGACCCTGCTGTGAGTGGCCGGTAAAGCCGCTGAGGGTGATGGTGGCTGTAGTGGGCCACGTGTCTTTTTGAAACAGGGTGGAGGAATTTATTGTGGTGCGGGACCCTCCTGTGTCCCAGAGAAATTTGATGGGCTGTCCCCGAATTTGCGCTGCAACTGCCGGTCGTCCGGACCTATCCCAAAGGGTGTCGCAGACCCAACTGGGCGAGCCCGTACACCGTCAGTCCGTTCCGGTCAGTCCGTCTGATCTGAATGGGTGCTAACACTATGAATGGGCTCTGTCTTATTCTTTCTTAGAGTGCCCGTCTGCTGGGCTCTCTATGGCTTTTTAGGGGCATTGCACTCTCTTGCAAAGTGTCCCAACTGTCCGCAGTTGTAACACTCCTGTGACTTGGGTGGGGGGCTGTTCTTTCCCTCATTCACCCACGCGGGGTCGTGGTGTGTTTTTACTGCCTGCATATCTGCGCCGGCCTGTTTTTCCTCAGTATTCTTAACTGCAGGTTTACTTTGAACAGATTGCTCCTAAGCGCGGGACAATCTTTTCACTACCCACTTCTCGTTATGGGCCACCTCTGAGGGATCATAACTCGCGCAAGCTTTCTGTCCTGTTTCTGTGGCATGGGAGATAAGGGTGCGGGTCCATTTGGCCATGTTGTCTGGGGACAAATGGGCACGGTCTCTAAATCTCCAAAGGCTGCTGCAAAGTGGATCCACAGGCGTCCAGCAAACGCTGTGGGGTGTTCGGATTTCTTTTGCCTACATTTGTTGAGGCCATCTAAGGGGTCACCCCGGTTATACCCGATCGCATCCAGGATCGCGGTATGCATTTCTGCAAGGGTGCCTCCTCCTACATTCTGTGGGTCGGGAAGGACTGCTGCTACCGAAGGATCTAAACGTAAAACGGTGAGCTTTACATGCTCTCGCTCATCCAGGCCGCGCATGGTCGCCTGATGTTTAACTGTGGCAAAGAAATGGTGGGAGTCTGAGGTGGGGAGGAATGGTGTGATCTTATCGCACGCGTCCCATAATTGGGTCACTGTTAAGGGGGTGTAGTATAGAAATTCCGTGTCATCTACTATGGCTGTGCGGCGGGTGGTTACTGGGTTCATTGGAGCTTGAACTATCTGCTGTGTGGGGGGTTGGGGCGCTTTTCTCTTTTGTGGCTTTCCCTGCGCACATGTTCCCTGAACATATCTCTGCGCTGTTTCATTCAATTCTTCCCAATCAGGGCCGTCTTCCTGACCTAATCTTTTGCAAAGGTTTCCTGAAAACCTTTTTGAACAGAAAGCAGTGATTGCAGTTCTGCAATCTGCTTCCGGCACTTTGCGTGGTCTAATGTGCTTTGTCTTTGTTCTGTGGTGGCAGCATGGAGTGCTCTTAATGCTGCCTTTAGGTCACTGCACTGTTTCTGTAATGCCTTTACCTGTTTTTCCGTTTCTTCTCGTACCAGGACTGCACGTTGCGTGTCCTGATAGGCCTTGTCGTATTGAGACTGGAAGCTGCTTAAGTGCGCCAGATAAGACTGGTGAGCCCTTTTGGCGTCATCCACCTCTCCATCTTTTGCTGCCAATTTCCTTCTCAAGTCTAAATTCTCCTTTTCTACCTCGCTTACATCGACCTTACTCATCCGATGTATGCCCTCTACTTCTTTCCGGAGGGTCCTAACGACCTCCTCTGTGCCTCGCAATTGTGCCAAGCAGGACACGATTGCCATCGGCTTGCGAGCTTTCCCTCAGCTCTTTTTGTGGATCTTGCTCAGGTTCTCCCACCAAGTATGCCCTATACTCCCGGGACCTGATTCCTCGTTATCACAGAATTCATTCCAAAGGGGCCATCCTTTCCCTTTGAGATATTTCCTGATCTCTTCCTCCCAAAGGGGACATCGTCCCACTCTACTGCTGCTGGTCGCTGCGACCGCAAATTCCTCTGGGTTCATTAGACGCTGCATTGCCATCTTTCCTATCCGAATGCTGCTCTTCACATTTTGGGACAGGGATATTAATCCGAATGCTGCTCTTCAAATTTGGGACAGGGGTATTAAGGCGGTGCTGTAAATATGGGTACGGCTTTCGCTACTTTCCGATATACAAACTTCCGACAGTTTTGTCGCAACAAAAAATCTATCAGTTTTACCTTATCGCCCTGTTAGTTACGCATGCATACACACACTTCCGAATTATGAGTATTGATCAGAACTGCTTGTACACTTGCGGTTTTCTGTTTCCAATTGGATCTCTAATTCAAATTCTTGGTTCTCCCGGAGTGGTTTTCCACTTCTAGATCGGGTCCCACCAGAGTCGCCAAATAATGTTTGCCTTAGTTTAATTGCTCTGTTTTATCACCTTTGCTCTTGAGTCGCCAGGTATCTTTATGATGCCGCCACGTGGTTCAAGTCCGAGTAATGATCAATAATCCAATACACCGCTTAGTAAGATTTAAATCAAAGCACATTTATTATACACAGTAATCACTACTCATGTACAAATTCTATGTCTAAGCTACTTCTATAGCTAACAGGCCAATACTTAACTTGGAACTGGCCCACCAGGTCAGGGAAACGAATGGCCTTTCATTCGGGTTCTGAGCCTGCGGGATTCGAAGTTGGTACAGATTGGTAGCTAGGAGCGCCTATCTCGTAGCGAGCATTGAAGTAAGACTTACTGGATATTGGTGGCGACTGAACCGGTCACTGTCAAGGGTTGGTTCGCGTTGCTGAGTGACCCGGTCAAGAAGAACGATTTGAACTTGGGCTTGATTCTTATAGTCCCCAGGGGTTTCCTGCCTTTCGGGGCGGACCCTGTACCTGGTTCCAAGTGATTGGACTTTGTCCCAATCACTTGGTTCGATTTTCTCCAATGCTGGAGCGGTTCCCTGATCGATGGGCGGTCTTGAGGTGGTCGTTCACCTCCTTTTGTGTAGGCTTCTGCTGGCGCCGAAGAGTCTGATTTTGCTTTATGTGTCTAAATGTTGCTCATTGTTCCTGGGGATTGCTCATTAGTATGCAGATGGCTGGTGTTTTGTTATGCTGATGGTTGCTGGTATCGATCTTGTCTGGCCTTTCCAGAGGTAAATACACACTCAACCTGCAGCTGCTCGTTTGTGTCCTGTTGGCTGACTTTCCCATCAGCCTTTGCCGTTCGCCATTTTAAATCGGGAGTTAGCCATTTTAAATCAGGAGTTAGCCATTTTAAGTGGCTACACATGTGAGGTGGCTCGCGCCAAGCTCTTTACCAAACTCAACACTTCAAAAGGATTCTGGCAAATCCAGCTCGATAAATCCAGCAGGAAACTCTGCACATTTAACACCCCCTTTGGAAGATATTGTTACAACAGGATGCCGTTTGGGATCATCTCTGTATCAGAAGTGTTCCATAGGATTATGGAACAAATGATGGAAGGTATTCGCGTCTATGTCGATGACATAATCATTTGGTCCACCACCCCGCAGGAGCATGTTAGTCGCCTCCAGCACGTATCCAGACGTATACATGAGCATGGCCTCCACCTCAACAGGGCCAAATGCTCTTTTGGTCAGACAGAACTTAAGTTCCTCGGGGACCACATCTCCCAATTGGGTGTGCAGCCGGATGCGGACAAGGTAGCTGCCATCACAGCTATGAAAACATATCAGAGGACAAGAAGGCGGTCCTCCGATTTCAGGGCATGGTCAATTTTTGAGGGAAATTCATCCCTAACCTCGCCTCTCATACCACGGCTCTCAGGAACCTGGTCAGGAAGACGACAGGCTTCCAATGGCTCCCTGCCCATGAGTGCGAATGGGGAGAACTCAAGGCGAAACTGACCACGGCCTGGATCTTAGCTTTCTTTGATCCAGCAAAGGAGACCAAAATTTTGACCGATGCCAGTCAATCCGGCATTGGGGCAGTGCTCCTTCAATGTGATGAGATGGGCCCCCGTTGCATATGCGTCACGTGCGATGACCCCCACGGAGCAGCGCTGCGCGCAGATAGAAAAGGAGTGCCTGGGCCTTCTGACCGGTGTGGTTAAGTTTCACGATTATGTCTACGGACTTCCTCAATTCACCATCGAGACCGACCATCGCCTGCTGGTCAATATAATACAGAAAGACTTGAACGACATGACGCCTCGCCTCTAGCGTATTCTTCTCAAGCTCCGGCGATACGACTTCCAGCTGGTATATACCCCAGGCAAGGACCTCATCATTGCTGACGCTCTCTCCAGGGCAGTCAACACTCCATGTGACCCAGCGGGATTTGTCTGCCAGGTTGACGCCAATGTGGCATTCGCGGCCTCCAATCTACCTGCCTCGGATGAACGCCTCGTCCAAATTCGCCGCGAGACGGCAGCTGACCCCTTGCTACAGCGTGTCATGTGCCACCTAGCGGACGGGTGGCTCAAGGGCCAATGCCCTCAATTCTATAATGTCAGAGATGATCTGGCGGTAGTAGACTTGGTTCTTCTAAAACTGGGCCGCATTGTCATCCCGCATAGCATGCGCCAGCTTGATCTGGAACAACTGCATGAGGGCCACCTTGGCGTGGAAAAGTGCCGCCGACGGGCCCGAGAGGCAGTGTACTGGCCCCGCATTAATGAGGACATAGCCAACACAGTGCTCAACTGCCCCACTTGTCAGCGCTTCCAGCCGGCCCAACCACGTGAAATCTTGCAACCCCATGAGTTGGTCATGTCATCATGGACCAAGGTGGGCATCAACCTGTTCCACGCGCTGGGTAGAGACTGTGTCCTGATCGCGGACTACTTTCGAATTACCCGGAGGTGATACGGTTGCACGACCTCACCTCGTCTGCAGTCATTCGTGCATGTAAAGAAACCTTTGCTCGACACGGCATCCCGCTCACGGTTATGTCAGACAATGGCTCCTGCTTCGCAAGGCAAGAAGAGTCCAGCTTTGCCAGGCAGTACAATTTTGCCCATGTGATGTCCAGTCCCCTGTACCCCCAATCCAACGGCAAAGCAGAGAAGGGAGTACACATCGTCAAACCGCTCCTATGCAAGGCTGCCGATGCTGGGTCTGATTTCTACCTTGCCTTGCTGGCCTATCGCTCCGCCCCACTGTCCACTGGCCTATCGCCAGCCCAGTTACTCATGAGTTGCATCCTGAGGACAACGGTGCCGTCCATCCATGTCCCAGACCTCGACCACGTTCCGGTCATTCGCCGGATGCAGCTGTCTTGTGCACAGCACAAGGCGGCTCATGACTCCCGTGCAGCTGATCTCCCTGCTCTGGCTCCAGATGCCAACGTCCGCGTCCATCTTCCGGATGGTGGCTGGTCTGCATCCGCTGTTGTCCTTCGGCAGGTGGCCTCCCGCTCGTTCCTGGTTCGTCTACCGGATGGCTCTATTCTGCGCCACAATCGCGCGCCCTTCGTCTCGTTCCACGCTCGCCACGTGATCCTCCAGTGTCGCCTCGCCCTCCTGCTGATCCTGCCATGGACTTTGCAGAGCTCCCTGTCACTCTGCCTCCCCCTGACTTTGACGCAGTCCTGCCCGCTCCTGAACCGGCAGCTCTCGACCCACCCTTGAGGCGGTCAACCAGAATTCGTCGCCCAGCTCAGAGACTAGATTTATGAACTTTTTGAATTTATGGATTCTCTGAATTGTTTTGATGCTTTGTTTGATCGTTTCCCTGGTTTGTATATAGTGTTGATCTCGTTACTCTTGTTGCATACTGCTTCTCTGCACCAGGCACCATCCCATGTAAATAGCTTAGTTCTCATGTACTTAGTTCTGTAAATATGTCTTCGAACCCCACACGTAGTTAGGAACATTCTCACCACACATTATTTATTGCCCCACACACACATTTTTTTATAAAAGGGGGGATGTCATAATATACACCAGTATATCATGGTGCAGACACACACACTGATGGACACACAGCAAGACCAATCAACACACACAACACCGCAGCCAATCACCAGTTAGAACACACTCACTATATAGACAGAGGGCATCAGAGTTCCCGCTCATTCGGGATGCAGCCTCTCAGAAGGACAGAGCTTACAGCTTACAGCACAGATCGTCACCATGTGCTGAGTGCATAAACTGGTAGGACAGGCATAGGTCTTTAGTTTAATCTAACATCGTGTTAACCCACATGAAAGTATGTTCAACAGTTTCTAACTGAACAAAATAGTGTTGTACTATTTTAAGTGTTGTTGGCCTGTATGTGTTCCACGGATCCAGAGTACCCAACACATCACAACCAACACCTAAAAACAAATGGCCTGTTAATTTATGTAATTGCTATTGGTGGGAACTTGTTCTGCGCAAATCTGATCCTGTGTTTCCTACATTACAAAACTGACTACGTTTCAGTGATTATACTTCTTTGACTGTGAAGTGCTTTGAGACATTCTGAGGTCATGAAAAATGCTACAGGAATGCAGGTCTTCTTTTCTCTCACAGACCAGGGCCGGAATTCTCCGAGCCCGCACCAGGTAGGAGGATCGCCGGGGCCGCGGGAAATTCCCACCACGCCGCTCCGATGTCGGGCCACCAATTCTCTAATGACTGGAGAAACTATGCCAATTGCACCCGCATGGTCCCTGCGGTGCTGGTCGGTCGCTGAAAAAGGCCCCCACGGCGACCAGCCGAACTCCCGCCGGCGTGGTTTACATCTGGTACCACTCGGCGGGAGCTCGGACCGGCGGCCGCGGTGGCGGACCTGGTGGGGGAGAGGGGAATCTGACACCGGGGGGGGGCCTCAGCAGTGGCCAGGCCCGCGTACGGGGGCCACCGATCGGTGGGTCATCGCGATCTGGGGGGAACCTACCTAACTCAGCGGGGGCCCGCTGCGTGGCTCCGCCATGTCAGCGGCGCCCGCGCCGAGGTGGGCCACCGCATGCATACGTGGACCCACTTGCAGCCACCGTGCGCATGCGCGGACGCGCGGTCTGCACAGCATGGCTCTGCTGGCAGCCAGAGCTGTGGGATGCACACTCGGAGCCCTGCTAGCCCCCTAGAAAACGTAGAATCACCCCGGACTTTCGAAGAATAAGTTCGGAGTGATTCTCACCCGTTTTCCAGCGGGTGTGGGGACTTAGTCCCCAAAAGCGAGAATCCCGGCCCAGATTTTTCAATTAGATTTCCAAATGGCCCCCCTGATGAGGAGGAGAAATTACAGGGAACTAGCTCGTCTGGAAATGATCAGCCTGGACGCCAGCTTTGCAGAGGTGTATCAAAGCAAAACCATTGCCTGCCACCCTCGCCCGAGTCCCTGGCCCAGGGTGATCCTGGGTCAATCCATGATTTATGCTGAGTGAGCTGATCATTGCTGGGGCACTGGTGTGGGCATTATGGTTGATATCAGCACCCCCCCCCCTTTATTTAAATTCATTTTTGGGGGATATAGGCTTCATTGGCTAGGCTAGCATTTGTTGCCCATCCCTAATTGCCTGAGAAGGTGGTGGTGAGCTGCCTTCTTGAACGGCTGCAGTCCATGTGGTGCAGGTGCACCCTCTCCATGCACCAAACATAAGGTCCCACCAGCAGCAATAAGATGAATGGCCCCTGTTAATTATTTCTGTTAGTTTGACCAAAACATAAAAAGATCTTTTGGACTCGATTTAACATTTTGTTTTGTGAAAATACATTCATCAAATATCTAGAAGAACATTACAAATCATTCAGTTTAACATCACATCAAAATGACGTCACTCCTGTGCTGAATGGTCAACAGGGGCATTAATCCACTCCATACCTGTGGACTACACGTCCGTGCACAATGACATGTCTCTATGTGGCCTCCACTTCACCCACATAACCACTCTTTATTATCATTCTGGATGGTGAATGTCAGCAGGGCAGGAGTGGTGAGGGGAGGGTCACAGCCAGGCTTGCCTAGTCCTTGCTTACCATCATGTACACATCCTTTCCAGCAAGCATCATAATATTCTTTGCGCACTTGTCGAAATCAGCTGATTCAGCACAGCATGGGAATCCAATCTGGAATGGTCTGGGTCTGTATTGCTCAGCGACACCCTAGCACCATTAGAACTGAGCCGTTGAGGTGACTTACTTCTTTATTTCAACTTGCAACACAATTCCAAAGGATTAATGTTAACCAGTTGGCAACATCTTAAGTGTTAAAATCTCAAATCATACAAAAAACCCGAGGCAGAACGTTATATTTATACCCAAGCCAAAGCCGTTCGCAGTGCATTGTCTCCAAACTGGACTACTAACCAATAAATGGTGCTTAGCAGTGAGCACTTTAAACATTCTGATGACACAGTGGTGAAGAAATTAAAAAGGGACAAACCAGCAAAGCATTGTCCTTTAAAGAGCGGTAGATTCATTAGTAATTCATTTGCGCAGCGAGGGCCTTCCTCTCCCTATTCATCCAGCTATTACTCACTACTGAAAAGTCACAAAGCCCTGTCATTACTGAAATCAATCACTAAGGGGCCCGCAGAGCAATCCTACAGCCTTGCATTTACTGTGTTAAGGAGCTCATGACGACTGCTGTGTTTCTTACCCTGTCTCCCAGTGTCTGCCTCAATCTTTTTCTCTCACGCTTTCTCTCCCCACCTCTATTTCTCTGTATCTATGTCTTATTCGTTTTCAATCTTCCTTTCACTCTGTGTGTGTGTGTGTGTGTGTGTGTGTGTATGTATGATTTTATCGTTTTCATTCTTTATATCACTCTCTTATTACCTTTCTTCCATATGTGTGTCTTGTCCCTACTCCCTGTCCATTCCTCTGTTCCACTGATATCTAGAAAGGAAGCTTCTTACTTTGAAATCTGGCTCTGTTCTTGGCCATTTTTTCTCTCGGCCTGTTAAAGCCGTTCAGTAAAATGTCATCAAGTTGGAAGAATGTATGAGGAGGACCATCTCTTGTGAGGAATATGAAAGGACTGCGAGAGCATTTTTTCCATAAACCACTACAAATCACAGGCAGTGGCAGTAAATACTGCAGGCCCTTACTTTATTGTAACATCTGACCGCTCTAGAATTAATGTTGTTAAAATAAACATAATCTTGCTCATCCTGCTTCATTGATTTGTCAAAATTACCCAATTGTGCCACTTCCCAAGTCCCCTTTCTAAAACCTGGAAACAAAGAGCAAATTATGTTTTTGAACTGTGACCTTAAGTGAGCAGACTGGGGGCAGCACTGAACTCAAAGCCAATCAGCCCGTGCTTGTGTTCCCAGAGTGACAGAGCTGCTCAGATATGGTGGTTGGTTTGTTTTGTCTCCTTTATCTTTTAGATAGCTGTTTGCAAATAGCCAGTGACGTGGCCACTTAACTTCTGGGCTCACATATGTAACAGCACTGTCCCCTCATGCTTTGTCTTTTGGGACATCTTTACTGAGGAATGAACTTACCTCACTTCTAAGCCTGCCTCCCTGTGTCACTGGAGCTCTGTACAATGGGGAGTAAAACAATCGCATTCTGTGAATGAGGGTGATTCGAGTCAATGGGAACTTCTTTTTAAAAAATTTTTAGAGCGCCCAATTCATTTTGTCCCAATTAAGGGGCAATTTAGTGTGGCCAATCCACCTAGCCTGCACATCTTTGGGTTGTGGGGGTGAAACCCACGCAAACACGGGGAGAACGTGCAAACTCCACACAGACAGTGACCCAGAGCCGGGATCAAACCCGGGACCTCGGCGCCGTGAGACAACAGGGCTAACCCACTGCGCCACCGAGCTGCCGTCAATGGTAACGTCTGAGAACTTCCAACAACTCATACACATCAACCAGTTTATTGATTAAAACTTTGGTCAGTAATAACATTTGTTGAATGATTGCCTGTTTCTGGTGTCCAGTATAAGAGTTCACGCCCCAATTTTAACTACAAGGAGGCAGCCAGGGTGAGAGTTAAGTGCCCGTGAACATGGCAACATGAGTTCTGAGCCGTTTTAATGCCCCAGGACTCATTTAGGTTTGGCAACGTCCCTCCCAGTGACAGGATTTTGGGTGGCAGGACGCAGTCGCCGGGGACCCGTGGCATTAGTCCCCAGCAACATGATGGCTTGGTTTGGGCAGGGGAGGGGTGAGAAGGTGGAGAGACCCCAAATCTGGGGAGGTCCATGATTTCCTTGTGGGGCCTTGAGCATTCCTCGTCCCACAGGTTCACAAGGATAAGATAAATAAAATACAAAATCAGGAACTTACCTTGTCTCTTCATGTCAGTGCCTGAATTATGCCATTGAGCTCCACTTCTGAATATTGATGAGGAGCCCATCAGCCGTAACCGAGCACCTTCCCTGTGACCCAAAACGGCGGAGACTCCAAATGTGTTGGGAATACAACATGCATCGTCTGACTGCAATTTTAATGCCCCCCCCCCCCCCCTCCACCTTCCCTTTATACAGGTGGCAGGGTTTAAACTGTGCAAAGAAAATTTTCTCCCTGAATACCTGAGGAGGACAATATTTGTCCTCAGGCAGCACGGTAGCATTGTGGATAGCACAATTGCTTCACAGCTCCAGGGTCCCAGGTTCGATTCCGGCTTGGGTCACTGTCTGTGCGGAGTCTGCACATCCTCCCCGTGTGTGCGTGGGTTTCCTCCGGGTGCTCTGGTTTCCTCCCACAGTCCAAAGATGTGCGGGTTAGGTGGATTGGTCATGATAAATTGCCCTTAGTGTCCAAAATTGCCCTTAGTGTTGGGTGGGGTTACTGGGTTATGGGGATAGGGTGGAGGTGCTGAACTTGGGTAGGGTACTCTTTCCAAGAGCCGGTGCAGACTCGATGGGCCGAATGGCCTCCTTCTGCACTGTAAATTCTATGATAATATTTATTTAATCAAATCCTGTCAATCGTCTCTGTTGAGTTGGCATCATGACGTAAATAGGTCTTTTCTGTTAAACAAAAAATGGAGCCAGAATGTTCTCCGTCACGTCGCTTCATACACACAATTTGCACAAGTGCTCACCTGACTGTACACACTACAATCACAGGCAGTGGATATAGAGAGGCCTAAACAGCTGTCTTTAAAAGGCTGCCGCAGATCACCCAAACTGCTGGATAAAAGCCCAAACTGATTTTCTTTTTTGTGGTGGATGGGTGGGTGGGGCTCAAAATGCATGAATGCTCTTCCCTGCCCACCAAAACTTCTGTGGGCAACTCCTGTTTGCTGATTGGTCTAACCCAGCAGATTGGCAACCCCACCCCACGTCATGATATGCAGCTAATGAACACATAGAATAGGACACGACCAATGAGCAGTCAGGACACTCAGGGGTGGTATCTCACTATAAAAAGGATGAGGCACTCACACCCCGTCTCTTTCCACAGACCAACATCTACAGAGTGAGACAGGGTGTATCCTCAGCATCACACCCCAGCACGTGGCTTAGAGCAAGGCTGGTTCAATTAGACTGAGTTACTACATTTAGATTAGCAGAGAGTCGAACTCATTGAGAACTGTGCTAATAGTTCAATAAAACACATTGAACTCACTTCAAAGTCTGGAGCATCTTTTACTCAAAACCGCATCAAGTGGCAGCTTGTTATTCCAAATTACATAACACACCACCACCTATGTCCAGCACACGCCAGTGGAGGAGCCACTCCCTGACCAGTCAGCTACCTGTCAGCGCCCATTGACTGCTCGCAGCTCACTGATCATGTTCAGGTGAGTCCCAGCCAGCGGAATAGTTCTGGCCTCTCGCTGTTGCTGTGCAACAGAGAAACAGTGGGTCTGGCCACTGCCTACTCAAGGCACACTTGCACTGAAAATCATCCCCTCATCCAAGACGCCCTTCTTGATGTGTGAGCTTAGCCAGCGAGTGTCAATAGGTTTTTTGATTATGAGGACATCATTCGCTTGGCTGACAAATGGGCACATGTGTATTTTCTACCATGGATGATGATAAGGGGTAGAACCCCTGATTATTTCCTCAGGGCATGTTAGATGATTTAATCCAGCACCGTCTCAGGATTGACGCCAGTCTATCGCGTCCTGTGCCTATATTTCTTTATTTAAAAAATGAGATATCATCTATTTGTAGCCATCTGAAGATTGATGAGGCAGAATCTCAGTCCTCAGCCTCGACATCATCTCTCTCCCCACCACCTACATCGACCAATATACCATCAATGATAACATTTTAACTCTGGCACAAAAAAACTATAAACAATCCTTCAGTCATTGACTATCAATATTAAGTTATATATCATAATGTTTCTGTCGGTTAGATAAAAATGAGAAGACAGTGCAGGAAGGAGGGTGTTTTGTTGAAGCCTTAATACATTGAAGAAAATACAAGATGTTTGCCTAAAGAATATTGCTTTTCATACATGACCTGTGAAGGAATGGTCCAGAAATATGTCTTGCCACCTGTGAACCTCAATTCACTGAAGAAAAT
The DNA here is from genome assembly GCF_047496885.1 of Scyliorhinus torazame. Taxonomy (NCBI): domain Eukaryota; kingdom Metazoa; phylum Chordata; class Chondrichthyes; order Carcharhiniformes; family Scyliorhinidae; genus Scyliorhinus; species Scyliorhinus torazame. Next base: position 45,261,614 of record NC_092709.1, on the reverse strand, counting down.
CTACCCATATAAGGCGCTGGTGTTAATAGGTAATCTGTTTGATTTCAATGGAATAATAATTACTAACACAAGGGTCATCAGCAATTGGTTCGTCAGCAAGTCAATTTATTTCAGGCTGTCCAGTTTGTGTCCATGCTGTGATGTGAATTCTAAATTCAAATCTTTGTTTAAAGGAAAGAGGAGCGAGTATTTCAGCTCTAATGGGAATTAAACCCTTACGCACCTGTCTTCACGGTGCGCCTAATTCTAACTGAAGTCCTTTTCACTCGATCAATCCAAATTGAACAGACTTCCCGGCAATATGCAAAGAAGGACCCATGTAATATATACTTGTGTGCTTGATTGATGTGGACACAGAATATGAAATGGATGTGTTATATTTTTACGCAACAAAATCTTGCTTTGTTTTGTTTGTTTAGTCGACTTGTCTCAGAGGCTGTGCACTGCAACATTAGTGACAACAGCTGCAGGCTTGCTTGCACTGCTGGAGACCATATAGAAATGAATCATCTGAGGGAGCAGTATCCCTGTACGGCAATTGACTTGTCAGTTTATCAAATTCAACCTCAGCCAACGAGCAGTGTGCATTTGTGCGTGCTTGTGGGTTTCAGTCTTGGGGCTGACTTTAAAGCGTGAGCGTCATTAGTAATGCTTCAGAATTCTGGTAATAATACGTAAAACTGAAGCATCTGTGGTCAGGTAATTTAAAAAGTTCAAACGGAGACACAGTGGTGAAAAGAAATGCTAAAAGATAGAAATGGATTTAAAGAAAGCAGACGGAGTAGTTTTGGTGCCTTTTTAAACTCTTGTTGGTATTACATCTTGCTTTTAATCTCATGGATCCTTGGTGTTTTGCTGGGAATTGACTAAGAGAGCCGAAAGACTGGCTACGGTGAAGATATCTAATAAAGGATGAAAATATTTCTTTAATTCCCCATTTTTGTGTCATTTTTGTTTTTCTCCCCTGCTCCATATGTTGCTCTGTATACAAACCAGGGAAGGAGACTGTAGTGATACCATAGTTGTGTTGTAATTCACGGACTGATCACCAGGAGTCTCATTAGTATATAAGTGAATGTTAGAGTCCGGTGACCTCAGACTGACTTGGGAACTGGGAGAGGTTGCTTGTGCATGTTAATACTGTTATTCATCTATTGTTTTGTATCTATTTGACCCACAGTTAATGTTAATAAATCATTTATAGCTTTAGCTACAAGTGTTCTTGTAATATAAATTAGGCCACCCAACAAGAACATTACAGAGACAACTAGCTCACAGAATTGTTAAAACTAGACAGAATATGAGTGGGGTGGTGGGTGAAGGATTGACTCATCTTGCAGTTTTCCCACTCTTCCAGCAAGGTGCTTCACTTCCAGTTGGGAATTCATCACAGAAGGATTAACTATTGGGAAGCCATTCTCGATGTAGTGGCATATGAAACAGCGAACTGTAGAATGTACCCACTGCTGTACTATTAATACAATGGACCAGCAGGTTTGCAAAAGCTGTCACTTTTATGTGGGCCCTGCCCACGTACCAAAATGGCTCATTTTAAAGCATAAATGATATCCTAGTGACTGACCAAGCAAACTATCCCTCCTTGCCCTTGACTCGTCTGCAGTCTTCGACACAACTGATTACATCATCCTCTTCCAATGTTTCTCCACTGGCATCCAACTGGGTGAGACTAACCTTAACCTGTTTCCATTATTATCTATCTGATTGCAGCCGTAGAATCATCATCATTGGCTTTTCTTCCCATTCCCGCACCATTACCTCTGGAGGACTCCAAGGATCTATGTGTGGCCCCATCCTATTTTGCCACCTACATGCTGCCCCTCGGTGTCTTCATCTGAAACACTGCATCAGTGTGAAGCTAGGTATCACCATCACCTCTCTCGACCCCTCACTTGTCGCTAAATTGTCAGACTGCTTGACCAACATCCAGCGCAGGATGAGCGGATATTTTCTTCAATTAAATAATTGGAAGACTGAAGCTACCATCTGTGGCCCCCCAATCTATACTCCATTTCTCAGCCTCTGACTCCATCTCTCTCCCTGGCAACGGTCTAAGCCTGAAATAGAGAGCTCACAACCTCAGTGTCATACTTGCCCCTGAGATGAGCTTTCAAGCACCTATTTGCATTGTCACTAAGACTGCCTATCTCCACCTCTGTAACATTGCCCATTTCTGCCCAACCTCACCTCTTCTGCTGCTGAAACCCTCGCTGTGCTTTCATTACCTCAGGCATGACTATTTGTGCACACCAGTGGCTGGCCTGCCACCTTTTAATGCCCGTGAACCTAAGTCATCCAAAACTCTGCTGCCCATTTCCTAACTTGCACCAAACACCATTCACCCATCATTTCTGTGCTTGCTGACCAACATTAGCTCCCAGCCAAGCAACTCCTTGTTTTAAAAATTCTAGTCCTTGTTTGCAAATCCCTTGGTAGCCTCGCTCCTCCCATCTCTGCAATTCTCTCCGTCTGTAGAACCCTCCAGGGCTTCTGAACTCGAATTCGGGCCATAAGACCATAAGACAGAGGAGCAGAATTAGGCCACTCGGCCCATCGAGTCTGCTCCACCATTCATTCATTGCCGATAATTTTCAGCATAGACCTGAAGCTCTGGAGTTCCCTCATTAAACCTCTTTGCCTCTCTTTCCCCTTTTAATATGCTCCTCCAAATCTAACTCTTTGAACAAGGTTTCTGCCATAACGTGACTCAATGTCATACTTTATTTTATAACGCTTCTGTGAAGCATCTCGGACATTTTATTATTTAAAGGCACTATGTAAATTCAAGTTAATATTGTTGCTACTTAAGCATTTTCTTAACTGATGGTAATATTCCCACTTTTCCCATCTGATCTTCTCTCCTTCCGTCCTGTTTTTTTTTTACTTGTACTAGCAGTTTTCCAATACATATTACCACCTGCCAGTCTCTACATCAAAGAGGTTTGATTCGGCACAGGCCTTTTCCCACTCATCCACTGTGTATATCTTCATCCAAAGAGCAGCGTCAACCCCAGGGAAGCACCTAATCGTCCATCGGGTAAACCGTGAGGAGTAGGAGGGGGATTCCTGTGGCTCTTCTGCTGCTGTGGTGGTGGGGAAGCAGGGGAGCCCCAGAGGAAACGTCAGTGCTCCCGGGTGCCAGCAGTAATTGTACAAGGTGTAACAGGTGAGTCTGACCCTGGCCTCACCCAACAGCATTCATTGAGTAACAGTCAGAAATTTCTCCCCTTCACCGCTCAGCGCTGAGGCCTCAGCTGATATTGGCTAGCTCAGCACGGACTGGCATTGTAAAAGATTTCCTTTGAGGGAGTGTGATGCTGGCCTCACATTAAATCCCACTCCAACTTGGCTACCGCCTGTGAGTCGGTTTTGCCAATTTTCAACCCAGCCGAGTGGAGACCATTCCAATGACTGGATGCTCAAGTTACTCTGCCTCGTGATAAAGTGTCAGTTGTGCTTCCTTGCCTCCCTGAATTTGCAACTTTCCCCTCCCCCCACAATTCTCCGCCGCTTTGTCGCGGAATATCTCGGAAGTGAAGATTTTATTTGCCTTTGGAGGTTCTGAACTTGAGGATGTTTGTTTCTTTTTGAAGAGAATAAAATTCCTGTGGAAAAGGACAAGGGGCGAAGGACTGGCTTGGGGTAATGTTCAGATTCTGATGCAACATTGGCAGTAGGAAGCTTATGCCCTTTTGGTTGAACTGGATCGCTTGAATTAAAAAGTGGGATGTAAACAAACCTAAGAGGAAGAGCGGCTCCAAGTGCATTGGCTGCCAGCATCTATATATAGCACTCAATAAAACTATTGAATCCAAGTGAATGCTGATGGCAATGGGATGTGTGACAATGCTGGATTTATTCCACCACACCCATATGAAATTAACATGGTGAATATATTTAAATGACACAAAGAAATACTGCTTAAAATGAAGGCTGAGAACAACACGCATTGTGTCTTTGGTTCTCTTATGTGACAGCTTTAAGTATTGTACTTAGGCCCAGCTCAAGTGTGGCGTTTCTAGCTTTTCAAAGGGAATAGTAATACTTCAAAAGGCATTTGCAGTAAATAACATTCCTGTTGGATAGGCAAGGCTGACTTTTTCTCGGCTTTAAAGAAGACAAATGAGTGAATCGTGCAGCACCCTGAATCTGTTTTTCAGATAAGCTTATTGTTTCTTCCCAGAGGCAGTACAGAAACACACAGTACAAATGAGCAGCTTCCTCGTGTTTTAGATCAGCAGCAGATACAAGTGTCATAATGGGTTCAACAATTATTTGAATACCCTGTACATAATCAGTAATATCAGTGACAGCATCAACAAATTAAAGGGTTACTTCCCACTCCTGCTGCATCCTTTGTTCCCTGTGCTCGAGGCTTCCAGATGCTTACCATGTGTGGTATGTCACCCACTCAGTAACAGCAGATTACTCAAATGGATTTGTCTTGTTTTACTGTTAAATTGAGTAACTGCACAAGTCAATAGTAAGAACACTGCTTCCCAATTTGTGCAGGAGCATCATTCCACATTATGCAGACTAAGTCTGTGTAAACATCACGAGAGTTGAAACTAGTTAAAAGGGGCACGGTTAGGAATTTTTTGGATTGATGTAAACAAACTGATTGCGCAGTCGCAGCACTTGTTTCCCAATAGCCGTGTTTGTGTTCCACGTGTCACGCACAAACTGGTATTTATATATCACCTTTGGTGTAATAAAACATCCCAAAGCATTGCGAAGGGGCTAATTTCAAACAAAGTGTGAAACCAAGCCCACAGGGAGAAGTAAGGGCAGATGACCAAAAGCTTGGATGAAGATGCAGATTTTAAGGACAGTCTTAAAGCAGAAAAATGAGGTGGCAAGGAACACCTATGTTTAGGGAGGCATTTCCAGAGTTTATTCTTTTTTTTAAATAAATTTAGAGTATCCAATTCATTTTTTCCAATTAAGGGGCAATTTAGCGTGGCCAATCCACCTGCCCTGCACATCTTTTGGGTTGTGGGGGCGAAACCCACGCAAACACGGGGAGAATGTGCAAACACCACACAGATGGTGACCCAGAGCCGGGATCGAACCTGGGACCTCAGCTCTGTGAGGCAACTGTGCTAACCACTTGTGCCACCCTGCTCCCCTCATGTCCATAGTTTAGAGCCTAGACAGCTCCAGAATCAGGAGTGCACAAGCGGCCAGATGTAGAGAGCTCAGAGGGTTCTGGGGCTGGAAGAGATTACATAAACATGGAGAGGCATGGCCTTGGAAGGATTTGCAAACAAGGATGTGAAGTTTAACGTTGAGGCATTGTTTAACCCAGGGGTCCCAGTGTTGCTCAGTAAACACTGGGATGGTGGGTGAATGAAACTTTCTGCGAATTAGAATAAGGGTAGCAGAGTTTTTGAGGACCTCGTTTACAGAGGATACAATGGGGAAGGAGTTCTGGAGTTGTCATGAATCTGCCCAACAACAGCAGTAAACACATTTACCAAAACATAAATGATGCGAGATGTCCAGCAACAGGTTGAAATCTGCCTAAAGGTAGCAGTAGACAGTATTCAGGAGGCTGCATTTATATGCGTATCTCCCAATAATGAGATTAGAAGGCCATTTCGATAATAATCAGGTGTGAATAGCTTATGAGGAGAAACAGCTTATAGACAGTTCTGATGGTCGATGAGGTGTACATATGTGAATGTTTTAGTCTAGAGAAGTTGATGGGGACAGATAGCCGAATACAGAGAAGGCATAATCAAAGAGGAACAAAGGTATAATTAGCCCAATGATCAGAAGCCAGTGAGGCAGTTAACATCTAGCAGTCTCAGAAAGCAGACAAGCCAGTTTCCAGCTACCAAGGCTGAAAGCTAGATTTCCAGCTAGCAGCCTAGAGGTATAGTTTACACTGAGTCTTAGCGCCAAGGCAGTGCAGAAAACCTTTGTAACATCAGTTTTAAATCTTTTCCTATATTGTACAGAAACTATAAGCTGGTTATTCAATTTGGATTTTGTTTGGGGAAATGTGGAAGTCTTACAGAGTTCAGGTATTGTAGATATATTTTGGAACAAAGGATACATTCTATATAAACTGCGTGTGTTAGTAATTCATACATCTTAATTGTGTGAGAGTAGAGTATTCCTGTTTGTGTGTATTTGTCTTTTCTTTATTTTAATAGTCTTTAATAATTGTTACACGGTGACTGGGCTGTTTATTCTCACTGGGGTTTCATTTGTCTCCTCACATCAAAACAAAATAAACTTATACACCCCCAAGAACTGGTGTTCCAAATTTGGAAACCCTCACAAATAACAGCAGTGTGCTTTGCGCAGAGTGCACTTGAAAAGTCAAGTTTAGAGTTAACCAAGGCATGAATGTGGGTTTCAGCAGATCTGCTGAGATGGAGCAAAGTCGAGCAATGTTAGGTGGGAGTAGGCAACCTTAGTGTTGGCATGGATTTTCTGGATGCTCACCTTGGGGTCAAATGTGACACCATGCTTGCAAACAGTCTGGTTACAACAGTGGCAGACAGGAACTAAAGACAATGGGTGCAATCTACCGGCCTCATCGCGTAATGAGACCTCAATGGGCGGATCAAGATTTGCATATTCAAGTGAGTAGTTAGCCTCACTTGAAATATGTCTACGCCGGAGTTACCCAAAGCATGGTATCGAATGGCCGTGCCTCGGAGACCCTGCCGTGGTGACATTTAGCACCGGTTTCCACAAACGTGGACCAGGCGTGATGGCACTTGAGCACGCCTCCCAGATGTGCGGAGGCCCCGGGTGGTAGGGATCTAGGCCTGTTTGTACCCTGACACTCCCAATGCTACCTTGGCACTGGTACCCTGGCACCTAGCACTGCCAGGGTACCAGGCTGGCAGTGCCAGGTTGCCCATGCCAGGGATCCGGTCCCAGGGTGCCCTGCCCTTATGAGGTGGAGTGCGGGGGGGTCTCGAGGACACCCTAATTGGTAAGTTGGGGCGTAGAAGAGATCCAGAGGCCACGGTTGGGGGGGGTCAAGAGATCGGGGTGAAACAGCCGTGACCCCCCCCCCCCCCCCCCCCCCCCCCCCCCCCCCGACCAGTGGTGGTCAGGTTCCACAGGTTCACAGACAAGGAGCGGGTCCTTCAGTGGGCAAAGAGTACGAAGAGCTGTACATGGAACAACAATGTCCTGCGCATTAACCAAGACCTAAGTCAGGAGTAGGCCAGGCGGCGAGCAACCTTTAAAAGAATTAAAGAGATTTTGTTCAAAAAGCACGTGAAGTTCGGTCTGCTTTTCCCGGCGGGGCTGTGGGTCACGCACCAGAGCCAGCATTACTACTTTGTGGACCCCGATGAGGCGATGGAGTTCGTAAAGGATCAGGGACTGGTGCCGAACTGAGGACCCACGGACCAAAGTCAGAGTCTGAGTATTATTGTCTGTGGGACTTCTAGTTTTCTTGGACTGACTTTATATTTTTTGTTGCTTCACAGGCACTTTGTAGTTGCTTTTTTCCATTTTCGCTGCCTCTGAGTACAATGGGCGAGGGGGGGGGGGGGTTGCCCCCTCTCTCTTTTGGGTTGTCTTTTTGCTTTTTCTTTGTGTTTTTCTCATTTTGGAGTTTCCAACGAAACAGAAATTTGGCCGGGAAGCAATGGGGTTAAAGGTATTGGATGTAGGGGGGTGACGCGGGTACTGTGTTGCTGTGTGTTTATATTATTAATGCACAGAAAGGAGTGATCGGTATCACTCATCTGTTTACACAACTGGAACAGCATTACAGCTGGAGCGGTCTCGGGTCTTTGTTTGATTGCCCTTGTTTTTTGTTTGAACTCCCTTACTGCAGGGAGACTGCTCGAGCAGGACACATCAGGGGGATGAGTGTGGATGGGTGGGGGGATGAGCACGGGGGAACAATGGGAGCGAGACAAGTGGGCGCCGGAGGGATGAGTCACCGGGCTAGCGGGAAGCTAGTCAAGGGAGTCAGGTGGGGGGGATGCATACAGCCAGTAAATGCAGGGGTCGGTTTACAGAGGGGTGTTGTTGCTAGGGGGGCGGGGGGGGGGGGGCGGTTTACAGAGGAGTGTTGTTGCTTGGGAGGGGGGGGGAGTTCTTTTGCTGACATGGGAGGGATCTAAAGTAGGTAACAGAGTGGAGGTCGGGGGGGGGTGGGAGCTGCCAGGAGGCGAACTGGGAGGGGCGCAGCACATGGGTTGACCCAAGAAGGGGGATGGTTGATCGGCAAGGGCGGGGGGGGGGGGGGGGGGGGGGGGGGGGCAGGTGCCGTCCAACCAGGCTGATCACCTGGAATGTCAGAGGACTAAACGGGCCAGTCAAGAGGGCGCGTGTGTTCGCGCATTTGCGGGCTCTAAAGGCGGACGTAATCATGCTGCAGGAGACACATCTGAAAATGACTGACCAGACCAGACTAAGGAAGGGCTGGATTAGCCAGGTCTTCCACTCGGGCTTGGACTCTAAGTCCAGGGGGGTGGCAATCATGAGCAATAAACGGGTTCAATTTGAGGCGGAGGGCACAATTGCAGAAGGAGGTGGTAGATTTCTTATGATCCGGGGTACGCTTGAGGGGGTGAGGGTAGTCCTGGTGAATGTATATGCTCCAAATTGGGACGACGCTGACTTCATTAAAAGGGTGCTGGGGAAAGTCCCAGACTTAGATTCACGCAAGCTGATCATGGGTGGGGACTTCAACACGGTCCTTGACCCCGGACTAGACAGGTCATGCTCCAGAATGGGTAGGTCCCAGCGATGGCAAGGGCACTGAGGGGGTTCAAGGAGCAGATGGGGGGGGGGGGGGGGGGTGTAGACCCATGGAGAGCCAGACGGCCGACGGGAAGGGAATATTCGTTCAACTCGCATGTTCATAAATAATATTCTAGAATCGTTTTTTTCATCATGAGCAGGGACTGTGTAGGCGGGGTAAAAAATACTGAGCACTCGGCGATCACCATCTCGGATCATGTCCCACATTGGGTTGATCTGCAGGTCTGCAAAGGGAGCTACCAGCGCCCGCAATGGAGGTTGGACGTAGGATTGCTAGTGGAGGAGGGGGGGTGCGAGAGACAGCGGAAGTGCATGCAGGACTACCTGCAGGTTAATGGCACAGAGAAAATCTCAGCAGCGACCCTGTGGGAGGCGCTGAAGGCGGTAGTAAGGGGGGAGCTGATTTCAATTCGGGCCCACAGAGATAGAACGGACAGAGCGGAAACGAACAGACTGGTCAAGGAGATCCACCGGACAGATAGGGAATACGCAGAGGCCCCGAGGGAGGACCTACTTAGAGATAGACGGAGACTGCAGGCCGAGTTGGGAGTGTTGTCCACGAGCAAGGCAGTGGAACAACGGATGTGGTCTATGAGCATGGTGAGAAAGCTAGCAGAATGCTTGCGCAGCAACTCAGGAGAAAGGAGGCGGCCAGAGAAATAGGCAGGGTAGTGGACGGTATGGGCAACAGAGTGGATGACCCGTCGGGACTGAACAGGGTGTTTCGGGAGTTTTACAGCAAGCTCGATACCTCGGAACCCCCTGGGGAGCCAGAGGAGGTGAAGCGATTCTTAGACGGACTGACCTTCCCAAAAGTGGGTAGGGAGCTGGTAGTCGGACTGAGGGCCCCGATCAGAGCTGTGGAAGTACTGGGGGGCTTGAAGGCCATGCAGTCGGGTAAATCCCCGGGGCCGGATGGATACCCAGTGGAGTTCTACAAAAAGTTCTCGGAGATAGTGGGGCCGGTGCTGACTAGGGTATTTAACGAGGCGAGGGACAGAGGGACGCTACCCCCGACGATGTCACAGGCTACCATTTTGCTGACATTAAAACGGGATAACGACCCGGAAGCATGTGGGTCATATAGACCAATCTCCGTGATCAATGTCGACGCCAAGCTCCTGGCTAAGGTCTTGGCGCTTAGAATTGAGGACTGTATCCCGGAGGTGATCACAGACAGGGTTTGTGAAAGGCAGACAGCTGGTAGCCAACTTGACAAGATTACTCAATGTGATCATGATGCCCCCGGAGGGCAGAGAGGTAGAGGCAGTGGTGGCTTTGGATGCCGAGAAGGCCTTTGACCGGGTGAAGTGGGACTGGTTGTGGGAGGTACTCAGACGGTTTGGGTTCGGGGAGGGCTTTGTTGACTGGGTTAGACTATTGTACCAGGCCCCAAAAGCTAGCATGAGGACGAATAGGACAACATCAGAGTATTTTGGCTACACCGGGGGACCAGACAGGGATGTCCACGCTCCCCGTTGCTGTTTGCACTGGCCATAGAGCCGCTGGCGATTGCCCTGAGAGCTGCGAGGGGGTGGAAGGGAATGATTAGGGGAGGGGTGGAACACAGGGTATCGCTGTACGCGGATGACCTGCTCCTGTACGTATCGGACCCGCTGGCTGGGATGGACAGTATACTAGGAATATTGAGAGAATTTGGCAGGTTTTCAGGGTACAAACTGAACATGGCTAAGAGTGAGATGTTTGTAGTGCAGGCGAGGGGCCAGGAGAATAGGTTGAAGGGGCTGCCATTTAGGATGGTCGGAGAAAGTTTCCGATACTTAAGGATACAGGTGGCACGAGACTGGGGCAGGCTGCATAAGCTAAGTTTGACTAGAGTGGTGGAGCAAATGAAGAGCGAGTTCAGGAGATGGGATGCACTCCCGCTATCACTTGTGGGGAAAGTGCAGACGGTAAATTTGACAATCCTCCCAAGATTCCTGTTTATTTTTCAGTGCCTCCCGATTTTCATCCCGCGGTCCTTCTTCAAAAGGGTCAACAAGATTATTATGGGCTTTGTATGGGTGGGAAGTCCCCGCGGGTGAAGAAAGCGATGCTTGAGAGGAACCGTAGCGAGGGGGGGGGGGCTGGCGCTGCCGAACCTCAGCAACTACTACTGGGCGGCCAACATAACCACGGTAAGAGTTGGATGGTGGGTACGGGGTCTATTTGGGGCCAAGTGGAGGCGGCTTTGTGCAGGGGCACCAGTTTGGCAGCCTTGATCACCGCCCCCCTGCGCCCGCCGGCCAGGTACTCCACCAGCCTGGTGGTGGTGGCAGCCCTGCGGATCTGGGGTCAGTGGAGGAAGCATGTAGGGGGGAGGTGGGAGCATCAGGCTGGTCTCCAATACGCGACAACAACCGATTCGCCCCTGGGAGTATGGACGATGGATTCCGAGCGTGGCAGCGGGCGGGGGTGGGAAGGATGGGCAATATGTTCTTGGGAGGGAGCTTCTCGAGCATGAGGGCCTTGGAGGAGAAATTCGGACTAGTCAGAGGGAATGACTTCATACGTAGACAGGTCCCATCCTTCCCACGCATCCCGCCAAATGGGATCCAGGACAGAGTAGTGTCTAGGGGAGAGGTAGGAGAGGGGAAAGTCTCGGATATTTACCGTGAACTTATGAAAGGGGAGGAGTCCCAGACAGAGGAACTGGAGCTCAAGTGGGAGGAGGAACCCGGCGAGGAGATGGAGGAGGGGGTATGGGCGGACGCCCTGAGTAGGGTAAATTCATCTGCAACATGTGCTAGGCTCAGTCTGATTTAATTCAAGGTCGTCCACCGGGCCCACATGACGGTGGCCCGGATGTGTAAATTTTTTGGGGTGGAGGATCAATTCGCTCGGTGTGCGGGAGGGCCAGCGAATCACGTCTACATGTTCTGGGCATGCCCAAAACTTAGGAGAAACTGGGAGGCATTTGCGGACGTCATGTCCCAGGTACTGAAAACTAGGGTGGTGATGAGTCCACTGGTGGCAATTTTTGGGGTCTTGGAAGGGTCCAGGAGGAGAGGGAGGCCGACGTCTTGGCCTTTGCTTCCCTGATAGCCCGGCGACGTATACTGCTGGCATGGGGGGACTCAAAACCCCCAAAGATCGAAGCATGGCTCTCGGACATGTCGAGCTTTTTAGGGCTGGAAAAAATTAAGTTCGCCTTAAGAGGATCTGTATTAGGATTCGCCCGAAGGTGGCAACCATTCATCGACTTCTTCGCGGGGAATTAAATGTCAGCGGGGGGAGGGGGAGGGGGTAGATTAGAGTAGAATTGGGGAGATAAATAGGCGGGTACTGTTTATGAGAGAGGAGTGGTCTTTTGCACTGTGTTTCTGCTTTGTGTTGATATTTGCACATTATAGTACAATGTAACTGTTTACAATGCCAAAAATACCTCAATAAAATTGTTTATTAAAACAAAAGTGCGGCCTTGGCCGAGAATTCCTGCCGAAGCCTAAAGAAGAAGCAGAGTCCCTTTTAATAGCAGGGTTGTTCTCGGTGATGCAAGCGCCTAGAAACACCCCACTAACTGTGCCCAAAGCGGGACTCTGTTCTTTTTCCATTAAATCGTGCCCAATAGCTTTGGAAACCTAATATTTAATTGGAGGAAATTTCTACTCGTCCAATACTAGATATTGGAGAAGCAATGTGACACGTTAGAGACAGTGGCGGAGTTGAGAGAGACGTGATGGTGAAATCGAGCTGGGTGTCGTCCGTGTACATATGGAAACTACTATGTTTTTGGATGATTTACCCAAGTGGCTCTTTAAGCATTGGAATGCTCCTCAAAAAGGCTACTACTTCCACCTCCCGGTTTTGTTTCTATTTTCTCTTAGTGCTACCACTTAGCTAATGGCAGTCGCTACAGGAACCCATGCTGAAGTTTATCTACTGTAACTACAAAGTATGATTTGATATCTGAATTTTAATACGCACTGCTAGCATCTGACCAATCAAGGAGGATTTATGAGCAGGTTGGCAGCACAAAGACTCAAAGCTACATGATGCCGTCAATCCCTTCGCAACTGTAGCTTGGATCTTAGAAACTCTACTGTGATTATTATGGAGTTTCTTATTCAGTGGAGAGAATCTTTGCTTATTAAAGATTCTTATTACCATTGCTTCTTAGGTTCTTCATGTCAAAACAAACAAATGGTTTGAATTCTGTAAATTGCAATGGCAAGTTTTACAGGTTATACTTATTTGCATGGGGTCGCTGACATAGGGCACCACACTGCTAATTCCATCACCACTATGTCTGCTTTATGACTGTATATTGGATGCAGTGTTAGATTTCTTCTGCTTTTCCGTTTTTCTCCAATTTGTTCCCTCCTCCCTCACAAGCTAAGTTTCTTCAGGTCACACATCACCCCCTAGCTGTTTGTGCTACCCAGTCAAGCCAAAGGATGAGGATCCTTTAATGGATTAAAGTGCGAGACCACCATGCAGAATGTCTCTTGCCACAGTTCACCACGTTAGGTACCGCGGCGATTTGCCAAATGTCAGCCTGGCCCAGTAATAGCGCTGTTGGCTCTGCTTGAAGACCCACTTTAGGACCTAGGTGACACTTCAGTGCAATACTGAGGATGTACAGGAAGGTACAATTGTCAACACTCCAAAATTGAACACGCTAAACTACGGGAGGATTTGAATGTCTCTGCGAATTGAGCGGACACACGGCAAATGAAATTCAGTGCAGAAAAATGCAAAGTGGGAACAAAAATTCCAAGAAGGAACTAATACTTAAATGGAAAGAAAATAATGAATGTGCATGAAAAATTGAAGAGGTCTGAGGATCCTGATTGACAATAAATTGAAACTATCACAACAGTGCTCAGCTGCAATGAGTAAAGCAAACCAGATATTAGGATATAGTGAAAGGTCATTATTGAGCCAAAATAGTGAGGTAATCCTGCCACTTTATAAATCACTGGTGCAACCACACATAGAATACTATGTTCAGTTCTGGTCACCACAATACAAAACGGATTTTGCAGCTATTGTAAGGTTGAAGAAAAGAGCAATCAGAATGAGTGAGGGATTAAATTATGCGGAGTGATTATGTAAAGTGAATGTGATCTCAGTGGAAAAGAGAAGGTTGAAAGGGGTTATGATTGGTATTTTCTGAGTTCTAAAAGGACTGAATAATGTAAGAAGGCGGTCGTTCGGCCCATCATGCCTGTGTTGGCTCTTTGGTATGGCTAAACAATTATCCTGCCCTTTTCCTAAAGCTGTATAAATGTTCTCTCACACTCCTCGCAAGTTACGTCTTCCACCCTTTCAGGCAGTGCATTCCAGATACTAACAACTCATTGTTTAAAAGAAAATGCTGGTTAGCACTGCTGCCTTGCAGTGCCCAGGGACCCAGGTTCAATTCCGGCCCTGGGTCACTCTCTATGTGGAGTTTGCACATTCTCCCCATTGGGTTTCCTCTGAGTGCTCCAGTTTCCTCCCTCAGTCCAAAGATGTGCGGGTTAGCTGGATTGGCGATGATAAATTGTCCCTTAGTGCTGAAAGATTGTCAGGTTAAGTAAGTTTACGGAGATAGGGCGGGGAAGTGGGCCTAAGTAGGATGCTCTTTCAGAGGGTCGGTGCAGACTTGATGGGCTGAATGGCCTCCTTCTGAACTGTAGGGATTTTATGGAAAATTGTTTCCTCGTGTTTCCTCTGGTTCTTTTACCAATCACCTTAAATTTGTGTCCTCTGGATACTAAGCCTTTTGCCAATGGAAACAATTTCCCCCTATTTTTAAAAATAAATTTAGAGTACCCAATTATTTTTTCTCCAATTAATGGGCAATTTAGAATGGCCAATCCATCTAACCTGCACATCTATGGGTTGTGGGGGTGAAACCCACGCAGACATGGGGAGAATGTGCAAACTCCACACGGACAGTGACCCAGAGCCGGGATTTGAACCCGGGTCCTCAGCGCCGCAGTCCCAGTGCTAACCACTGCCACCCTAATTTCTCCCTATTTACCTTATCCAAAGGATTGAGTTTTGAATGGTTTAGCACACTGGGCTAAATCACTGGCTTTTAAAGCAGACCAAGGCAGGCCAGCAGCACGGTTAAATTCCCGTACCAGCCTCCCCGAACAGGCGCCGGAATGTGGCGACTAGGGGCTTTTCACAGTAACTTCATTTGAAGCCTACTTGTGACAATAAGCGATTTTCATTTCATTTTCAAGTCTCCTTACCTTCTCTGCTCATGTAGTCCTCAAACAGGTTGCTTCACCTTGTCCGAAACAGTACAGAGGACATGGCCTGAGCTTGAGGAGGGTAACTTAAAAATTAGTCTGCACAATCAGCGAACAAGTAGTCAACCAATGGAACAAACTCCCTAACAAAACAGTGGAAGCTATTATTATTCATTCATTCAAGTCGATAACATTTAGTGGAACTGTGTATCCGAGACATAACTTCTGGTAAGTGTACCATGTTTGGGTGGAAAAATGTGATTTTAGGTCTATGCTTCCCATATTTCTCCATCACTTGATTTTTTGCTGTGTTAGTTGCAGTGCTAAAACTGATGGAGGTTGAATACTGTGGTTGGTCAGAACCTTCATTACCTCCACCACTGAAGTTGGGCAGAGGGAATGTTTTTGCCTCTGTTAATCTGTTTATAAACAATGTATCTCAAAAACTATTGGACCCAAGGAAGAACTCAACAGTTTTTGACAAAGTTGCAAGTCTGGATCCTGGAATTTATAAAGAATCCGTTAAAATTAGGAGATAGGGCAAATATACTTTTTTTTAAAAAAGAATGCCGGGGGTTGCTTGATTTTGAATGTTATGGATTGTTTCAGTTGCTGTGGTGGAAGCTGTCACAGCTGTCAAAATGCGAGCAGAGTTTTCAGAGCAAGTTGGTTGGATTGGCCTGAAGCCGCTTCAGTGCAATGAAAGCTTTTCATAAAAAGATTTATTTTTTCAGCTTTGTAGTTACAGAGCATAAACAAGGAAGGGCAAAGCCATAAGGAAGAGCTGCGTGATCGTAATAATGTTGAGTTAACGCAGCATGGGAATGCTGAGTTTAGGTACATAGTGTGGCACCACAGAATAGTGCCCCATCTTAGTTGCTGGAAGTGGGATGGAAGAGAGAAAGAGATGCTAATTGGGACGGCATCAACCCAGGTTGCTTAGTTGGTTCCTAGAAGCTTGTTAGAAACTCTGAGGCCTCACTTGTTTGCCCAGCTAATGGTGTGCGCATGGGGTCAGGATGAGCAATGTAAACTGAATGAGACTGTTACTTGTGTAGGGATATGGCATCTCCAGCAGCTCAAACACTCTGCTAAGCACTGGTGTACTCAAAGCCAACTGTGGACCTTTGGACCTTTGTTTGCTGGTTGTTCAAAGTTGTGATTGATGGCTCAGCAAAATAAATTAACACACAAACAGGAGAAAAAGCAAGGTGACTTACAACAGTTCAGAAACTGAGTGCAATTTAAAAGGCAAGATAGCAGTCGTATCACCAAACGTAAAAGTCTTTGAATTACCAGTGGTCCAACTTCCAGCTGCCGTAACATAGCCACATAAAGAAAATCATAGCACCTCCCTTATTCATGTTGAAATGCACATCTGAGTTAAACATTGAGCTGTAACTTTTCTCTGGTCCCTCATAAAGCTGTCTGTAACACGTTTTTGACCACACCATGTATCAAATCTTAAGTTACGGGGTTCTATGTTTTGATTTATTTACCCTCTTCTCACAGCTTTATTATAGAAACATAAGACGGGCAGCATGGTGGCACAGTGGTTAGCACTGCTGCCTCATGGCACCGAGGACCCTGGTTCGATCCTGGCCCTGGGTCACTGTCTGTGTGGAGTTTGCACATTCCCCCCGTGTCTGCATGGGTCTCACCCTCACAACCCAAAAAGAGGTGCAGGGTAGGTGAATTGGCCATGCTAAATTGTCCCTTAATTGGAAAAAAGAATTGGTTACTCTAAATTGTAAAAAAATAGAAGCATAAGACATTGCTAATAGCAACCTTAAAGTTTGAGTTACTGCATCAGATTTGATTTCTTGCCTACTTCACCTGGCTTATCTAAATGAGGCAATGTGTATAATGTTTGAAAATAAAATGGGTTCAACTGTAATGTGGTTGCACTTTTACTCCTGAGCCAGAAGGTTTTGGGTTCAAGTCCAACACCAGAGACGTGAGCATAAAAATCAAGGCTAACACTCCAGTGCATTACTGAGGAAATGCTGCACTGTCAGAGGTGCTGGGCTGTATTCTCTGCTGTCGGGATTCTCCATCGCGTGGGGTGAAGGCGTGGGGCTGCCCACAATGGGAAACCCCATTGGCCGTCTGGCGAGACGGAGAATCCCGCCCCGTCTTTGGAATGAGATGTTGAACCAGACCGTATCTGCACAATAAGGTGGACTTAAATATCCCCATGGGCACTATGTCAAAGAAGGGCAGGAGAATATCTCTAGTGCCCTAGCCAATATTCATCCCTCAATTCATGTCAGTAAAAATACAAAATTGTCCGCTTGGTATCATACTACAGTTTGTGAAAACTCACTGTGCAATTTGACTGTCATGTTGTCTACATTACAATAGTGATGACGAGAATCAGTAATATCTCCGTTGAGCCTCTCTTCTTCCCCTTGGAGCAACATGGTGTTACTCCCATTCCGAAGCCTCCGCATGTTGCGTTATGTAGAATCTCAGGCTTCATGATTTGAAACAGGATCTGCTTGGACATGGGCTTGGGTCGGGGCATGACTAGCCAACCAAGTGAGAGAAGAAAATTGGGGAAAGCCCCACAGACCTTAGAAGGGAATAACTACCACATTAATAAAGCAAAATAGAATACAAAAATACGAATTAGGAGCAGGAGTAAGCCACTTGACCCTTCATGGCTGATCTGATTGTGGCCTCAACCCCATATTCCTGCCTGCCCTGAAAACATTTCACCCCCTTGTTAATCAAGAACCTATCTAGCTCTGCCTTAAAACATTTCAAAGATTCTGCTTCTACGTTGCCTTTTGAGGAAGAGAGTTCCAGAGGCTCATGACCCTCTGAGTGAAAAGCATTCTCCTTATCTCTGTCTTAAATGTGCAACCTCTTATTTTTATTCAGTGACCCCTAGTTCTAGATTCTCTTGACAATTGGGAACATCCGCTCCACATCCACTCAATCATGTTGAGATTGTACCTCTACTGTTGCTGACATCAGCTAACTCAACATAGACCAGTGATGGAATATGGGACCACTCTGGTATTTACCTTTTTGCTCCGCATCAGACTCGCGATACGTGTAAGTCCAAATTCAGAGAATTGCAATCAATTATACTCCTTGCTGTCGTTGTCCGCTCCGTGTTACATTCCATATTGCTGACCTTTATGTATGGGCAATTGCACACTTGGGATCGACCCAAATAGAGGGGAAAGTAGAATTTTCTTATGTAACCATTGCACCCCCTCCCTCACAGATCTGTGGGTGTACCTACAACACATGGATTGCAGCCACTAAAGAAAGCAGCTCACCATCACCTTCTCGAGGGCAAATAGGTTTGGGTGGCTACACCCCATGAACACATTTAAAAAGTAAAGCTGTACCATTGTGTGTTTCAGTCCGAGATCCAAGTGAGTCAGTTTGGAATGTAGGATCAGCAGGGATATTCTGGGGGCAATCCCAGATTTTCAGTGACAAGTGGTGACATTTGATGCTTGCTTTCCATGTGCTGCGTTTCCCGGCTACTGCACAGGGTGCAAAATGCAAAGTGCTAACAGTGACCTGGTGCTGCAGTGGCTTTGTGGATTGGCACAATCCGAGTCCTCAGTCAGCTGGGTAACTGTTCAGCCTTGCCAGTTTCCATGTGGCACTGAGCTGGTTCAGAATTTTGGTTTTGCCTTTTCTTTTTCTTAAATTTAGAGTACCCAATTCGGGTTTTTTTTCCAATTAAAGGACAACTTAGCGTGGCCAATCAACCTGCACTGCACATCTTTGGGTTGTGGGGGCAAAACCCACGGTGTCATGGTTGCACAGTGGGGGCGGCATGATAGCACAATGGTTATCACTGTTGCGTCACAGCTCC
The DNA here is from genome assembly GCF_047496885.1 of Scyliorhinus torazame. NCBI lineage: Eukaryota > Metazoa > Chordata > Chondrichthyes > Carcharhiniformes > Scyliorhinidae > Scyliorhinus > Scyliorhinus torazame. The sequence goes on along the minus strand of NC_092709.1, from coordinate 45,242,816 downwards.
AGGGTCCAAGGTTCGATTCCTGGCTTGGGTCACTGTCTGTGCGGAGTCTGCACCTTCTGGTCGCCTCGTTATAGGAAGGATGTGGATGCTTTGGAGAGGGTACAGAGGAGATTTACCAGGATGCTGCCTGGACTGGAGGGCATGACGTATGAAGAAAGATTGAGGGAGCTGGGGCTTTTCTCACTGGAGTGAAGAAGGAAGAGAGGTGACTTGATAGAGGTGTACAAGGTGATGAGAGGCATGGATAGAGTGGATAGCCAGAGACTTTTCCCCAGGACGGAAATGGCTGTCACGAGGGGGCATAATTTTAATGTGATTGGAGGAAGGTATAGGGAAGATGTTAGAGGTAGGTTCTTTACACAGAGAGTGGTGGATGCGTGGAATGTACTGCCAGTGGAGGTGGTGGAGTCAGAGTCATTCAGGACATTTAAATGACTCTTGGACAGGCACATGGACAGCAGTAAATTGAAGGGGTGTAGGTTAGGTTGATCTTAGATTAGGATAAATGGTCGGCACAACATTGTGGGCCGAAGGGCCTGTACTCTGCTGTACTGTTCTATGTTGTTCCCATGTCTGCGTGGGTTTCCTCCAGGTGCTCTGGTTTCCTCCCATAGCCCAAAGATGTGCAGGTTAGGTGGACTGGCCATGCTAAATTAACCTTAGTGTGCAAAAAGGCTAGGTGGGGTTACTGGGTTATGGGGAGAAGGTGGAGGCATGGACTTAAGTCGGGTGCTCTTTCCAAGGGCCGGTGCGGACTCAATGGGCCGAATGGTCTCCTTCTGCACTGTAAATTCTATGATTCTATGACATGGATTTTGCCTTATCAAATGGAATTTTGTTTCTCCCCTAAGCTGATTAAGCACACATGGGACCTTGCAGAAAGTGCCCGCTTACATTAAGCCATTGATACCTTTATTGGATTGAAGTTCCATTTCAGTAATCAGGTTTACTGATGGTGAGGCAAGTGAGGCGAATGGAAAGACTGAGGGGGTTAAATTGGATAACTCTTAGAAAGGGGATCGTGATGCTTGATTACTCCCCGGTGGGGGAGGTTAGGCGTAAGTGGGAGGAGGAGATGGGTGGGGCGCTGGGGGCTAGAGTATGGGGTGAGGCTTTACGGAGGATTAATATGCCCTTGTCGTGTCCAAGATGCCTCATCCACTTTAAAGTGGTACACAGGGCCCACACGACGGTGTCCATGATGAGTCAGTTCCTTCCAGTGGTGGAGGATAGGTGTGGGCGGTGTACGGCGGGGGGTTAACCATGTTCACGTGTTTTAGGCTTGTCCAGGGTTGAGGGGATTTTGGATGGGATTTGCAGAGATAATGTTGAAGATCTTGAGGGTAACGGTAGCTCCAAGTCCAGAGGTGGCAATATTTGAGGTGGCAGGGACCCGGGAGTGCAGGCGGGCAGAGAGGCCGCTGTATTGGCCTTTCTCTCTCTGATAGCTCAGGAACGGATTATGTTGTGCTGACGGGACTCAGAGCCGCCGAACCCAGGGACGTGGATGAGCGATTTGGCAGAGTTCCTGCCCTTAGAGAAAATCAAATTTGCCATCAGGGGGACAGAGGAGGAGCTCACCTGAAGATGGAAGCAGTTCATCGACGTGTTTAAGGAGTAATGAGTCATCAATGGGGGAGGGGGGTTATTTTTTCTGTTTGAGTTGTGTTAAAAGTTAAAAAGGGGGGGGGGGCAGGCTCCAGGGTGACAGCGGGTAGAGTGGGGGCGGGAGGGGAGATTGTTGGGGGTTGTGTAAGGATGTTTTGGCTGTCTGCTGTTGCCGTGGTTGGTTTTTGTGTTTTTCTTCTTGGTTATGTATATATTTGAAAATGCCTCGAATAAAATGTTTTTTTTTAAAAAGGGAGAGTGCATTGGTTTGGAGCATTGAACATCAATGTGGCTTTGCTGGTGTGAAATCAGAATTGTACGTTATGGTCATAATCTGCTCTGCTTACCTCAGGCAGACATTCACTGCACATCGCACACTAATATCTGCACTAGTATGGTGCCTGGCACTATTTTCCCCACAAGTGTGCACGTTTGCCACTGACACCCATTTTGGAGTTCTAAAGCCACTCATAGTACTCAGAAAAATGGGCACTAAAGAGCCCAATTTCTCACCCTGCATGTTTTAACAATCTCCAATTAGTAAAGGAAACAAAATTAATCTGACTCGGATCCATTTAAGCATGCAGCCCATTCATAAGCACTATGGCTGAGCGAGACAGAGCACGCAACAAGCAGCTCCTAAAGCAGGCACGGCCCACTGCCTGTCCCCTGTAATGGACGGGGAGGCTTGCGTCGTCATTGAGCTTGGACACATACAGAGCTCATTATATCTCATTAGATTAGTATTACAAGGACTCAGGCTGATTCCCGAGGCGTGTGCTCCCATCAGGTCCTTTCTAACCCTTTGTATGCTGTGTGCATTGCATTGCCAGTGAAGACAATGGCAAGTCGCTGATTGTGAGCATCAAATGCAGCACACTGATCTCTGGGTCAGGCCAATATTTTATTTTTAAGAATGATTTTAGTTAAGACGATAAATGATCATTTTTAGTTGTATGTTAAGTGAAGGAGTTATGCAGAGAATGATATATTTTCGTGTGCTCCATACAAGAACATTTCTTTTCATTTATCCTTTCAACCACTAGGTCAGTATTTCTAGCATTCTTGTCAAAAAGTAATTAGTGCTTGTTTTAGGATCAAAATGGAGACAATTGAAATATTAGACGATTAAGTAAAATGCCATTTATGAAAGTTAATCTTTTTGCCATCTCAAAACAGTAATTTCAATCAATGATGTTAATTGAATTAATTCTGTTTCTGTAATGTTTTGCTTTGTGACGATTTATTTTATCCTCGTGTCTTGCTGCTTTCCCCTTTTGCCTCTGCATACCTATGTCACCTAAGAGGATGGGCAGAAACCTATTCCCACTGGCCAATGTCAGTTGCCCAGTAGTTGCAGGTAGGAGGTATGTGCTGAGAACTCATTGTCAGGAACCTCATGTTAGCCCATGGTCAATGAGTCAACAGAGAAGAGACACAATGTACCATATCGTCATGAGAGCATTCATTTATTTTTAGCTCTGGGGACCTTAGAATTGGTGGCACAGGGGACACATTGTGACTCTTCCCAGGCAAAATTTCAAATGCAGAAATTTTTGGAACAGTATAATCCAAACAGCCCCCTCCAAGCATTCATTAATGAGAGATCTATTTAAGTGAGCCAGTTTCCAGATTTCTAGGTTATTTGGGCCAAGGATGAAAACAGGCATTAAATGGATGCTATGCGAATAAGACACCATGTTTGAATATCAGGATTTACATCGGATTTTGGTCCGAGTTGCTGAATACCGTCATTTGCGCTTGCCAGGGAGTGCTAAACCAGAAACCTGCAGGCTTAGCACTCAAGTTTTTATTAGATGCAGTCTTTATGGGCATATCGCATCTGCCTCCATTGAAGGTGTGGAGTGCACTGGCTGGCACACAACGCCACTTTGTAGGATGGCTCAGGCAGAAGGTGTACAAGTTCTCGAGTGCAGCGCCAGGAGGTCCTGGTGGAGAAGGTGTAGAAGAGGAGGGCCTCTAGTACCCATCAGGGGGAGGATGTCAATTCCTCCTCCTATCCCTCTGTCCTGCAAGAGCTGTTGCCTTGGCCTCATGACATTCTTCACTTAGACCAAAGGGAACCCGAATAAGCTAGCCATGACCAAGCACTCCCTGTCCCCTGGTGACTCCTATAAGGTGTCAGATAGGATGAAGCAGCATAGCACTGCTCCTTTTGGGTGAAGTCCTCAGACAATTTGCCGAATGAAAGTTGTGCGCGTGTTGGGGAAGTCTTAACAAAGTGTCCCAGAAAGCCTCCCTGATGTGTTTCATTGCACAGGTCCATTTCACAGCTGCTACAGCAGGTGAATATGAAAGGTGTGTCCTTTCAAGCAGCGCAGCACGTTTTCTCCCAAACAGCTGGTCACTGGGCATTAGGACAAGCATAGCCAACAAAATGTTGTGCAGCCTCTGTACTGAGAGCTAACAGATGTTTTAAGTGGCAGTCAACCCTTTAATGAGCGTCTGGGTGACCGTTTCTACTGCAGGCTTCAACCCTTTACCAAGTTGGTGCCTTGTGTGGGCTCTGCAGGCATTCCAGCTCAACATCACCTTGGCCACCTTTAGGGATCATTAAAGCCTGAATGTGCTCTTTAAAAAAAAAAATCCCTCTATATTTTGTGATTCTAATTGCCATTTGCTAATGGGGTCCATGTTGTCATTGGGTCAGTGATTTGAACTTTGACCTGAGTGGGGAAGCCACCATGATTTTGTTTCTAGGCGAAGAGAATCAGAAAGCTGAAGATATCCTCCAGGTTGAGTTTTTAACCGTGTGGTGTCAGGAGGACAAGGAGGAGTTTAGGCTTGACTCGTCTGAGGCTCCTTCTCTGCCCCATCACTACCGTAAAACACAGAATGCCCTTCCCCATGCTTGAGTACATGGCTGACTGATTTTCCAGAGACTGGGAGCTGCTCCTGTCCCATGGGAAGTGGGGAGCTTTCTTTTCTTTCTTTCATGGGGATATGGGTGTCACTGGCAAGGCCAGCATTTTTGGCCCATCCCTAATTGCCCTTGAACTGAGCGGCTTGCTAGGCCATTTCGGAGAGCACATTGCTCTGGGCCTGGAGTCACATGCAGGTCAGACCACGTAAGGACAGCAGATTTCCTTCCTTAAAGGACATTCGTGAACCCGATGGGTTTTTCTGACAATCAATGATAGTTGTCATGGTCGCCAATACTGAGAATTTAATTCCAGATTTCTTGTTCATTGAATTTAAATACCTCCTGCTGCTGTGGTGGGATTTGAACCCGTGTCCCATAAGCATTAGCCTGGGTCTCTGCATTGGTAGTCTAGTGACATTACCATTGTGGCACCATCTCCCCTTTACACGTTAATAAAGCTTGGCCATTAAAAACACCCTGCTCGAAGGCACTGATGGTGCTGAATGAAGAACTACCAGTTAGTTGGCCAGCAACTCATCCACCCATTACTGATGGGTACCCAAAGTGCACGGACAAAACACAAAGAAAATGAGCACCCTCTGACCCCCAGGTTCTTCAGGTTCAGGAATGGAGCGCACAGTGATAATCCCTGGTGTTTATGCTGGTGGAGAGCTCCTTTTAATGTTTTAGTGCTTGGTGACCAATGGGCCCACCCAGACCCAAATTTCCATGCCCCTAATATAGTCCAGCTGAAAGAAAAGTGTTCTACTGACCTTATGCCACAGTGTTTTGAACCGTAGTATTTTGTTAAATGTATTTGTTCTTTGGGTGTGAGCATCACTGGCTAAGTTGATTCGAAGGGGAGCAAGGAATCATAGAATCCACAATGCAGAAGGAGGCCATTCGGATCATCGAGTCTGCACCAGCCTTTGGAAAGAGCCACCCTATTTAAGCCCACACCTCCACCTTATCCCCATAACCCAGTAACGCCACCTAACCTTTTTGGACACTTAAGGGCAATTTAGCAAGGCCAATCCACCTAACCTGCACATCTTTGGACTGAGGGAGGAAACTGGAGCACCCGGAGGAAACCCATGCAGACACGGGGAGAACGCGCAGACTCCACACAGATAGTGACCCAAGCCGGGAATCAAACCTGGGACCCTGGAGCTGTGAGCAATAGTGCTAACCACTGTGCTACAGTGCTGCCACGGTACAGTGGAATAGCAATGGCAGGGGTTTTGGGGGTTATTCGGGAGGCACAACAGAAATTCACCCCAAGGGGGAGGAAACATGCTAAGGGGAGGACAAGGCAAACATGGCTGACATGGGAAGTTAAGGACAGCATATAAGCAAAAGAAAAAGCATACAAGGTGGCGATCATTAGTGGGAAGCCAGAATATTGGGAAGCCTTTAAAAGCAAGCAGAGGGCAACTAAAAAAAAACAATAAGGGGGGGGGATGCAATATGAGTGTAAGTTGGCTAGTAATATAAAAGAAGATAGGAAGAGTTTTTTTCGACATATAAAAGGTAAGAGAGAGGCAAGAATGGACATTGGCCCACTGGAAAATGAGGCCGGAGAAGTAGTAATAGGGAACAAGGAAATGACAGAGGAAGTGAATAGGTACTTTGCATCAGTCTTCACAGTGGGAAGACATGAGTGGCATACCAGAACTTCAAGAGAGTCAGGGGGCAGAGGTGAGTGTAGTGACCATCATTTAGGAGAAGTTGCTGCGGAAACTGAAAGGTCTGAAGATGGATAAATCACCCAGACTGGATGGACTACATCTCAGAGTTCTGAAGGTGATACCTGAGGAGGTTATGGAGGCATTGATAGTGATCTTTCAGGAATCACTGGAGTCAGGGAGGGTCCCAGAAGACTGGAAAATGGCTTTCTTCTTTATTTCTTTTCTTTCTTTTTTTAAATTGTCACAAGTAGGCTTACATTAACACTGCAAGGAAGTTACTGTGAAAAGCCCCGAGTAGCCACATTCCGGCGCCTGTTCGGGTACAGGGAGAGAGAATTCAGAATTCTCAGCTGGTATGGGTATTGAACCCGCGCTGCTGGCCTTGTTTTGCATCACAAACCAGCTGTCTATCCCACTGAGCTAACCCAGACCCTTATGTAACACCCGTGTTTAAGAGAGGGGACAGAAGACAGGAAATTATGGGCCAGTTAGTCTGACTTTGATCGTTGGTAAGATTTTAGAATCCATCATTAAGGATGAGATTGCGGAGTACTTGGAAGTTCATGATAAAATAGGACTGAGTCAGCATGGCTTCATCAAGGGGAGCTCACGCCTGACAAATCTGTTAGAATTCTTTGAGGAGGTAACGAGGAAGTTAGACAAAGGGGAGCCAGTGGACGTGTACTATTTGGATTTCCAGAAGGCCTTTGACAAGTTTCCGCACAGGAGGCTGCTAAATAAGATAAGAGCCATGGTGTTACGGGCAACGTACTAGCATGGATAGGGGATTGGCTGTCTGGCAGAAGGCAGAGAGTAGGGATAAAGGGGTCCTTTTCAGGATGGCAGCCGGTGACTATTAGTGTTCTGCAGGGACCAGCATTGGGACCACAACTATTCACGATATACATTAATGATCTGGAAGAAGGAACTGAGGGCATTGTTGCGAAGCTTGCAGATGATACAAAGATATGTAGAGGAACAGGTAGTGTTGAGGAAGCAGTGGGGCTGCAGAAGGACTTGGACAGGCTAGGAGAGTGGGCAAATAAGTGGCAGATGGAATACAATGTGGAAAAGTGTGAGGTTATGCACTTTGGTGGGAAGAATAGAGACATAGACTATTTTCTAAATGAGGAAAAGCTTTGGAAATCTGAAGCACAAAGGGACTTAGGAGTCCTAGTTCAGAATTATTTTAAGGGTAACATGCAGATTCAATTGGCAGTTAGGAAGGTAAATGCAATGTTAACATTCATTTTGAGAGGGCTGGAATATAAGAGCTGGTTTGTACTGCTGAGGCTATATAAGGCTCTGGTCAGACCCCATTTGGAATACTGTGATCAGTTTTGTGCCCCGTATCTAAGGAAGGATGTGCTGGCCTTGGTGGGGGTCCAGAGGAGGTTCACAAGAATGATCCCTGAATAAAGGGCTTGTCATATGAGGAGCGGTCTGTACTGGATGGAGTTTAGAAGGATGAGGAGGGTCTTATTGAAACTTACAGAATACTGAGAGGCCTAGATAAAATGGATGTGGAGAAGATGTTTCCACTGGTAGGAGAAACTAGAACCCAAGGGCACAGCCTCAGACTGAAGGCATGAACCTTTAAAACACAGATGAGGAGGAATTTCTGTAGCCAGAGGATGGTGAATCTGTGGAACTCTTTGCCGCAGAAGGCTGTGGAGGTCAAGTCACCGAGTATCTTTAAGACAGAGGTAGGTTCTTGATTAATAAGGGAATCGGGGTTTATGGGGGAAAGGCAGGAGAATGGGGATGAGAAACATATCAGCCTCGATCGAATGGCAGAGCATATGCAATGTGGCAAATGGCTTAATTCTGCACCTATATCTTATGGTCTTATGGCCAGCATTTGTTGTCCATCTCTGATTGCCCTTGAGGAGGTGGTGGTGAGTTGCCTTCTTTAACTGATGGGAGTCCACGTGGTATAAGTACACCCACAGTGCTTTTCAGGAGGCAGGTCCAGGACTTAGACCCATGCTGCGATAGTGCATGGCTTGGAGGGGAACTTGCAGATGGTGCGTTCCCGTGTATCTGCTGCCCTTGTCCTTCTCAGTGGTACAGATCACGTGTTTGGAAGGTGCTGTCGAGGTAACATTGGGGAGTTGCTGCAGTGCAACATGTAGATGGTATGTATACGTTATTGCCACTTTCTAGTGGTGGTGGTCAAAGTGAATGTTGACAGTAATGGATGGGATGTTGATCAAACAGGCAGCTTTGTTTTTGATGCCTCTTGAGGTTTGTGAGAGGAGCGCTCTGTTATCTACAACTTCAGCCTGCAAGGCAGTCCCTCTAAGCCTTGCATGAATTCAGCTGTGAGAGAGTCTGCCAGAACGGCTATGCCGCTCATGTATTGTAGTTTCCAAGTTGAGTATATTTTTCATATTGGGATTAGCTGATGGGAAATCAATTCTAGTATAAGGAAAACCACTTAGTGCCCAAAAGGTTACTGCAGTTTGCAAGTAATACAAATGAAAATAGGTCTCTAGTAGCGTCTACTCAATCGAGCTCAGCTGACTGTGAGGTGAATTAACCCAACCCAGTCCTACACAGTGCTCTTTGTGTTTGTTTAGCAGTAAGCTGGCAGAGTGGGGGAGGGGTTTGGAAGAGCCTGACGTGCACACAGCACAGAGGGGGGAGAACAAGAAGCTGAACACATCTATCATGTTGAACATCGCATGCAAGGAATTGTGGGAGACACGCACACACTGCTTTTTGCTTATGATTGCTGCAGGGTCAGAGCTGACATGGTTCAGTCAGCAGGATGATCTGGTGCTGTCTGAAAGCAGCATTTCTCCAGTGAAGTTTGGGTATCATGCGTGGTCCACCTCTTGGAGGTGTGTACAAACACAATTACCACTGCTGCTGAAGAGCTGTCATGGTATCTCGTGTACAACAATTACTCTGATATGTAGCAGATTAAATCATAACCTGATTTCCCTCCACCACCCTCTCCATCTATTCACCAATCATGTTCCTGAGAAACAACAGAGAAAGCTGTTAAGAGGAGAATTAAATATTTTATATTACTGGGCAAAATTAACCAGAACTGTTTGCAGTTAGTACAATAAATTAAGGTACACTTCAGTGAGATTCTGTAATACTGTGATTTATGTTTGCATATGGTTCATGGTTTGGAAAGCAACTGTTTCTTGAATGATTGTTGTACTATCTGTCTTGCTGTGACATCCCTGGGCTGTGAAATGGAATGCTTCATCGAGTGACATTACTAATCACTTGTTAGTCGGGTATTGTGTGGTGTGCATTCACCAGAAGAATCTCGGCTTTCCGACATTAAATCAGCATTGGCCGGGGAGCTCAGGAACCCTCCCCCCAGCAGTAAACTGGGCACGTGCGTGAGTAAAGTATCATGGGTTCAAAGGTGAAGTGACATGCACAAGTGTCTTTCGCAAAGCTGGAGCTTCTTTGTAAATGAGGGAGAACGACAACTGTTTAAACAGCAAGACCCAAGCGTTCCCCTCTCAGCTTGTCACTGTAAACAGTATTCGTTCGCGCAACAAGTTCATTCTCAAACATGTAGCATTTTGTTTTGCTTAGGTTTGGTACATTTTCACACAAAATAAGTAGAAATGCTTGTGCCTAATGTTCCATATTTTCATCTATTTATGTATTAGCATCATAATCAGAGATGCAGAACATTACAAAATGTTATCTACAAGTAACTGCTGAAGCAACGATTGTTATATTTTACTGAAAGGGGAACAGAATATGCAGTTGAGAAGGGGGATCATAAAACTGATATGGTGAAACGTGATGTGGGTGGTTGGGCCCGAGTGTGTGTCACAGTATAAATGGAAAGATGTAGCTATTCACCCCACCAGATTTTGCGGAATTAGGCGTGGTGGGTCTTTAAATAACCCACATCATGGGGGGAGTGGGAGCTCAATCCCAATCCCATCCAAGACCCACCACTGCCAAGTGGGGCCAGCTTGCATTAGAATTGGTGGGCAGTTTGCCTCTTCTCCTCTGGAGTATCAGCCAGAGCTATGGTACCCAGTACCTTGTAGGCCGATTCTGGCATTGGGAGTAACCCGCTATCACCACACTCCTTCCCCCACTCACTTCTGACCAGTTGTCCGGGTAAAGTGCCAACAGGGTCCTGCCTCTTACCTGGGCGCACACTTCCAAAAATGGCAGAGAGCTGGTGGATTTTAGACCTTCATTGTCTCCCCAGTGAGGGCGTTCCACCGGAATTGCAGCAGGAGACGAGGAGAACACCTGCTCAATTCCGTCCTGTAGCTGAAGAGAGATAGGTTGGGACCTTGTGCTGCTGTGCTTTTGTGTCTGTGGTTCCACAAAGTAACTTTAATGAGATATAAATGGAGTCAATTTTATAGATTAGTTATTGAACAGCCAACAATTTAAAAAAACTTTTAAGCTTGCAATAATTCAGGGAAGCAGCTTAAGCAGCTGCTTACACCATTTCTGTAGGGTTTGTCTGAAAATACCAAAGTTTTAAAAAAACTTAAAGTGCGCCCAATTTTTTCCCAATTAAGGGGTAATTTAGCATAGCCAATCCACCTAGCCTGCACATCTTTGGGTTGTGGTAGTGAAACCCACCCAGACACTGGGAGAATGTGCAAACTCCACACAGACAGTGACCTGAGGCCGGGATCGAACCTGGGACCTCGGTGCCGTGAGGCAGCAGTGCCAACCACTGCGGCACTGTGACCCCCCCCCCCCCCTCACACACACACAAAATGCCAAACTTGAATGAAAAGATCTGGAGGTCCCCCGAAGAAAGTATGGCCACTTGTCTTTTAAATCGTCTGTGGTAACTACTTTCATATCCATGTTTGGATCCACAGAAGCTGTGGAATAAATGGTTATGCTACGTGATGTTTGAAGAAAATAAAAATGATGATTGAGGACAAGACTTGCAGCACATGGAAATATGTTAGATGTGTTTCACGCAATGTTATATGACCAGTTACAACAGTCATTTCCTACCAGCACTGTGCCAACTGTATAAGCTCAGTCATTGAACGTGACCAAAATAAAATGGATACTAATGACATTGAGGGATATGGGGATAGCACGGAAAAGAAGTGGTGAGGTGGATGATCAGCCATGATCTAATTGAATGGCGGAGCAGGCTTGACGGGCTAAATGGCCCACTCCTGCTCCTATGTTCCTATGAATAACTAGATTATGGATGGGTTTTCAGAAAGGAATGCTGGTCAGAATGCTCAACTCTGCAGAGACTGCCACAGCATTGGTAGTAGTAGGCAGAACCTTAATTTAAAGATTTGTATGAAGGACGGCTCTTCAAACAATGCGGCACTCCCTCACTCGAGCACGGGACTGTTAACCTCAAGTCTTCTGGTGGCCATGAAGCCACAGCCCTCTGAACCAGAGGCAGGAGAGGTACCAAATTGCTGGCTTTGAAAGCAGACCAAGGCAGGCCAGCAGCACGGTTCGATTCCCGTAACAGCCTCCCCGAACAGGCGCCGGAATGTGGCGACTAGGGGCTTTTCACAGTAACTTCATTTGAAGCCTACTTGTGACAATAAGCGATTTTCATTTCATTTCATTTTCAAATGATCTCTGAATTTAGTTTCCACAAGTCACTCAGGTGTTGTGTAAATTACTTTCCAATCCGGTGTTTTGTGCAGTCTGAAGTCAAAATGTGGCTTTTTGAATGTCGACAAAGGCAAAACATGGAATTAATGTACTACGCCACATAGCTCAGTTTTTAGTCACACACGCCTTTTTGCTTCTGAATTGCGTTTGAGGCGACTTTATTTTCTGAAGTTGTTTTGAACCAAAGTCAGCATGAATAGTTTGTCTTGTATATTTGCGCACCATTGAGAATTTTTGAACAGATTTATTTTTTATACATATATTTCTTATTAAGTTTTTCAAATCTTTTTACAATAAACGTGGCAAAGTAACAAAAGAAAATCAGTGCAAACAGGTACAGAACAGAACAATACTTAAAGCAAACAAAAGAATAAACAAGGCAGGATAAATTCAGAACAGTATATTTCAAGACAAGTTCCTCTCATTTATATAATGGGTCAATTCGACAACAGATTGACAAATTGAGGGGTGGCACTGCTGCCTCACGGCGTTGAAGACCCAGGTTCGATCCTGGTCCTGGGTCACTGTCCGTGTGGAGTTTGCACATTCTCCCCGTGTCTGCGTGATTCTCACCCCCACATCCCAAAGATGTGCAGGCTAGGTGGATTGGCCACGCAAAATTGTCCTTAATTGGAAACATTTGTAAAAAGATGAACAAATTGAGTGGGGGGAGGGAAGAACTGTTCAGGGTGCATGCTGTTATTTATTGTACTATCAAGGCTAACAAAATAAAATGAAACAGCTCATGGAAATCCCAACAAGAGCAAGTCAGCCAAGGTGGAGCCTATGAATTTAAGATAAAGGTCCCGTGCCTTACGGAATTCATCTGACTTCGAGCGGATCACAGAGGTCAGGAATTTTGTAGGGATGCATTCCATAATTAGCCTATGCCTTTTTTGAGTTGAAGGTTATTTGTCACTAATCCAGGTGAATAGGGTATCCTTATGAGCTGCAAAGATCAGGATACTGTACAGTCTTTTTTCGTTAGAGTCAGTCATTCTCCCATCGGAAGACCAGAATCTGGAATACAGGATTAGACTCTAAGGCCCAATCAAAAATCCTCTTCAGCTCTCTGGTTACACTCGATCAATAGGATTGAATCTTAAGACAGGTCCATAAACAGTTTATACCGTCACCCTCGACTACCAGGCACTTGAGGCTCAACAACGATATAGCAGGACTAAATCTGTGCCCAAGATCAGATGGTGCAATATACTGAACTGGATCTCCGTCATCTTATTGCAAACCAAAACTTTACTGGCACAGTCCATATATTACCCCTTTCTCCTTGTTGATATTGATTAACAAATCCTTTTCCCAAGACTGCAAAGCAACCAATATGCGAATGTAGGATATAGAATTTAAATATCTGAGAACATGCTAATTAATTGTTTAGGTTCAGCAGAATTCAGGGGCTGGATTCTCCGTTTAAGGACTCCCTGACCAATGGGACCCCCCAAAGGGACCCCTGTAATAGGGGATCCCCCAAGGACTCCCTGACCAAAGGGACCCGCCAAAGGGACCCCTGTAATAGGGGGGTCACACCACAGGGACCCCCTGCTGAAAGAGACCCCCCCCCCCCCCATGGACCCCCTCCCCAAGAAAAGAGACCGTTGTCTGGAAGCTAGAGAGCAGTCCAGACAGGGGTAACGAGAGGTATTACAGCTGTAACACTTACCTAAAGCTCCACAGGTCCATTCCTGGAAGAAGAGCAGCTGTGACCTGCATCTGGTTCCACAGATCCACCAGCTGCAAGCCATGCATAGCTTTCTAGTAGTGGTCTGTGATTGACAGCTTATACAAACCACCTGCAGCTTTGATTCATTCATCTCTCTTCATGGTTCAGTGGCCTAAGTGGTGAAACACCAATGTTTACAAACATTGACCACATCAAAGAGAGTTAAGTGCATTCCAATCACTAACTGGGCTCCAATCAATCCCTTGGGGGAGTATTCCCCTAGGTCCACTGTGAGGTCCACCATGTGGTCCATCACACTAGGGCCGTGCTAATAGAGACCACAAGTAATCTATGCCCACATGATTCCTGGCCGCGGGGACCAGAGAATCACAGAGGGCCGGAGCATAGGGTGCCGGGCCCACTCAATGGATGCAATTGGGTCATATAGATCCATTCGGGCGGCTGCCCCAGGATTCTTTCCACTGGGGAAATTGAGTCAAGACGTCGAGTTGTCTTTTTAAGGATAATGGGCTCGATTCATTGTGATAAAAACAGAGTCCCGGTTTGGGCGTGTAAAGCGGGGTCTTTCTCAATGCATGCAGCACCGTGAGCGACCCCGCTATCAAACGGGACTCTTGGTTTTTCTGGCCTCCGTAGCAGTCAGCGCAGGTAGAGATCGGGGTGGCATCTTTCAATGCTACCCTGGTCTCTCGAACCCCGCCACCCCCTTGGACAATCCACTGCGGTGTATGGACCCCCCACTGCCTCAACCTACCTCTTAGGGGGTCCCCGAGGGCCCCCCCCCATCCCACCTCTTAAAGGCAGGGTACCCCCGGACTCAATCCCTGGCATGGGCAACCTGGCCCTTTATCTATCTGGCTCAATATTGAAGCAGACCAGTCAATTTACCTTCTGAAGGTCTTGTTGTTTTATGGTGACTTTAAGGCAGGTTCTGCTAAGCGTGATAATCCTGTTATTATTAATATTCTTCGAGCATGGAGATTGGTCCAGCAACTAGCGGGGAAATCTAAACTGACTTCCGCTCTTTCTCCTATGCCCCCACCTGTTTTCTAAGAAAGTCCCGAACCTGGAGGTACCTGAACGCATTCCCCGGGGGCAGGCCGAACTTCTCCTCCAGCGCCTGCATGCTAGGGAAAGTCCCATCTATAAACAGGTCCCCATCCTCCTAATACCTGCCCTATACCAGCCTTGGAACCCCCATCCATCCTACCTGGAGCAAATCTATGGTTATTCCATATCGGGGTCCACACAGAGGCCCCCTCCTCCTGCCTGTGTCTCCTCCATTGCCCCCAAATCCTCAGTGCCGCCGCCGCCACCACCAGACTTGAGGTGCATCGCGCCGGTGAGAATGGCAGCGGAGCCATGACTAGTGCCCCTAAGCTGGTGCCTTTGCATGACACCGCCTCCAGCCGCCCCCTCCTCCATCATCCACTTCCTAATCATGACCACATTGGCCGCCCAATAATAGCTGCAGAAGTTCGGCAGAGCCAGTCCCCCACCCAGCTACGCTCCAAGAATGCCCTTTTAACTCGCGGGGTTTTATTCGCCCACACAAATCCCGTCACAATCCTATTCACCCGCTTAAAAAAAGACTTGGGGATCAAAATGGGAAGGCACTGAAAGACGAAAAGGAACCTGGGGAGAACCGTCATCTTCACAGTCTGCACCCGCCCCGCCAGGGAAAGCGGGAACATAGTCCACCTTTTAAACTCTCCCTCCATCTGCTCCACGAGCCGGGTTAAGTTGAGCCTGTGCAGGGCATCCCAGTTCCTGGCCATTTGTATCCCCAAGTACCGACAGCTCCTCTCCACTATCTTGAACAGGAGCTCCCTCAGTCTCTCCTCCTGGCCCCTAGCGTGGACCACGAACAGCTCACTCTTCCCCATGTTCAACTTATACCCCGAGAAGCTCCCAAAGTCCCTCGGGATCCACATGACCTCCCCCATCCCCTCTAGCGGGTCTGAAATGTACAACAACATGTCAGCCGCGTAGAGGGAGACCCGATGTTCCTCCCTCCTCCCCCCCCCCCCCCCCTGCACCAGCCCCCTCCAATCCCTTGAAGTCCTGAGCGCAATGACCAACGGCTCAATTGCCAGGGCAAATAGCAACGGGGACAGGGGACACCCCTGCCTCGTCCCCTGGTACAGTCTGAAATACTCCGACCTTAGCCGGTTCGTGGACACACTCGCTACAGGGGCCTGATACAGCAGCTTGACCCACCCTATAAATCCCTCCCCAAATCCAAACCTGCCTAACGCCTCCCACAAATACTCCCACTCCACCCTGTCAAAGGCCTTCTCCGTATCCATCGCAGCCACCACCAGGAGCGATATCGGCCTGTAGGACCCTCACTGAAGCGGGTCCTTCTCCTTCTTCTAGATAAGCGAAATCAATGCCTGCGACATCGTCGGGGGGAGGGTCCCTCTCTCCTTTGCCTCATTGAAGGTTCTTAGCAGGAGTGGGCTCAGTAGCTCCGAGAACTTCTTATAAAATTCTACAGGGAAGCCGTCTGGACCCGGGGCCTTGCCCGACTGCATGCTTGCCAGCCCCCTGACTACCTTCTCCAACTCAATTGGGGCCCCCAATCCCTCCACCCGCTCCACTTCCACCCTTGGGAACCTCAACCGGTCCATAAACTGCCTCATCCCTTCCCCCTCCCAGGGGGTTCCGACTCGTATAACTTCCCGTAGAACTGCCTGAAGACTTCATTGACCCTTTCTGGGCTCAGCACCATGTTGCCCTCCTTATCCCCCCCCCCCAATCTCTCTAGCCGCTTCCACCTTGCGCAGTTGGTGCGCAAGCATCCTACTTGCCTTTTCCCCATACTCTTAGACTGCCCCTTTCACTTTCCTTAACCTCTGCCTTCCCCGTGGTCAGCAAATCGAACTCCGCCTGAAGTTTCCGGTGTTCGTTCAGCAGCCCCCCCTCTGGGGCCTCCGCGTATCTCCTGTCTACCCGGAGTATCTCTCCCACCAGCCTCTCCGCCCTCTCCTTCTTCTCTCTGTGGGACCTGATGGAGATTAACTCTCCCCTGACGACCGCCTTCAAAGCCTCCCACACCACTGCCACCGTTACCTCCCCTGTGTCATTCGCTCCCACATAGTTCTCAATGCTCCTCCCTACCCGCCCACACACCACCTCATCCGCCAGCAGCCCCACATCCAGTCTCCAGAGAGGGCGCTGACCCCGCTCCACCCCCAGCCGCAGGTCCACCCAGTGTGGGGCATGGTCCAAGACGGCAATAGCCATTTTTCCACCCCCTCCACCCTCGGGATCAGCGCCCTACTCAACACAAAGAAGTCTATCCGCGATTAGACTTTATTTACGTGGGAGAAAATGGAGAACTCCTTCGCCCTTGGCCACGCAAACCTCCACGGGTCCACACACACATCTGGCCCATGAACTCCCACAGGGCCCTGGCCACCGCCGGCCTCTTTCCCGACCTGGACTTGGAACGGTCCAAAATCGGGTCCAAGACTGTATTAAAGTCCCCTCCCATAATCAGGTTACTTGACTCCAAGTCCGGGATCGTACCCAACACCCACTCATGAAGTCTGCATCGTCCCAGTTTGGGGCATACACATTCACTAGCACCACCCGGGCCCCCTGCAGCTTGCCACTCACCGTTATGTACCTGCCCCCCTTGTCCGCCACAATACTCCCGGCCTCAAATGACACTCATTTACTAACCAAAATTGCCACCCCTCTGGTCTTTGAGTCTAACCCTGAGTGAAACACCTGTCCCACCCATCCTTTCCTTAACCTCGTCTGGTCCGCGAGCTTTAACTGCGTCTCTTGCAACATGGCTACGTCCGCCTTCAACCACTTTAAATGCGAGAACACGCGGGACCTCTTGACCGGCCCATTCAGGCCCCTCACGTTCCACGTGATCAGCTTGGTCGGGGGGTTGGCCACTCCCCCCATCCTGACAACTAACCATCTCCCTTTTTTGGCCAACCACGTGCCCCCGCCTCCCGATTCCAGCCCTCCCCTCGGCGGCCCCCCAGCCCGACTCTCCATCCATTCCCCTCACCTGGCTCCCCTTCAGTCAGCACAGCAGCACCCCTTCTTTCTCCCCCCCCCCCCCCCCCCCCCCCCCCCCCCCCCACCACCAAGCATCCGCTTAGCTCTGATTTTCCCCCCCACTATACCTCCGTGAGTCAGCTCACCCATGCTGACCCCGGCCGCTCCCGCCCCTTTATGCCGACCCTAAACACGTTGCCTCCTTCGGGCCACCTAACAACCCCCTCCCCCACAAGGTAGAGGGCAAGCACCAGCCGAGACCTTCCCGTGCGCCGGACAACCTGTCCCGGGCGTTTCCCGCCCCCTAAAACCAAACCCCTGAAAAACAAAACAAACAACATAACCACCAACCAAACTGGAGCAGACAAGCAAATAATCTTCTGCTTTACCCGCCATCTTACCCCCGGTCCACCCCCACCCGCACATTTCACCCCCAGACAACTGTCCCTTAGTTCAGGTCCAGCTTCTCCTGCCTGATGAACGACCACGCCTCATCCGGCGTATCAAAGTAATGGTGCCTGTCCTGGTATGTTACCCAGAGTCTCGCTGGATGAAGGAGCCCAAACTTCGCCCCTTTGCTGTGGAGGACCACCTTTACCCGGTTGAACCCCGCACGCCTCCTCGCCAACTCAGCTCCCAAGTCCTGGTAGATGCGGATCTCGCCGTTCTCCCACTTACTGCTCCGCTCTTTCTTTGCCCACCACAGGACTCGCTCCCGGTCTGTCAAACGATGAAACCGTATCACCATCGCCCTCGGTGGCTCGTTCACCCTCGGCTTTCTGGCGAGGACCCTGTGCGCCCCATCCAGCTCCAAGGGCCACGGGAAGGCGCCCGCACCCCCCATCAGCGTCCACAACATCGTGGTCACATACGTGTTCGCGTCCGCCCCCTCCGCACCTTCGGGAAGGCCCAGGATCCACCGATTATGGCTCCGAGACCTGTACTCAAGGTCATCTAGTCTCTCTTGCCACCTCTTATGTTGCGCCTTCACTGCCAGGCCCAGGATCTCATCCTCATTCCCCGCCACCTTCCTCTTCACCTCCTTGATCTCCTTCTCCTGCGCCTTCTGGGCCACCACAATCTTCCCCATGGAGGCCAACATCTCCGCTTTAAGCTCCGTAAAGCAGCTTTTTAAGAATTCTTGTTGTTCTTTGGCCCACTGGGCCCACACCTCCCGATCTTCTCCGGCCGCCATTTTGTTTTCCCGGACCTTCTCTACCTTCTTCCCCGGGTTTGCACATCTGACAGTCTCACTCCTCGTTCTCTCCATGCAGCCCCAGGGGGAATCTCTCCCGCACCCATTCCCACACCGGTCTCAGCCTCCAAATGCCGCCGCCGTCCCGTTCAGCGGCCCGGAATACCGACCTCGGCGGGAGCTGCCGTGAACATGCGACCTAGCAGGTCATGGCCGCCGCCGGAAGTCGGTTGAAGCTCCTTAATGGCCACAGCTACCTCATCTTTAGAGATAGGAGCATTGAGGACCAGAGATTGACTCTCCAAAGCCTCCGGAAGCCCAAGGCAAGAGAAAAAAATGTTCCATATCTGCCATCACATCACCAAAATGATCTAACTTGCGTACATCTGCATCAAAATCCTTAAAAGTCCCATTAATCGGATGGCACGTGGCGCAGTGGTTAGCACTGCTGCCTACGGCACTGAGGACCCGGGTTCGAATCCCGGCCCTGGGTCACTGTCTGTGTGGGGTTTGCACATTCTCCCCGAGTCTGCGTGGGTTTCACCCGCACAACACAAAGATGTGTAGGTTAGGTGGACTGGCCACACTAAATTGCCCCTTAATTGGGAAAAATGATCTGGGTACTCTAAATTTTTTTAAAAGTCCCATTAATCCAAAAGTCCCATTAATCCTTTCTCTCGTCCTAGCCTTTCCCTCCCCAAAAACAACACACAGAGGGGATAGCACTAGAATATGCTTTAATCCAAGTTAAACAAGCCAAATACTTACTCGACTTGTTCCCAAACTCATACAACTTCTGCCTTGCAAACTTTAAGCTTCTCTCAGTCTACTGAGTCAATAAGGAATTGGGAGCCACCCTTGCTGTGTTAACCTCCTTCAAAAATTGCCTGTTAGGAACCCTCTTATGCCTCCCCTCTGCTTTCGCCAAACACACTTCCAGCCGGTGCAGGTTCTCCTACATCTTACGTCTATTGTTGGCCGTGTAAGAAATAATCAGCCCTCAAGCACACGCATTACACGTCTCCTGTAAAATGTAAGGAGAAATATCAGGAGTCGAGTTGACTGAAAGAAAAAACCCAAACTCTCAAAATAATTAGTGAACAAAATATCTCTTAGCAGGGGGTCATCAAACCATCACGTTCTAGGCCAGGCGGGACCTCAAGCAAAAATTAAAGGAAGACAGAAGCATGGTCTGGAATTACCATGTCACCTTCAGAACAAGAAGATACCAGGTGTAGGATCACTTTATTGTGACACTGATGAGGGGCTGAGAATAACCCTAGGGTGTGGGATCCTTCAGGCATCCACATATCCCACCTCCTCACACGCCGAGGCCAACACCTTAGCTGGCAGTGTGGGAGGATTCCTAGTCATTTGGAGGTCCGTACACATTCATTATCAAGTCAATATCTCCGTGCACCAAACCTCTAATGATCACATACCTTGTCCTCAGCACAAGTCTCTACCTTCAAGGGGATGTTCTTGTTGATCAGGATTGTCACCTTTCCCGCTACACGATGAAAAGGTGGCGAAAGAAACCCGCCCCACACATTTCCATTTCAATTTTAAGTCCTCCCTATCATCCAAATTAGTTTTTTGTAACAAGGCGATGTTCACTTTCTCCTTCTTAAGAAAGGAGGATACTTTTCTAATTGATAGGATGATGGATAGCCCGTACATTCCATGAGCAAATTTTAAGATTAACTGTCGCCATTACATTGGCCACAGAGAAGAATAGGGCTGGACCTTCAGGCCACAATCAGGCAAGTGCCATGACACCCCTCTCTCAACACATTTTACACTAGAGGCACCAAAGTATCCTCAAAATATTCCTTAAACGGTGAGGAACTGGGTCCAATCCCAGCTCTAGGTCACTACCCGTGTGGAGTTTGCACACTCTCCCTGTTTGCCTGGATCTCACCCCCACAACCCAAAGATGTGCAGGCTAGGTGGATTGGCCACGCTAAATTGCCCCTCAACAAGGAGGCGGTGCGACACCTGAGCCATGTCCTCTTGGACTTGGCCCCACGTGGAGGAGGAGGACACCCGCTCCCGGTGGCCATTAAGGTAACTGCAGCTCTGAACCTTTATGCCACGGGATAATTCCAGAGCTTGTGTGGGGATCTCACAGGCCACGGGTGCATCCAGCAGGTCACGAATGCCCTGTATTCCCAGGCGGAAGACTACATCCTGGGGAAGTCGATCATTCCCGGCCTCTTCGAGGAGCACCCCAGGATGGGTGACTAAATCTTAGGGATAAGGGGTACCCACTGAGGATCTCGCTAATGATGCTAGGACAGAGGCCGGAGACCGAAGCAGAGACCCAGTACAACGAGGCCCATGCAGCCACCTGGGCTGTCATTGAGCGGTGTATCGGGCTCCTCTAGATGTGGTTCGATGCCTCAACCGCTCCGGTGATGCACTGCAGTACACCACCCGGAGGGTCGTTTGCTTTGTTGTGGTCTACTCTGTCCTCCACAATGTTGCACAGCAGTGGGGCGGCAAGCTGCAGATTGGTGATGGGGAACATGTAGCCACCTCCGAGGAGGAGGGGGTTGGGGACGAGGATGATGATGAGTTGCCGGACCAACGGGCTGGAGGACGAAGATGGGGAGAACCTGAGGCCCAGCCGGAAGCTGCGGGACAGGCAGCAGTGGTGAGGGTCCGGCAAGCCCGGAGGGCCAGGGAGGTCCTCATACTTACCCGCTTCACTTAGGACGTTGCCTGGTCCGTCATCACTACCATACCCACCCACCACCCCTATTTCGCACCCTCCCAGGGTATGTGTCACATCACTCCAGGGTGATGGGATTGTGCTGGCACTGTCAGCGGGTCATTGTTGAGGGCAGGAGGATGATAACCCGCAGAGGGCTAAGCACTGGTGCTCCTCAATGTCTGCCGTAGGCTGACCCCTGCCTGAATACTGACTGCTCGGTTACGCCCATCATCTGCACGCGGTGATGGATTGTGGAAGAAAGTGACAGAGGCATCCTACTGGCTGTGCACAAGGGTGTTTATTGTTCAATACAGGTCCCCACTCTCCCGATTTTGCCACGCCCCACCCAACCCTCATTCTCCACATCCCCGCTTCACCCCATACCTACTACCCCGTCCCCACCCCCTCCCCCCGGTGCCCTCAGTGATCCTCGATGTGTTTGGCCACCCTAGCTCTACCATAACGTCTAGGTGTCTCCCCAGGATGCACATCTGAGATGGAAGCAACCAGCCCGCCAGGTGCATCATCCCATGGCCTTCGATGCACCTGGCGGGCATCCTCTGGGGCCGGAGGACCCCGGCACACTTGTCGATGACACGTGCACAGCCGTGCTGCCCTGTTCCAGGTGCTGGCTGCGAAACATGGCTTCATCAGAGGGGTGAAACTTGGGCGAGCTGGTGGCCACCATCACAGCCCCATGGAATGGGTCCTGATTGGCACCAAGCGCCCCCTCCTCTCGATCCGGGCCCATTGGGCCCTGGGGTCCACTTTGGGACGGAGGGGCAGTTGGTTCGAGCCCCGGCTTCCCCTGCATCATCCGGCTCTGCCAGCCCTGGCGGTTCCCCAATATCTGCACCATGGTGTCGACACCCGCGGCGATGCTCCTCCGTGTCTGGGACATACTCTGCAGTGCCTCGGCAATGCCCACCTGAGAGCGGGACATATCCCACAGAACCTCATTGAGGTCAGCCTGGTACTGGGTGGCATCCCCCAGCAAGGCAGACATTCCGTTGAGACCCTCGGCCACGACTGGGTATCAACTATGCGGCGTCTTGGACACCTTCACTCCTGGTGCCGGTGTCGTGCACCAGGCTCTCCACTGCGGTCGTCACCCTAGCAGTGTTGGCGTCGGTGCCACTCATTGCTGCCGCCATTTCCTGCGCCCATAGCCTCTGGGATTCCTCCAATCGGCTATGGATCTGCTGGAGTGACACTGACATCTCCCTTTGAATGTCCGGCTGCTCCCTAATGTCTCCATCAACTCCGGCTAACCCTGTTCCAGAGGCTCAGCATCAAGCTGGAACCCAGCTGGGTCCTGGGATCCAGCAGCCTTCCGACTGCTGTCTCACCTAGGGGTTACTGCCTCAACCTGATGTGCATCATCAGCGGTGTGGTGCTCACCACATTGTGCCGCAGAAGCCTGTCCACTAATATTTTCCACCGAGGTGTGTGTATCTGTGATCGTGGAGGGTGGGGATGACAGCTTTGACGCGACTAGAATAGTTGCGACCTCGGAGCTCTCCTCCAAGGTGTTCTCCTTGGAGTCAGGAGAGGATGCCGCCCAAGATAGGCCGCCGTCGTTGGCTGGGGGACAGCAGGAGAATGGACATGTGGTCAGTGGGAGGGATGGGTCAGTCAGTCAGTAAGGCAATCAGTACTCACATTGGACAGGTCCTCGGGATGGAGCCCGCTGGTTCCTCACCTCTGCGGTGTCCGCCAGCCTCCACGTGGGATACTGGCCTGTCCTCGGCCACCCTGGTCACCTCCGTGACCCGCTCCTCGAAGGACACCCCACCGCCAGTCTGGGCCCTCTCCTGCCAATTATGGGAGACGTTTTCCTGAGGGGGCACAGAGAGGGCATAGTTAGCCACACGTGCAGTTCACAGGTGTGGGGGGGGGGGGGATTGCAGGAGTGGGTGAAGGAAGGGGTGAAGGGGGAGGGGGATGGTGGGAGGGTTGGGGACCGCCTGGGAGGTTGGGGAGGGTGGACGCTCCCTTGGGATGGAGTGGGGCTGCGTTGGTGTCTACTCAATCGCGCTGCCCGGTGTAGGTTGTTGACCTTCCACACTGGAGGCCAGTCCTCCTGGTCAGAGTCCCCGAGCTGACTGCTGTCGCCACCTCGCCCCAGGCAGCACCGGCAGCCTTATGGCTCACCCTCTGGTATTCCTGGAGGAACAGGACATCCCTCCTGGCCAGAATCCCCAAATCTTGGGGTTGGTCTCCTCGTCGCCATTGTTGCGAGCTGGCTGGGGTTGGCTGAACAAATGCAGCTTAAGTGCTGCTCGACCTTGTTAGCGGGGGGCTGATGAGCGCGGTCCCGACGAATCAGCTGGCGAGTCATCATTTGCAGCGAGAAGCCCATGAGGCCGCGTTAAGTGGACCAACTAACGTTGAATAGCATTGCCGGCCTCGCTGGGCTGAGCGCCGGGAAGCTCGCGGCAATTCCCGCTCGCTACCACACTTGGCTCTTCTACAACCAACCTCTTATGTGAAGAGTGGGATTATTTACATTTCAGCTGAAGAACCAAGGATGTTTCTGGCACTTTGTACAGTCTCTTAGCACATCACATTGGAACTTGGGTTTGTCTGCAATCTTATAAAAACAAGAGCCAATTTCTAAATTAGTTACAAATAATTAGATGATTAAGTGAACATGGATTTCAGGATTGGTTTGAGAGTAATGTTCTTTTAGATTTTGTAACAGGGAATAGGCTGAACATGAATCTTAAACTAGTGCAATTTAATTGAAGCTTTGTGTGTGTACATTCCGCAGAGATGGCTGACTGGAGGAATAAAATTCTGTCCAGCCTCCTAGAAATAATGGTAGCATTAAGGATTATTACATTACGTTGGACTAACTATGGTCTCCAAAAATTACTCCTCCATATGCTTCCCTTCCCTCACACAGTTCAACATTCTTATATTTCTATTCCCAGACCTCCCTGGCTGGTGAGGCCTTTCTTCATGCACTTGTGCCAATCTTTCTCTCTAAATGCAGCACTAAAAGCTTACTGTAGTTGGCGTCCATCTATCCACCTTGCTGTTACCTGCATGATTGTATCAAAACCTCCACACATTGCCATTTGTCTTCTGGGTTAATTTGATGCTAGTTTCAATACCTGCCTTTTACTGATTCATACACACTGCCCGACTTACCCATCATTCTGTTTTGTTTAATTGGAGACAGCTGACTTCCCCGATATTTGACAAGGAAAATGCTTGGTCCAAGGCAAGAAAAAGAGAATGAAACATTATTGCAGCGATTATACATCACGATGGACAGATGCTCGGAGCCAGCGTGACTAGCATACTGTCCAGTCTAAGTGCAAAGTAAAAGCAGCTAATGTGGGACAACACCTCTTGAAACAAAATGAATGTAAACTGCCACAGAAAATTGCTGTGAGATCTATGTAAATGGGCCTCATCTCAGTGAAGCTGTCCCACAGGTTCTGCTGCACTGCACCAAGACACTGTGTATAGCAGGATATCGGACATTGTGCTAGATTGATACCAGTGTTGTTATGGATGTTATTGTTGGATTCTGCTTGCAATCAC
This sequence comes from Scyliorhinus torazame, assembly GCF_047496885.1. Classification (NCBI taxonomy): domain Eukaryota; kingdom Metazoa; phylum Chordata; class Chondrichthyes; order Carcharhiniformes; family Scyliorhinidae; genus Scyliorhinus; species Scyliorhinus torazame. The sequence goes on along the minus strand of NC_092709.1, from coordinate 45,217,835 downwards.
TAGATTTGCAGGTTTACCCACAGGCTTAAGTTAAAAATTGAAATCCCAGTTCATTCATAATAGAGCATAAAGCTTGCAAGTCTCTCGATATACAAGTTTGCAATTCTGAAAGCAGTTGGAAGTATAACCTCCAATGGAACAGGGGACATGAAGATTGTGAATACAGTGAGAGTCCATTCTCTGATGGGAGAGAGTGTTAGTGTTTTGATAGTGTCATGTGAGTGTACCTTTAAGAAATGGGTGTTTATTACTGCAGTGATGTCAGAGAGGGGGTGGAGCTGGGCTGTCTGTCAGCTTTTTACTTTTGTTTTAGGCTGTTTGCTGCAGGGTGTGTTTTAGTTTTGTTTTCAGTGTTGGAGCTGAAGCCAGACCAAGCAGTTGTACTGCTGTTCTCTCTGCCATCAAAAGACTATCTCTTGATCATTTGGTGAATTAAGAATTATAAATGTTCTCCGTAGTGAATGTAGACCTAATGTGCTTCTGTTGAAAGGTGTTTCTTCTGTCTTCTGGATGTTGTTTGGGAAGTTATTAAGGATTACTTAGTGTTGTATTCTTTGGGGGTTGTATTTGAATTGATGGTTGCTAAGATGTTGACTGTATGTTTTAAAAAGGTTAACTTGAGTTCATAGAATAAACATTGTTTTGCTTTAAAAATTACTTTTCCATTTCTGCTGTACCACACCTGTAGAGTGGGCCGTGTGCTCCCCATACCACAATCTATTAAAAGTTGTGGGTCAGGTGAACTCTATGATACACTTTGGGGTTCTCTAAACCCTGGCCCATAACAATAGCCAGGCAGTGAAGGATGGAACTGGAGTCAGTTCCTTAGACATCTACAAGCTTTTATTTACTCAGACACAGATTATATCTCTTAAACATCCGCCAACATTACTCTCGTTTTCTGTTGGAGGGCACGGACAATTTAGGTAGGTGGACCTTTTCAATTTTTGTATGCCGCTCCAGTGCAGGGTAACTTAAAAGGCACTGACCTGTGTATGACTTGCATGGGCACTTTCAGGTTTCTGTGGAGTTTAGAGGGAAGATTGCCTTCAACCAGTAGTACTTCTTTCAATCTGCCGCTGTAGTGAATGAGTGCAGATAAGGCCCCAATTAATGCCTCCCCTGAATATAATTAAATAACCAATATATATATAAGTGAACATCAAGGTAATGAATACAGTTTTTTGTTTTTTTAATCAATTTAAGTACCCAATTCATTTTTTCCAATTAAGGGGCAATTTAGCATGGCCAATCCACCTACCCTGCACATCTTTGGGTTGTGGGGGCGAAATCCACGCAAACACGGGGAGAATGTGCAAACTCCACACAGACAGTGACCCAGAGCCAGGATCGAACCTGGGACCTCGGTGCCATGAGGCTGCAGGGCTAACCCACTGCGCTACCGTGCTGCCCTGTAATGAATACAGTTGTAGCCCATCCTCTGACAGAAAAGTGGCTATCAAGATATTTACAGACTTGCTTTGAATTTATCTTTAATCTTGAAAGCCTTGGAATGATTGGGAGGGGAGAGAGCGATTTTCATTTTTGGTGTCCATCCAGACAGGAGATAGAGCAATTACGCCAGTTGCTCGATGAGGAATGCAGAAGGCCTGAATCATTTGCATGGTCAGGCCTCATTAAATAACAGTGAGCTGCCTGTGATAATCAGGGTGGGGAGCAAGTTCACATGGCTCCCCCTTAGAGATGAGCCTGGTGTGAGACTTTAAGGAGGGATCCACAGTGTTTTTTCGTGGGCACAGAAGGAGCAGTCATTATTGGCAGAAACCTGTGGTTCCTTTAAGAACTATTGCTTCACTGCCCGTGTTGAATTGGACTGGGCAGAGCACGCAGAAAGTCAGAATTGCCTCAGGGTCCTAAATGTGGCACAGGAACCCGGCTTAAATATTAATGAGGCTCTTGCCTGTTTTAGGCCGAAGCTGGCTGCGTACTTCGGGGCCTTTGGCCTCTGAAAAATTGCAGCAGGCGGGCTTTCGAGCAAGAAGACAACAGCAAGATTTTCAAAACAAACGTATCATGTTACTGCCCGGTTCACACTGTCAACCCTGGGGAAAGAAATTCATCTGCAGACTGTTTTCATTAGAGCAGAGGGTGACTCGATATCAGTGGCTAACACTTTGAAGGTAATGGAAATGGAAGCGTAGAACAGTTTCCAGTGATTGAGTGGTGTAGGTTAAGGGGACAATGACATAAGATTAAATATGAGAGACTTAGAGAAACATTTTTGTGCGGTAAGTTGTGAGGTTGTAAATTGGACCAACAGAGTTAATGACTGGAGTCGAGACCATGCTAATTTTCAGGAATTGGTGAGGAAAGTGGATGATGGAAAAGAAAATAAATAAAATAAAAGTAAATGGAAACAAGCTGGGCTCATAGAATTGGGACAAGTTTCTACAAATATATAAAATGTATAAAACAGAAAAGAGTGGCTAAGGTAAATATTGGTCCTTTAGAGGATGAAAAGGGAGATTTAATACTGGGAGATGAGAAAATGGCTGAGGAACTGAACAGGTTTTTTGGGTCGGTCTTCACAGTGGAAGACACAAATAACATGCCAGTGACTGGTAGAAATGAGGCTATGACAGGTGGGGATCTTGAGATGATTGTTATCACGAAGGAGGTAGTGATGGGCAAGCTAATGGGGCTAAAGGTAGACAAGTCTCCTGGCCCTGATGGAATGCATCCCAGAGTGCTAAAAGAGATGACTAGGGAAATTGCAAATGCACTATTGATAATTTACCAAAATTCACTAGACTCTGGGGTGGTCCCGGTGCATTGGAAATTAGCAAACGTGACACCACTGTTTTAAAAAGGAAGTAGGCAGAAAGCGGGTAATTATAGGCCAGTTAGCTTAACTTCGGTAGTGGGAAAGATGCTGGAATCTATCATCAAGGAAGAAATAGCGAGGCATCTGGATGGAAATTGTCCCATTGGGCAGACGCAGCATGGGTTCATAAAGGGCAGGTCGTGCCTAACTGATTTAATGGAATTTTTTTGAGGACATTACCAGTGCGGTAGATAACGGGGAGCCAATGGATATGGTATATCTGGATTTCCAGAAAGCTTTTGACAAGATGCCACACAAAAGGTTGCTGCATAAGATAAAGATGCATGGCATTAAGGGTAAAGTAGTAGCATGGATAGAGGATTGGTTAATTAATGGAAAGCAAAGAGGGGGATTAATGGGTGTTTCTCTGGTTGGCAATCAGTAGCTAGTGGTGTCCCTCAGGGATCAGTGTTGGGTCCACAATTGTTCACAATTTACGTAGATGATTTGGAGTTGGGGACCAAGTGCAATGTGTCCAAGTTTGCAGACGACACTAAGATGAGTGGTAAAGCAAAAAGTGCAGAAGATACCGGAAGTCTGCAGAGGGATTTGGATAGGTTAAGTGAATGGGCTAGGGTCTGGCAGATGGAATACAGTGTTGACAAATGTGAGATTATCCATTTTGGTAGGAATAACAGCAAAAGGGATTATTATTAAAATGATAAAATATTAAAACACGCTGCTGTGCAGAGAGACCTGGGTGTGCTAGTGCATGAGTCACAAAAAGTTGGTTTACAGGTGCAACAGGTGATTAAGAAGGCAAATGGAGTTTTGTCCTTCATTGATAGAGGGATAGAGTTTAAGACTCGGGAGGTTATGCTGCAATTGTATAAGGTGTTAGTGCGGCCACACCTGGAGTATTGTTTTCAGTTTTGGTCTCCTTACCTGTGAAAGGACGTACTGGCGCTGGAGGGTGTGCAGAGGAGATTCACTAGGTTAATCCCAGAGCTGAAGGGGTTGGATTATGAGGAGAGGTTGAGTAGACTGGGACTCTGGGACTGTACTCGTTGGAATTTAGAAGGATGCGGGAGGATCTTATAGAAACGTATAAAATTATGAAGGGAATAGATAGGATAGATGCGGGCAGGTTGTTTCCACTGGCGGGTGAAAGCAGAACTAGGGGACATAGCCTCAAAATAAGGGGATGTAAATTTAGGACTGAGTTTATGAGAAACCTCTTCACCTAAAGGGTTGTGAATCTATGGAATTCCTTGCCCAGTGAAGCATTTGAGGCTCCATCATTAAATGTTTTAAAGACATTTTTGAAGAATAAAGGGATTAAGGGTTAAGGTGTTCGGGCCGGAGAGTGGAGCTGAGTCCACAAAAGATCAGCCATGATCTCATTGAATGGCGGAGCAGGCTCGAGGGGCCAGATGGCCTACTCCTGCTCCTAGTTCTTATGTTGTAACTGCTCAAGTGGAGGAGAAAGAACAATATGGGGGACTGGTTGAGTTGAATAACCTATTTCCATTTTGTAATTTGTATATTATTATCTCTTTACTTACATGATCAGCTGAAATTATTGACATTTCTGGGAGTGCCATTCCAAATGGTACCTCACTATTGCCTCTATTATTAATAAATATGTCAGAACAAAAGAGTGGGAACAAGGGATTGGCAGAAGATGGCTGTCATAGCATCTAAGCCTGATCCTGCTCTTGGTCAATGTCTATACACTCTCTTCTGGTAGTCGTTGTTTGATTGCAACCAGGAGTGGAGCCTTTGGATATTTTCCTCTCCCTCTATAACCTGGAAAGACAATAAGGCCCAATTTTATCTCCCACGGACACTTCAACAATGTCTTGCTCCACAGAGATTTGTGATTGAACCGAAGCTTCCAGGCCTGTATATGGCTCCCGCTTTTCATCTTGTAAAGCTGCTGAGCCAGGGTTGCCTAAAATCTTTTGTCTTCATAAGCTGCTCAAATACATAGCACAGAGCCTTGTGTGCCAAAACAAAATTTAAAATCTATGTTGCATGTTGCCATTAATTTGTGTGTGTCTCAAGCTGCTGATACTGACAGATTCAGATTTTGGTTTATCCAACAACAAAACAATAGTGCTGAGAGCAGCCCTTTTTCCAAACCTTGCAAGCTAACAAGTTAAAACAGGGCAAACCAGACATTGGGATTTTAAAGTGAGCTTCGCGAGCTGGATTGCCAGGGCTTGTAGGCCGTGTGTGGTACACAGGTAATAGTTTGGGCACCCTTTCATCAGAAAGCACTTCCCGTGGATATAGTGTGGTTATTTTTCAGATCTCTGAAGGTAGTTCTCCCTCCCCAAGCTTGTCGTTGAAGCCAGACGTACCCTGAGTAAAATATGGGAGTAACGTGCCACGCTGACAGGAGACGGGACTGTGCGGCTTCACGACTAATATTGCGAGCGGGTGTGGTTGAGTTGCCACTTGTAAAATAATTCTTCTTGTCGCAGGAAGATGTCTCCTGACATTTCCAGCTCTGGCATTTTCTGCCTGAGGCACTGTCCTGACCCAGAGCAGTTTGAGGTTTGAGGGCTTTGAGATGGATTTTCTCAGGCTGATCTTGTCATTTTGTTCAATTTATATTCCAGTGACATCAGAGGTACTGAGGAATCAACAGGAAAATACTGCAGATGCTGTAAATCTGAAATAAAAACAGAAAATGTTGAAAATACTCAGCAAGTCCAGCAGCATCTGCGGAGGGAGAAACTGAGTAAAATCTTCAGGCTGATACACTTTCAGGTCACTTTTCACGTCCCAGTACCACTCCACTGTGCCTTACACCATCTTTGCATTTGTCATTTCATCTGTCAATATCTTCCATCCTATTGGAAACCTTCCTATTTGTTCTTCTCCTCTCCTTCCCCATCACCTTCCCTACCGTGGCACTTGCTTTAAACCTGTTACATCTTTAACCTTTTCCAGTTCTGGTGCTTACCTGCTGAATATTTCCAACATTTTCTGCTCTTGTTAAGGAGCCAAGATGGTTATGTTTTAGACCCAGAATATGTTGCTGATGAATATCCATGATGATGCACGGTGTTTTTATGTGGGTTTCCAGTTACAATGGACAAGTGGAAGAACTCCTATAGAAATTCACCCATTGTTTTTGAGTAAAGATGGACATGGTGTCCAATTATCAACATGTTGTGCATCCTAAGGGACCATGTTCAGAAAAATGCCTTTTCCTAGTGTAGATACAGGGATTCCATAATTCCAGAAACCTCTTGGTGTGGTTCCATCTTGGACCATCTCATTTCTATCAATCTGAACATTGCAAACCACTCTAAGGTCCCAGCATTGCCAACTGAGCAAGACTCAGAGCTACTCAATAGTTTGTTGGTGCTAGGTTTAGAAGTTCCATTGAGTCCCTAACTGAATATGGTTGAATTGCTGGGATTATGATGTTTAGAGGGTGAAACTACATCCTGTGAGCAAATTCAAATGTTAGAAACTTTTCAGCAAAACATTGATGGCAGACAAGGACAGAAATAGACCAGGATCTGTTTCATATGATCCGCTGCTGAGGGTCGCAGTTGGGAGACCTTCAGTCAACTGAGGCGAGCTGCCGTACGTTTGCACCACTTTTAGGATTCCACCTATGTATCCGAAATGGACCAGGTTTTCAAAGAGCTGCGGGGTTGGGACCTGGTGTGGATTGGAATTAAAAGGTGTGGTCCCGGAGGTCGCCTTGGGATCCCGACAGCTTTGGGGCAGTTTTGAATGGGCCAGCAAGGTGGGGAGGGAACAAGGCCACCAATTAATAGCCTCTTAGGTTCTTTAAGGTGCCTGCCAGTTTGGGCACTGGAAATTTTTTTAATGTATTGCCGGTGAGCTTGAGCAGCCTTGTGCACATTTGCACGCAGCTGTCAGCTTTGCTGCCGGGCCCAAGTAAATCACTTTATATTAGTTTTTGGATCAGTTTTGTGGGTCCAACGAGCACTGGCATGAGTGCTGATCCCTACCGCTCTCATACATGGCCACTTTCCACTGGCTTCCATCTCTAGGAGCTGCCTGCTCAAACTGGCAAAGCAGCAGCAGGCCCCAAATGGCTGCTGCCTGCTTTTGCCACTGCCACCAAGCAGGCAGCGTCCACCTCCTGGAGTTGCTCGGAGCCTGTAAATGGGTGCCGAGCTTGTCTCCTGCCCTAATAGGGCAGTTACATGTAAAGATAGTGTCATCTATGCGATGCAGTTGGGGCCCAGGGTCTGGAGCCAGAATCCATCTGGGTGTGGGGTCTTTGACCCTGCCTTGATAATCCAGCCTATTGTCTTTAATGTGACTGGTGACTTAGAGGACTGACACTCTCCCTTTACCTCGGGGACCTGAGTCCTTCTTCGACCCAGTCTTCTTTCTAAAGTAGTAACTGTTGAGGGGCCTTGCATGAAATTGGTTGAGCACTTCCAATACACTTCGCAATAAGTTCAAGTCTACAGCAGTAAAGTGTCGACTGTTCATCACAGATTGTGCCCACAGCCACCTCACCACAGCGGGGCCCTCTCTAGTATCGGAGTTGGAGCATCGTAGAGCTTTACTGTGAACAGGCTCACATTATACTGAGGCCCCTGTTACTCACGTAAATGCAAACACGAACTGTTTCTAAATTTCGCATCAGGGAGATGTGTTTGTTTCTGTATATGGAAATATATGTATACTTCAAAAATAGCCCCTCAGTTTTCAAAACGTAAGGCAGAAAAATCAATCCAGGGTTGCTTTAAACCGGGAATGTTTCTCCTGCAATGATCCTCCTTGGAGTCATGCATTGCCTTCCAGCTTGGAGGCCTGGGTAGCTGGGGACCTATACTGCTTTGCAGCTACATCACTGCCACTCTCTGCCGCCTGTAATTGCCTAACAGTGCAGCTCCTTCCCTTTAGAATTGAAATCTGCAGTCAGACAGTTGGATTTTTGTTTTGCTTTGTATTCAGTCAGATGGCCAGATGTGCTATGGCCTCATTGTCCTCAGGCTAAGATGGCAAAATCATTCAGGATTCCGGATTATTTCTGTCATCCAGTTAGGGCGGCATGGTGGCACAGTGGTTAGCACTGCTGCCTCGCAGCTCCAGGGACCCAGGTTCAATTCTGTGTGGAGTTTGCACTTTTTCTCCCTGTGTCTGTGTGGGTTTCCTCCGGGTGCTCCGATTTCTTCCCACAGTGGAAAGATGTACAGGCTAGGTGGACTGACCATGATAAAATTGCCCCTTAGTGTCCAGGGATGTGCAGGTTAGTTGTGGTTATGGGGATAGGGCAGGGGAGTGGATCTAGTTAGGGGGCTCTTTTGGAGGGTTGGTGCAGACCCGATAGGTCAAATGGCCTCCTTCTGCACTGTAGGGATTCTATGATTTGATGATAACTTCTGGAAAATGGATGTGTGGCCACCAGATGAGGACAGAATGCGCGCAAAAGACAAGTGAACGGCCCCAGGATATCCCAATGTGCTTTACAGCCAGTATTGTCATTGGTTAATACCACACGAACACAAGAATTGGGAGCAGGAATAGGCCACTCAGCCCTTACAATGTAGGAAACCAATTTACATGCAGCAAGCTCACTTTGTTCCTTTAGTGAAGTTGATTATGGAATAAATATTGAACAGGACACTAGGGATAACTCTGCTGCTCTTCTGCGAAATGCAGTTGGGTGCCATCCTCTGATAGAAAAGCACGCAACCAACAAAAAAAGTCCTGATTAGATTTTAACCTTGTGTTTCATAGAATCATAGAATTTATAGTGCAGAAGGAGGCCATTTGGCCCATCAAGTCTACATCGGCACATGGAAAGAGCACCCTGCTTAAGCCTACGTCTAGTAATGCCACAGAATTTTTTTTAAATTATAAATTTAGAGTACCCAATTAATTTTTTTCCAATTAAAGAGCAATTTAGCGTGGCCAATCCACCTACCCTGCACATCTTTGGGTTGTGAGGACGAAACCCACGCAAACACGGGGAGAATGTGCAAACTCCACACGGACAGTGACCCAGAGCCGGGATCGAACCTGGGACCTCGGCGCCGTGAGGCAGCAGTGCTAGCACTGCGCCACCGTGCTGCCCTTATGTCACAGAATGTTGCTGTGTGTGACTGTGCATGTGTGGCATTTGGATAGCGCGTTAGGCTATTTTACCAATTAAGTGCACTATATACCTCTTATGATTCAATCAGAAGCTGCCAATAGGGAGCAACCGAGCGCCCCTTCTGAAAAGGACACCACTCAAATACAATTTTTTTTTTAAATTAAAAATATTGATGGAAGCTTACCTAATCAGATTAAAATGATATTCTCCAGGTGATGGTGCACTACAGTCTCCGCCGGTTCCCAGCAGTCAGGGAAGTCCTGAAGCATATCAGCGGACAGCATGTGCTCTCTCTCTCTCTCTTTCAGGACCCTCGGGAGGAGAGGCAGGCAGTCAGGTTGAATGCCTCCTTAAACTGCCCACTGCCTGGACCTGTTGATGGCCCCTCTGGCCGGGCCCGGGAGCAGCCTAATGATGAAGTCTTCCAGTCTGCCCACTCCCGTCACCACTGACTAGTCAAAGCTTGGGACTGAAGTGCAGTCAGAAATTGAGGAGCAACCCCCTCAGATAATGGAAGAGGGGCTGCAAACCCCACGTATCCAACAGAGATGTGAAACATGGACTCTTGCACGCAGCCCGGGAATCTGTGAACCGCCTTAACCCTCCCAATGCCAAATCTCCCAATGGACAAAGTGAGGACTCCCATATAGACAGCCCTCCACTGGGGCCCCATGCCTCCTCCAGACAGTAGGACGGAATCCCCCACATTTTTGGATGACTGACGAGGGTGGGCAGGAAACCCCTCCACTCAGAAAGGAATGGCACAGAGGGGATTTTCAAGAGACAGCTCAGGTTGTGGAGCCAAGGTTCATGTGGGAGGTTTTCAGGGTCTGGCATCAATGAGAAATTCCACCTAGAGAGTGGGTTCAGCTCAGTCTGACCACACACCTGACCCACCTCAGTGCCTCAAGTACAGTCAACACTGACCACCATATATAAATGCAAGTTGTTGTGATTAGTTGATTTGCATGTTATTGAACATATGTGGGACACCAACTTTGCATGCAAAGGGAATACTTACTAGAGCTAAGCAGCGAGTAAAGAGGAATGGAAACCAAGCATCGTAGCAATCAGGCCCTTAAGCATATTTTTCTCATTAGCTTCCTAGAGCAAGGAGGTGTAACCAAATGGCACCAGTGTGTGAACTTTTTCCAGTGATGAAGGTTAATGCAGTATTTACCTCACTTCCTTAGTCCAGCACTAGTGGTAGGACAGGAGTTGGGGTGGCTGGAGATGAAGTCTGTTTTGGTGGATGGCCACAGTACCTGATGCACCCATACCAATGACTTCAGCTATCCACATAGCTTTCATAGAACATAGAACAATACAGCGCAGTACAGGCCCTTCGGCCCACGATGTTGCACCGAAACAAAAGCCATCTAACCTACACTATGCCATTATCATCCATATGTTTATCCAATAAACTTTTAAATGCCCTCAATGTTGGCGAGTTCACTACTGTAGCAGGTAGGGCATTCCACGGCCTCACTACTCTTTGCGTAAAGAACCTACCTCTGACCTCTGTCCTATATCTATTACCCCTCAGTTTAAAGTTATGTCCCCTCGTGCCAGTCATATCCATCCGCGGGAGAAGGCTCTCACTGTCCACCCTATCCAACCCCCTGATCATTTTGTATGCCTCTATTAAGTCTCCTCTTAACCTTCTTCTCTCCAACGAAAACAACCTCAAGTCCATCAGCCTTTCCTCATAAGATTTTCCCTCCATACCAGGCAACATCCTGGTAAATCTCCTCTGCACCTGCTCCAAAGCCTCCACGTCCTTCCTATAATGCGGTGACCAGAACTGTACGCAATATTCCAAATGCGGCCGTACCAGAGTTCTGTACAGCTGCAACATGACCTCCCGACTCCGGAACTCAATCCCTCTACCAATAAAGGCCAACACTCCATAGGCCTTCTTCACAACCCTATCAACCTGGGTGGCAACTTTCAGGGATCTATGTACATGGACACCTAGATCCCTCTGCTCATCCACACTTCCAAGAACTTTACCATTAGCCAAATATTCCGCATTCCTGTTATTCCTTCCAAAGTGAATCACCTCACACTTCTCTACATTAAACTCCATTTGCCACCTCTCAGCCCAGCTCTGCAGCTTATCTATATCCCTCTGTAACCTGCTACATCCTTCCACACTATCGACAACACCACCGACTTTAGTATCGTCCGCAAATTTACTCACCCACCCTTCTGCGCCTTCCTCTAGGTCATTGATAAAAATGACAAACAGCAACGGCCCCAGAACAGATCCTTGTGGTACTCCACTTGTGACTGTACTCCATTCTGAACATTTCCCATCAACCACCACCCTCTGTCTTCTTTCAGCTAGCCAATTTCTGATCCACATCTCTAAATCACCCTCAATCCCCAGCCTCCGTATTTTTTTGCAATAGCCTACCGTGGGGAACCTTATCAAACGCTTTGCTGAAATCCATATACACCACATCAACTGCTCTACCCTCGTCTACCTGTTCAGTCACCTTCTCAAAGAACTCAATAAGGTTTGTGAGGCATGACCTACCCTTCACAAAGCCATGCTGACTATCCCTGATCATATTATTCCTATCTAGATGATTATAAATCTTGTCTCTTATAATCCCCTCCAAGACTTTACCCACTACAGACGTGAGGCTCACCGGTCTATAGTTGCCGGGGTTGTCTCTGCTCCCCTTTTTGAACAAAGGGACCACATTTGCTGTCCTCCAGTCCTCTGGCACTATTCCTGTAGCCAATGATGACATAAAAATCAAAGCCAAAGGTCCAGCAATCTCTTCCCTGGCCTCCCAGAGAATCCTAGGATAAATCCCATCAGGTCCCGGGGACTTATCTATTTTCAGCCTGTCCAGAATTGCCAACACCTCTTCCCTACGTACCTCAATGCCATCTATTCTATTAGCCTGGGGCTCTGCATTCTCCTCCACAACATTATCTTTTTCCTGAGTGAATACTGACGAAAAATATTCATTTAGTATCTCGCCTATCTCTTCAGACTCCACACACAATTTCCCATCCCTGTCCTTGACTGGTCCTACTCTTTCCCTAGTCATTCGCTTATTCCTGACATACCTATAGAAAGCTTTTGGGTTTTCCTTGATCCTTCCTGCCAAATACTTCTCATGTCCCCTCCTTGCTCGTCTTAGCTCTCTCTTTAGATCCTTCCTCGCTACCTTGTAACTATCCATCGCCCCAACCAAAACTTCACACTTCATCTTCACATAGGCCTCCTTCTTCCTCTTAACAAGAGATTCCACTTCCTTGGTAAACCACGGTTCCCTCGCTCGACGCCTTCCTCCCTGTCTGACCGGTACATACTTATCAAGAACACGCAGTAGCTGATCCTTGAACAAGCCCCACTTATCCAGTGTGCCCAACACTTGCAGCCTACTTCTCCACCTTATCCCCCCCAAGTCACATCTAATGGCATCATAATTGCCCTTCCCCCAGCTATAACTCTTGCCCTGCGGTGTATACTTATCCCTTTCCATCATTAACGTAAACGTCACCGAATTGTGGTCACTGTCCCCAAAGTGCTCTCCTACCTCCAAATCCAACACCTGGCCTGGTTCATTACCCAAAACCAAATCCAACGTGGCCTCGCCTCTTGTTGGCCTGTCAACATATTGTTTCAGGAAACCCTCCTGCACACACTGTACAAAAAACGACCCATCTATTGTACTCGAACTATATCTTTTCCAGTCAATATTTGGAAAGTTAAAGTCTCCCATAATAACTACCCTGTTACTTTCGCTCATATCCAGAATCATCTTCGCCATCCTTTCCTCTACATCCCTAGAACTATTAGGAGGCCTATAAAAAACTCCCAACAGGGTGACCTCTCCTTTCCTGTTTCTAACTTCAGCCCATACTACTTCGGAAGAAGAGTCCCCATCTAGCATCCTCTCCGCCACCGTAATACTGCTCTTGACTAGCAGCGCCACACCTCCCCCTCTTTTGCCTCCTTCTCTGAGCTTACTAAAACACCTAAACCCCGGAACCTGCAACATCCATTCCTGTCCCTGCTCTATCCATGTCTCCGAAATGGCCACAACATCGAAGTCCCAGGTACCAACCCATGCTGCCAGTTCCCCTACCTTGTTTCGTATACTCCTGGCATTGAAGTAGACACACTTCAAACCACCTACCTGAACACTGGCCCCCTCCTGCGACGTCAAATCTGTGCTCCTGACCTCTATACTCTCATTCTCCCTTACCCTAAAACTACAATCCAGGTTCCCATGCCCCTGCTGCATTAGTTTAAACCCCCCCAAAGAGCACTAACAAATCTCCCCCCCAGGATATTTGTGCCCCGCAGGTTCAGATGTAGACCATCCTGTCTGTAGAGGTCCCACCTTCCCCAGAAAGAGCCCCAGTTATCCAGAAATCTGAATCCCTCCCGCCTGCACCATCCCTGTAGCCACGTGTTTAAATGCTCTCTCTCCCTATTCCTCATCTCACTATCACGTGGCACGGGCAACAACCCAGAGATAACAACTCTGTTTGTTCTAGTTCTGAGCTTCCATCCTAGCTCCCTGAAAGCCTGCCTGACATCCTTGTCCCCTTTCCTACCTATGTCGTTAGTGCCAATGTGGACCACGACTTGGGGCTGCTCCCCCTGCCCCCTAAGGACCCGGAAAACACGATCCGAGACATCACTTACCCTTGCACCTGGGAGGCAACATACAGGCATCCTTCGATGCCTGTTCGGTTGGGGACGTTAGAATGGATTTGCATGCTCCACTACAACAGGTTCCATGCATTAGGAGGGAGATGATTGGCTTCTATTGATGGTATCCATCTAAATGTTACTATCTGTGAGCTGGTGGACTTGCTCAGGGTGTGACCATCACTATGGAGAAGTGACTATGAGGAGCCAGACGGCTTTGGAGGCCAGAGATGACAGCTCCTCTACAGAGCTGTGGCTAACTCTTATTTAAAGGTTACCCTACACATCACACCTTTCATAAAGTCTAACAGGTACGACGAATATATTTTCATAACAAATGTTTTTTTTTAAATTACAAAATCAAATATAAAAGTGTTTAAGCTGTCACAAGATATCAATAGCACACTTTGGAAATTCTGCCCAGCGACACTCATGACAGAGAGCATGTTCAGTGCCAATTATTTTTGTATTTTCATAATGCAATTGAAATAAAGGAAATAAGTTAGGAGCAGATGCAGATTTTCCTCATTGGCAATTAATTGATGGACATCGTGTCCCCGTCCCCGCCCTCTCTTTTGACCCCATTTTCCTGACTCAGTGCTTGTCAGGTATGTTGAGGGGGATGATTTTAAAAATGGGATAAAGGGATACGGGGAACAGATATGGAGGTGGATTTGAGACCAAGAAGAGATCAGCCCATGATTAGGGCAGCACGGTAGCACAAGTGGATAGCACTGTGGCTTCACAGCGCCAGGGTCCCAGGTTCGATTCCCCGCTGGGTCACTGTCTGTGCGGTGTCTGCATGTTCTCCCTGTGTCTGCGTGGGTTTCCTCCGGGTGCTCCGGTTTCCTCCCACAGTCCAAAGATGTGCAGGTTAGGTGGATTGGCCATGATAAATTGCCCTTAGTGTCCAAAAAGGTTAGGAAATTATTGGGTTACGGGGATAGGGTGGAAGTGGGGGCTTAAGTGGTGCAGACTCGATGGGCCGAATGGCCTCCTTCTGCACTGTATGTTCTATGATCTGATTGAATGGCGGAGCGGGTCCGAAGGGTTGAATTGCTACTTTTCCTAATTACTATGTTCCTATAACATCGAGCTAGGTAAAAAAAGGATGATGTCAGGTAGCACTACTTCACAAAAAGATTGATAGATTTTTGTTAGGTAAGGGCACTAAAAGATATGGAGCAAAGACATGAAAATGGAACAGTATTGAGGGGCTGAATGGCCTAATCCTGTTTCCATGTTTTCTTAATTTAATTGCCCATTCACATTCATATGAGGCATGGTGTTTGGAGATGGTTTGGAGATTTATTTTGCATTTTAAAAGTATAACTTTCCAATTTATTCCTTGTTCAGTTTCTAAAACATGGTTTGAAGCAGCACATTGCTATCCTGAAACTTGGTTGGTTGTTCCAGATTTTACCAATCAACTCGGTGTTGTGCAGATTTGTGTGTCCAACTTCAAAACACCCCCATTTTAGGACTTTATTGGATAGGGAACGGAGGTGTGACAGCAGCAGTTCTTAATTATGCATCTAGTTAAGAAATGAAAAACTTGCATTTATATAGCATCTTTCACAACCACTGGATGTCTCAAAATACTTTACCGTCATTAAAGTACTTTTTGACGTACAGTCACTGTTATAATGTAGGATACAAAAGGTTGTAATGCAACATAATTTTTAAATATATTATTTGAGCTAAATTATTGTGAATTTTAGTTTTGTTTCAGATTAGCTGTAACTTTAAGATGTCTCTGTAGTCTGTGTCAGATAAGCAGCTGGTACACGAAACACACTTGATTCAGCTGTTTTTCATCTGTCCAGCTTGAAATTGTTGCCTGTGTTCAGAAGTTAATTATGTTAGAAGATTAATTGATGTCTGGGTTAATCCCCTTTGAACTGATATATATGAATTTATATACCTATTGAAGTAGACAAATTCATTAGGCTAGGAATTCCAGGCCCCCAAGGGCAGAATCCTGGCAGGGTGCAGGGTTGAGGGAGGTTGGGATTCAGGAAGAATTTGGATTGGCCGATTTACCACTTCTTGGAATTTACCTTGCACATTTTGACCCAGGGAGCGGTGTGTGGCTCCGTCTTCTGCCCACTCCCTTTGCGTCTCAGCAGCATTTTGGGAACAAGTCTGGGATTGCCTGGGAATTATGACTGCTGCAACCTTCTTCCATCCAGCTGATCCCACACCATGTTCTGTTGTCGGCTTGCAGAATGCCCAGTGCTGACTATGAGCAAAGGTAACACTTCCCTCTGAACATCAAAATGTTAACCATTTATTGTCAATAATGCTATTAATGCTCCCCCTAATAACTCGGTGTATAACTGAGAAAGGTCGTGGGCACCCTGCTCTTGACCAAGATGCTGCTAGGTTTGATCCATTGATATATGCTGAGTAACATGAACTCTGCCAGGGTCGCATTGGAGACACTTCCCCTAGATTGAGTGCCATGAGGTAAGAAGAGGAAAACCAGCTGGGCTTTTCAACCTTGATTGTCACCCAACACTCCCTCATGAAAAATGCCTTTACATGTGGCAATCCAGTGAAAACAGGATCAACTGTGGCTGGGGTGAGCCCCCTCCCCCACAATATGCCCCCACCCTCCCTCTCACTGCCATTCCCTCCACTCCACATGTCCCCCTCCATGCCTCTGGATGCGCTCTTCCCTCCCCGGCCACATTCCGTCCCATCCACATGCCCCCCTACCCCCATGCCCCCTCCCACATGCCCCACCTCCCCTACATGCATGCCCCCTCCTCCCACATGCCCTATTACCCCCATGCCCCTCCTCCCACATGCCCTGCCTCCCCCACATGCATGTCCCCTCCTCCCACATATACCTCCCTTCCACCATATGCATCCCCCTTCCCCGCCACAAGCATATACCCCTTCCCCGCCACATGCATACCCCTTCCCCGCCACATGCATACCCCTTCCCCGCCACAAGCATACCCCTTCCCCGCCACAAGCATACCCCTTCCCCGCCACATGCATACATATCCCTTCCCCGCCACAAGCATACCCCTTCCCCGCCACATGCATACATACCCCTTCCCCGCCACATGCATACCCCTTCCCCGCCACATGCATACCCCTTCCCCGCCACATGCATACCCCTTCCCCGCCACAAGCATACCCCTTCCCCGCCACATGCATACATATCCCTTCCCCGCCACAAGCATACCCCTTCCCCGCCACATGCATACATACCACTTCCCCGCCACATGCATACATACCCCTTCCCCGCCACATGCATACCCCTTCCCCGTCACAAAGCATACCCCTTCCCCGCCACAAAGCATACCCCTTCCCCGCCACAAAGCATACCCCTTCCCCGCCACAAAGCATACCCCTTCCCCGCCACATGCATACCCCTTCCCCGCCACAAAGCATACCCCTTCCCCGTCACATGCATACATACACCTTCCCCGCCACAAGCATACCCCTTCCCCGCCACATGCATACCCATTCCCCGCCACATGTATACACATTCCCCGCCACATGCATACCCCCATCCCTGCCACATGCATGCCTCTATCCCCACCACATGCATGCCCCCATCCCGGCCACATGCATACCCAAAGGCCCTATGCATGCATGCCACCCTCCCCGACATGCACCCCATCCCTCCCCAACATGCACCCACGGCCCCCTACCCCGTAAGCCCCCCAACTCCTCAGCACGTCCCCACATGCCCCCGACTGGCCCCTTTTCCCTACAAGCCCACTCGCCGCCCCTCCCCACCATACGCACGGCCGCCTACACACTCCCCCCTCCCCACCTCTCCCCTCCCCCACATGCCTCCCTAACCTCTCCCCTCCCCACCTCTCCCCTCCACACCTCTCCCCTCCCCACCTCTCCCCTCCCCACCTCTCCCCTCCCCACCTCTCCCCTCCCCACCTCTCCCCTCCCCACCTCTCCACTCCCCACCTCTCCCCTCCCCTCCCCACTTCTCCCCTCCCCACTTCTCCCCTCCCCACCTCTCCCCTCCCCTCCCCACCTCTCCCCTCCCCTCCCCACCTCTCCCCTCCCCTCCCCACCTCTCCCCTCCCCTCCCCACCTCTCCCCTCCCCTCCCCACCTCTCCCCTCCACTCCCCACCTCTCCACTCCCCACCTCTCCCCTCCCCACCTCTCCCCTCCCCACCTCTCCCCTCCCCTCCCCACCTCGCCCCTCCCCTCCCCACCTCGCCCCTCCCCACCTCGCCCCTCCCCTCCCCACCTCTCCGCTCCCCACCTCTCCTCTCCCCTCCCCACCTCTCCCCTCCCCTCCCCACCTCTCCCCTCCCCTCCCCACCTCTCCCCTCCCCTCCCCACCTCTCCCCTCCCCACCTCTCCCCTCCCCACCTCTCCCTTCCCCACCTCTCCCTTCCCCACCTCTCCCCTCCCCTCCCTTCCCCACCTCTCCCTCCCCACCTCTCCCCTGCCCTCCCCACCTCTCCCCTCCCCACCTCTCCCCTCCCCACCTCTCCCCTCCCCTCCCCACCTCTCCCCTCCCCTCCCCACCTCTCCCCTCCCCTCCCCACCTCTCCCCTCCCCTCCCCACCTCTCCCCTCCCCTCCCCACCTCTCCCCTCCCCTCCCCTCCCCACCTCTCCTCTCCCCTGCCCTCCCCACCTCTCCCCTCCCCTCCCCACCTCACCCCACCCCTCCCCACCTCTCCCCTCCCCTCCCCACCCCACCCCTCCCCTCCCCACCTCACCCCACCCCACACCTCCCCACCTCACCCCACCCCACACCACCCCTCCCCTCCCCACCCAACCCCTCCCCACCACACCGCACCCCTCCCACCACACCCCACCCCTCCCCTCCCCACCCCACCCCTCCCCACCCCTCCCCTCCCCACCTCACCACCTCCCCACCCCACCCCACCCCTCCCCACCCCACCCCTCCCCCCCCACCCCTCCCCTCCCCTCCCCTCCTCTCCCCTCCCCTCCTCTCCCCTCCCCTCCCCTCCTCTCCCCTCCCCTCCCCTCCTCTCCCCTCCCCTCCCCTCCTCTCCCCTTCACTCACCTCCTCTTCACTCCCCTCCTCTCCCCTCCCCTCCCCACCTCTTCCCTCCCCTCCCCACCTCTCCCCTCCCCTCCCCACCTCTCCCCTCCCCTCCCCAACTCTCCCCTCCCCAACTCTCCCCTCCCCTCCCCAACTCTCCCCTCCCCTCCCCAACTCTCCCCTCCCCTTCCCAACTCTCCCCTCCCCACCCCTCCCGTCCCCACCCCTCCCCTCCCCACCTCACCCCTCCCCTCCCCACCTCACCCCTCCCCTCCCCACCTCACCCCTCCCCTCCCCACCTCACGCCTCCCCTCCCCACCTCACCCCTCCCCTCCCCACCTCACCGCTCCCCTCCCCACCTCTCCCCTCCCCACCTCTCCCCTCCCCTCCCCACCTCTCCCCTCCCCACCTCTCCCCTCCCCTCCCCTCCCCACCTCTCCCCTCCCCTCCCCTCCCCACCTCTCCCCTCCCCTCCCCTCCCCACCTCTCCCCTCCCCACCTCTCCCCTCCCCACCTCTCCCCTCCCCACCTCTCCCCTCCCCACCTCTCCCCTCCCCTCCCCACCTCTCCCCTCCCCTCCCCACCTCTCCCCTCCCCTCCCCACCTCTCCCCTCCCCTCCCCACCCCACCTCTCCCCTCCCCTCCCCACCCCACCTCTCCCCTCCCCTCCCCCACCTCTCCCCTCCCCTCCCCACCTCTCCCCTCCCCTCCCCACCTCTCCCCTCCCCTCCTCACCTCTACCCTCCCCTCCTCACCTCTCCCCTCCTCACCTCTCGCCTCCCCTCCTCACCTCTCCCCTCCCATCCCTCCCCTCCCCTCCACTCCCCTCCCCTCCCCACTCCTCCCCTCCCCACTCCTCCCCTCCCCTCCCCACTCCTCCCCTCCCCTCTCCTCCCCTCCCCACTCCTCCCCTCCCCTCTCCTCCCCTCCCCACTCCTCCCCTCCCCTCTTCACCCCTCCTCTCCCCACCTCTAACCTCCCCTCTCCACCTCTCCCCCCCCTCCCCACCTCTCCCCTCCCCACCTCTCCCCTCCCCTCCCCACCTCTCCCCTCCCCTCCCCACCTCTCCCCTCCCCACCTCTCCCCTCCCCTCCCCTCCCCACCTCTCCTCTCCCCTGCCCTCCCCACCTCTCCCCTCCCCTCCCCACCTCACCCCACCCCTCCCCACCTCTCCCCTCCCCTCCCCACCTCACCCCTCCCCTCCCCACCTCACCCCACCCCACACCACCCCTCCCCTCCCCACCCAACGCCTCCCCACCACACCCCACCCCTCCCCACCACACCCCACCCCTCCCCACCACACCCCACCCCTCCCCACCACACCCCACCCCTCCCCACCCCACCCCTCCCCACCCCTCCCCTCCCCACCCCACCCCTCCCCACCCCACCCCTCCCCTCCCCACCCCTCCCCTCCCCTCCCCTCCTCTCCCCTCCCCTCCCCTCCTCTCCCCTCCCCTCCCCTCCCCTCCCCTCCCCTCCCCTCCTCTCCCCTCCCCTCCCCTCCCCTCCCCTCCTCTCCCCTCCCCTCCCCTCCCCTCCTCTCCCCTCCTCTCCCCTCCCCTCCCCTCCCCTCCCCTTCACTCCCCTCCTCTCCCCTCCCCTCCCCACCTCTTCCCTCCCCTCCCCACCTCTCCCCTCCCCTCCCCAACTCTCCCCTCCCCTCCCCTCCCCAACTCTCCCCTCCCCTCCCCAACTCTCCCCTCCCCTCCCCAACTCTCCCCTCCCCTCCCCAGCTCTCCCCTCCCCTCCCCAACTCTCCCCTCCCCACCCCTCCCCTCCCCACCTCACCCCTCCCCGCCCCACCTCACCCCTCCCCTCCCCACCTCACCCCTCCCCTCCCCACCTCACCCCTCCCCTCACCACCTCACCCCTCCCCTCCCCACCTCACACCTCCCCTCCCCACCTCACCCCTCCCCTCCCCACCTCACCGCTCCCCTCCCCACCTCTCCCCTCCCCACCTCTCCCCTCCCCTCCCCACCTCTCCCCTCCCCACCTCTCCCCTCCCCTCCCTCCCCACCTCTCCCCTCCCCACCTCTCCCCTCCCCACCTCTCTCCCTCCCCACCTCTCCCCTCCCCACCTCTCCCCTCCCCTCCCCACCTCTCCCCTCCCCTCCCCACCTCTCCCCTCCCCTCCCCACCTCCTCCCCCTCCCCTCCCCACCCCACCTCTCCCCTCCCCTCCCCACCCCACCTCTCCCCACCCCTCCCCTCCCGTCCCCTCCCCACCCCTCCCCTCCCCTCCCCTCCCCTCTCCTCCCCTCCCCTCCCTCCCCTCTCCTCCCACCACTCCCTCCCCACCCTCTCCCCTCCCCACCTCTCCCCTCCCCACCTCTCCCCTCCCCCTCCCCTCCCACCTCCCCCCTCCCCTCCCCCTCCCCTCCCCACCTCCCCCTCCCTCCCCACCTCCCACTCCCCTCCCCACCTCTCCCCTCCCCTCCCCACCTCTCCCCTCCCCTCCCCACCTCTCCCCTCCCGTCCCCACCTCTCCCCTCCCGTCCCCACCTCTCCCCTCCCCTCCCACCCCTCCCCACCTCTCCCCTCCCCGCCTCTCCCCTCCCCTCCCCACCCCGCCCCTCCCCTCCCCACCCCGCCCCTCCCCTCCCCACCCCTCCCCTCCCCTCCCCTCCCCACCCCGCCCCTCCCCTCCCCTCCCCAGCCCTCCCCTCCCCTCCCCAGCCCTCCCCTCCCCTCCCCAGCCCTCCCCTCCCCTCCCCAGCCCTCCCCTCCCCTCCCCAACCCTCCCCTCCCCTCCCCACCCCTCCCCTCCCCTCCCCACCCCTCCCCTCCCCTCCCGACCCCTCCCCTCCCCACCCCTCCCGTCCCCCACCCTCCCCTCCCCTCCCGACCCCTCCCCACCCCTCCCCTCCCCTCCCCTCCCCTCCCCTCCCCACCCCTCCCCTCCCCCACCCCCTCCCTCCCCACCTCACCCCTCCCCACCTCTCCCCTCCCCTCCCCACCTCTCCCCAACCCTCCCCACCTCTCCCCTCCCCTCCCCACCTCTCCCCTCCCCCACCCCACCCCTCCCCTCCCCACCCCACCCCTCCCCTCCCCACCTCTCCCCTCCCCACCCCACCCCTCCCCTCCCCACCTCTCCCCACCCCTCCCACCTCTCCCCTCCCCTCCCCTCCCCCCACCCCTCCCTCCCCACCCCTCCCCTCCCCACCCCTCCCCTCCCCTCCCCACCCCTCCCCTCCCCACCCCTCCCCTCCCCTCCCCACCCCTCCCCTCCCCTCCCCACCCCTCCCCTCCCCTCCCCCTCCCCTCCCCTCCCCTCCCCTCCCCACCCCTCCCCTCCCCTCCCCACCCCTCCCCTCCCCTCCCCACCCCTCCCCTCCCACCCACCTCTCCCTCCCCTCCCCTCCCCACCTCTCCCCTCCCCTCCCCACCTCTCCCCTCCCCTCCCCACCTCTCCCCTCCCCTCCCCACCTCTCCCCTCCCCTCCCCACCTCTCCTCTCCCCTCCCCTCCCCACCTCTCCCCTCCCTCCCCACCTCCTCCCCTCCCCTCCCCACCTCTCCCCCTCCCCTCCCCACCTCTCCCCTCCCCTCCCCACCTCTCCCCTTCTCTCCCCACCCCACCCCTCCCCTCCCCACCTCTCCCCTCCCCTCCTCTCCCCTCCCCTCCCCACCTCTCCCCTCCCCTCCCCACCTCTCCCCTCCCCTCCCCTCCCCACCTCCCCCCTCCCCTCCCCTCCCCTCCCCACCCCTCCCCTCCCCTCCCCACCCCTCCCCTCCCCTCCCCTCCCCACCCCTCCCCTCCCCTCCACCCCCCTCCCCACCCCTCCCCTCCCCTCCCCTCCCCACCCCTCCCCTCCCCACCCCTCCCCTCCCCACCCCTCCCCTCCCCTCCCTACCCCTCCCACCTCTCCCCTCCCCACCTCTCCCCTCCGCTCCCCACCTCTCCCCTCCGCTCCCCACCTCTCCCCTCCGCTCCCCCACCTCTCCACTCCCCTCCCCACCTCTCCCCTCCCCTCCCCACCTCTCCCCTCCCCTCCCCACCTCTCCCCTCCCCTCCCCACCTCTCCCCTCCCCTCCCCAGCTCACCCCTCCCCACCCCACCTCTCCCCTCCCCTCCCCACCCCACCTCTCCCCACCTCTCCCCTCCCCTCCCCACCCCACCTCTCCCCACCTCTCCCCTCCCCACCCCACCTCTCCCCACCTCTCCCTCCCCTCCCTACCCCACCTCTCCCCTCCCCACCTCTCCCCTCCCCACCTCTCCCCTCCCCTCCCCACCTCTCCCCTCCCCTCCCCACCTCTCCCCTCCCCACCTCTCCCCTCCCCTCCCCACTTCTCCCCTCCCCTCCCCACCTCTCCCCTCCCTCCCCGCCTCTCCCCTCCCCTCCCCGCCTCTCCCCTCCCCTCCCCCGCCTCTCCCCTCCCCTCCCCGCCTCTCCCCTCCCCCCGCCTCTCCCCTCCCCTCCCCGCCTCTCCCCTCCCCTCCCCGCCTCTCCCCTCCCCTCCCCCGCCTCTCCCCTCCCCTCCCCTCCGCCTCTCCCCTCCCGCCTCTCCCCTCCCCGCCTCTCCCCTCCCCTCCCCACCTCTCCCCTCCCCACCTCTCCCCTCCCCTCCCCACCTCTCCCCTCCCCACCTATCCCCTCCCCTCCCCACCTATCCCCTCCTCTCCCCACCTCTCCCCTCCCCTCCCCACCTCCCCATCCCCACCTCTCCCCTCCCCACCTCTCCCCTCCCCACCTCTCCCCTCCCCACCTCTCCCCCTCCCCACCTCTCCCCTCCCCTCCCCACCTCTCCCCTCCCCTCACCACCTCTCCCCTCCCCTCCCCACCTCTCCCCTCCCCTCCCTCCCCACTCTCCCCTCCCCTCCCCACTCCTCCCCTCCCCTCCCACTCCTCCCCTCCCCTCCCCTCCCCACTCCTCCCCTCCCCTCCCCACTCCTCCCCTCCCCTCTCCACTCCTCCCCTCCCCTCTCCTCCCCTCCCCACTCCTCCCCTCCCCACTCCTCCCTCCCCTCTTCACCCCTCCCCTCCCCACCTCTAACCTCCCCTCTCCACCTCTCCCCCCCCTCCCCACCTCTCCCCTCCCCTCCCCTCCCCACCTCTCCCCTCCCCTCCCCACCTCTCCCCTCCCCTCCCCACCTCTCCCCTCCCCTCCCCACCTCTCCTCTCCCCTGCCCTCCCCACCTCTCCCCTCCCCTCCCCACCCCACCCCTCCCCTCCCCACCTCACCCCACCCCACCCCACCACACCCCACCCCTCCCCACCACACCCCACCCCTCCCCTCCCCACCTCACCCCTCCCCACCCCACCCCTCCCCCACCCCACCCCTCCCCTCCCCTCCCCACCCCTCCCCTCCCCTCCCCTCCTCTCCCCTCCCCTCCTCTCCCCTCCCCTCCCCTCCCCTCCCCTCCCCTCCTCTCCTCTCCCCTCCCCACCTCTCCCCTCCCCACCTCTCCCCTCCCCTCCCCACCTCTCCCCTCCCCTCCACACCTCTCCCCTCCCCACCTCTCCCCTCCCCACCTCTCCCCTCCCCACCTCTCCCTTCCCCACCTCTCCCCTTCCCCACCTCTCCCTTCCCCACCTCTCCCTCCCCACCTCTCCCCTCCCCTCCCTTCCCCACCTCTCCCTCCCCACCTCTCCCCTGCCCTCCCCACCTCTCCCCTCCCCACCCCTCCCCTACGCTTCCTTCCCCTCCCACCTCTCCCCCTCCCCTCCCCACCTCTCCCCTCCCGTCCCCACCTCTCCCCTCCCGTCCCCACCTCTCCCCTCCCCTCCCACCCTCCCCACCTCTCCCCTCCCCGCCTCTCCCCCTCCCCCCCCCCGCCCCTCCCCTCCCCACCCCGCCCCTCCCTCCCCACCCCGCCCCTCCCCTCCCCACCCCTCCCCTCCCCTCCCCTCCCCACCCCGCCCCTCCCCTCCCCTCCCCAGCCCTCCCCTCCCTCCCCAGCCCTCCCCTCCCCTCCCCAGCCCTCCCCTCCCCTCCCCAGCCCTCCCTCCCCTCCCCAACCCTCCCCTCCCCTCCCCACCCCTCCCCTCCCCTCCCGACCCCTCCCCTCCCACCCCCTCCCGTCCCCACCCCTCCCCTCCCCTCCCGTCCCCTCCCCACCCCTCCCCTCCCCTCCCCTCCCCTCCCCTCCCCACCCCTCCCCATCCCCACCCCTCCCCTCCCCACCCCTCCCCTCCCCACCCCTCCCCTCCCCACCTCTCCCCTCCCCTCCCCACCTCTCCCCTACCCTCCCCACCTCTCCCCTCCCCTCCCCACCTCTCCCCTCCCCACCCCACCCCTCCCCTCCCCACCCCACCCCTCCCCTCCCCACCTCTCCCCTCCCTCCCCACCTCTCCCCTCCCCTCCCCACCTCTCCCCTCCCCTCCCCTCCCCTCCCCACCCCTCCCCTCCCCTCCCCACCCCTCCCCTCCCCACCCCTCCCCTCCCCCTCCCCACCCCTCCCCTCCCCTCCCCTCCCCTCCCCTCCCCTCCCCTCCCCACCCTCCCCTCCCCTCCCCACCCCTCCCCTCCCCTCCCCACCCCTCCCCTCCCCACCTCTCCCCTCCCCTCCCCTCCCCACCTCTCCCCTCCCCTCCCCTCCCCACCTCTCCCCTCCCCTCCCCACCTCTCCCCTCCCCTCCCACCTCTCCCCTCCCCTCCCCACCTCTCCTCTCCCCTCCCCTCCCCACCTCTCCCCTCCCCTCCCCACCTCTCCCCTCCCCTCCCCACCTCTCCCCTCCCCTCCCCACCTCTCCCCTCCCCTCCCCACCTCTCCCCTTCTCTCCCCACCCCACCCCTCCCCTCCCCACCTCTCCCCTCCCCTCCTCTCCCCTCCCTCCCCACCTCTCCCCTCCCCTCCCCACCTCTCCCCTCCCCTCCCCTCCCCACCTCCCCCCTCCCCTCCCCTCCCCTCCCCACCCCTCCCCTCCCCTCCCCACCCCTCCCCTCCCCTCCCCTCCCCACCCCTCCCTCCCCTCCACCCCCCTCCCCACCCCTCCCCTCCCCTCCCCTCCCCACCCCTCCCCTCCCCACCCCTCCCCTCCCCACCCCTCCCTCCCCTCCCTACCCCTCCCCACCTCTCCCCTCCCCACCTCTCCCCTCCGCTCCCCACCTCTCCCTCCGCTCCCCCCCCACCTCTCCCCTCCGCTCCCCACCTCTCCACTCCCCTCCCCACCTCTCCCCTCCCCTCCCCACCTCTCCCCTCCCCTCCCACCTCTCCCCTCCCCTCCCCACCTCTCCCCTCCCCTCCCCACCTCTCCCCTCCCCTCCCCACCTCTCCCCTCCCCTCCCCAGCTCACCCCTCCCCACCCCACCTCTCCCCTCCCTCCCCACCCCACCTCTCCCCACCTCTCCCCTCCCCTCCCCACCCCACCTCTCCCCACCTCTCCCCTCCCCACCCCACCTCTCCCCACCTCTCCCCTCCCCTCCCTACCCCACCTCTCCCCTCCCCACCTCTCCCCTCCCCACCTCTCCCCTCCCCTCCCCACCTCTCCCCTCCCCTCCCCACCTCTCCCCTCCCCTCCCCACCTCTCCCCTCCCCACCTCTCCCTCCCCTCCCCACTTCTCCCCTCCCTCCCACCTCTCCCCTCCCCTCCCCGCCTCTCCCCTCCCCTCCCCGCCTCTCCCCTCCCCTCCCCGCCTCTCCCCTCCCCTCCCCGCCTCTCCCCTCCCCCGCCTCTCCCCTCCCCTCCCCGCCTCTCCCCTCCCCTCCCCCGCCTCTCCCCTCCCCTCCCCGCCTCTCCCCTCCCCTCCCCGCCTCTCCCCTCCCCGCCTCTCCCCTCCCCGCCTCTCCCCCTCCCCTCCCCACCTCTCCCCTCCCCACCTCTCCCCTCCCCTCCCCACCTCTCCCCTCCCCACCTCTCCCCTCCCCACCTATCCCCTCCCCACCCCACCTCTCCCCACCTCACCCCACCTCTCCCCTCCCCTCCCACCTCCCCTCCCCACCCTCCCCTCCCCACCTCCCCACTCCCCACCCTCCCCTCCCCACCTCCCCCACCCCCCTCACCCCTCCCCACCTCTCCCCTCCCCTCCCCACCCTCCCCCCCTCTCCCACCCTCCCCCTCCTCCCCACCCTCCCCACCCCTCCCCTCCCCACCTCTCCCCTCCCCTCCCACTCCTCCCCACCCCTCCCACTCCCCCTCCCCTCCCCTCCCACCCCCCTCCCTCCCCCTCCCCCCTCCCCCCACTCCTCCCCTCCCCACTCCTCCCCTCCCCACTCCTCCCCTCCCCACTCCACCCCTCCCCTCTTCACCCCTCCCCTCCCCACCTCTAACCTCCCCTCTCCACCTCTCCCCCCCCTCCCCACCTCTCCCCTCCCCTCCCCTCCCCACCTCTCCCCTCCCCTCCCCACCTCTCCCCTCCCCTCCCCACCTCTCCCCTCCCCCTCCCCACCTCTCCTCTCCCCTGCCCTCCCCCCTCTCCCCTCCCTCCCCACCCCACCCCTCCCCTCCCCACCTCACCCCACCCCACCCCACCACACCCCACCCCTCCCCACCACACCCACCCCTCCCCTCCCCACCTCACCCTCCCCACCCACCCCTCCCCACCCCACCCCTCCCCTCCCCTCCCCACCCCTCCCCTCCCCCTCCCCTCTCCCCTCCTCCCCTCCTCTCCCTCCCCTCCCCTCCCCCTCCCCTCCCCTCCTCTCCTCTCCCCTCCCCACCTCTCCCCTCCCCACCTCTCCCCTCCCCTCCCCACCTCTCCCCTCCCCTCCACACCTCTCCCCTCCCCACCTCTCCCCTCCCCACCTCTCCCCTCCCCACCTCTCCCTTCCCCACCTCTCCCTTCCCCACCTCTCCCTCCCCACCTCTCCCCTCCCCTCCCTTCCCCACCTCTCCCTCCCCACCTCTCCCCTGCCCTCCCCACCTCTCCCCTCCCCACCCTCCCCTACGCTTCCTTCCCCTCCCCACCTCTGCCCTCCCCTCCCCACCTCTCCCCTCCCCTCCCCACCTCTCCCCTCCCCTCCCCACCTCTCCCTCCCCTCCCCTCCCTCCCCACCTCTCCCCCTCTCCTCCCCACCTCTCCCTCCCCTCCCCGCCTCTCCCCTCCCCTCCCCTCCCCTCCCCGCCTCACCCCTCCCCTCCCCGCCTCTCCCCTCCCCCCCTCCTCTCCCCTCCTCTCCCCCACCTCTCCCCACCACTCCCCACCTCACCCCACCCCTCCCCACCCCACCCCTCCCCACCACCTCACCCCTCCCACATCTCTCCCCTCACCCCCTTCCCTCCCCTCCCCCACTCACCCCTCACCACCCCTTCCCACCCCTCCCCACCTCTCCCTCCCCTCCCCTCCCCTCCCCACCTCTCCCCACCTCTCCCCTCCCCTCCCCACCTCTCCCTCCCCTCCCATCCCCACCTCTCCCCACCCCTCCCCACCTCTCCCCTCCCCTCCCCACCTCTCCGCTCCCCCTCCCCCACCTCTCCTCACCCCTCCCCCACCCACTCCTCTCCCCTCCCCACCTCTCCCCTCCCCACCTCTCCTCTCCCCTCCCCACCTCTCCTCTCCCCTCCCCTCCCCACCTCTCCCCTCCCGTCCCCTCCCCACCTCTCCCTCCCCTCCCCACCTCTCCCCCTCCCTCCCCTCCCCCACCTCTCCCCCTCCCCTCCCCACCTCTCCCCTCCCCTCCCCACCTCTCCCCTCCCCTCCCACCTCTCCCCTCCCCTCCCCACCTCTCCCCTCCCCTCCTCACCTCTCCCCTCCCCTCCCCTCCCCACCTCTCCCCTCCCCACCCCACCTCTCCCCTCCCCACCTCTCCCCTCCCCACCTCTCCCCTCCCCACCTCTCCCCTCCCCACCTCTCTCCTCCCCACCTCTCCCCTCCCCTCCTCACCTCTCCCCTCCTCACCTCTCCCCTCCCCTCCCCACCTCTCCCCTCCCCTCCCCACCTCTCCCCTCCACTCCCCACCTCTCCCCTCCCCCTCCCCACCTCTCCCCTCCCACCTCTCCCCTCCCCTCTCCACCGCTCCCCTCACCTCCCCGCCTCTCCCCTCCCCTCCCCACCTCTCCCCTCCTCTCCCCTCCCCTCCCTCCTCTCCACTCCCCTCCCCTCCACTCCCCTCCTCTCCCCTCCCCCTCCTCTCCCCACCTCTCCCCACCTCTCCCCTCCCCTCCCCACCTCTCCCTCCCCTCCCCACCTCTCCCCTCCCCTCCCCACCTCTCCCCTCCCCTCCTCACTCTACCCTCCCCTCCTCACCTCTCGCCTCCCCTCCTCACCTCTCCCCTCCCCTCCCCTCCTCCCTTCCCCTCCCCACTCCTCCCCTCCCCTCCCCACTCCTCCCCTCCCCTCCCCCACTCCTCCCCTCCCCTCCCACTCCTCCCTCCCCTCCCCACTCCACCCCTCCCCTCCCCACTCCTCCCCTCCCCTCCCCACTCCTCCCCTCCCCTCCCCACTCCTCCCCTCCCCTCCCCACTCCACCCCTCCCCTCCCCACTCCTCCCCTCCCCTCTCCTCCCCTCCCCACTCCTCCCCTCCCTCTTCACCCCTCCCCTCCCCACTTCTAACCTCCCCTCTCCACCTCTCCCCCCCCTCCCCACCTCTCCCCTCCCCTCCCCACCTCTCCCCTCCCCACCTCTCCCCCTCCCCTCCCCTCCCCACCTCTCCTCTCCCCTGCCCTCCCCACCACTCCCCTCCCCTCCCCACCCCACCCCTCCCCTCCCCACCTCACCCCACCCACCACCCCACCCTCCCCTCCCCTCCCCACCCAACCCCTCCCCACCACACCCCACCCCTCCCCCACCACACCCCACCCCTCCCCTCCCCACCCCTCCCCTCCCCTCCCCACCTCACCGCTCCCCTCCCCACCTCACCCCTCCCCACCCCACCCCACCCCTCCCCACCCCACCCCTCCCCTCCCCACCCCTCCCCTCCCCACCTCTCCCCTCCCCTCCCCTCCTCTCACCCTCCCCTCCCCTCCCCTCCCCTCCCCTCCCCTCCCCTCCCCTCCCCTCTCCCCTCCCCTCCCCACCTCACCGCTCCCCTCCCCACCTCTCCCCTCCCCACCTCTCCCCTCCCCACCTCTCCCCTCCCCTCCCCTCCCCACCTCTCCCCTCCCACCTCTCCCCTCCCCACCTCTCCCCTCCCCTCCCCACCTCTCCCCTCCCCACCTCTCCCTCCCCTCCCACCTCTCCCTCCCCTCCCCACCCCACCTCTCCCCTCCCCTCCCCACCCCACCTCTCCCCTCCCCCTCCCCACCTCTCCCCTCCCCTCCCCACCACTCCCCTCCCCTCCCCACCACTCCCCTCCCACCTCTCCCCTCCCTCCCCACCACTCCCTCCCCACCCCACCTCTCCCCTCCCCACTCTCCCCTCCCCACCACTCCCCTCCCCACCTCTCCCCTCCCCTCCCCCCTCCCCTCCCCACCTCCCCCTCCCCTCCCCACCTCCCCCCTCCCCTCCCCACCTCCCCCCTCCCCTCCCCACCTCTCCCCTCCCCTCCCACCTCTCCCCTCCCCTCCCCACCTCTCCCCTCCCCTCCCCACCTCTTCCCTCCCCGTCCCCCACCTCTCCCCTCCCCTCCCCACCCCTCCCCACCCTCTCCCCTCCCCGCCTCTCCCACCCCTCCCACCCCCGCCCCTCCCCTCCCCACCCCGCCCCTCCCCTCCCCACCCCGCCCTCCCCTCCCCTCCCCGCCCCTCCCCTCCCCTCCCCAGCCCTCCCCTCCCCTCCCCTCCCAGCCCTCCCTCCCCTCCCCAACCCTCCCCTCCCCTCCCCACCCCTCCCTCCCCACCCCTCCCCTCCCCTCCCCTCCCGTCCCCCCCCTCCCCTCCCCTCCCCTCTCCCCTCCCCACCCCTCCCCTCCTCTCCCCACCCCTCCCCTCCCCACCTCCCCCTCCCCCTCCCACCTCTCCCCTACCCTCCCCCCCTCTCCCCTCCCCTGCCCACCTCTCCCCTACCCTCCCCACCTCTCCCCTCCCCACCCACCTCTCCCCTCCCCACCCCCCCCTCCCCTCCCCACCACTCCCCTCCCCTCCCACCTCTCCCCAACCCCCCCTCCCACCCCTCCCCTCCCCACCCCTCCCTCCCCACCCCTCCCCTCCCCACCCCTCCCCTCCCCTCCCCACCCCTCCCCTCCCCTCCCCACCCCTCCCCTCCCTCCCCTCCCCTCCCCACACCTCCCCTCCCTTCCCCACCTCTCCCCTCCCCTCCCCTCCCCACCTCTCCCCTCCCCTCCCCACCTCTCCCCTCCCCTCCCCACCTCTCCCCTCCCCTCCCCACCTCTCCCCCTCCCCTCCCCACCTCTCCCCTCCCTCCCACCTCTCCCCTCCCCTCCCCACCTCTCCCCCTCCCCTCCCCACCTCTCCCTCCCCTCCCCACCCCACCCCTCCCCTCCCCACCTCTCCCCTCCCACCTCCCCCCTCCCTCCCCACCCTCCCCTACCCACCCCTCCCCTCCCTCCCCTACCCACCCCTCCCCTCCCCTCCCCTCCCCACCCCTCCCCTCCCCACCCCTCCCCTCCCCTCCCCACCACTCCCCTCCCCTCCACACCCCTCCCTCCCCACCCCTCCCCTCCCCTCCCCACCCCTCCCACCCCTCCCCTCCCCACCTCTCCCCTCCCCTCCCCACCTCTCCCCTCCCCTCCCACCTCTCCCCTCCCCTCCCCACCTCTCCCCTCCCCCTCCCCACCCCACCTCTCCCCTCCCTCCCCACCCCACCCCACCTCTCTCCACCTCTCCCCCTCCCTCCCCACCCCACCTCTCCCCACCTCTCCCTCCCCACCCCACCTCTCCCCACCTCTCCCCTCCCCTCCCTACCCCAACTCTCCCCTCCCCACCTCTCCCCTCCCCACCTCTCCCCTGCCCACCTCTCCCCTCCCCTCCCCACCTCTCCCCTCCCCTCCCCACCTCTCCCCCTCCCCTCCCCACCTCTTCCCCTCCCCTCCCCACCTCTCCCCTCCCCTCCCCACCTCTCCCCTCCCCTCCCCGCCTCTCCCCCTCCCTCCCCGCCTCTCCCCTCCCCTCCCCCGCCTCTCCCCTCCCCTCCCCACCTCTCCCCTCCCCACCCCTCCCCTCCCCTCCCCACCTCTCCCCTCCCCTCCCCGCCTCTCCCCTCCCCTCCCCACCTCTCCCCCTCCCCTCCCCGCCTCTCCCCTCCCCTCCCCGCCTCTCCCCTCCCCTCCCCGCCTCTCCCCTCCCTCCCCACCTCTCCCCTCCCCACCCCTCCCTCCCTCCCCACCTCTCCCCACCCCTCCCCACCCCTCCCTCTCCCCTCCCTCCCCACCCCTCCCCTCCCCTCCCCTCCTCCCCTCCCCACCCCTCCACCCTCCCCACCTCTCCCCTCCCCTCCCCTCCCCTCCCCACCTCTCCCCTCCCCTCCCCACCCCACCTCTCCCCTCCCCTCCCCACCCCACCTCTCCCCACCCCTCCCCTCCCCTCCCCACCCCACCTCTCCCCACGCCACCTCTCCCCCACCTCTCCCCTCCCCACCCCACCTCTCCCCACCTCTCCCCCTCCCCTCCCTACCCCACCTCTCCCCTCCCCACCTCTCCCCTCCCACCTCTCCCCTCCCCACCTCTCCCCTCCCCACCTCTCCCCTCCCCACCTCTCCCCTCCCCACCTCTCCCCTCCCCTCCCCACCTCTCCCCTCCCCTCCCCACCTCTCCCCTCCCCTCCCCACCTCTCCCCTCCCCACCTCTCCCCTCCCCTCCCCACTTCTCCCCTCCCCTCCCCAGCCTCTCCCCTCCCCTCCCCGCCTCTCCCCTCCCCTCCCCGCCTCTCCCCTCCCCTCCCCCCTTTCCCTCCCCTCCCCACCTCTCCCCTCCCCTCCCCTCCCCACCTCCCCTCCCCCTCCCTCCCTCCCCCTCCCCCCACCTCTCCCCTCCCACCTCTCCCCTCCCCTCCCCACCTCTCCCCTCCCCCACCTCTCCCCTCCCCTCCCCACCCTCTCCCCTCCCTCCCTCCCCACCTCTCCCCACCCCTCCCACCCTCTCCTCTCCCTCCCCCCTCCCCACCTCCTCTCCCCTCCCCACTCCTCCCCTCCCCTCCCCACTCCTCCCCTCCCCTCCCCACTCCTCCCCTCCCCTCCCCACTCTCCCCTCCCCTCTCCTCCCCTCCCCACTCCTCCCCTCCCCACTCCTC